>NC_064752.1:39451028-40120195 GCF_011397635.1 Epinephelus fuscoguttatus
CCCTCTGTCAAAACTTCTGAGAAGAAATGTGGTGATGCTGTCACTTCACTGTTGATACAGACTTGTGATGTCAAAAAAACAAACACTTTCACACAACACCAACTCCTCTTGCCTTGCACGTCCACAACCCTTTGTCAAGCTGACACATCAAGACTCATTTCAAATGCAACATCTAGCTTAGCTGTAGTGCACAAGCAATTTGCAGCAACCACAATAACCACAACCTGCCTTCAAAATTACCAGACAGGATTATGCAGCACTTCAATACAGCCCTCGAAATCTGCAGGACCCTCAGCGCCAATGCAGTTACCCAGACCTGTTGCACCCGTGGTTGCGAACTTCCCTGCTACACCTACCATAACCGCAGCAGCCAATCAGTTATCTGCTGCTGCCATTACAGCTTTCTCACAAGGTCAACCTAACCCTAACCCCCCTATGTCACACACACAACTCTCACCAGCGTCACACCAGCTGAGCCCTGTAAACAGTGCATACGCCGGCACAAAGGCATCAGTTGTACCTTGTCATATGGTACCGTTTGACCAGATGCAGCCAGACGCTCAGAACGTCTTTCATGTTCACACAGCAGACCTCCAGATCTGTCTCCAGATCATCTCTGACGAGCAGCTGGCTCTCATTGAACCCCAAATTGAGAGGCAAGCAGGTGGCGCCCTCTCACAGAGGCGTGATGTGGAAGCCCCGGAAGTGATCCAGAATAAAGCTCAAGGCTCTGTCACCATGGAAAGCAGCAATGAGGGACATCAGCAAGGACATCAAAGAGAGTCTTTACCCACACTTAACATGGGAATAAAACCTCCACTGTCTGTACAATGTGGGAAGACAGAGACAAATCTCCAACTGACTGAACACAGTAATTCCACTCAGGCTACAGTATCAGCTGAATCTACGTCTCCTGAAGGGCTAGGCTCGCCGCTACGCCTACACACATACAGTCACGTAAACATGGTCACTGTGACTCAGAGCTCTACAGGCAATGTTATGTCAACTGCTACTTCACTTAAAGGTGTAAAGTCAGGAAGAAGCCAAACTTCAGAGGAGAAGCGTGACCTTTCTCTAAATCGTTGTGCAGAGGAGCAACTTTTGCCAGAAACAAGGGTCAGCCAAGGTGGATTGATCTCCCAAACATTCTCTGGCCAACAGAAACGCAGCATGACCTCTCTCTCTCCCAGCACAGTGAATCAGAATAGCACAAGAGGTGAAAGACTGGGCAAAGAAAACCAATACAAACTTAAAAATCAAGTAGCTTTGTGTAATCTAGGCACAATGAAAGCAATGAGTGAAGCCCCTGCACAAACAGGAAGCAGATTAGAAAGTGGAGAAACCCACCCTCTCCCACAGGTTGGGCTTGTTCAGGCCTCTGGTGCTGCTGGTGAACTCTCTGGATCAGTTTCTTTATTTTCCATTGATAAATGCAAAGCTTCAAGACAGCTGAACACACAAGCATCCATCTACTGCAGCAATCTAGTGGAATCTACATTATCAGAGTCTCTGAATTCATTTAAGGATACAAACACAGGATGTGACAGAGTGGGATCTCATGTCCATGCCCCTTCACATGAAATGACCCTGAGTAAATCACAAGATGTAATCAGCTCAAGCCACTCAGCCACTTCAGTGTCTCCTAATTTCGTAGAAAGACCCAAAGACATTCCGGCTGCGCTTACAAGTATTCAGAGCCCTACTGCAGGTATATCTAATTGTTTTAATTATAATAAGTATTCATATTGTATATGATCCGAATGAGTGTGTGAATGTGTCATTGATTTGGCTCTGTTGTCCAGCACACTGTATTTCAAATCAAACAATGACTATGAGGGTAAGTAGCTGACTTTAATGGGTATTTGATAGTGTTCACCTCCACATTAAGTCTTGTATGTACATAGTCCCCCAATTCTGGGACAATGACTCCAAATATGTAGCATAGACATGGTAAGCAAGAGCTTTAGGGCCTTCCAGTGAAATGTTCTTTACTTGTTAAGTCAGCCACCTCATTTTATTGCAACTGATTGTGCGTTTCACTGCTGGAGACCAGACTGAAGGTAAAAGAAAAACCAGGGCACAGGCCCCCGAGGGCCACTAAATCCCCAGGTTCACTGTCTAAGTGTGATATGTTGGGCTTTTAAACAATCCCTCTGGTAGAGGAATACTCCCCCCCCCCCCCCCATTCACCTTTTGTGTTTCAATTACTCACCCTGTGTTATGTTGAATTAGTGAAGAAAATTTTGTTTTCCCCACATGCCTCCACAAAGAATACAAAAACAAAGTTCTTGTGGAATTAAATTCATAGAGGGCCATGTTAAACGACAGCAAAACTATATCAAAATATCTGTTAACAAACTCAAACACAACTCGTGCCAGATAATCCAAGTCTCATTTATCCAGTAGTATGCTCAGGACTTTCCAACAGGAAACTGAAATGAAAGTAAAACTTACCTATGCTCTCTTCAGAACCAGACTCCATTGACAAAAACACAGATTTCAGAGCTGCTTGTCCACTAATGCATTCATCTATAGTTTGTGTTATGGCACTGTTACCCATGAGCGAATGCACGTGAGTGACCATCACCTGCTGAGGGGATATTCATGCTAAATGGGGGCAGTGCTGGATGTGACACACGGAAGCTAGCTTGCTAGCTAATGTTAGCTAGCTTGCTAATAAATACTGCAAAATATGATGTTATTGGTACATTTTCATTTTCCTAAGTTCCATGCCTGTCTCCCATCTCACTGCCAGCCAGGTAGAATCTCTCATGTGCAGCAGTTTGTATTTTTCATGACCAATATCGTACAATATCGGCTGGTTACACACATTAACAGCAGTGTCTCCTAACAACATACTTCTTTGCCATTGGTTGAAGCTGAGATTTTGCCGGCCCAAGTTCACCAAAGTTTAACCTCACATGATGAAACTGAAGTGAACATGTGTGACCCTGTGAACACCAAAGTCACTAAAACAACCTAACTGATTATTTGGGGGTTGAGGTATTACTTCAGTACAAAATTCTCTGTGTAAAACACTAGATTTAATATTATCATTGTGTTTATATTGTTTTGACATGGTGTAGCCTATATTTCTATATAAATTTGTCGAGAGAGAGTGAGAGGATACGACATACAGAGAGAAGGTGGGGTCGGTGTCAACAGGGGCTCATGGTTCATTTTTGCTCCATGGTCCCAAGTAGTTATCAATCCTCCAAAGATTAGCTTACTATGATTTAACATTGACATTTTGATCAACATGTATCCTAAATTGTACAATATATTCATATGTAAAAGGTTACAGTTATGGTTCATCTGGTGTGGATGTGAACAGCCTCAAATGGACCTCATTGGCTCTTTAACCCTTTTGTCATTGTTTAGTTTCAGTCCGATGTCCTGGAGTTGCACAGACTGCACTGTATATGCTTTACTAACACATTTGAATCTGTGCAGATTTTAAAAACATAGACCACTTTTAACCACAGGATGGCAGCATATAATCACTGGTTTGCAGGATGGAGGCTTTCTCTGAATCTAGTTTTATGCAGTATCACCAAAACCCACAATTGATGTGGAGGTCTTGAGAAATTTAATGCACTGACCAATAATAATCTTTATCAAATATTATAGACAAAATAATCAAATGACGTCATGTATTTATCAAATGCAAAGTAATTACAGAGGCTGTCATTAGTATTGAAAATCTTGGGTCTTGGGCTTCCTCCAACAATGCCATTTAGATATATATGAAAAGAAAATCACACAAGTGAAAAACAAAATAAGAATCCAAGACATAAAATATCACATCAATAAAATATGAAATAAAGTAGTATAAGTAACATAAATTTGTGGTAGATGGTATTATTGTCCTTGTTAATGTGACATGTGGGCTGCCCCCCAGGCTTTCATGGAGAACTGTATTGTCCTGTGATATTTATGATTCGACTACTATCACAGCACACAACATCAGTTTACCCTCTCTTTAAATTAAAGAAGTTTGGAATTAGAGACAATAATAAAGTTAAAAGACCTGAGGAGCACAGGACAGACAAAAGGGCTGTGACCCCCATCCGCTGCCTCCTGGCTACAGCGAAACAACAAATGCAGAGTCTTATTCACAAAGAATGGATTACAGCTGCTGTAGCTCCGAATTGCGCATCACTTGCAACCACTATCTGTCTCATCTCATGGTCCAGTTCACAAAACACATTACACTAATGAGATTACAGGGCAAACACGGCCATAAAGTTTGCAGCTGAGTGCAATTTGCCCTTTCCTTGCGTCTGACAACAATTACCCATGTGGCAAAGTACAAATGTTGCCTTTGTACCAATAACACAGTAGAAAGAATGACAGCAAAAAGAAAAAGAAAACTGAAATTTTCAGTGTGTGAGCCACAGGTCCTGACCATCGAGGTGCAGTGGCATTCCTCAAAAAAATAAAAAGTGACAGAAGGAAATCGAAGGAGATTTAAATTTAAATTTAATATCCCAGCCTCTCAGTGCTCTGCAGTTACCACAAACTTTCTGAGGATGCAAACAGTTTCACTGTAACTGTGTGTGGCTATTAGCACTGGTTTTTGGGAATTGGACTATTTTCGCAGGTGGCTCATTTGTATAGAAAGGGGCCAGTTTTGCACCAAATGTATTCATATTTCCTCATTTAATAAAATACTTAATAATAATAAAATAAAATGCAATTTAAATACATGCAAATAGTACAGAGGCAGCTATTTGCTTGGCAGAGCAGCTCATGGTTTCTAGTTTTCATGGAAAGACTTGTCATTAAGTGTTTAAGCACATGGTAGTTAGACAGGGGAAGAAGTGGGATGGCACTGGTTCATATGTGTTTACTTAAAGCACAATGCACAAAGAGTTTGCCAGACCAAAGGAATTCTGATTTAAGACTACACGTCTATTTGGTTGCCATTAAGACAACCGCTATTACATACTACACTGCACATTACTGTATGTATATCTGACCACACTGGCCCACGTGTATCACAAAACTATGTAGTGTCTCCTTTAATTTGGCTGATGGGCTGGTGATATGCTATCAACATGCAATACTGTATCCATGCTTTCATCCAAAAGTCAGTGTAACAACCATCTAGTTTCATTTAGAAAACACCATCAGCTGTACAATCTCCACCTTAGTTTTCAGGCAAGTTAAAACTGACTAATAAGCATTTATATTATGGATTTACTGTCCTACAGATGAATAACTGCTTTTCATTTGTTTGTCTTCCTGTAGGACTTACGGAGGGAGCCTCACTGGCGGTCCAGAAGGAGCCGCAGACATTGGGACATGGAGAGACCCCTGGGCAGCCAGACAACACAGACTGGAGGCCAAAGCAAAGCCAAGAGGATGGAAAGACAAAGCTCCAGTGCATGGAAGGGCGAGGTGGTGGAGGAATGGTGGGAGAGGATAAGAAAGGAGGAATCAAGACAAATGAGGTGCCAGGACATTGGGGACAGGACAGCGCATCAGATATGACAAAGACAGAGGTGAGATTGAATGAATTCATTCACTGCATTTGTATCATTTAAAATGTTCAAACACAAATGACTCTACAGCTCAGACACAAGTAAACTCAGTTCCTCACTACTGCCAACCTTGATTAACACACCAAACCCCTACCTCCTTCTTCGCATATACACTAACACGTAAACCCTCCCTAAACCACACACAAGCAAAAGTGAAGTAGGCACAAAGTCATCTCAAAATGTTGTGGATTTGTTCCAATCCAGCATTCTTTCTAAATACTTCTTTACTGTTTTAATTATTCTTAAACTCCTCTAAAACTTTCCACAAACCCCCCACAGCCAGATAGTATTCAGACTGTTCTGATGAAGGGGATCATGTGGAGGCAGGTTTCAGGCATAATGGGTTCTTACAGAATTGTTTTTCATTGTTTAAAGGCATTTACCAAGAACTGATTGACACCCGAGCCAGAAATTTTGTTTTTCTCATGAAATATTTGCAGCAAGTAAATATATGATCAAGATGTGTCAAACAGAAAACAATGTGGTTCAAAAACAGAAAAAAGATTTACACAAGAGAACAAATATGGTACACAGAAATGTACATTTCAGGGCCACACACAGTGGAAAGTCAGACATAAATTACGAAGCTTTATGAGCCTTTTGCCAACGTTTAAAACATCAGCAATTCATTATGACAAAACTCGAAAGCTGATAGCAGTTACTCTAGCAGAGGTCTTTTATAGCTTCAGTTTTCCCATAGGATTTAAAACGTAAAGGTGTATAATGAATAGTTGAAGAGCTATGCTTGGAACAACTGAATGCTCCATCGATTTCCCTTCATTACTCACTGGACAAGTTAAGCTTTGTGGTATTTGAGCAATTTAGGAAGCTAATGAGAATGGAAGGAAGACAATGGCTGTATTATTCTGTTGGTATAATGGCAATGTTCTGCTTTTATTAACAGGGAGAAGACAGAAAGGTTAAGGTGGATGCCTTTAAAAACTCTTGGCCATCTGAGCAGCATCTTCAGCATCTCTCCCAGACACACTCAGGAATGTCTGAATACCCTCCACAGAGCCCTCAGCAAGCTCCAAGCAAGTCAAATTACCTTAATTCATCTTCTGCCGGCAGCAGTCAGATGAGCCTTTCCAATTCTCCACAGCCTCCATTGGAAATGAACAACTTCTATTACTCACAACAACACTGGGAAGGCAGCACCATCCATAACCAACAAACACGGATGTTATGTGAATCAGACTCAAGTCAGCGGATCAAAGCACAGGCCCAATTAACAGAAACACAAAATGCTTTTTCATCAATTCAGTCACGTCCTCAGCAAACATTTTCACACCAGGACCAGAGGCAGAGCAGCATCACTCTGTCTGTTCAGCAGGTAAATACTGCAGCAGGTAACAACATCACAGCAGTGAGCTCCTGTGCTAGGTCAACATCAAGCAGTCTCAAGAGCCCAGGTGTCTCACCTGATGTAAACACATCACCCTCTGCTCAACCCAGCCAACTCTCTTCTTCTGTTCAAGTCAGTAGAGCTGCAGCTGGACTGTCAGGGTCAGCCAATGTGCTGGACAATAATACTGTGCTGCCATCAGAGCCTTTTAAATACCAAGAACCCCATGATTATCAAGACACCAAGGATCAAGCAGCAAATGACTACAACAAATACCAGTCTTTTTTTATGTCTGGCCAGCTTCATGGCTATCAGCCACCCGAGTGTCTGAGCAGCGGAGTAAGGCCCGTGCAAAGCTGCCAGGACTACACAGAAGACACCAGCAGCAGTGACGATGAAGGAAAGCTTATCATTGAGCTTTAGGTGAACACGCACGTATGCTATTATACTGCAGATGTATATTTTTCAGGGGCAGAATTGATCTGGAGGCAGAAATAATATCAATGGCTGAGTTAAATTAGTGGGCAGAGCTGAAGAACCTTTTTTTTTCTTTATAAATATTAGGCCTATATAAAAAAGTTAATGGGCAACTTTGCAAGAATGTTGAGGGTTGAGTCCAAATCATGTCCTGTTGTAACAAGTCTAATTACAAGCAGCCAAGTAGGAAAACTGTGAGCGCATCCATGTTCCCAGGTTCCTGTGCTCAGTATCATCAAGGAGACCTTTCAAAAGGCTTTATGTTGTCAGCAATGTTTGACCCTAGGTCAGATGTTCTATGTACGTTTCCACAGGGTCACCCACCCACTGCTTATAGCCTACTGATATTATATTCCTTAAAACCTACACGCTCATATTTGTAGGCAAGACAGTTTTCTTAGCCCTTTTAACACTACCTGATCGAGGTGGGAATATCATGGCGTTATTCTGCCTCATCGTTCTGTATCAAAGGTACAATTGTGGCATTGGGGGACAGAGCTGTTGCCTTTAAGCCAGCAGCAAAGGTAGTAACATCGCCGAATCGACATCTGTGTGATGGGATGAGCGTGACATATTGATGAAATGTTAGGTGTGCAACCCACTGCCGGGAGACTTAAAAGCAGTTAGCAGCTAACTCAAAGAAGAAGAACAGCAAACAAAAATGTCTGCAAAGTGGGATATCAATGAGGTGTGGGACCTACTTACCCTCCGAGCAGAGGACAAGATCAACCAACATATAACAGGGATGGTAAATGATTGTTATTGCCGTGCAATGCCTTTTTAATTTCTCATATAAAATGTGTATGTTATAGGTCACACTCCGTCACACCCTTTTCACCTCCGCAATGCCGGCATGTGATTTAAAATCACACACAGTATTGCTGGGTTATTTTCAAAAAAGAAAAGCTGGCGTAATTAAAGTTCTTCGTTGCGGCCCTGTCCCGAGATCTGTGACATTGATACCTCTACAGTGTTTGTCAGGACATTCAGCTACAATATCTCCCACATGGAAAAAAGAACCACAGAATTAGTCACAAAACAGCTGCAAAGTAACAACCGCAGGCAGCTACAACAACTTTAAACACAGTTTCAAGACTAATGTAGAGGATTATGGCTTTACTTGTTAAATACAAACATCTAACATGATAAAAGGGGCTAGGGCTTAGCTGGGACTACAAATCTAGCAGTAGGGGTTACCATCTGGGATTAATGTTAGAATAGGCTAACTGGAGGATTTCCCGTCAGTCCCATTGTGCTGGCATGCCATTAATGCAACATACATGTGTTGGCTTGTCCGCACTGCCCACAACAAGTATTTAGGCTTGTTAGGAACTTTGAATATGATTATAAAACAAAAAGAATGGCAATGACATGTTTTTGTTTAGCCAGCCATCTTTGTTAATTAGGCATTGGTGCCCATTTCACAAACATTTCTGTCCTTGCCTGTTCACTTACAATAAAATAAATACCTGAAATTAACAGTCACCATTTAAGAATCACTTGCAATTTACTGGAAAACAGCATGACATTGTTTTTGTTACCAGCCAGTGTGCTTTAATAGCCTCACAACACTAGTTCCCTCATGCTTTCTGTTTGACTTCATGAGTGCTGACAGAAAGATTGTGGCTGCCTCTGCTATTTAATCCAGCCAATGAGATTACTTCTGCCTCTAAGAGATGTTGTACTACTTCCGATCTACTCACACATGCTTACACACACACATCATCATTTGCCCTAATTTGTGTCTACCTTCCCACACTCACTCTCTCTCTCTCATAAACTGCACTCTGTATTATTTTGTAACCTTCCCAGACAACACCTCACCTGTGTGTGTGAATCATGTACACATGTTGCCAAATACCCATTAAGTCGATCTCTGCTGCCAATCAGGTAACCCAGGTGAAGAAGGCACTGGCTGGAGGGCCATGACCCTTTTCCCAGTCTGGGTTTTGTAATGAGTCAGCAGCTATGATAAGACACAGCACTCACGAGAACAGGAAGTGGGTGTATGTGAACATTTCTGTACATAATTCCACGGCTATAGCTCATGCTGACTTGCTTGTCAGTCCTCAGCCAATTAGTGCACATAAAACTTTTTGGACTTGGCAAGTGTATGTGTGCAGAAGGAGTGCTGAATGAGTGCATCTGTTCAGGCCTGTTTGTTTTGACTTGTTAGATAAGTTTATAATGCTGTTACACATAAAAGGAAAGGCAAGGACACAGTCATGTGTAACTGTTTATCTGGTAAGGTTCCAAGCTGATTTGTTATTGTGTTACAGATATTTGTTTGCAGATATTTGTTTGGTTTTCATTTTCTAGTTTTATATTCTTGTTACAGATTGCACAAGTAAGCATCACTGACAAAACAAATGGATTCATTTTAAAATTATTGAACATCATTTTGTGTTTTTAACCATTTTAACAATGGGAGAGATAAATTAAACACTCAAAACCATTTTTTCCTGGTCTGATTGTGTGGGTCTATTTTTAAGTTAAACCTCTGGTTTAGGGTCTAAAGTGGCCTATAGATGCTGCCATAGGCCTGAAGTAGATCAGGGTTATCTTATGAAGTTGTTTATGTGTTCGCAAACAGTTGCTTATCCAACAGTATCTTGTGTCTGGTCATCTGATCAACATCCAACAGAGTTGTGGCTGTGGCTGTTAATCAAAGGAACAGTTCAGCCCCAAATCAAAAATACATATTATTTCTCTTACCTGTAGTGCTGTTTATCAATCTAGATTGTTTTGGTGTGAGTTGTTAAGTGGAAGTAGGCCTATTGACTGTAGAAATGTCTGCCTTCTCTCAAATATAATGGAACCACATGGCACTGAGCTTGTGTTGCTCAAAGTGCCAAAAAAATAAATTTGAAAAACTCTTTCCAGAAATCATGACCTGGTTACTCAAGATAATCTACAGACCTTGTTGTGAGTTTCATGTAGGAACTATATTCCCTCTACCGTATTACACCCTCCAACTGTATCACTGCGCATAAGAAAGCATGCATCTACTGCTAGGTCACCTTATGCCACTGAGCTAGCTAACGTTACAGATCGGCTGAGAAGGACACCATCCATGCAAAAGTCAGAGTGTAAGGAGTTGTCTGGAAACAGTTCTCAACATGGAGATTGCTGAGCCAGTGGCTAGTAGCTAAAGATGCTAATTCCATAGACAGCGCTAAACAACGGCAACAGTGCTGACAGAGCTAACAGTGTTAACCAGAGGGCAGGCGCTATGCTTCTGCGACACAACCGTCTCTATATCAGTTTTAACCACCACATGAGCACAGTGCAAAGTGGTGGCGATTAGCTAGCCAGTAGGATACACACATACACTAAAATGCACATGTGGCCATTACTTGCTGTTAAATTTGTGAACAAAACACAGTGGCATTGTTGCTGAATTCGTACAAAACTGATCCAGATTCATAGTAAACTGGTTTCAGCTGCAAATTGTATTGTCAGTTTTCCACACAGCATAATCTTTAGCTTCCACCAGCCATTAGCAGCACATGTAACAGAATTTAAAGCGTGGTGGTTGGGCATTTCAAACCAAAATGCACCTTGGTTGTGTTGTTCATGTACATGGGCTTCACAACAAGTTACGCCTTTGACATTGCTCATTTGATTCGTCATTATAAAGCATTCTGACTAGAGGAGCTTTATTTATCTATTATACAGCCTATCACAGGCCATATACAGTATGACAAACAAATATATGGTTTATTCATCATCTACCTCCCACATCTGGTTGAAACATAAGTTAGATCAATTTAAAACACACAGCAATGCATGATCAATCAGCTAATCAGTTTTCAATACCCCTAAGTTGACTGTAGACAGCCCAACATCTCAGAACATGACAAGGGGGAACTGCCCATTGGTTTGACAGCCCATTGGTTCGACATCCCATTGTTCCGACCATATTAAACTCATTGTTCCGAAGTCCGTTACCAAATCATCATGATGCCCTGTGGTTAAGGTCTGGTTAGGTTTAGGCACAAAAACCACTTGGTTAGGGTCAGGAAAAGATCATGGTGTGGGTTAAAATGAAAAAGAAAGTGGCAAACACATAAGCCATGAGCCTGCTCCGCCTCAAGCCGGTCGCGGCGCACCATACGCCCGCCGCGAGCCGTTCAGCACCACGGACAGTCGGACTAATGGGATGTCGAACCAATGGGCTGTCGACCAATGACATGGACCCATGACAAGGTACGCTATCTTTGTCATCACAAACTGTTGCCACCTTCAAACCAACCTTGTAGCACCACCACTGCCAATATCAAAGAGACAATCAAAAGCACTTGGCTGTAAGTGCTCTATAAGTTTTCACTCACTATATTTGTCTTGTTTAAACTGGTTCTGTGATCACATACTTCCACAAACCATTCCTTTCAACTCAGATACTGTAGAGCCAACTGAGGTCCCCCTAGACAGAAGCATTTCACACCACATTTGTTTATGTTCAAATGGCACAAGTCAGTTTATAGGGGTGTCATATTGCCCAAACCCTATTGCCTGTTTACTCAAATTTAAACCAACTTCTGACCCCACTAAGATCACTTTTAGAAATGGAGAAACAATCACAGTTAATATGTTTCTTAATGCTCCTGCATATAAAGGCATACCACCTATTGGTAATTTTCATTGGTTTTGTGGCAATAACGCATTCCTTTTCTTGCCTCCAACATGGTCTGGTTGCTATTATTTTGCTAATCTTACCATTACTAATCTGGCACTACTCCCTATAACTCTTGTAGCACCACCACTGCCAATATCAAAGAGACAATCAAAAGCACTTGGCTGTAAGTGCTCTATAAGTTTTCACTCACTGTGACCCAGATATGATGACCATGTGCAGGCTGTGGGAATTATTTAGGAATCTGTATTGGGGGGCAGTTCTTCACACCTTGAGGTCATGCTCTTACAGTTCTTAGGGGGAAGTTTCCTGTTTTGTTAAACCTTTTATTAGGGGGGAGGCAATCTCCTTTACAAGTGCAGTTGGTGGGTGCAACCTGGGTTCAGAGCTTTCGAATGGTATAAAGGTCTGTACATCCTTCAGGTTGACAGGGAACCCTGTTACTCTCTCCGTGCACACATAATAAAGAAACTTGATTCCTCACACCGAGTCCATCACTTCTTCAGAGAGGAGAATTTCCCTCAGATTTGGCGACGAGGATGGGATGGACGTTCTGCTGATCGACGCCTGTGCCTTGACTGAGGGTTAAACTGCCGGCAGGAGTCTCTAGGAGACTCAGGGAAAGTTCCGCTCTGACAAACAGAGGACAGGATCCCACCTGAGGTCAGGAACGGGTGGCGGACAGTGGACGCTCCATCTACTTTTAAAAAGTGAGTACAGTGTTATGAATCATTTTTATCTGTAGTTATTTATTTATTTATTTTGTAGTAAGGTACCTGTTTCCATGTAAATCCTAAACTGGTTGGTGTTGGAAATGAGTTGTCACGTAATTCCAGACAAGCGGCAGTGAAACTCAACTCATGAGCGTGTGTGTGTGTAGGCCTATCTCCATGGTATTCCCTTTGTGAGAGTGGAGCTCGCTGGCATATAAATCCTTCGTGGTATTGTAGACCAGTTCTATGTAATTCCGGAAAAAAGGTTTTTAGAACTGACTTGGGGAAAGCAAAACAAAGGGGAAAAAAAGGAGTTTAAAAGAGGGTGGAGGAGTTCTAGATAATCCTCACAGAAATAATTATTTGTGGCAGGACAAATCCTAGAATAGTATATAATAGCATATATATATATATATATATATATATATATATATATTTATATATATATACTCTCTATATACTTATATGATATATATATATATATATCATATAAGTATATAGAGAGTACATTATAGTGCACCATAATAAAATGGGCAAATGTATGAATTAATGAAATAATTATATATATAAACTTTGTGGTGGCTCATTCAGTGTCTAGTATACATGTGTACTACAAGGGTGCGCTGCTTGGAACAAATGTGTTGTACAAACTACCTGGCTGAATAAGTTGCTCAAAGGTAGTGTATGCCTGATAAGATCAGACCATATGTGTATGAGAAGATTGTTTAGGAAGGTGCAGAGCATGGTTATGGGAAAATGAGAGGGGAAAGAAAGTAGGGAAGAAGAAGAAGAAGAAAAAGAAGAAGAAGAAGAAGAAGAAGAAGAAGAAGAAGAAGAAGAAGAAGAAGAAGGATGAATTGGCAAGCTTTCCTGAAGTTCCTAAAGAGAAGCTGAAGTGAGAGAAGCTAAATCCTTGGCAGGTTTGATGTTAAAGCAAGAAATGAAAGATAAGAGTAAGTGTCAAAGGAAGGAAAAACAGAAATGTAGGGCAAGAGAGAGGGTTCTACCTCCTCCATATCCTCCACTGCTGCAGCCCCTCCTCCCCAAGAGGCACATGGCCCTGATGCTGAGCAACTTGAAAAAGACTCTGAAAGGGAGGGGGAAGAGGCATCGTTTTACCCTGACCTTTCTGCTCTCCATCTGACCCCCAAGGAAGCAAAACTTAACCTTACTCCTTCCAGAAATGCCCATGATGGTTTTTCCCAACCGTCAGCCATGACCAACAGGGGACCAAGCACACAGCCACTGGGATCCAGAGTGCTTGTGTATAGGCCATGGCAAACAGATCAGCTGAAGGAAGTTGCAGAGGAGTTGCCTGATCCACAAAAGACTGGAGGTGAGAAATGGGTCACAGCCATGCAACAGTTATTGGCCATGCATAATCCAACCCTGCAGGAAGTAAAGGCTGTCTGTCCCAGATGTTTCAAGCTCCGATGGGCCAACATTCAACCTGCCAACTGGTCCACCAGCCCAGCAGTTGGATCAAAGGATTTCACCATGATGATGGACAGGTTGTATGATGCAGTGCACACCAAGAAACATACAGCAGCACTGACAGCCACAAGTTGAGGTGCTACAGATGTGAAATCTTTGGGCATATTTCACGTGATTGTGCCACTTCTTGGACTGAGAAACATGAAGGACAAGTTAAGGGGGACTCCTGGCCATATGCACCAGCTCAGGGGCTCTCTGGTCATTCTCCAGGATTACCACTGACGCAGCCATAGGATACAGTGGAGGCAGGTCAGAGCATAGAGCAGAACACACACACCCACACACACACAGACACACACACACACACACACACACACACACACACACACACACACACACACACACACACACTAACGCAATTACATTTATGTTGTTGACTGATGATGAAGGGGAGGCAATAATATCAACAATGCCTGATAACTTGTGTGCTGGGAGCAAGTTTGATTTTGGGAATATACAGGGGACAACTCTGTTATTGTTCAGCTAAAATCAACTGTTAGACCTCAGGGACAACACTGGTAGCAGCCACAGTGGATTGGGCCAAACCAGGTACTGTTGATGACTGCATCTGGATACCTGAGAGAGAGACACCTGGATCCATGCATCCCAGTATTGTGACTGCGGTTTTCATTGTTGGCCTGGTAACCACAGCTGAGATTACCAGGGTCTGCAGCTGAGCAGCAAGGTGATAGGCATCTTGGCAAAGGTAAAGCCTGACAGAACTGGGCTTAAAACATTCTCAAATATTCACACCTGATCCATCAAAGATGCTTAAAAATAAACTGATACCATCGAGGGCGCAAGAAGACACAGAGGGGAGATGTGGCATTGGCATGCCACCAACACGGAGTCAAGACATCCCAGAAGAAGACAGTAGCAGAGCCGTTATGGAACAACAGTTAATCAGAAACAAGCGACAGTTGAGTGGACAAAATGATTGCAAACCCTGGGGTCTTGATGCTGGTAACCTAATTGATAATTTCAGGCAACAAAATAGTTGGTATTCTTTCATCCAGTGGATGAAAACTAGAATGTATTGCCCCAATACCACTGTTGTATTCATTCAGAGTCCTCCAGCAAACTGGCATTCCTTAGTCCAACTTGAGGTAAAAGATTGTCCGTGCTTAAATCCAGTTGTTAATTTAGTTCAGTATTTTGCAAATAATCCATACATGAATGATGACACACGGAAATATTTCAAGTTTTCCCATCACATGTGGTATAATGCTACTAGGAATATATATAATCATACAACAGAGCAATCAAAGGTATATTTGTCTTGTTTAAACTGGTTCTGTGATCACATACTTCCACAAACCATTCCTTTCAACTCAGATACTGTAGAGCCAACTGAGGTCCCCCTAGACAGAAGCATTTCACACCACATTTGTTTATGTTCAAATGGCACAAGTCAGTTTATAGGGGTGTCATATTGCCCAAACCCTATTGCCTGTTTACTCAAATTTAAACCAACTTCTGACCCCACTAAGATCACTTTTAGAAATGGAGAAACAATCACAGTTAATATGTTTCATAATACTCCTGCATATAAAGGCATACCACCTGTTGGTAATTTTCATTGGTTTTGTGGCAACGCATTCCTTTTCTTGCCTCCAACATGGTCTGATTGCTGTTATTTTGCTAATCTTACCATTACTAATCTGGCACTACTCCTTATAACTCTGACCCAAAATACCAAGCATGATCACATTCATAAAAGGGAAATGACACAATTTGCTAATCTTGAATCTTACCACTAGCGCATTTCCCTAGGTGAAAAATGGGGTATTGGCCTGCTCCCTTGCTATGGTGTCACATTCCTGGCTGATCATGTAGATAACATTACGTATTCAGTGTCTGCTTTTGCAAATGAAACAATAAAAGGTTTTCAGGACTTAGCTGCATGAGATGGCTCTTGATTATATTTTAGCAAAACTGGAGGTTTATGCATGACATTAAATTTAACAGGAGAGGCATGTGTGACGATCATTCCGGATAATTCGGATAACATTACCAATGTGATCACAGCACTTGAAAAAATTTGCAATGCATTTGGTCCCTCTGAATCAGCAGGTTTTAGCTTCAACAAATGGTTAAATAACCACTTTGGCCCCTGGGCTACTCTGATCATTCATGTCCTGATCCCTGTTCTGATTGTTTTTGGTATCGCTCTATGTTTTTGTACCTGTGCACTTACTTGTATGTGAGCCCTCATGTACAGATGGATAGGTGGAATAGTGAAAGGAGAAGAAAAAACATTGTATGTTAAAATACCTCTTGAGCAAACCACTGATAATGAACAGAATGTCTACTCAATGTCAAAATGGGCCCCAGGAAACCCTTTCATTGATTCTGAGAATGAAATGGTATAATCATTTTTTTAGTTTGCAAATTGCGTTTTAGTGTTTTAGTTGTATAATTTTGATATTCTTAAACAAACAATTGTGAGTTCAGTTTGAATCTTTTGTGTAACATTTTTGATTTTCTGAGGATCTGAGGTAATTCCCATTATAGTGTGTTGACACTTTGTGTCAAGAGGAGGGAATATGGGAATTATTTAGGAATCTGTATTGGGGGGCAATTCTTCACACCTTGAGGTCATGCTCTTACAGTTCTTAGGGGGAAACTTGATTCCTCACACCAAGTCCATCACTTCTTCAGAGAGGAGAATTTCCCTCACAAGGCCCTCAACCTACTTTACAAATCAGATCAAGGTCCAGAGATTTTTGTGAGTTGTGGAAAGCAAATGTCACAACTCAATACAGATGTCAATGAAAGACAGCACAACAGGGAGTGATTTGTCTCATAATACAACTAGAGCTTTTTCTCTCTTTTGTTATCATCTCAAATGTGCTAAATTGGTCAGTTTAATGCCATTTGAGCTTTTTCAGATTGATAATAACAAAGACACATTTTCCAAATGGACAAAACTACTTATGTTGACTGTGCTGAAGAGATATTACCATCAGTAATATCAGTTATATATATGAGTGCCGTGTAACACAACAGCGTAAGCTTTAAATGTAACATCTAAATTGTCAGCAGCGCTTTCTACCCAATAACGATAGCAATGGCAATACCAATCATTTATTGTCCCTCTTATGTGGTGGCTGATCTCATCCTCTGCTTGGTAGATAAGGAGCGTCCATATCTCATTGTTTTGTTTCTGTTGCAGTTCTTCTTCTTTGAGTTAGCTGCTAACTGCTGCTAGTTGCTTTTTAAATCTCTTTGTGGTGGGTTGCAAACAACCCATTGTCAAATCATCACACTTGTCCAGTCCGTGGTCCTGTCCTGCTGATGGTCCCTTTTGCACAGATGTTGATTTGGTACTGTTACTACCTCCTCGGCCTGCTTAAAGGTGAGACAACTCTGCCCCCCTATTCCACAATCACACTTTTTTTTATGAAGACCAGCGAGGCAAAATAACAGTGTGATGTTCCTGCCTTGAACAGGCAGTGTAAAAGGGGTGATAGTTTCACCTCAGACATTTGAGAAAATTCTGGGTATTCCCTCAAGTAGTGAGGATCCTGCACCATCAATAATGTCCTGACAGGGAACATCACTGCCTGGTATGGAAAGAGGACTGAACAAGACCACAAGGCCCTGCAAAGAGCGGTTCATTCAGCTGAATACACCATAGGTGCTGCTCTACCCTGCAAATATTAGGCCACAAGAATAATTAAAGACCCCAACCACCTGGAAAACTGCCTTTTCTCCCTGTTGAAGTCAGAAAGAAGGTACCAGATACACCTGGCACTGAGAAGCTCAGGAAGAGCTTCTACCCTCAGACCACAAAGATCCTAAATAAGGACACTGCCTAATCATACACATATATTCATTAATACAGTCCTTTTTTATGCACAAACTTAAGGGAACTGATGTTTTTTTTCTTAACCTGAGCGCTGCCTGGGAAAGAAACTATGTATTTTATGAAATCTGGCAGAGACCAGAGAGGAGCTACATGACCCCTGCTCTGGATGAGTGAATCTAAATTGCTGCATAGCCTTGCCTAAATATTGCCGCTGTGTAAACCTTGCTATAAGAACAAGAATAATGTTTATACAGTGAGCTCCTGTAGGGTTTCTCTGTGTCGCTGAAGGGCAGCCACATAAACTCTGACTTAATGACCTTACTGCACAGGTGAACAACCAAATACAGCAAGCTACTGCTGTTTCTCATTTCCTATATGACCATTCTAATGTGGAGCTGGGCGATGTTCAAAGATATTAACCTGATATTTAACTTTTGAAATAAGCTACTGTATATGCCGACGTTATCTGATCTGGAATTTTTGGACAGACTACAGACAGAAACTATACAACCCCTCAGTTTTTAAGAAGAAATGAATAGCTCAGTTTGCTGAATCACATCACAGCCTGTTACACATGTAAGTGTGACTTAATCACTGGCATCGTGTTCTCTTTCAAGAGACAGGATATTGAAGAAACATCAAGTCAATGGAAATGTCAGATAAGTTTTAAACGATTTGTCCAATACTTCCCATCAGCCTCTGCCATACGTAGTATGCTGTCATAATAGATAAACTTTTTAAGTGTTGAACATCTGCATGTTAGCATTGTTATTGTGACCTTTCTTAGCATGGTGATGTTGGCATTTAGCTTAAAGCATCGCTGTACCAAAGTACAACTAATAGCCTTTGACACAGACACTAGGATTGCTGTGGACGTATGATACATCCACACTAATAAGTTTTCATTTTTAAAACTGTGTTTTAAAACTGTGTTTTCAAATGAAAACAATCTCTGTACACACAAGCACCTTTCTGAAAATAATACTAACACGCCTGAAAACGCATAGGCCTATCACATGGCCATTCACGTGCACTGGGCATGTAAGTGCCAGTGTAAACAGGAGAAAATACAACAGGGGAAGAACAGCAAATCTTTAGGGTCTTCATGCTGTTTACAAGGTCAAGAATAAACTCTGGACCTCAATTTTTAAGCCTACATGAAAAACAAGTTCTTGCATGCTGTAAAACAAGTACATGCTTGACTTAAAAGGATCTTTTTCGCAGTCATAGAACACAATTAAGCCCTTTAAACTCTCTCTCTCTCAAACTCTGCAATCACTCTCAGTGCCTTCTGAGCTGGTAACTGCTTTGAAGGACGCTCTCGAACTGCTTCAGATTTGATCACGTAATTGGAGAGCTGAACAGCCACTTATTCTCACTCAGCTTGGCTCGATTTGAGTCGTGGTGGCTTCTGTCACAGCAGCAGGTCAAACCCTGTCTCACTAATTTGGATGACTAAATACATATTAAAAGAAACTTAATGCAGATGGTACGATGGTAAAAATACACAGGCCTTGGATAAATGTTGAAATGTAAATGCTGTTTGACTTTTAATACAGTCATGTTATAGTCGATGGTAGAATATAAACCAATCCAGCTAAAATGTTTAAGACGATAATTTTACTGATGTAATAATTTACAGCCTATAACCTACAAACCCAAAGTTATTATATTGGAAGATTTAGATTTTCATAAAACACTATAAAGCAGACTGCGGGTGCAAAAACCCACTGCTTTTTACAAATAATCAGAAACACCTGCAGACTTATATCAATGAGGCGAGGGCGTATTCAGCAGATAATTGCAATATATTGGTAATAAGCTGCGTAAGTTTCTGATTTAGAAATTTCTGTTTGTGATCTGCATCATGATTATCATAACTATTATTGCCACAGGTTTTCTATAGATTGCAATACATCAACTTTTCCATGCATTTACAGATAATATCTGGAATAAAGAAATAACACAAGCTGAACAGTACAACACTTTCTGTAAAATATTACCGACAATTAGTTATATGACATTTTTCAGTAAAATACAAGCTATCAATGAGCTTTTCTTAAGAAACTATCAAGTGAACCTATATGGTTGTAAGCCTACATATAAAGACCTGTAAGATATATTAGAAAAACTGACACTTAAAAGCATGTCAGATATTAAATGTATTTATTTATTTTCCAGTTTATTAATCTTCTTCTTCTCTGGTGGTAAGCAACTGGAGTTTTGCATACATTACTGCCACCTAACCATGGATGTATTTTCCAGTATCAAATGCATAACTGCAATGCATTGTGGGTTAATATGCACCACAGAGTGACCATCGTTTTTGGCACCAGCTGTCGATTGTTATGATGGCCCAAAATTCCAAAGCCCCATTAGTCCAAAAAAATGTCCTGTTGGACCGAAAGCCCATTTCTGTGGCAGCCCTTTACTTAGAAAACAAACACCCATTGCTCCGTAGTTGCATTTCTCCAAAAATACACACTCCCTGCAGTTAGACAACCTGATTGCCAGTAAAAATATTTTCTTTGTACATTAGCGTAAACTATCGAACACTATATTTGTCAACAACGCTGTGGTGAATGTGTGCTTAGTGTAGGCACAAAAACCACTTGGTCATGGTTAGGAAAATATCATGTCTTGGCTTAAAGCAACCACGTTTGGTGGCACTACAGTTGCTGAAAAGCAGGGACGGGTTGATGAAAAACATTTGGGTTTAGTGGCTCAAATGTTGCTGAGAAATGCACAAAGGTTAAGTAAAAACACCAGGGATCGGTGCCTCAAATGCCGCTGGGAATGTGAAACTAACTGCAGGGAGTGTGTATTTTTGGAGAAAGGATCTTTAGAGTAATGGGTGTTTGTATTAGGGTTAATGAGACGTCAAGGAAAGGGCTTTCAGTCCAGTGGGACATATTTTGGACTAAGGGGGCTTTTTGGAATTTTGGACCGTCGGAACAAAGGCATGGCACAATTACTGACTTGCTCCCTTAGCCGTCTAAGGGTTAATCTCACCAAGTTCACTTCAGTTTTTCAGACTTTCAGGCAGTGAGGGTTCCACAAAGACCAAGTGCTGAGATGAAGTCAACGAGGTCATGTTGAATAACTAAGAAGAGCAGCCTAGGATGAGAGAGGCACTGCTAAACCATTACAGGTTATCACCATACTGATATTGTTCTTAATTTCACCACTGTTGTCTGATTGTTGCTTTTTACAAATTGTGATGTTAGTATCCTTATTTGGCAAGTATCAGAGGTTCTTAGGAGTGTGCATGTTTTCATGACAGCTCTTTGAAAGTTTCTGTTAGTTCACGTCACAGCAAATTAAAATGTGCAAAGGCACGACATCTCATGACCTAAAAATTACATAACTTGTATGTAGTGGTGACCAGGTAATTTAGGCTGGCCTAGTCTTTGAGTGAATTCACCCATGACCTGGAGTCACAGCCACAATGGTGTCACTGACAGGTTGAGGTGACTGAGGTGTTTTTTCTTTGTCATCCATCAAA
Organism: Epinephelus fuscoguttatus; assembly: GCF_011397635.1. Taxonomy (NCBI): domain Eukaryota; kingdom Metazoa; phylum Chordata; class Actinopteri; order Perciformes; family Serranidae; genus Epinephelus; species Epinephelus fuscoguttatus. Next base: position 39,472,556 of record NC_064752.1, read on the forward strand.
TTCATCCAAATTGAAATGATTTATTTTGCTGTTGAATGGCAGTGAGTACTGTGAATTGACATTTACGGGCTGCATAAATCACTCTTTCAGGTTTCATCATTGGACTTTTTGAGAAAGAACCATTTGAGTGCATAATGCAGAAAAACACAGAAGAAAACACAGAAAAGTTTGGAATTGTGCACTCTTATTTCTTATTGCAACAAGTGGAGCTTGGGGCTAGCCAGGTTTACACTAAATAAATATTTGAATCAGTAACACATCCGCACAGTTACTGCATACAGTTTGGTTGTTTGTTCATTATGTCCTAACTCTGCTAACCCCACCACTCCCACTGCCTGCCTTCCCGTCAGTAGATTCACTTCACCTCCTAATCCTACTCTTGCACCTCTTCCTCATTCCCTCATTAGCTGCCTAATACATTTACTGGCCCACTACTTCCACTAGCTCTCTGCTAGACTGTGTTTGCGCTACATGCCTTAGCTTTCAAGTGCTCTAATTATTCTGTTTTTGATCCTGACCCACGCTGCCTGTGTTTTTTCAGATTCTCCATCACCCTGACCCCTCTGTACTGTGTTTGGCTGCCTGGATCTAATGAACACTTTTTACATCTGTTCTGTCTGTCTTTGAAATGTGACAAAAGTATGTACGATCCGAATGGTAATGTTGTTCCATTTGAGTGAATGTGTGCCGCTCCATTTAATGCAGGATTGTCAGTTCCCGTTTGTGCTTTTATGGCCACTTAGTGGTATTTTGACATTTTCATAATGCACACAAACAAGAACATTGTGCTCTCTTTAGTGATTTTGTACGAACATGTTGATAGTAAGGACACACTGAGCCTGTTTAGACCTGCTATTAAGATGCATTTTGGGTGATCCGATCAGAAGTGGACAGCACTAAATACAAGTGTATAATACTGCAACAGTATTTGGGTGGGTAGTGCGTGCCCTGTGGCATCCACATGAACTCCAGGACCCAAGGTTTCTCAGCAGAATATTGCATTGTAATGAGATGATCAATGTTAATGTTGTTGCTGATTAGTGTACACCTCTGCAGCCCCCATGATGGGGACGATTTAGAGGGCAACAGCGAGCCAAAAAATCACAGTTGTAAACAATGCTTTGATTATATCTGTTTTCCTTTTGGGTGTGCCCTGATATTGGACATTCTGTTCGCTCACTAGCATAACACTTAAATGCAATAAAGCCTTTGTCAGTATTTTTTTATGACATGCATGCTTTTCCTGCTGTGACAAGTCAAAATGTCTGCTGAGAGAAAGACCTTTTGATGAAGCCAAGACTAACAACAGACAGGTTGGAGCTAATTAAACATCGGGATTTATGTGTGTTGTATTCATCAGCCTTTTAAAATACTTCTAAGAATCTCAGTCAAAGTTTAACTGAACAGTTCAGTTCAGAGAGGCTGCAGTTTTTTAGACATCAAAGACACAAGGCCCTCCCTTAACACAGACAGAAAACCTGAGAGCAAGACAGACTTTGCTCAGTTTTGCTTGATGAGTAGCATGTATTCTTTCTCTTGTCAAGCTACCGGGCAAATATGTGACCTTTGTACTTTACATTTGAAATTCCTGTCTGAAAGCATTTTTTCAAACCTGAACTGAACTTGCTAGCAACCTGGTCTTACAGTAAGTCAATTAGGATCCTATTTCATGGTGGACACACAAATTCCTTGGACAATATCACACATTAGGTAGGAAAGAGCCAGACAGTTTGCTTAGGGTCAGAGAGAGGGGTGGTTGATGGGTCAAACAAACACAGGACTTTCACTCAGAAGACTGCTGTTTGTGTCCTAAACACATTCTCATTCCGACCTCGTCACATATCAATGTTTGGTCATGGAATTTCCATGTCCACATATGACGTGCAAGGTACCCTGGGTGCGTTGGTTGTTGACACTCTGGGGCGCTGTGTCAAGTTCTGCCTGTTACATGCATTGGGCTGCTGTGGCAGGGTCACAGCCTTTGGTACATGGGGCTCATGCTCTACTTTGTTAGCAACTGGGTGCCCCCTGATTCTGTTTTATAAATCTCAATCATAGTGGCACTGGGCACATGTGCATGATCCTTATTGCCACACCCACAGTTTGCCCTAAATGGATATAAAAACATCCTCAGACATATGTCTGCATATCAATACTTGTTCTCCACCACACATTAGATCTGTCAATGAGGAATACGGTAAAGAAAGTGAAACTTCTCTCAACAGTGTCAGAGCAGCTATCATCATGAGATTAAACATCAGAAGAATGATCAATGATTAATACTCATGTTCAAACAGACTTTAAAAAAGTGCTTCGTGAGATAACATTAAATGATCACTAACATGGAGATGACTGCAGATAAAAATAATGATGAAATGTGTAACTAAATTATTTGAAATTAAATGTATGAATGTGCCTTTGGCTGGTATTTTACAGAATGCTGTACAGCTTGCAGTAATAACAAAATATGTGAAGATTGGACAACCTAAAAACAATGTTACCCATCCTTCAACTTATATTGAATCTGCTCCCTATCATATCCCCTGCAGCTATCCCAGCTAGAAGCACGTGTACTCCTGGTGTGCAGAAAGCACAGGGTGCACACATTCTCACCGCACATTCTTCCTTTTTAAATACCAGTTGTGTGGGAAATGGTGTATGCATGGTTTTTATGTGTACATATTGTTTATGCATCTGGCTCCAGGTTGCTTGCGAGGCATGTAAGTACTTGTTCCAACATGAAACAGATCAACTTTAGTTCCACTGCTCATTTTTCACCTAGGTCATGTGAAAACATTCCCTTTTACATGAGGTGCCGGCTCCACAGTTTGAGAACCACTGGATTAGGTAATCATGAAGTACTGTTGCACAATACTCACTATGGTGCAGCACTTAAAAAGTTGTTTATTAATTTAATCTGTGCCTTAACGCCAAAATTAAACCTCCTGAAGACCTCACGCCTAACTATACTACACTTTGATTTTTGCTCCTTGTGGTCATGGCTGCAACTGTGACAGACTCCCTATAGATTTTCAAATGACTTTTTCCTGACTACCGATAAAACTTGACAGCTTGATTGGCATTCACCAGTGAACACAAAAATTTGAGGGTCTGCCACTGGCGCCCCGTTCTCTTCACAGATGAGAGCAGGTTAGCTCTGAGCACATGTGACAGGCGTGAAAAAGAGTTATGCTCTTTGTAACATCATCCAGCATGACTACTTTGGTGTTGGGTCAGTGATGGTCTGGGGAGGCATGCCCTTTTGGGGGGGGGGGTCGCACATTGTCACACCTTAGGCTGGTGCAGTGGGCACTGCATTACTCCTAGTGTAGGACAATGCCCAGCCTCATGTGGCCAGAGTGTGTAGGCAGGTCCTGGATGATGAAGGCATTGATGCCATTGTCTGGCCTCTTATTCCCCTGACTTAAATCCAACTGGGCACCTATGGAACATTATGTATCAGTGTATTGGATGACACCAAGTACCGCCACAAACTGTCCAAGAGCTCACTGATGCCCTGATCCAGGTCTGGGAGGAGATCCCCCAAGACATCATCCGCTTACTCAGCAGGAGCATTTCCAGATGTTGTCGGGAGTACATACAGGCACACAGGGGCCATACACACTACTGAGTCACATCAAGAGTTGCAGTGATGAAATTCACACAAGTTGGATCAGCCTGTGATTTAAATTTTTCACTTTGTTTTTCAGTGTGATGTTGAATCCAGCCCTCAGAGGGTTAATGATTTAGGTTTCCATTGACCATTGTTACATCATTTTGTTCTCAACAAATTGTACAATGTACATCAGTAAAGATTTTCAACTTGAATAATTTGCTCATCAAGGTCTGATGTGTGATTTAAGTGTTCCCTTAATTTTTTTTGAGCAATTTATATTGCTATTGATATGAAATAAATCATGTCCAGCACCAATCGACTCAGATGGGTAGTCTGTGTTCTGATATCAATACAGTGTCCTACATCAGTAGATACCCAAACAGGTCAGGCAGACTACCAGTTTTCATGTACATACAACAGGTGTGAGACCAACAAATTAAAGGAATACATGAACCATATATTCTGTATGCCTTCATTCTTGCCATGCATCAAATAAACTGATTTTTTGTATGCATGTTTTATTCAATATAGTTTCTAAGCTTTAGAAAACGAGTCCATACAGTCACTCAGTCCAACTTCTCATTATAATCAAACCAAAACATTTCAATTTCAAGACTTTTGTTCTGCATTCTTACAAAGGTGCACACAATTCATCAAATAGAGTATAAACGTGCACTCAGTACACGGGCTGAAATGGTCACAGGGCTTGCTGAAGCGTGCACTGCTGCGTCCTGCAGAACCAGACTCACCTGGGTGAAATAGCAACATAGCAGCATATTGTTGTGTTGTAACACTTGATTCAAAGTGACTCATTGTTTATTTCTCCTCTACTGATTTATCATTCCCAAACATATTTTCTTACTCACTACACTATAGTGTTCCTGTAAATGTTTTTCTAATCTTATGGAAGCAAAACAACGTTTCATTGTGAAAAGTAGCAAAGAGATCAAGAATGACAGAGTAGCATTTGACATAGCAATGATAAAGTGTGTCAAAGTACAGCAGGGAATATGAGTTTTGCACCCTTGTGCTTTGTGTCAAAGGAGTAGTTTGACATATTGAGAAATACAAGTCAGATGAGAAGATTGATGCCACTCTCGTGTCTCTGTGCCAAATAAAGAAGCTGCCAGGAGCCATATATCTTAGCTTAGCATTCTGAAAGTAGGGAGAGGTGGCTCTGTCAAAAGCCAAAACATTTTTTCCTGCAGCACCTCTAAAGCTCGCCAATAAACATGTCCTATTCCATTTGTTTAACCTGTAGGAAACCCAAAACGTATATAAATGAAACGCTGTGGTTTTACGGAGAGTTATGTGCTGGACTATTTCTTGGCTGAGCCACTGACCCCAGAATGAAACACACTGATGTAACCGAACTTATAATATACTGATATGTGTTTTAGAGATGCTGGAATGTGGATTTTGGTGTCCAGTTGTTTCTTTAATCTAAACTTGGATGTACCCGTTAATTGCAGCCCAATCCAGGAGGAACAAAAGGAACAGTTCACATGTCTCCAACATGACCAACACATCTGTAAGTACAACTGTATTTGAAAGAGGACAGATACACATTGTTGGTCAGATAAAAATTTCATTTTCCATTTCTTCTGCTTACAAAGATCTCTGACTGAAAGGAGTGAAATGTGTTATCTAAACAATGCCAACGAAAAACTGACATGAACTTTGACCCAGTTATACTGATCTCAGCTGACTGCACGGAATGTGAAACTCTACATAACACACGCTCTGACAATTTATTGAATGGTTATTGATTGTTGCTTAAAGACACAGACTAGTGACTGAAATCTGCTGCAAACACTACATTCCTCATAGTGACTGAGTGCCGACGTCTCATGAGAGTTGAGAAGGTTGGAATAATTTTGTTATTCATCACACCCAGGCTGAGTGTGGGCAGGATCTGACTCAGGAAGAATCACAAGTTTGGATTGAATACAAAAACCTCTTACTGTGTTATGGCCCATGCTGTGATGGGATCACTGACACCATGTATTTAATATTTTCTAGAAAAAGAACTTATCCTCTGCCATCTTATTACCGTAAGTTCGCAGGGAAGCTTTGCATTTATCGAAGAAATGAAGACAGACCTCTGCACCTTGTGATTATAAGGTAGCTATAATCTAGCTAGCTACTGTCATGAATTTGAACTTAAAGAAGCACTTGGTCTGAACTTGTACGGAATCATAACTTTATTGACCTCTTGCCAGCCGGGTTCAGTCATTGTGCAGGGATGGAGGTGACACGCCAGAATTATAAGGACAGTTTAAACACGGTGTACAGCGCGATAGACGAGGTTGACTTCCTTGCCATCGATGGAGAATTTTCAGGGATAAGCGACGGTCCTAATGTCAGTGCACTCACCAATGGGCTGGACACACCGGAGGAGCACTACACAAAGCTTAAAAAGCACTCCATGGACTTTCTGCTGTTCCAGTTCAGATTATGTACATTCAAGTACGATCAGTCAAAGTATATCACAAAGCCTTTTAATTTTTATATATTCCCAAAACCGTTCAACAGGACGTCCCCAGACGTAAAGTTGATCTGTCAAAGTTCCAGTATTGATTTGTTGGCCAGTCAAGGATTTGACTTCAGCAAGGTGTTCTGTCATAGAATCCCACACCTAAACCAAGAGGAGGAAGCCCAGCTGAGGGAGCAGACAGAGGATAGAAGAAATCAGCATCCTAATGGTGTAGGAACGCCGTCCTACATCTCACCATCCTCCTCTAAAGGCCCTGCAAACGTCCCTGAGGAACATAAAGACTTCATCAGCAGGGTGATAGAGAAGGTTGAGGCCCTCTTCAGTAACTCAGAGAAGACTTTGGACTTGGAGCCATGCACTGGGTTTCAGAGGAAGATGATATACCAGACACTGAACTGGAAATTCCCCAATGGGCTACATGTGGAAACTGTGGAAACAGACAAGCAGGAGCGATACATCCAGGTCAGCAAAGTAGATGAAGAAGAGAGGAAGAGGAGGGAACAGCAGAAACAAGAGAGAGAGAGAGCAGGAGGAGCTAAATGATGCAGTTGGCTTCTCCAGGGTCATCCACGCCATCTCTAAATCTGGTAAACTCGTGGTTGGTCACAACATGCTCTTGGATGTGATGCACACCATCCACCAGTTCTACTGCCCTCTGCCAGAGGACTTTAAAGAGGTCATGATGTGTGTCTTCGCAAGAATTCTGGAGACAAAGCTGATGGCTTCCACTCAGCCTTTTAAGGAAATTATCACAAACACCTCTCTGGCAGAGCTGGACAAACAGCTGAAGGAGAACCCCTTCAAGTCACCACAAGTTGAAACGGCAGAGGGGTTCCTCAGTTATGACACAGCCCAGGAGCAGCTCCATGAGGCCAGGTACGATGCTTACATCACTGGCCTCTGTTTCATCTCAATGGCCAACTACCTGGAGTCTTTCTTGACTCCACCAAAAGCATACATCTCTGCTCGCTCCAAACTAATTGAGCCTTTCTTCAACAAGCTTTTCCTGATGAGGATAATAGACATTCCCTACCTCAACATCACAGGACCAGATTTGCAACCTAAAAGAGACCATGTCCTGTACGTCACCTTCCCAAAAGAGTGGAAGACTAGTGACCTCTACCAGCTCTTCAGTGCCTTTGGAAACATCCAGGTTTCATGGATAGACAACACATCAACATTTGTGTCCCTGAGTAAGACAGACCAGGTGCAGATAGCTATGAACACCAGCTGCTATGCAGAGAGTTACAGGATCCAGACGTATGCAGAGTACACCCAGGGTAAGCAGCAAGACAAGGAGAAACTCAGCCTGACACCAAAATCTTGGGGAGAGAACGGCTGGGTGAAACCTCACTACACCTCTGCTACTTCTGCTGGTTTTGGAGGCAAATGCAGAAGCTATTGAGAGCAAGACCTCAGAAGGATGGCTCAAGACGGCAGAGCCATCATATTCATCAGGGTCAAGTCCAATCCCTGATGATGAGAGGTAAACTCCTGAAGGCAGTGATGCTGAGGGGATGGTCACCTGGCAACAAGCTCCGACAGCCCACGGGAGGAAAGGTCAAAAGAGCAAGAAAAAGAAGCACTTGGTCCGACCATGTTCTGAATCATAACTTTACTGACCTTTTGTTCTACTACCATAACATGGGAACCAACCCCCTCACACTCCCACAGCGCCCCCACATGTTCACATCACCTAGGACCTGGCATGCATTGAAGCAAAGTTAAGCTAAGCTAAGCAAGCTAAGTTCAGGACCTTTGCAGCTTAGACATCACCAGCTCAAAAGAATAGGCCAGTTGCATGGCAATGCTCAGTCCAGACATGGCATGAATATCAGAGGACTGAACGATGTAGAAATCTAGACAACTGATATTACAGCCAAAGATTACATTAACAGTGGTGTGCACCAAATCTGTATTTTTCACCCAAAATTGTGGTACACTTAAAAATAAATACAACCTCATGCTGTGTCAATCACGTTTACACAAAGACCCCAAAACTTTCATTTGTCATTAAAGGTTTTGAAAAGTCTTTAGTGAGTTGTTTGACCAAGAAGGAGTGAAGACAACATACGGTGTCCTGCGGGAGACATTTGCAGTGAGAGAGTAGGTCAGAATTGGAAAGAGGCCAGCAAGAAAACGAAGTGGAAATATATGCAAGAAACATCCTTCTTGAAATCTTCCATGACGAAAAGAAGGTAACATTAGCCTATTGACAAATGCACAACAGTACTGATGATGCTTACAACACAGTGCAAACGAATAGCCGCACAGTATCATTTCATAACACAGGTGGCCGTGGTGCCAAATGGAAGATGCTGGCAGAGGTGACAGCCTTGGGAGGAGAAGCAAGGGAGCAAATGTGTTTTTACATTTTACGCCCCCCTTGGTGCTGCCTTGGTTGAAAACGCCGCGCTAAAGTGCCCTCTTGAATGGCGAAAATGAGAGGATGTGCCCTATCAGCTGCCCTCTTGAATGATAAAAACGAGCGGATGTGCCCTTTTGGCTGCCCTCTTGATTAACAAAAATGAGAGGATGTGCCCTTTTGGCTGCCTTCTTTAGTGATCAAAACAAGACGATGTGCCCTATTGGATGAAAACGAGCGGATGTGCCCTTTTGGCTGCCCTCTTGTCCCCATGTCATGCAGTAGGTGCCCTTTTTTCCTTTTCACCCCTGCCCTTCAAACATCCTGAGTCCGTCACTGGTGTGCAAGGTTTCTGTGTGTAATAATTTTTTTATCTGATAGCAACTATTGGATCGATTGCCATGAAATTTACAACAGATATTCAAAGTCCCTAAGAGGATACATTATAACTTTGGTGATCCGCTCACTTTTCCTCTATAGCGCCACCAGCAGGTCAAAGTTTTCACTTATGCTGTGATATATATTTGAACATCTACTTGATGGATTAGCACAAAATTTGGTACAGATAACCATGGTACCCGGGCCATGTATCCTACTGACTTAAGTTATTCTCTGAATTTTCCTTTAGTGCTATCATGAGGTTTTTATAAAAGTATCTCAACATCTATTGGATGGACTGCTGTTAAAAATTATCTTTGAATATAGATATAAAACCTGGGAACACACACTTTAGACAAATAAAAGAAACCCTCAACGAGAGATTGCACTGAGTTAGAAACGCTATAGTGGAGCAAAGAGCTGCAATGATTATTCAAGTAGTTGTCAGCTATTAATCAGAGTTTTGAGTTATTTTTTGAAAAAAATAAAAGTCTTTTTTTTAATTTTTTTTTATTCCAGCCTCTTATAAATGTGAATATTTTCTGGTTTCATTACTCCTATATGACAGTAAACTGAATATCTTTGGGCTGTGGACAAACAAGCCATTTGAGGACAACATTTTGGGCTCTGGGAATCATTGATTGATATTTTTCACCATTTTCTGACATTTTATAGACCAAACATCTATTTGATTAATCAAGAAAATAATCCACAAATTAATCGACAATGAAAATAATCGTTGGTTGCAGCAATAGTGGAACAGCTGCTTTAAAGACAGTGGTGTCAGGGCTTTGGCTCTATATATAGTTCCTCTGTCACATAACACATACCTAATCATTTACATCTGTTGTTAGAAATAATTACAGTCAATAGAGGGGTTATTTTTCCACACAGCAAGTATTCTTTCGGAGCCAAATATAGACTCAACCTATACAGAGATATGGACAGCTGATTTTCACATAGGAAGGGTTCACTGCAGGGTTGTTTAACAGTGTGAATTCCCTGATGACTGATAAGTATGACTCACTTTGTAAAATTGGATCTCAGGAATGAAAAGCAAATGTTTTTGTATATTTTTCATGCCTCAGCAAGATAAATACCTTCACATTGAGTAATCTGTGGTTGTGTCTGTGTGAGCCTGAGTATGATTATGTATTTTTTCTAAATGCACTATATGGCCTTCTGTTTAACGTCACCATTAATGTAGCCTCATTGTCAAGGATTTATCACTGTGGTCAAGACTACACAGGTTCTAACTACTAACTTTAGAGTCAATCAATGGACAAGTGCTGAGGAGGTCTGATGGGCCCCATACCAAGTGTTTTGCTAAGATCATTTTCCCATTGGATCCATGTGGAATGGGGGCTCGAATAGCAGGCCATGCATTCGTGCTTTTCAAGGTAACCTATGAGATACATTCCGTATCACCCAGCGAGCGCTGCACTCCAGACATCATTATGCCTGTGTGTTTTCTGTCAAAATATCACAAGGCTCCAGGGTAAGACGCCAGCTGACAGAAAATAAATGCAATTGAAGATAAGATCTACAAATCCTCCATTAGTGAAAATGCAGTTCTTAAATGACTGAACTGTGGAATTACAACATGTTTGGGTGAGGTTTGAACCGAACATCTCTTGACCTACTTTGATGCATTGGCAATTACACAAGGCCAACATGAAACTTGCTGAGCACAGTTAGAAATTGAAAAGAGGGTATAGTTGAGTGATCCCCAGTGAAAAATGTTTGTTTTATTGTTAGAAACCACCACCAACAGACGGGAATGGTTTTCTTACTTCTTTGGAAAAAAACAAATTCACACAAATTACTATTCTGTTTCCATAACACAGCGCATTCTCTCTGTGACCTCATCACATATCGACATTTGAACATGGACTTTCCATGTCATCATATGACGTGCAGGGTATGCTGAGTGTGTTGGTTGTTGATGTTCTGGGGCACTATGTCAACTTCAGCCTGTTACATGCATCTTGTTTTTTCAAATACACTTCCATTTTCACAGGAAATGTACTGTTTGCATACAGTCTCTTTCAAAATACAGGCACAACATTGGTATAACACAGCACGTTTTTCCTTTCACAATTAACGCACATGGTTATGTTTAGCTAAGACATGCACCAGGTTGAATAAGGAAAAAAACAACAGGGTTTGGCTTTACAATCATACAGGAAGTGAACACGCCTTCCGGGTGAAAGTTAGTGGTTGTTGGACCGATCAACCACCCCTCCCACCCACTCTACCTGGACTTTTTGTTGTCCTGCCGAGTTTCCTCCTGACACTGCCAGGCAGGCGCTGTTACTCAATGATGGCAACTGGCCGCGTATCAAGCTGACGTGAAAGGACAGCTTTTTTTGTTGGTATCTGATGCTGGAAGTCACTGCCCAAGTGTCGGTATTTGATGACTTCAGAGTGAGACTGGGCTGTCCATGACCAAATTTCATGATAGGCTTAGAAAATGAGTTGTCCCTCAGTGATCTCAGGCTTAAAACAGACACAGTTATGGCTACATGTTACTGCCTTTGAGGCTGCCATCGCTCACTTTCCCAAAATTGGAGATATTAGAGATCAGTTTTGTGGAGCACAACAAAAGCACATGGAGCAGTGCTGGGGTTAGAGGTGTAAAAATGTGGAAAATAAATCGTCATTCATCGAAAAACAACCATGCAGGCTTTTGGGATACTCCAGTATTTAAGTATAACTTCATGGAAATTACATTTCTGTCTCTTTAAAGACAGTGTTCCATATTTCTTCTGCCTGTCGTCCATTAGCCCTACATTCCCTGGGGTACCTGTGGTAGCATGGGGGATATTAACCGCAAAGCAGGAGCTTCATTCAGTGTTGGACATATGGAATGTCCAACACTGGAGACATTTTCATGTATAGCTGACTGTGTGGGGATAGAAGAATCTGTAAAAAACACTTATGCAATTCTGTGCACACGTCAGTGTTTTGTGAGCATATGGAAACGTACAGTAATAAGGACCACACGTGTGTGCATGTGTGTGTTTCCTCAGGCTGCTTTCATTTCTACCAAGTCTGTTTTGGTAGGTTAGCAGGCAGAGCCGTCTCTGTTTTTTGTCTCTCCGTTGTTATTTGAGCAGACAGATCAGATAACAGTGTCATTAACAGGGCTTCCTCTTGGCCTTGTGCCCTATACAAAATGTATCATGTAACATTAACCACAGGTTTAATGCTCGGTAGTGAGCAACATGCTAATGTACTGATGTTTTCTGTGTTCTTAGCTGAGCTGAAGGTCTAATGATCCCGCCCCCCCCAGGGAGGGAAATGACGAGCCTACCAAGTACGCCCACAAATACTTCTAAAGCCTACTGATTACAGTAACATGCTGTATCTAGTTTGTTTTAGCCACACACAAATTGAAAAAGTAAAGCCATCAAGTTAAGGTTCAATGTAGAGCGATAATTATATCTTGATAAACAACGGCTTGATGGGTTTCCTAGAGTCATACAGTGGAGACGCTGCACAGAAGTGCTGAGCAGAGAGATAAACTGTCATGATGTTATCAAGAAATAGTTACACCATGCACCCTCCGTCTAAAACCACAAATTGTCATTTTTATAGTTTCTAAACCTTTGGAGAGCCAAGCTTAATACTAAACTAAGATGATCCACTCCTGCCTCTAGCTCTATAGTTCAGGGTTTTCCATGCATTCATTTAGCTGGATCATTCGTTAGAAATGCTTTTGGAATAAATATGCTGTTTGAGTCTTCATTGCACCACAGTCTCAGAGTGCAGAGCATACTTCAGGCACAGACAGAGGAGTGAAAGTGAAACTTAACCGTTCACTTGCCTCTGCAGCAGCTGCTCCTCTCATCCATTATGATCAGTTATCAACCACGCAGCTCAAACTCCACAAACTGCTGCTGAGGAACAAAAGAACTCATGAAGAGTTTCACCTGTGATTCATTCACAGACCCACAAAAACCTCAGAGAGAGGACAGAAAGGTAAAATGGAATGAGTGCATACAGTAAAAGGTAGAAATCTGGGCATGAAAATCACAGGAATGCAGGAAATTAAGTGTTTGGTGCCAAAATTTGCTGGCAGAGGACTCCCAGACTTCCTGTTTCACGCATGCCCCCCATTCCCCTCCGCTGTGGGAAACACTGTAGTTGAAGCACAGACAGGGAATGATATGATAATTCTCAGCAAGAAGGCATATTTCCCGTGACCCCTGGGAGTGGAGCCATATGGGGTGCCGTTTGTAAAGTGTCTCACGCTGAAAATAACATCAACATTTTGCCACATTTAGCTTCAAACAATGTTTAAAAAAGTATTGTGATTTTTTTAACGTCACCTTTTACCACATTTACAGCAATATTTGTTAACTTAGAAATATATTAAATAGTTAAATCTAAATATTAAATCTAAATGTTAAATCTAAATGTTAAATATAAATATAAATCTAAATATTAAATCTAAATCTAAATGCTAAATATAAATCTAAATATAAATGTTAAATCTAAATATTAAATCTAAATCTAAATCTAAATGTTAAATCTAAATGTTTTGGGTGAAACTAAATATTTAGCTAATATGCAAATTCACACTGCCGGTCACCGGAAGTACCAAAATAAAAGCTCGAGATGGTCAGACTGTTTATAGAATCAAATAACGAATTAAAACCAACTTATCGGGGGAAATGGACACTTGAACATACATTAGCGTGATAATAACTACCTAAAATAACAAGAAACGTGTTTGGAGAAATTTTATTTGATGTGTACTTTGAGTTGTTAGTGTCCCTTCTGAGGGAATCACCTTGTTGTTTACAAATACTTCCAGGTAGAAAACCAGCAGAGTTTAGCAACATATATATATGCACATCTCACGTTTTTCACGTCACTGTATCACCGTTTAGACTAATCTGGTGTTTGTAAAGCCTATAAACACTATGACTGAACAAACATTACTATCACGGTCTGAAATTAATAACATGGTTATCGTAGATTAGCGGGGCTAACTGTTAGCTGTTAGCCACGTTAGCGGTGTCTGTAATGACTCACTAACTCTAAACGGTCCGTGAAGAAAATATTTTTTCCAGCGGATGTCTTAGTTACAACATGATTGAGCTAACTGGAGTAGTTTAATGTCGTATCCGACAGCGGAGACAGACAGATGACGTCCCTGACAGCTTTGCTGCTGACGCGCCCACTGGTGCTTTCTAGACATCGTGATTTCCCAAAACTGAATAAATACCACACATCGCAACACAAAACTGCTTTGCTAGCTCAATCATGTTGTAACTAAGACATCCGCTGGAAAAAAATATTTTTTTCACGGACCGTTTAAGAGTTAATGAGTCATTACAGACACTGCAAACGGGGCTAAGAACTGACGGTTGTTAGCTTAGCTTAGGTTGTTAATCCCTCCGAAGAGACACTAACAACTCAAAGTACACGTCAAATAAAATTTCTCCAAACACGTTTCTTGTTATTTTAGGTAGTTATTATCACGCTAATGTATGTTCAAGTGTCCATTTCCCCCGATAAGTTGGTTTTAATTCGTTATTTGATTCTATAAACAGTCTGACCATCTCGAGCTTTTATTTTGGTACTTCCGGTGACCGGCAGTGTGAATTTGCATATTAGCTAAATATTTAGTTTCACCCAAAACATTTAGATTTAACATTTAGATTTAGATTTAGATTTAATATTTAGATTTAACATTTATATTTAGATTTATATTTAGCATTTAGATTTAACATTTAGATTTAGATTTAGATTTAGCATTTAGATTTAGATTTAATATTTAGATTTAACATTTAACATTTAGGTGCCACATTTAATATTTAGATTTAACTATTTAATATATTTCTAAGTTAACAAATATTGCTGTAAATGTGGTAAAAGGTGACGTTAAAAAAATTACAATACTTTTTTAAACATTGTTTGAAGCTAAATTTGGCAAAATGTTGATGTTATTTTCAGCGTGAGACACTTTACAAACGGCACCCCATAGAGCCGCAGTTAAAAAAATCCCAAAAATACAAATAGCCTACATCTGAAATACATATGAATCCTACATGTTATTATTAACAAAGATAACTCAGCCTACTCGTAAAGACAAAACAACTTACAGCTTACAATTAAATGATTAACTGTTACCCATTAATCCCTGTGCAATCATATGAGCTAGCTAATGGTAAATCACTGTGCAGGACTTATATCTACATGGCAAGCTGAACTAATAAGCTAACATTTATGTACTACTAGTCCATACCTACTGGTAGCTTTGTCACCTTCTACCTATGCCAATCCTCAATGCCAATGTGCAGTTTCACATAGACTGACCACGTCAGTGAGTAGAAAAACGTGGGACAGACAGAATGACTGACTGACAGAATGACACACTGACAGTTTCCGTGATTATGTACAGCATACCATACCATGACTTAGTCATACCAAAAATTAGAAAAAAACCCAAAAAACATTCAGCCACAGGGGGAGCCACAGTGATCGGTCGCATTTTAGCCATTTCTAAGCATTTTTCTGTTGTTATAGCGCCACCCAGTTGCCAATTAGAGTTAAATTTCTTCAGTCACCTTGAGGCGTCCTGTTCTACATATCTACCAAGTTTAGTAAAAATCGATATGCCGGTTAGGCCTGATAAGAAATTAGCTCTCTAGCGCCCCCATTTTGTCTGATGGTGTCAATAATGGAGGGGTCCCCTCAGATTATGTGTTGTCATATGCCTACAAAGTTGCGTGGTGATCAGTGAAACCCTTGAGATGTTATACACCTTTATGTGATGAGCCACGCCCTCCACAATATTCATTGCCTTATAGAAGCTCATTTTTAGTATGTTTTCCAACTTTTGCCAAGAGGGAACTTTAGATATTGGTCCCTAGATTATGTTCACTGAGTTTCATGCAGATTGGTCAAACTTCCTAGGAGGAGATCGATTTTAAGTGTTTTTCAAAAAATTCAAAGTGGCGGAAAATGTATAAACCAGAAGTTATGGGTTCTTAGGCAAAATTGTTCCTCATGAGGAGAGGCATCTCTGTGCAAAGTTTTATGTATCTATGACATATGGGACATGAGATATACCCATTCAAAGTTTGCAATTTCAATCTTCAATCGGTTGCTATAGCGCCCCCTTTGGCAAATTGATGTAATATTACTTCACTCACATCCTCCTATGACCCTCTACCACTGTGCCAAATTTCACATGGATTGACCAAGTCAGTGAGGAGAAAAACATGGAACAGACACATCCACAGACAACCTTCTAGAGCAAGAGACTCTCTGCTTACCTCAGAAACCATCAGTGAAAGCGCAGAGGTCAAAGCTAATGCACGAAGCCATGCCACAACTGCTGTTAACTTAGCAGCTTAAGGCAAGGGCAGACAAGACAAGACCAACTAACATTCAGAGAAAGTAGCAGTGAGTCCCTGCTCTCTTTGAGCTAAGGGGTTCTTGGTCTGAAAAATATTAAAGTGACTGTACAACAGTATTAGTGTT
This sequence comes from Epinephelus fuscoguttatus, assembly GCF_011397635.1. Lineage (NCBI taxonomy): Eukaryota > Metazoa > Chordata > Actinopteri > Perciformes > Serranidae > Epinephelus > Epinephelus fuscoguttatus. The sequence continues at coordinate 39,488,912 of NC_064752.1, forward strand.
GTTGTGAACAGGGCTGGGCAGGCAACCTAGTTTTTGATCTTGGATATAAAAAATGTGAAGCAGTGATTTTTCAAGAGCAGGAAACTAAGCTGCATATGGGTGTGATTTAGACCACAGACACACCAACCTGCAGCAAAAAATGACCTGTGGGCCCTCATTATTCCCCATTCTCTCAGTGCAATTTCATGTCCCCTTAAAGTACTTAACCACAGAGCACACAGCAGACAATTGAGAGCGTCATTACATTTTGCCCACAGCCACAAAAAAATAGTCCTCCTTGGCTAGAAAACCACCTGGTATCATTTGTTTTAAATAAAGAATAATCCGAGAATATGAACTATAAGTGAGGCAAAGTAGTGGGCATCACTTGTTTTGGATCAAACCCTGCTGACAGTGCCAATTTGTGGCAAGATGAGCTGCTTGAACTGCACACTGTTAGTTATTTTAGGGTTTATATTGTCGACAATGCCCCCCAGACAATTTTACCCCTGGGAAATTAACAGCTTTAAGGCTCCACAAGGTCACGTTTCCCAGTTCAAAAGAGGAACCAAGTGCAGCACACCAGGCAGGTTTGAAACATCAGAAAGCAAAAGCTGATTCCAAAAGACAAAAAACAAGCAAGCAATGGAGGGAGCAGGCTGAAGTAAAATAAAGTACCAATGAAAAACACAATACAAAATTGGGAACCAATCAGTAGTCAAGGAACACAGGGAGGAATCCAACAACGAGCACAGGAAACCAGCTGACAAAATGGGATTACAGAGACCAAATACACAAGAAAAGGAGGGTGATAATGAGGGACAGGTGACAGCAGGACAGATGAGGAACAGGTGAAACAAATCAGGGTGAGGCAGACAATCACTAAGATAGGAAGTAAAACCAGACATTATACATGAAAAGTGGACCTAAAAAATAAAACAGCAAACAGACTGAACATAATGAATAACACATGAAAAAACACAGAAAACAAAGACCTCATTATAACCAGTGATCCACAACACAGTCTAGTCTAAACCAAAAAGTCAGAGGGTAATAAGACAAAGAGGCAGACTGTCACACACACACACAGGTTTTAAATCACATGATAATGATGATAACACACCAGAACACAACAGAAATAAATCACACAAAGAAATAAGTCATGCGAACTATAGAACTATAGAAGTTTACTCTGTAGGGTGCAAAGCTCTGCTCTGGACAGTTTTTTTAATTCCAGCAGATGTGCCACAGCGCGTTTCAGAAGTGTTCCAGAAGCTAATGAAAATACATGCCTTGTTTATTTTTGATGAAGCCACAGTGCATTGTACAGAGCAGATGAATTATTCCTGCAAAGAGGAAATGTATGTGAAATATAGATACAAAATTATTATGAAGATTAATATATCCTCCTGAGACCCTGTGTTCTCATATGAGGACATCACATTTTGGGTTTACTTGACCTTATACTTCATTCTACTTAAAGGTAGGGTCTGGAGGATTTTCCAGTTGCTGTTTGTAAACACACATTCAAATTTGGCCCCTCCTATCAGGCTCAACGTTCCCGGGTGTACGGAGCCCGGAGGTATGGCAGAAGGCTTCACAGAAGAGGTTCAGGCAAGGCTCGCGCTGGTGCACACTCGGACACGCTTGGGTACGGCACCTGCGCTTTCTCATTGGCTGGGGAAATCTCCACCCAGAAGCAGTCCATGCTCACAAAAACTGACTGCAAACTGACTCTGCAAACAGAGTCACCACCACACATGAGTAGAAGCCCATAGGTGATGATTAAGCAGGATTTCATTTGTATATGTCTATATTTTGTTTTGTTTGAAAATCCTCCAGATCCTACCTTTAACTTAGACCTTGTTCATGGACACTTTTTTGTGCCATCTAGTGGTAGTAAGAGCACAGTATACTAATCCATGTAAGAAAAAAAAAACAATGTCTCTGCCAAGTCAGTCTGCAACCAATCCCGACACAAAAGTGGACAAGGTCCAAGAACTGACCACATTTTATGGTTAAAACCTGTTTATTTGTGATTAACAATGTTTGCAATTTGATATTTGACCAAATTCGACCAATTTTAGCAACATTAACAAGCTAAGTACTTGTTTGAGGACATTAGGACTTAATTGCTGTCGTGTTTGAGGGCATTGGGACTTAAGTACCACTGACAATGTTTAGTTTTCTATACATATCGGGTCCCACTGATCCCAAATAGCTAGGAGAAATTAAAAATGCATACTAAACAAAAGTTTGGGTCTAAGGAGGATATTAGTAGTAGTAATAATAGTCTTTTATTCATATTGTTTAAAAGTATTAACTTTGTAGAATACAGCCATGTGAATTACCAAAAAATTGTGGCCCCTTCCAGTTGGTTTAGAGCAGTGAGGAGACAGCGCTAAATAACACTATAAAACAGTCAGCAAAACAGTTTTTTTTTTTAACAATTGTGAATCACCATAACAATGAGAGGTCCCTGAACATACAGTCATAAATGTGTGCTCAAAATGTGAGGCTGATTGGTCCAGTAGTTTGAGAATTTAGCTGTGAACAGACAGACAGACACTCGATGCACAAAAAAACCACACATGACCAACTCATGATACCCCTCAGGCCAGCACCTGGTGGAGATAACAGACTAACAAACTAAATAGAAACTCAATATCACATAAATCACATAAACAAGCATGCAGGTCATAGGCTATAACCATGGGGAAATCAGTGACATTCCTCATGGACAACTTCATCACTCTTTCCTGAAGTGAGCACAAACTAAGCTGGGGACCAGGGACCAACAAAATAGTTCTTCACTCTGCTACATAAACCAGATATCAACTGATTTAGGAAATCTCTGGCAATTGTCATTTTATACCACCAATTTTATACAATCAACTGATGAAGACCATGAGATAAATGTACCACAGTTCGTATGTAACCCATGTTACCATGAGCCAGTAATTCATGTATAAGCCATGTAATTGGGAAGGCCAAAAACTCACATGACCAAAGGTAGTAAAGATGGAGGTAGTATAAAGACCGAAAGTCTGGGTAAAGAGGCAGGTTGGGTGGATGGGTCAAACAACACAGGACTTGGACCCTCTGTGGACAGTGTGAAAACAAACGAACTTTAAAGTTACAATGTGTAATTTACGTGGTTGTTTATTAGCAAATACTGTATAGATTTACTAAAGTGTAATGCAATTCACATACAAATGGAAGCTTTCTCATAGGCTTAGAATGATTTCTCTATATATACACACAGGCAGTGCGCGGTATGCTGGAGGCTGCCCTCTTGCGTCGCCATATTTGAATACAGTGGCCGAAAGGGATATACGCTCTTTGCCTTTCGCGTTTACCTAGAACTTGCCGTCACTGGAGACAGAGAAGGTGAAGCTCAATCCGGGGTGCTTCTGCGTGAACCTGCTTTGCACTTTTATGATTCTGTCGCACTTTAAAGGGAAATTTTGGTTTATTTCAACCTGTCTCCTATCGTCCTAAATTTGTTTCAAGTGACTAGTGACGAAAAATAATAGTTAGCATGTTAGCCGTTAGCCTAGATACAGCCGGGGCGCATTAGTAGCGTCAGACCTGTTAAAACGTAAGTGAATGGGCATCCCTTCAAGTGCAAAGTTAGTCCACTAAACAAGCTTTTTTTCCACAAAGACCGCCTCATATCATTAGGATAAATGTCAGAGAACATATAGAAAACGACATGTAAACGTGTTGTCTTACCTTACCGGTGTGCTGCCCATTCCTGCACCGCCTCTACCCCTTGCCTCCTTCCTCTCCCTGGTCTTCCTCCTCTCCCTCTCCCTCTTCCTCATCTCTCGGTGTCCTGTGGAAGAACACTCTGGAAACACATATATTATAATCATACCAACCTATATTTGCCGCACTGTGCCGTGACTATCACATAAAACGTGTTTTTTTTTTAGCATTATTGTGCTATTAATGTTTGCTCGTGTTACCAAAACAATTAGAGATAAAACACTCCTGACATATATCTCACACATAACCTATATCTCACTGGTAAGCTATAACATATTGTAACATGGTTTAGATTCCTAAATAAATATTCACCTCGTCGGTAGATACTCCTGAAAAACTCGAAAAACTCTGCTGTCTGCGCAAGGCTTTTTGTCCGACGAGGCCACCATCAGTTACCCGGATACTGATATGATACTGGCCTGTTTTTCATTTAGCTGTAGGGAATCCTAGAACTACCACACTGTCCCCTTGCTGGTCCCTGAACCACAGCTTGAGAAACATTGTGACAGCTATCCCGAGGAGGCTCAGCCTCTGGCATCAATTAAACCCTGTGACCAGCAGGTGGTGATCTGCAAGCCATCTACAAATACCCAGAGCAAAATTACAAGCAGAATCAACTGCTTTCAAAATAAAAGCACAGAAGAAATAAAAATAAGTAAAAATGCAACAGTGTGAAGTTGTTTTTAATAATGCCCATACACTAAAAAAACAAAAGTAAAATTAGTCACAACCAAAATAAAGAGGATCTGTCTTTTTATGGGATTACAATAGTATTACTGAAAGAGAAATGTTTGTATTTCTTGGAAAGGTGATAAATCAAACTGAGAACAATTTGGATTCATTGTCTGAGTGATGACTGCTGAAACAAGACTGGTTTTATACCACTTTGTACTGCACCTTGGGACTATATCCCTCCACCAAGAGGAGAAAGCTGAAATTCCCTGTACAAAGGGAGGGAGTCTTCATTTATTATTAATTATTTATTATTCATCTATTTCTGATTCTGATTCTGATTAAAATCTAGCCAATGATCAACTGGAACTATCTGGTGTTCAGGGACAACGGGTCAAGCTGTGACTCTTGAATCAGCCGACTAGACCATTTAACAACCCGGAGAGTTTCTGTTCTTTAAAGACAAGTTTCCAGACCATGAGACCAAAGAAACAGCAAAAATCAATTCAGTCAAAGAATGACAGAATTAGGTCATTAGGTCAGCTGGTACCCCTTTTTGAATATGGCTTCGCAATTTGCTTCAAATTTAAATTTTGAGTCAATAATTGTTCTGAGATATTTGTGAGCTTGCACACATTCCACTGTCTGAGTGTCATTTGAATATGTGCTGTTTGGGTGTGGCATGGAGGTCTGGCAGCATGTTATATCTGTTATGTGTGCGTGGAGCACACACCGGGCCCAGGGGTGTGTCCCATGCCACTGACTGCATGTCTGCTACCCTGAATGAGAAAACACAGCACAAGTAGAGGAACCAAGCAGAGGAACCGCTACAGTTGCCATTTAGCTATTTTAATATGTTGTAGCCTAGTATATTTGCTATATTGTAGATTGCTTCTGTTTTTTAAATAAAAAAACAATAAAGTCTGAAAATATGAGTTTTATGTCTCAGAATACTACATTTGTAGGTCTATATTATTATTATTATTATTCTTTTCATTCAGCTGGCACAGCTCAGTCTGTACAATCTGCATTAATTCTCCCGGTTGACCGGAAGTCAGTGGTCAACAAACACGGACAGCTCCTGCTAGGTGTGAAATACCACTGGTGTTTGACCGAAAATCTTTTATTTTGAAAAGCGCAGCAGGAAGCCCGTGTGATGTTGCAGGTGAGTTGTCGCTGAGCTGTCAGCTCATAATAAAGCTGAGGGTGTGTGAAGGGAGGTGCAGAACAGAGGACCGCAGTGAGACTGTAACATCACAGAGACAAACACACGCTTTGGACTTTAGGAGATTTTTATCATCCTGATTGCAGATTTCAACTTTTTTTTCCTTTTTGTTCTTTTTTTTTTTTTTTTTTTTTTTTTACATATTTATTTTTTTATATCTTGTGTTTCACGTGTGATGGCTAATGTGTCATCGGCTGATGTGGGAGTTTTGTTTCTCATCGTGGTGACAGCATCTTTGGCAAATGGTGAGTAGTGTTGGACTACTGGTTGGTCTTTTTATTCTGGGGTTTCAATACATGATGTTCACACTGATAGAGAAGAAAAGCAATAACAGTAAAACAGTAACAGTAAAATTGTGAAAGTCTGTTCAGTGTAACTGCAATGTTCAAAACTGAATAATCATTTAGTCTTTAGAAAATGTATAGTAACTAATGTCATGTCAACAAGAGCCCAAAGTGCCAGATCAAAGATGCACAGGTAGGATAGCTCATTCACAATTTACAATATTTCAACACAGAGTAGCAGCAAAGTATCACAGTGACCTGTCTGGTATCTCTAATGGTTAGATTTATTTAGTCAAACTGTCATCAGATGTCAAACCAATCAGCTAAGCGCTTTGCCTCTGGCAGAAATTGCAGCCAGTGTTGATGTTACAGCTACTGAGGTTGGATTGCCACTAATAATCTTAATTTATACTTAAAATTAATCTCATTATAATAAAGATTTGGCCATAACCGAAAAAGGTAGTATAGATCAGGGACTGGTGTAGATCTCCAATTCCTCTGCACCACCTACATTTCTATAAGTAAATATCCAGTGTTGGAGTAGTAAGTGACGTAATTAAATTACAAAATAAATGTAATTGTAAACAGTTACAGCTCCTGAAAAATATGTAATTAAATAACAATGCAGGTCACGACAAAGAGGTTACACCCATAAATTATTTTTGGTTAAAAAAAAAAAAAAAAAAAAAAAGTAGAATATTTGCATCATTTTGTGCAGGGATGCCTTCTTTTGGCGCAGCCTATTTCTGAACATTTTCCTGCTTTATTGCCTAGTTTAAAACATTTGCCAGAAAAGTAATCAAAAAGCAGTCAAGTATATTAAATTACATTAGCAACTTTGATAAAGTGATTAAAGCAGTCACATTACTTATTACATTTTAAAAGGGTAACTAGTAATCTGTAACTATTACATTTCAGAAGTAACCTTCCAAACACTACAGATACCCTACAGCATGGTATAGTGAACCCAGTGACTCCACAGACACACAATATGTCCCCTCAGGGTACAGCAGACATGTAGTAATGCTATTTCAGGCCAAAGATATTACAGGAGGTCGTCGAACACTTCTCATATTGCTGTGATCCAGCAGGTTCCTCATCGAGTAAAGATGTGAGCCAGAGGAGGGAGGTGGAAGCAGTTAAGATGAATGGGCTCCTGCCCCGCGGTGTGGACGGCCTCACCGGTGTCGCCTCTCAGGGCGAAGCTCAGCCGTGCTCAGCCTGTGACCCACAGGCGGCCAGGAAGCGTTCAAAGAGATGCACGTGTTACACTTACAAAGACAAGGAGTGTGTGTATTATTGCCACCTGGACATCATCTGGATCAACACACCAGAGTAAGATCCTCATCCTCACTGTGTCTCTGTTATTATTAGATCCAGTTTGGCTGCAGTGCTGTTACATAACTATCGTGCTTCTATAGGGATTTACAGAGTGTCAGTGCATGTCATGAATTTACTGTAATACTCATGTACTTCACTGCAGCTTGTCTTGTCATGTCATGATCTGTCCATTATTCGCTGTACTCATAACTCTGAATCATAGTTTGTGAGTTCCTGTTGAGACTTTATGATTCAGTGTCTCTTATTATTTGAACATTGTATTTGCTGGAAAGTTGTCAGCACATACAGGTTTACTGTAGGAGACACAAATATGCGAGTTATGGAGAAAGAGAGCCCTAAACTTTGACTTAAAGGAATACTTTTCATTTTTTAATAACTGCGAGGATTTGAGGGAAGCCCAGCCCCTCTCGTACAGTATATCAGTATTTATTTAGAAAGATTTGATGTAATCCAAAGAGGTCTAGACCCTGAGCTGTCAGGTATTTTAATCCCTCTACGGATTTCTTACAGTGGCCAAGAGGCAGCGGGGGGGTCCACCATCTGAGATGTTTTGAATGTTACTGAGTAGCCTTTGAAATTTAGAAGGGGGGGATTGGGGGACATGGCCTCCTCAACATGTGAACATAAATATTTGCTCCCCCCACCCTCACCCACCCATTAATATAATGAAAGGAGCAGAGGACCAGTGGTGTTTTGGAGAGTACAGGTACGCAGGGGAAAATCACCTCTTTTTCTGGCCGTTTGGCTGTTAACAGTTTTCCCACCTATCAGCCGAAAAGCCAGTGGATTATACCCACTTGATCTTCGGTAAACCTACCCATCTACCCACCCACCTCATCAACTACCACTTTTGACAGAACAGAGAAAACAAGACATTTACACCTTGGACTGATGCAAAAAAAGGCACAATTGGTGCATACAAATTCAGCAGAATGCAGGAAACCCACAAATCCCCTTCATATACATCCCCCTCAGTGTTTAAAATGAAAACTATGCCTTTGTAGCCAAGGGCACAATTTTCCTTAATCACACATTCAGCATTGTTGTTCCTGTAATTGCTTTTATTTCACATCATCTTCCTAATCTGGAAATCAGGTTGGAAACTTTAGCCCCTTTGAAGAAAATCTGAATATCTGGCATGAAAAAGACAACATCAAAAGCTCACCTGCACTGGAAGATGCCAACTCTTGGGGTGGGGTGGGGATGATATCAAGTCATCCATCTCCAATCAGTTCTTTAATTACAAAGCTTTTGATTGAGGTGCCTGAGGTGTGGCCACTTTTCAGCCTGCAGAGAGCACTGCAGCAACTGTTATCTGCTCTGACAAGCATGTGCAGAACTTCATTGGAAAGACCTTAAAATGAAGTGCCGGGCCAATTTCACTCACAATTATAAGCCATTTAGACATGTCAGTGATGCATGCAGCACACTTTGGTGCTGATGCACTCTATAAAAACCTGCACGTGTTTAACCATGCAAATCTCGTAAAGATCAAAGACAGTGTGTCTTATTAGTAACACATTGCAGATAAAACTGAAAATTGTCCCGTCACGACCTTCATTTATCTTCCTGTGGTACCCAGGGGTTACACCATGTGGACTGAATGCAGGCAGAAGGTCTGTCGTCTGTAATTCAGTTGGTGTCCAAATGCGTCACAGATATTGATCACTAATGTCTTACAGAGGGTCCATAGGTCCTGCTTCAACTTAGCATCAAGATGACTACATTTTTTGCAAAGTTGAATGTTGTTAGCATGGTAGACGGGGGGACCCTGAGCAGTATGGCGCAGCCCTTACGTTTACTGCACCTGTTCATGTTCACCTTTTAACCTGTTTGAGGTCTCAGCTTTCATCTGAGCTAAAATCCATATTGACACATCCACTTGAACATTTTTTTTTAAACATATGGCCTCAGTAATCATCCTTTGACGATAGGATTTGAGCTATATTTTCAAATATATCATTGACGATTGTCTGCAACCAATACTTTAAAGTTCAGCCTGGATCTATGGGAACAGCTGTTGCTAGTGATTGGTGTTTCACATGGGAGCCTGTGTTTAAAAAACCTGAACATATTTGTTAAGACTACAATGAATTACTTGAGACTTTACGTATCTTAAGGGACAGCTTCTGAAATACCTGCAGATGTTACAGGAAGTTGACTTTAGTCTGACTATTGAAGTTTGCACGGAAAAAGACAACGTGTTTTGATTTTCCATCGCTCGGTGCATTCATTTAGATTGTACCATGCAAGATGTACTACAATAACTGGTTTAGATTTTGTTACTAATGTCACTATTTTCATCACTGCAAGAGGAAGTTTCATTATCTTCACATTTGTTTCTAGGGCAATATAAGGTTAGGGGTGGTAACTTCCACCTCAGTCTGAAAAGTAAAGATCAAAACAGATGCAGACATATCTCAGGCATGTAGCTTACCAGCAGATGCTGATTGCAAACCTTCAATTGTGATTTGATAGTGTTGTTCGTTTAGGATGAACTAAAAATGATTTAGATTTGCTGCAGTGAAGACTCACAGCGCAACTTCCCCGAATACATCACAGTAAAGTGGCTTCACTTTTGTACTCCAGACATATAGATGGTCAGAAAGATTCTTGCCATGTCTCATTTCCTCATTTACAGCAATAAATCAATTGGAACAATTTTGGCATTGATAGTTGTCTTTTTAAGAGTGAACCTGAACCCATTCACTGTTCAGTGGAGGTTGAATAAGCGCTTGGCATTGTGCCTTGTACTGTCTGTGCAAGATAAGTGGTTTCTAGACATATATGAGTCTGTAACACTTTGATGACATCACCAGAGTTATCTTCTCAGACTTCAGAAATCTCCTCCAGACCCTCAGGCTGAGTAGAGCTGACCTTCATCTGTAAAATTGAGTTACAAATTACAACAGTTTTCATTCATTCATTTATTTCCGTAACTGCTTACCCTCTTTAGGGTCACGGGGGGGCTGGAGCCTATCCCAGCTGCCATTGGGCGAGAGGCAGGGTACAGCCTGAACAGGTCGCCAGACTATTGTAGGGCTGACACATAGAGACAGACAACCATTCACACTCACATTCACACCTGTGGCCAATATAGAGTCACCGGTTAACCTGCATGTCTTTGGATTGTGGGAGGAAGCGGGAGTGCCTGGAGAGAACCCACGCTGACACGGGGAGAACATGCAAACTCCACACAGAAGGGCTCCCTCCTTGGTGCGAACCAGGAACCCTCTTGCTGTGAGGCAGTGCCACGCTGCCCGCTACAACAGTTTTGATATGTAATAATATATGATGTATTTAAGCCAAGTACAAGGTCAGACATCTCTGTATCAGTGTGAAAAATGTTGTTGTCCAATGGGAGTTCAGGAGTATCAACTGTCATGCTGGATAAACAAGACCAGAGCCTTTTTTGAACCTGCCTCTAAATCCTTTAAGCTGAGAAGAGAACACTATTGCAGTGCACTCAAAAGAGAGTACAAGAGCACAGTGCATTCTTATGCAGAAGCCAGAAGTGACCATATTTGGGAGAGGCTGGCACTGTGGAGGAACGAGGGCTGGATCTGACTGAGAAGCCGATGGAGGTTGCCGCCCATGGGAACTGGAGGGTGGGCATTACCTCCTGCAACGACGATGACATTCAGTGGTAACTGGCATATAAGCGCAGTCCAGAGCAGTGGTATTAGCTAGCCAGTGGGATATGCACACAGGGACTCACATGCACTAACATGGCCCAACCGCCTGTCATAACAAAGAACAGAAAAGCTCGTATTACAACACACACACACACACACACACACACACACACACACACACACACACACACACACACACAGGCAGATTGACAGCTCAAGATGCCATTACTCTACTATGTCTTGACATAGTTGGTTGCTGGCGGTTGCTTCAATATGCTGATACAATTCTGAACAGCTCTGTGGTGGGTTAGAGGAGGGTATTACATTTCACTTACTTTCTTTCTTCTTGATGTCTGATGTTGGTGCCTTCCTTATTGCTGCCTACTGCTGAACTTAGAGAGGAGTAATAGGTGGTACATTTGAGATGCAAAGTGTGTAGGTGGTGCAATTAAGGTGCAAAGTATGTGGTGTAGTACACCATCCTTTGGGAGCAGACTGTATCTTCTTCAGCAAATCTGAGATCATAGAATCAAGGATTTGAAAGAGGAAAGGGTCAGCGCTCTGCTGAGTCTGTTTGTCATCGTGGAAGGAGGTGAGGTTGGCATAGTGCAATCTGAAGATCCTCAAACTCAATCAGCCAATCAAGCAATCAATCCACCAATCAATTTATCAAATGAAATTATATAAAATACACTTTCAATGAAATGTATTCCTGTTAGTTCCATTAGTTTGTGCATAAAAAAGGGATTGCAATAGTGTTATAAGATTTGGCAGTCTAGGCAGTGTCTTCATTTAACATTTGAACATTGTATGTGCTGGTACGCTAATATCACATTCAAGTGTATTGTAGGAGGCAAAAATATTTGAGTTATAGGGAAAGAAAAGCCCTCAACTTGCTTAAGTAAAAGCAAAAACAAAAGCCCAGTGTGCAGGATTTAGAGGCATCTATTGGCAGAACTGGTAATGCTCATAACTATGTTTTCATTAGCTTATAATTACTCGAACTATGAATCATTGTGTTTTGGTTGCCTTAGAATGAGCTGTTTATGTCTACATACAGAGCAGGTACTCTTTCATGGAGTCTGCCATGTTGTTTCTATAGTAGCCGAGAACGGACAAAGCCACTGGCTCGATAAGGCCATTCGCATTTCTGCATCCGCCACCATAGTTCACCACTAGATGCCACTAGATCCCACACACTAGACCTTTAAGCCATGAAACGATTTAGGGGAAGCACGCTTTTTTCTCATATCAGTATTTATTGAAACGATTTGGTGTTACGGTCTAGACCCTGAGTTGTCAGGTATTAAATTCCTTTGAGGATTTTGTTCTGTTCTTTATTCTGTTTCCATAACTAACACCCTCAGGTGGATTTGACACATTCAGCATTGTTGATCCTGTCATTGCTTTTATTTCAGATCATCCTCATAATCTGCAAACCTGAAATCTCAAAATCTTGCACGCGATTTACCACAGGTTGGAAACTTTAGCCTCTTAGAAGTAAATTTTGATCTCTGGCATGAAAAAGACAACAACATCGGAAGACGCCAACTGATGCCTTTCTGCAGCATCAAGCAAATTAGTAAATAACTTTAGTGCATAAATGTTGGAGTGACAGTGAGAGTGGGGTGGGGGTGGGGGTGATATTGAGTCTATCTAATATCAGTTATCTTATGAAAAAGCTTTTGACTAAGGTGTCTGAGGTGTGGCCAGTTTTCAGCCTGCAGAGAGCACTGCAGCAACTGTTTTCTGCTCCGACAAGCATGTGCAGAACTTCATTGGAAAGACCTCAAAAGTGCAGGTCCAATGGCACTTACTACTATAAGCCATTTAAACATGTTTGTGTCCTATTAGTCATGCATTGCAGATAAAGCTGTAACTTGGTCAGTCATAATCTTCTACATTGTCTGCCTTTGGTACCCAGGGGTTACATCATGTGGAGTAAATCAAGCTGCAGGCAGAAGGCCTCTGTCACCTGGTACAGTAATGTATCGCAGATATTGATCGCTAATGTCTCACAGAGAGTTGATAGGTCCTGCTTCGAATTAGCATGGAGAGGAGTGTATTTTTCTACTAAACTATTTTAAAAAGTTGAAAATGTAGTTGTTTGCATGGTGGATGGAGGGACCCTGAGCAGTATAGTGCAGCTCTCACATTTACTGCACCTGCTCCTGTTCACCTTTTAACAGCTTTCCTTTGAGCCATAGTTTTATATTTACGTGAACTGAACAATTTTTTAAACACATGGTCTTTGACAATAGGATTAGGGCTATATTTTCAAACAGAGTTTAGCTGGATCTATTGGAACAGCTGCAGCTAGTGATTGGTGGCTCACGTGGGAGTGTGTGTGTGAAAAGGTGAAAATATTTGGTAAGACTAAAATGAATTACCTGGATCCTTGGGGACATCTTCTACAATCCCTGCAGCTGTTACAGGAAGTTGACTTTAAGCTATATAAGTTTTCATGGTCCCTGATGTTGATGTCTTCTTTTCCATGGATGTGGAGACCACCTGGGATTATCTTAGCCAAGAGAGGAGTGATAAATGGTGCAACTGAGATGCAACGTGTGTGGTGTAGCACACCATCATTTAGGAAGTCTGGAAGAAAGGGTCAGTGCCCTGCTGAGTCTGTTTGTCATAGTGGAAGGAAGTGGGGTTGATGTGGTGTTCAGGATCAGCCTCAAGATCCTCCAATACCATAAAGATTTATGTGCTCATGTTGTTCAAGAGGACCAGTGGTATACCCTAAAGGCAATAGGTAGTGCTAAATTGTTTGAGTTCACTTGGAAGTTGAGGCATTTTTCCCCAATTCGGCTAGCTTGTTCTTCGTAGCAATTTAAAGCCATGTGGAAAGAAGATAATAAGAATGAAGGGGAAGGGACTGTGTGATGAGCTCACCACATGCATGCTGTTAGTGCAGCAAAGCACACAAGCTGCATGTCTGAAATTAAAGAAAAACTGTGGTTTTTAAAACTCTGGTATTATTTTTGTGGTTTTTGCTGTCAGTCCCTCCAGAAATAACAGCACTATTCTCACCAAGCTATCTGCTGAGATCTGAGAAGTTACAGATACAGAGAAAAAGCAGCCAGCCATTTGGGTTGTTAACAAATTCCCAAGTTCACACTTATTTGGAAGATAAAAAGAAAGGGATTGATAACACTATTACCCAGACAGTCCACTATAAACATTCATCAGAGTTTACTGACTGACTCATTGGAACATCTTTGACTTACCGTACTCACACTTGTGTTCAATTTCACCTCTGAAGAAAGGAATTTAAATCATTTGGCTGAACTGTTGACTTGTTTCTGATCGTCTGACTTGTGTCGTGTAGCAATGTGTTCCCAGGACGTGTGTTAGCTAAGCAGCAACCTCTGAGGTTGAAAAAGGATAAAGCAGTGCCAGAAACTGCAGTTCAGTGAATGGCCACTTGAGGCTGGCTCCAAAACAGAACGAATCCCCACGGACCCGCATGTTAAAATGCCCAACTTTACAGCAGAAATCAACATGTTTACAACCTGGTACAAAAACAGTTTTGGTCTTTATAGCTAATTTCAACTTTCATGTTGAAAATGCCAAAGTCAAGGCTTCAAAACGGCAGTCCACACACCAATGGATGACATCATGGTGGCTACATCTATTATTTTGTACAGTCTATGGTGTTGGCACTAGAGATGCACCGTGCCAATCCGATATACATGCATGTGCTGAATGATGGTTCATGTTGCAAACAGTTGCACAGGCAGTAACTGACTATGGTCTGAGCTGCTGCAACCTGTTCTTTAAAGCTGTAATTCTTTACATGGGTGCTGCACATGGTTTGAAAGCTACTGTGTTAAGCTAACCAGCAGATGGCGGTATAACACGCAAAACTATATTAATCATGGTGACAAATAGCTCAGGATGTAGCATAAAAAAGCTAACACTATCCTCTATTTATTTTCACTGAGATTTTTGTGGACACGTAATAAGACACTCATCTTTGATATTATTTGCCAATTTTTACTATTTCGAGCCAAGTTTCCAGTGGCTTTAAAGTTCCAAACAAGTTTGTGTATGCTGCCAATAAGGTCTATATTTCTTAGAAAGAAAGAAAATCAGCTTTGGCCAAAATCGATATCCACAGGTCTGGCTTTTAAAAATCTGGACTCGACATTGGCCAAGAAAATTGCAATCGGTACATCTCTAGTTAGCACAAAAAGTATTAACATATCATAACAGGTGTTGATGGCCAGAAATATGCAAATTAGACCCAAGTTGCAATAAAGTGAAATTATCCTTTAACCTGTTCAATAATGTCTAATTCTAGTTGACGTATTTTCTTGCATAGTTGTTGCTATAAAAGGAATTCTTCAAATTTTTCTGGGGATAGAAAAGTTTAAACCAACAGAGGTACATTTTATTGTTGACAATTATTACCTTTGTTGAAATACTCTCTATTTATACATGAAATGATTTTTTATGCTTTATGTCATGTCATCAGCCTACACTGTGGTCACAATGATGGACTTGACCGAAGTATTTCCCAGCCCAGTCGCCAGAAGATGTTTGTGTTGTCTGAAAACCACAAATACTTTAAATTTGTACGTTTCAAACGTATCCTATCAGTGTTTCTAAAACGACAGACATAGTAAATGAGCTGAATTTGTCATTGGCACTATTTGAGACCAACAAACAAACCTGATTGCTTTTTATTGAGTTACTGTGTTGTTTCCAGCGTCTTTTTAGCGGCCAAACGTTTGTGGCGACTCGTCGTTTATTCACCAAGAATAGTACCAGGGAAAGAGGTCGTTTTTACTGAGACGTCACTGCATTTCCTGCTGGGATAATGTCACAAAAATATATACATACATATATATATATATATATATTTTTTTTTTTTTACAGAGACATTACTGCATTTTCAGCCAATACGTTACCATGAAAGAAGATTACATCTAGTCTCATATCACAATATAGATATAATATTATATCTTAACCAGCCCTACATTCTAAAAAAGCTTATGCTTAATTGTTGTAGCCACTTTTTTTTTTTTTTACAGTGGATAAATAAGGTCATTTTGGAGGTTGCATTCTGTGGTGATGATGCTGTACTGGATTGTATTATCCTGAAAGATGTTTTTTATATTCTGTCCCCATCTTGTATCCAAATGTCTAAAGACAAAATATTAAAAACACTGCTCAGTATAATGCAGTCCATTATAGCACCACCACAGACAACAGCTTTAAAATCCCTATACAGTTAAATCTATTTCTCTGACACAGCGCCACCGCTACATACATGTGCATCACACCCTTTGTGTTGGACATTACGCACTGGAGGGCACCAGAGTAGCTAAGGATCATTAATCATAATCATAATATGAAGTATTTAAACTTAATAAAGCACCATGAGACCATTATAGGCAATATGATACATAATTGCATGACATAATAAAATGAACTATGTGTCAGAGTCATTAGGTTAAAAAAAAACACATCCTTTTGTCTTTGCAGCTCTTTTGTTGTTATTTTGTGGATTGCAACAGTGAAAGCAGTAGAATTTGGGTACAAAGTTATGTTACAACCCCGGCAAGCAAACAAGACTGAAACCGAAGTGATGTGTCATGTCTGTCTCAAAGCAAATACACATAGGGCACCCAAATGGCAGCCGCAATAGGAAACATGAACATTACGAGCCTTGTAAAAAGCTACGCCTCTGCCTTAGGGCTGAAGTGTAATGTCAGGTTCCTATATGACTTGTCACTCAACTCACTGTTTATGATGTGTCTTTTTTTTAGGCACACTGTACCATACGGTATGTCCAGTTACCAGGGTTCCCTGCGTGTGAGGCGCTCCACTGGAACAAAACAGGGGAGGAAGTGGGCAGTGGCCCAGCGCTGTGTGTGTGCACAGCAGACTGACTCTCACTGCAGCAGCTTCTGCATGAACAGGTAAGAGTACTACAGGGGAAAAATGCAATGTTGAGTAGATATTTCGACAAAAAATAAAATTTGTTAGAAGTAGTATAAGAATATTCTCTCTCAGCAGTGAACATGTACTCTTTTAATACCATAGTAACTGAAAACACACATATTGAACTGACATGCAGGTGCTCGTCAAAATTAAACCAGACACTGAAAATGCTAGTCTAAATCATGTGTATTTACCTGTTGGTAACCATAGCAACAATGCCCATCCTCCATTTCCAGTTAAAAGACAGGTTACGATGCAATACTACAGAGCCACTAATGTCCTGAAAGGTTTTATATATACATATACATACATATATATATATATATATATATATATATATATATATATATATATATATATATATATATAATAAAATATAAGTTGTTCCACTTTAGGAAATGTTAAAAAGTATTGGAGGAAAAGCCTTTGGTTTATGGTGGTCTTTGAACTATGACTCAATAAGCAGTACCTGATCACATGTGGCTTTAAGTGTCTCTGTGTGTATCTTTCCCAGCAGGCAAAGGAGGCCACCCCCTGCAGCGCCTGAAGTAGACAAGAGGACAGCATCCCTGGACAGTGGGCCTGTCACAAAATGAACATATCAGTGACATGCTCATAACCTGAGAGGTGGACATGCGTTGTCTTTACATATGGCATCCCCATATATGGTGCCTTGTCATCAGACTGATGGATGAGTAACAGCGGAGCTGCTTGTACAAAAACAAAAGATAGCAAAACTAAAGGTGGGGGAGCCTGCAGGAAAGCTGACGGAGTGCGAGCTCACAGCGCTCTCTGCCTGTGTCTGTGCGACAGGTGTGGACAGTGTTTTTTATTATCTCGTTACAACTGAGGACAGTTTACTTGGCCAGCTCATGTTGACAGCGAAGGACTTTGGTAGAGCTCACACATGTCTGTGCCACGTGATGAAGAGGAGGATGAGGACTGTTAAAATTTCACCACAAGTAACTTATCGCACAGCCGTGTTTTCTCCGCAGGGACGTTATTTAATCACAGCCAGTAACTCAGCATATTTGTTTTTAGAAAATAACAATTTGTCACAGGCACTGAAATGTCGAAAATGTTACTTTTTGGGAACACTTCATAATAATCATCATTAATAAATGGTAAATTGATTGTTGAAATTTACTGCTGCAAACACAATATTTTATATACTACATTAAGTATTTGTTAATGGTTAATAATAAGTTGTTAACAGTCTATAAATGTGATTTGGGTGGCCATTTTAAAGTTGTAATGCTTATAGATGCACTATACAGTGTTTATTAGCCATTTAACAAGGTATTATAATCTAAATAATGTTTATAGACCATTTACAAACAAATTATTAACCATTAACACGAATGTAATACAATACATAAACTGTTAAAATGTGTACAACAGTAACTGTTGAATTCTAGCATTAGTTCCAGCAGTGATTATTGAAAGCATGCAGTTCTCAACATTTCAGTGAATTCCTTTACTTTTCTGTGGGATTTATGGAGGTAGAGGAACTCGAAACAAAAAAAAGAAGCAAAACTCATTTTGCAGTATGTTTTTTTACAAAGCTGTATCTAAGTCTTGTGTATATGAAATGTGTGTCACTATATATAGGCTATAAATTATATTTTCGTACAGTACCTACATGTACAATAAAGGTGTATTATAAGATGTTGTATATAGAATTATATATATGTGAATATATCAGCTTGCTGTCTGTGGTAAAGAACACAGTCAAGTCAAAGTTGCAGTGGACCATACTGCAAATTTATGGTACACATTATTTATCATCTGTTTTTTCTTGTATGAATTGTGCCTCCAACTAATTCCCCAATAAACCGGCCATCTGTCCAGTGAAGGTGTTGATAAGAACGACACTGAGAATTAGTGGTTTGTTCTAAATTGGACACCTTGACCTATCGAGGGTTTCCGCTGCCCATTATTCGGTTTTTAGTCCAACAAAAGGAGGGCAATGATTCCTTGCTTAATGTTTGAAATATTATGATACATATCTGGTTTTTATTTAAGCATATTTAAAATGGAATTGTATCTATTTAATGTGCCTGGAAGAATGATGTATCTGATCAATCATTGAGTTAGTTTGATCAGAAGCCCCCTTTACATCCATACTGAGTTCATATCAGGAGACACTGAATTAGACTACAGCTGGTACAGTAAACCATGCTTGTTGCATTGCACAGTTCTTTCAGGCACATTTTATCCATAATGTTATCCTGCATGTCAGTAATTGCATACACAGATATGCAAGATAACCCTAACGATCTATAGTTCATATATTAAATCTGCTTATGATTTATGTCTCTACACTACACAAGGATCATTGTGTCACATGTTGATGCCTGCCTGCCAAGTTAACGTAACCACAGTATAGTAAGCAGTGGTGGAAAAACAGAAACGGTACTAAAGTGAAATTATTGTTACTTTAAAATGATATGGACTCAAGTAAAAGTCCTCATAAAAATAACCGCTGGAGTAAGGATGAAAAGGGATCTCGTAAAACTGCTCAAGTCGTGTGTAACTTCACTGGATGCAATTCACAGTGTTTCAGTGAATTACATTCAGAGTGGTCCTCAACAGGTAATAAGATGTCCACTGTTTAGGACTGGCATAGTAGGCAGTGCCTAATGTGACTGTTTATGACAGGATCATTTCTTTAATAGTCTACATATAAACTAGAGAGGCCACATATATAAAGGGCTTGGAATCATCAGCCAGCAGCATACTGTAGATCATTAGCTCGAGCCCATAAGCCAGAATTATACCACTTCATTTACAACAGCATGTTTGGTGATACCAGCCCTGTCAATTAAGTCCATCATACTGAGCCAAGTTGCCCTGTGTGTAGCTACGTTCATAGTGGGCAGCGCATCATGATTTCTGGTTAATGGCACTGTTCACTACCAATGCAGGAAGTAGTATAGTCTCTATGTGCTTTTTTATGTGCTATATTTTATGTCACTGTAACCACAGTATTTTACTCATCTAACCCTGATTGCCATGCTGTGGAGGATAGGGTGGTAAATTGGCATTTGTATCTTCCCACAATCCAACACTAAATGTTTGTTTTTGAAGTGTACCCAGTCTTAAACGTAAAGAGACAGTTCACCCCCCACAAATACACATTTTCCCTGTAGTGCTGTTTATCAATCTAGATTGCTTTGGTTTGAGTTGCAGAGTGCTGGATATACTGTATTGGCCATGGAGATGTCTGCCTTCTCTTGAATATAATGGAACTAGATGGCACTCAGCTTGTGGTGCTCAAAGTGCCAAAAAGATACATTTGAAAAACTCAACAGCAATGTCTCTTTCCAGAAATCATGACCCGGTTACTCAAGATAACCCACAGACCTTGTTGGGAGTAAACTACACCCACCAACCGCATCACGGTGCAGAAGGAAGCATGAATCTAATGCTAGCTCACCTAGCACCACTGAGCTAGCTAACATTACAGCCAAGGATGACACCATTAATGTTTACACCTAGCACTATCATGAGCAATAGTTCCTACATTTAACTGCTCACACCAAGGTCTGTGGATTATCTTGAGTATCACAGTGATGATTTCTGGAAAGAGACATTGCTGTTGAGTTTCTTATTTATTTATTTGGCACTTTGAGCACCACAAGCTGAGTGCCATCTAGTTCCATTATATTGGAGAGAAGGCAGACATCTCTACAACCAGTATCCTTAACACTCAGCAGCTGACACCAAAACAATCTAGACTGATAAATTGCACTTACAGGTAAGAGGAAAAATATGTTCATTTGATTTGGGGGTGAACTGTCTCTTTAACCAAGTGTTTGGTTGCCTCATCTTAATCAGAATCATAACCATAATATTAGCCATACTGTGGTTGGCATGTGCAGATGTTGAAGAAATTAATTATTTTACATATTTTGGCATTCATTCATTTCCCGTAACCGCTTATCCTGTTGGGGGGGTGGGGGGGGCAGGCAACCATTCACACTCACATTCACACCTACGGCCAATTTAGAGTCACCAATTAACCTGCATGTCTTTGGACTGTGGGAGGAAGCGGGAGTACCCAGAGAAAACCCATGCTGACACGGGGAGAACGTGCAAACACAGATGGGTTCCCCGACTCCAGGTTTCAATCAGGAACCCCCTTGCTGTGAGGAGACACTTCTAACCACTGCACCACTGTGCTGCCCAATATTTTTGCAATGGACATTAAGAAAAAAAAAACAAAACAAAACATTGCATGTTAACATAATCCACGACTTTGCAGAATTGTTCACTCTCAACGTTCTGTCTGGTGAGAGGTTTGCTGTTGTGTTCGGAATGGCAGAGGCAGTCAGTCTCATTTTCTGTTAGTATCACCCTAGGACTGTGCCGATTCAAGAATGTTCCTCATAAATTCTCAAGTGCCCACTTTGCCCACAAGCAGTTTTAATGACATAGCAGAGATGTCAGAGTAACAATGATCCTGATATTCCTGATATTCACTGAGGAACATCTAAAACCACACAACATGTTAAGACACCTGGGAAAAATGCTAGAGACAGTCCTGGATCAAATTTAATCAAGTTGAGAATCCTTGATCCTTTTCATTATGTTTTCAACTTCTAATAAGACTTGGTATGAATGCTGCTTTTGAAGATATAATAAAAGTGGGATTGTTTGTTGCTATGGTATAAACACAGATGCGATGCTCTTCAGGAAGCTCGTGCTGGGAATTTAACCACAATTATTTTTCAGTACGGACCAAGTTGTGTTTCCAATTATTGCTATATTAAAAACTATAAAGAGCTTAAAGCTGGTATGTGGTGCTCTGTCTGATTCTTAGAAATTACCTCCGCCAAGGAGGTTATGTTTTCGCCTGTCTGTCTGTCTGTTTATCTGCAAAATAACTCTAAAAGTTCTGAACGGAATTTGATGAAATTTTCAGGAAAGGTTGATAATGGGACAAGGAACAGATGGTAAAATTTTGGTGGTGATCGGTTGAAACGAAGTGGATAAAATAATAAAATGGCGGGAAATCCGAGCTGCTTGGCGGAGGTCTGCACTCTCCGAGTGCTCTAGTTCTTTGATAAGATTGCCCGACTTTGGTCATTGTGTGGTCTTATACAGTACAGTTATTTTATGGTTGTTCTCATAAAGACAACCCTTGATGCATTCAAGAAGTTTTGCTTATTCAGTAAATTCTTTGGAAAAAGGCATTTATACTCATTACACATTGGATAATATCCTGTTGGGCCCCAGCTAATGTTGAACCAACTGTCATTTGCGGGTTTGCAGTTACATAACATATACAGTACGATGAGCCTCTTCCATCATCTGTCAGTGCTGTTGTTTTTGGCTGGACAAACAGTTTCCATCAAAGCAATGGGTGATGACTGGAAGCAGCTGTTGAGGGATTTAAGCTGTCCACACAAAATGCTTCACCTGGAAAAACTCACATTACTGTATGTTCTTAACATAATGTATAAGCAGCTTAGAAACACATATTTCATAACTGACTTGTTGGTGATGTTAGGCACACCAGGGAATGACAATCATTATTTTTATCTGACTGTTTGCATAGATTTTTAAACCGGACCTTCCTTAGGAAATGAGACGCATGTGAACTGATCAACACAAAATGTCACATCTGGATTTTCTATCACAGAAGACATGGACTTCTATGCTTTAACCCTGTCTTGTCGTAGGCTGTCTGGGCCTTTTCCTCTGCTACTACCAAGAGCTTAGGCAGTTTCTCATTTGCCTCTGCCTGCATAGTGACATCTCTTAGAGATACATGGAAGAAAAATTAGGAAAAATGTGTAAGCTGTGAAAAGCCAAATGTTAGCAGAGAAATTTCACTTTTCATTTCTTAGTTTGCTATCAAGCAGTTGAGAATATTTTTTTTTTACTGAATGTTAAAAAACCCCAAAACAAAATGACTTGTTTAAAGTCACTGTATACAACATTCAGAACATAAGTATAGCAGCAAACCACTTGCTATGTAAACTTAAAATGGAGTACTGCTGTCCGGAGCAGAGAATGAAGTCATGCTACCTCTATGTGTTGTAATCTGAGCTTCTCTGTGGGTTGTTGTAGTAGACGGTCTGACCGGTTCTGACTGTGTGTGTGTGTTGTAAATGTGTGTGATATGATTGCTAATCGTAGCTGCTCTTCACTACTCTTCACTCATAAGGCAGTTACCATTCATAACATTATCATGGAAGCCTAACGCCCACCGATTGTTGTCCCCAAAGGTTAACAATGTTAGCTCAGTAAACACTGTTGCTGTTGTTGTGGCTGTTTATGCAGTTAGCACTTTTACGCTGCTTGCCAGCTTAGCTACCTCCATGTTGAGAACCACGTGCAGACAATCCTGCCCCAGACTCTGAATTACATCAATGTATTCTCAACACATTCTCAATCAGACCTCATCACATATTGACATTTGGTCATGGACTTTCCACATCCAGATACGATGTGAAAGGTACCCTGCTTGCGTCCATTTTCACAAGAAATTTACTGTTTACATACAGTCTCTTTCAAAATAAACGCACCAAAAACATGTGGTTAGGTTTGTTCAATATTTTCTTATCTTTAGACAAAAAAGTGTAGGAGATGTTTATTTTACCCACTTGACAGTTTCAACTGTGACTCCAGTCTTCCCCAGAAGTGTCATCCGACGTTTTGCTGACGTGTCATTTATCAGCTGGCCAGCCCAACAGACCCATCAGAATCTGTCAGGCTGTGTTAAGAGGCAATCGAAATCAGGAAGTGGGTGAGCGGCACCATCAACCGGGACGAGGGGGCATACACCCTCTCGCACACCTGGGATTCCCTCCTCCAGAGACCATCCAATGACGGGGGGTGTGGCTGGCCAGCTGATAAATGACACGTCAGCAACATGTTGGATGACACTTCTGAGGAAGACTGTCACTGTCGAGTCACTGTCGAAACCGTCAAGTAGGTAAAAGAAACATCTCCTACACTTTTTTGTCTGGAGATAAGAAAATATTGAACAATTCTAAAAAGAAGACAAAATGAACCTAATCAATCTATGTGGATAGGTTTACGAAAAAAGAACAGGGTTTGGCTTTATAATCTTACCAGACCCGAATGCCACTCTCCTAGGTGAAAGTTGGTGTTTGTTGGCCCCATCCACCACCGCTCCCACCTGCCCTACTTGGACTTTTGCCGTCTTAACTTACGTTCTTGTCCCGCCACGTTGCTCCCTGATGCCGCCAAGTGCCGTTAAATTATAACGGTGATCGGCTATAATGCTGACATTAAAGGATTTTTCGTCAGTGTCTGACACTGCAAGTCACTGTCCAAGTGCTGGATTTTGACAACTTTCGAATGACGTTACAGCCTCAACATAATGTTACATACCTTAAAATAATTCAAAGTTTACACAGTTCTGTACACAGGTCTCCTGGTTAAAGTCCTGTGTAGTGTGACTCATCCACTGCCCCAAACTGCCACCAAAGGAGGCCGTTCACTTCCTTCTTTACTCCTGTCAGCGCATTGGTCATGTGATCACTGCCTTCCAAATATGCGGGCTATGCACAAATAATTGGCTTACCATTAGGATGGATATGTACAAATTTTGATGCATTACTATTTGTAAGAAACATGTATGAACACTGCACGAGAACAACCTGATATGCAGGATATGCTTTGAATGTCCCATTCAGCTCCTTTAAATGGGGACATGACTGAAAAATGAACAGATGTCCAACATCTGCCGTGACCATTTCTGTTTGGGGGCACTGCATGACATAAAGACATGCAAGTTTATATAAGTTCCATTTATAGTTAAGCTGGATCTCAAAAAATGAGATCCTCCCTGAGTAAAAACCTGCTCACAGTTAAAAAGTTTACGTTTGTGGAGGTCATTGTATTAAGAACTAACGGAAATTGGATACCAGCAAAAGAACAGATCAGGGACACGAAGGCTCATGTGACTGGGCTGAACAACATGTGTTTGGCCATCAACATAATTAATACTGACATATGTGTATTTGAATTTTATGAGATTTCACACAGAGATTCCTGCTGTTGTGTCTCTGTAGTTAAGAGTTAGATCATTAAAATGTTCTTTTTTCAATTTCCCGTTCATCCCTGTGTACACACACTAGTCAGCCTCGGGAAATGTTTCCAATTAAAGTCACCGCCTTGGAGACTTAAAACAGACCTGAGGGTAAGAGGAAGTAAGGTGACATTTATTCACACAGCCCTATTGTTTCCATATTTGCAGATGCCTATATAATTTTAATGGCATCCAGTCATTCCCACCATATGTCAAAAGTTCTAGCTGTAGGTGTCTCAGATCTATTTTTTCCTTCTGTGTGACACACATCTGAAAAAATCCCTCATCAGTTGCCATGTGACCGCAGTCTGACCTGTCTGTTTCATATTGTAAAATGAGCAAGTGATTATAGTCTGTGGTGGCTGACAGGAAAAAGAGACTCTGGGAATCTAGCCGTGAATGTGACAAAGTTCACATCAGAATCACAGTATTTCATCTGAACAAGGAGCACCAAGTCTATCCTGGAGATTCAAGAAACTGTTTGCACTGTGGGAAATCTACCTTTGGAGCAAATTGTAAATAAATCAAACTGAAACTTCTCTTACAACCTGTAGGCTACTTTTACTGCTGGATATTGTCAGTTTTTATTATTTCAAACGTGTTGTCACAGGTCGCTACAAAGAATCATCCTTATGGAAATACTCCAACATTTTTGATAAATAAGTTTGCTTGCTGCCTTTGTTAAACATTTTCTGTTTTGGCACGTTGCCTTTATTGAACAGGAAAGCTCTAGAGTGAAAGTGGGAGACACAGAGGGGATGCAGCAAAAGCCCATAAGTTGGAATCAAACTTACAGATGGGGACATGTTTGAAAAATATTATAATATATAATTTCATTTCTGAGTGAGAATGGATTCAGGATGTGTTTGGCCTAGCTTTTAGCATGAAGACTGGAAACAGAAGATCCTAGCATCCAGCACAGGAGGCAAAGTACGCCTTTCAGCAGCTCTGAAATGGTCTCGTTAACATGTTGTTATTCATTTCAAATGTGTAAAGAAAATCACCTGGATTTTGAACCTCAAACTCTTTTTTTCTATTTCTACTCATTTAAAACACACACATATACACACAATGTATAAATAAGAGACACTGCATTTGTTTAACTATTTTCTAGTTCATATTTCTTTTATAGATCAACTATTTTACATAGATTTTATTTTCCAAAATTATTCATAAGACAGCAGGATGCCGTTGAACCACGACCCTGACATGACTTTCCGCTTGTCTGTGAAGAATAGTGGCTCTCTCTGCATGTGGACGTCCCAGCAGATACCATCTCATAGAGCAGAGAGGACAAAGATGTCTCAGTTTTTGGAATAATCCCTTCTCCATCTCTATCAGCTTCAGACTGCCTAAGATGAAAAGTGGAAAATGAGCACTTACTCAGCTACATCTGAAACAGCTGAGCCAGGTTTTGGACTGAAAGACTCTGTGTGTGTTGTGTACTCCTCACACCCAAGAAAGCCAGAGAGCAGAGTGGGAAACAGCCTCTGAGTGAGTCAGTTTTAGGAGAAAAGTATATAAACCCTGGAAACCAGATTAGTCATTAAAATTTAAGTGACTATTTAGTTTAGCATACACATGTTTACCATTGGAGGGTTGTTCAAAAGGGTTGGTTAAATTTGTGTGAACCCACGTTGCAACTTTCACTATTGGAAAGATTTTTTTTTTTCCTTAAAACTGGGCTGTCAATGCAGTGGAAAGATGCAAATACTTTTAACATTGCTGCTATATGACCAGAGAAAACTGTGCCACTGGGCTGTGGCATTTATTTTTGCTCAAAACCTACAACTACCAGCATAAACTGCACCAAACTGGACCAAGAAGCGCCTCCACTGGTGGGTGATATACTATAATGCAAGTTTGGTTCTTTTTTCCACAGAAAACAATATGTCTGCCAACTGCTAACAAACAATCTTGAATTACAGTTAAACAGTAAGCTGACATGTTTCTGAAAACATTTTAGGTGAGAAATGAGCAATGCAGTAACAGAATCTTGGTTCACATTTGATCAACGCTTCCTAGTTACCCATTTGATCTCAGTATTTTCAGCGGTCTCCATTTTCACAATGCAGGTAACAGTATGGCGCCAGCTTCCAGTTCACAAATTCTCATATTACAGCCAAACAGTGCACTAAAATATGTTTCTGAAGGTATTTTAATTGAAAAAAAGGCAATACAGTAACAGTAAACAGTAGAGAAAGAGAGAGAGAAAGAAAGAAAGAAAGAAAGAAAGAAAGAAAGAAAGACAGAAAGAAGGGTGGGTCTCTCTCTTGATACAGTCAGTGTTAGAGTGCATTAAGCCAGTTTGAACTGGTGGTTTTTGGGATGGGATATGAAGGATGTTATGCTGTCAGACTATTGAATGTTTGAAGATAGGGAGTTCCAGGGCCTGAGGGCATTGCAGCTGAAAGCCCTGGCACCCATGGTGCTGAGGCATGACATGGGAATTGTCAGGAGACCAGCAGAGGAAGAGCGCAGGGAGCAGGAGGGGGAGGGGGGTGTACTCCTGGAATTGATCAGGGAGGTAAGTGGGGGCTGGGTTGTGGAGGGCTTTGATGGTGTGCAGAAGGTGTTTGTAGTCAGTGCGGCACTGAACAGGGAGCCAGTTTTGTTGGATGAGGGTTAATGAGTTTGGTGGGAAGGCCAGAGAGAACTGTGTTACAGTAGTCAGTACAGGATGCAACAAGTGCGTAAACCAAGACTTCAGTGCATTGCCCACATACTGCCCACATTGTGATACAAAGCTTGTTGAAAATCTCCAAAGTATACCTTTAAATATCACAGCTGGGATTTGTTTATTTTAGCTCATTCTTTTGTTATTTTGAATGAGTACAAATCCCATTTCCTTTGCAACATTTTTGGTGTTCAGTTTATCACACCTTTGCATTTTTGTGATATATGACATTTGTTTTAAACATCTTACAGTATTCAGTTATAAGGAGTGCAGACTTAAAGAAAAATGACTTGAGCTGTTGTTTAGACTTTTGTCTGGTGCTTTAAGACAACACAGCTTCAATGTGGCCTCCCTGATCTCGATCTTACACCCACATCAAAGACATTCTTTTTTGAGTAATTCCACAGAGAGAGCTAAGGAGCCTGTGAATCCACATGTATATGTGTCTGTGTGTGAGCACTGGGAATATTACATAATAATACAATGTATTGTGGCATTTACATTATAAAGCATTTTTCGAGTAGGGGATCTCTTATTTCCTGCAATTCCCACGAGTTTTCCCTGCAGTGCCTGGCTGATTGTGGCTTTGGTTTGAAAACTGTTTATTTTGCTGAGAGGCTGACCACATTGTTATGAGATTAAGTGTCCAGAGCAGATTCTTCCAAGTAACACCACAAATCTGTGTGATAAAATCTCACCACGACTGCAGATGTGTTAAAGCAGACCCCTTTAAAAGCTGCAGTGCTTGATCTTTTGCCTGGAGGCAGGAGGTGTATTATAAATCCTGCCCTTTTTCTCAGGAGCTGGTGAAATCCCGCGGAACACCTGTTGCTCATGTCGATGACACTGCATCTGGCCTTGGGCTGAGGTAGATACTATAGATTTCCACAGGTGTTGAAAAGGCAGATGTTCATGGAATTTTTCACCATGATATTCTCAATGTTCCTCAGCATAGAAAAGTCTCCTGGATAAATTAACACTACTGGAGGGTTATGCTATGGTAATATGGAGCTATATTTGTGTCTTTATTACATGCGACAAAATAAATGATATGAGAGAAAAAGAAATATTTGAGAGAAAAAGTTTTCACACTGATAGCACAAAATAATAATATTTGAGACTAAAAAAAGTTTTGAGAGAAAGTATTTTGTCATAGAATATAAAAAAATAATAATTTGAGATTTAAAAAATGATTTCCAAGAAAAAAACTCTCTCAAAAAACTTTTTTTTACTTTCAAATATTATTTTTTGCTATCAGTGTGAAAACATTTTCTCTCTCAAAAAAATTCTTTCTCTCAAAACATTTTTCTTCTCTCTCTCAAAACCTCAAAGTCTTTGCTGTCGTGTCAGGATTTTGCTCTCTCTGTGAAAATAATGTCATGGACAGGGCCACGTTCCTATTGGCCAGTCTCAATTGAATTGACAACTAGGTGAGGATCGTCTTGGGAGTCGAATTCAACTGAATCATTCATCCACCATGGTGGATTCACCGACATAGATGCGCTGCGTTATCTGGGAGCAGAGACTCCAATGTTTGGGTAAGATGGTGACACACACAATTGATGGGTAGCTAGTTGAGCAAGTTGGTTATCAAAATCATTCCTATAAAGAATCCCTTTTCTCACCTAATGTTATTTTACCACGATTGTGTTATTAACTGCACTAGCCAGCTAGTGTTAACTTTACATCTAGCTAGGTTATCCCATTAACGTTACTTACTACGGTGCTTTTCTCTTCCAACATTCCATGTGTGGCAGGGTGAGCGCTGCTACACCTCCGCCCTTAATTGGCATCAGCTGGGCCTAATTTCCAGTTGTCGGAGCCTAATTGCGCAGTGGTGGCACCTGCATTATTTGGTCTTCCCCTCACGGGCGTGCTCACTTCTACCTGGAGTTTACCTGGTGAGGGCTGTGTGTGGCGTGCTCCAGTTGGCGTGCTTTGTGTGTGTCGTGCTCCGGTTTCTGTACCCAAACTTGGGACTTATAAGATGGGTGCTGCAATGTTTGTGTACTGTTTAAATGTATTATGGTGTCACAGCTGCCGTGACTCTTCGTTTTACAGCGGTGTTGGCCGTTCCTGTTGTGTGCAGCTTCGGAGGGGACTTTGAAAAGTGTGGTGTCTGCTCTTCCTCAGTGCGAGATGGTGACTGGGTTTGAGCTGTGCGTTAAGCTCCCTTCGCTCCGGTAAGCTCGCTCTGTTTTTTTATTTCTACTTCTGCTAGTTCTGTTAACTTTATGCTAACAGGTTGTCCTGCTCTCTGTTCTGCTGTAGCTGAGGCCACAGCTTGTGGCTTCTTCTCCTCCCCTGTGCACTGTGTGGGGCTGTACTCCGTAGCCCGGTGACGCTGGGCATCCAGCTGGGCATCCAGCTGGGCATCCAGCTGGGCATCCTGAAGGACGGCTATCCACGGCCTCCAGCCCCTGTGCGGCCGCTCCGTTTCCCACTGCTGTTCTGCTGGTTTTCCACAGACTAATTAAAGCACACTGTAACACGGCTGTACATTCATACGGCTTTGGACCTCTGTGTTATATTTGAAAGTCTGTCTCCTGTCCCCATTTTTGCCAGTGTACAAATCTGTGTGACCTTCTGTTGTTAAGAGTAGTCTACAGGTTTGAGTGTATTCCCTGGGGTGCAATTCCACAGGTGGTGTTGTCGGTTCATTTCCCTCTCCTCTCCATCTGGCCACACATGCATAACGTTAATGTATGCATATCCGCTCCCAAATAACACAGTGCATCTATGCCGGTGAATCCACCATGGTGGATGAATGATTCAGTTGAACTCGACTCCCAAGACGATCCTCACCTAGCTGTCAATTCGATTGAGACTGGCCAATAGGAACGTGGCCCTGCCCATGACATTATTTTCACAGAGAGAGCAAAATCTTGACACGAGAGCAAAGACTTAGGTTTTGAGAGAGAGAAGAAAAATGTTTTGAGAGAAACTTTTTTTTGAGAGAGAGAAAATGTTTTCACACTGATAGCAAAAAATAATATTATATTATTTTATTAAAAATAAAATTATTTTTTTTATATATTCTATGACAAAATACTTTCTCTCAAAACTTTTTTTAGTCTCAAGTATTATTATTTTTTGCTATCAGTGTGAAAACTTTTTTTCATGCAACAACATTTTAAACACTGAATATTTTCTATCCAAATGCCTTTTCACAGCACCAGGATCAGCTAGTGTTGTGCTAGGTATAAGTTATATGTGTAAAACTCTATACTGTGTAACAATATGATAAACAACATGTATCATTCCATAAGTTGTGGATTCACAAAGTATGCAAATACAATATTTCCTCATCCAAAACTCAGAGGGCTCAGCAGAGACACAGTGGATTTGTTGTTGATTAAAATAATAGACTATGCAGAAATTTAACTTTAATAAGGATCAGAAAGTTTCTGTGATCCAACCAAACTTTTTCCACTTTTGCTTCAGGGAAGACGATTTTTCAAAGGCCTTTCTGAGGTTAAATAAATCAGATATAATCAAAATCAGTGACATGGATTTCATTTTCAGGAATTGTTCATGCTTTGATGTTTTAGTGCATAACATAAACATAGTAAAATCATTAAAAAATAAAAGTCAATATTGAAAAATAAATCAAAAACATGAAATATTTATATAAATATAAATATGTAATCAAATTAGATTACAATAAAAATATGGGGAAAAGAATACCGTAAAAAACAAAGTTTGTATAAGTGGTAGTTTTGGCAGAAATTGTCTAAGGAATCAGGAGAGGTTTGCAGCACAAAGCATAAAAAGAATATGCATCCCAAAGATGTGCATTAATGTAACGCATATAGATGTGAAGATGTTAAAGTGGAACGACGCCCATTTTTACAATTCATACATATCATTCCTATGGTCTAAGGCAGTCCAAAAGCATCAATAAACATGAGCAACTTTTCCCCAAATCCAAAAACTAGGGTGCCAAAGCACAAATTTGTGATGTCAAAAAATGTAAATTCTGGAGCTGCTACTTGGGTTGTGTTCGGAAATACTCACTCCGAGTGCTGGAGCGCACTCTGGCCCAAAGTGCACCATTTGTAAATTCAGAACGCTGTTTGAAGAGCTGTTTGTGAGAATGAGATTGGATTCACGAGCGCCCCATAGATAGTGAATTGGAAAGATGTTATAGAAGACACTGAGAGCACCTAGGAAAATGTTCTGAGTGTGTGGATATACCACATCCTGTGGTGGATGTGATGGTGACAGCCCCTACGGCCCTAGAACCAATCAGGATTGAGACTTCTGTTTAATGTTTTCTCCGTATTTACTCTTGGTAGGGACTGACAGTCAACAGACAGAAGCAGCAATGGAACAAACAAAGTAATGGTTGGGCCACATAAGGTTGATACAGTGGCGTCTTACTGCTTTCCTCCATCATTGTTGCTATGACTTGTTTGTGTTATTGTGGTGGCTACAAGCTTGTCCTTGAAGTGAAGAAGAAGTGGCCACTGTGAGGATAATGAAAACACAAACACACAGTGAACAGTTCAGTACAAAATGATTTACATTAGTCAAAGAGGAATTTACAGAAATTGCTCTGTGCTTATGTTTTGCAATTATTGCAATGTGCATACACTTTAGTTTGTTAAAAACACTGGACCCACAGGAATTTTCTGACCCTCAATATGGATTTACCTGCCAAGAGAAGTTAGGAACCTTTGGCAGCCCTGCCACTATAATTGAACATGCACAAATATATGGAAACCATTGCTTTTCTCATCTGTTTTTAGTGCTGAAACTCACCTCCATTACATGATTATCATTCTCTAGGCAGAACACTAGCCCAGAGGGACCACAGCCTCGTATCATACCACCATATCACATTATGTTGAGACACTTGAGGTTGTGACCCCGATGTCAGTATGCTCTGTCTTCAAATGTCATAAAAGGTGAGCAAAGGATCCTTTGTAACTCTTTGAAGTTGTGATAAATGTCTGCACTGCTGTTTCAAAGCATGTACACCTCAGTCAGTTAGTTTATTATATTCAATCCACACAGTGATGACAACACCAATAGCCTGTGCATTAGACAGGTGAACTGTTTGATTTTAACATAGTCTTATAATCACATTAAATGTGTGCAAACACCGAAGATTACATGTTAGGGACAGAAATTATGACTCTCAGCCCATGGCAAGTTAAGACAACTAAAATGTTGGTGGCTGTCAGACATCTGAGTCATTGGGCACTAGTTTCGCAGACCGGGCGAGGCGGGGGCGCAGCGCACCTGTGCTTCGCCAACTGGGTGTGGCCAGGCAGATTTTGCAAGTTTGGCACACTGTGCGCACTGGCGCAGCTACTCCTCTTTCCCACCTCCGTCCCTCCTACCTGCGCAAGTCAGAAAGAGGGAGGAGAGAAGGCGTGGAGTGGGTTTTACACACAT
This sequence comes from Epinephelus fuscoguttatus, assembly GCF_011397635.1. Lineage (NCBI taxonomy): Eukaryota > Metazoa > Chordata > Actinopteri > Perciformes > Serranidae > Epinephelus > Epinephelus fuscoguttatus. Next base: position 39,521,922 of record NC_064752.1, read on the forward strand.
CACACCAATCAAATGAGCCCCTCTCCTCACCCTTAAATGCGCTGCGCAAAGGCGTAATGAGAGTTTACTCAATTCGCCATGGCAGAAGAGAGCAGCAGCTTCAGATGGCCAGACTTCTCCCAGGAGGAAACTGATGTTTTGGTCCGGGAGGTCCAAGCTCGCAGTGTCCGAATATATGGAACTGCGAGCAGACCTCCACGGGCTGATGATGCAAAGGTAGCCTGGGAGGAGGTTTCTCTCGTGCGCGCGTGCTCTCTCTTTCTCTCTCACAGTCTCACTCTGTTTCTTTTCTTTTGACTTTTCTAAGATGACAGATGCTGAATATATACTCCCTATCTGATGCTGTGGCTGTTTGTGGTTGGCTGAGAGGGAGGTGAACTCATTAGTTTGTGTTAATCAAATCAGGTTGGGTTTCCATTATGCGTGCCTAACGTGCCAAGTGGTGCCAATCCCCTTTGATCTGACATCAGATGTGACGGGACAGTTAATATAGAGATACATTTATGTGCTGATTGCAGATAGTTGCATTGAATAGTGGTTTTTGTGGCTATTTATTGCATCGTTAATGTGCCTGACATTCTGGAAACCTGCCTGTGAGGTTTTGGTGATGTGTGCGCACTGTCCGCCGGACAGCCAAACTTCCACTGACACCGGCTGCGCTCCGCCTGCACTTGCAGTAGACCTGGTTTCAGCTGGCGAGCTTTTAGCGCACATTCGGCGAAGCCTTTTGGCACGAAACTGTCACTGCGCCAAGCTGGATCTGTTGACACCTCCCCCTGCTGCACCGCCACACCCATCTCAGCGCACCTCGGTCTGCCAAACTACCAAACTGAGTGTGCCTCGGGTTGTGCTGCTCGAAACTAGCTCGGATTTGCCACCCTGCGCCACCCTGCGCCACGCCGGGAAACTAGAGGCCATTAACTTAAACTTAGGCTGAGGACTTTAAAATAGTTCAATTTGAAAACATCTGGCTAAATGTTAAAATCACAGGCAGTAAACGTTGTCTTTGAAGAGTTTATCCCCATTCACCATCCTGACCTATTTCCATTCATCATCTGGACATCTGTGCCCTTATGTTGTTTACAAGGTATGTCTTTGTTAAACTATGACCTGTTCCTTGAGTCCTTCCTGCTCCATATCATCCTCCTATATTCTGACCGTGTAATGCTCCGTAAGTAAGAATGAGAATTTTGACTGGATCCTATACTCAACAGGGAGCCAGTGAAGGGATTTTAGTATAGGGGTAATATGAGAGCGTCTGTTTGATCTAGTTAGTAGTCTTGCAGCAGTGTTCTAGATTGTTTGTAGTTGAGCAATTTGGTCAGGTGCTTCACATGGGTATCAAATGATGTTGACTGATCAAATAGTACCCCCAGCTTACCAGATTTGAGTGATCAGCACAGGAAAGAGGCTCAATACTTTGCATAATAAGGGGGACAAACTTTTCTGGAGCAACAACCAGAACCTCCGTCTTATCAGCATTGAGCTGTAAAAAATGTCAGCGGTCCAGACCTTAATTGCATTAAGGTAGTCAAGGAACCTAAATAACATGAAAGACTCACTATGTTTGAATGAGAAGTGGAGCTGGATATCATCTGCGTATAAATGATATGCAATGTTATACTATATCTGTTTATTATTTATCCCAATGGCAGCAAATACAGAGAGAATAAGAGAGGCCCAAGAACCAAGCCCTGTGGGACACCACAACACAGTGGAGAGGAATCAGATTCAAAGTCACCAATAGAGATGGACAAAATCCCGTCAGAGAGATATGAAGCAAACCAGTCCAATGCTTTGCCTAATATACCAACGCAATTGCGGAACCTGTTATTGAGAATTTGATGGTCTATTTGCTGAAAGCAGAACTGAAGTCCAGAAGTACTAACACAGAACAGTCACCTCCATGAGAGGACATTAAAATATCTTTTCTGTCACAGGCTAGATGCTTTTCAAATGATAATTTACAGGAAAGTTTGAGTTTATTGCCCCAATTATTTTATATAACTGTCAGCAAATTTCATTTAGTCTGTATCCTGGGAAACAAAGAGAATTATTATGGTCCATAAAGCTCGAACAACAACCAAAAAACGTAATGAAAAAATGAGTTTGATTCAAGTAAAAATAACCAGCTGCTATTTCCTACCAAGACAGCGCAGATGGTGCATGGAAGGTGAATTTGATAGACCTCATGCTATCCTGTTTATTTCTCTCTAATTTGTTCTAGTCATTATCTGGTTGTTTTCACTGCATTTTTCAAAGCAAAGTCTAACAGAGGAGGTCTGTCTCAGTGCAGGGTCTGTGTTATGTTGATTAGTACTGTAGATGAGGTTTCATGACCTTTTGCTTGTTTTACATTGTCACAGAATCACCATGCAATTCTCATTCTGCCAGAGATACATAACCAATTTATTATTCATTCCATTCAATCAGTCAGCATTTCTGTGTTGTCTTAAAGTGATACACATTCCTGCTGCTGGCATGACTTAAAAGCATTAATAATACAATAAAAATTGCAACCAGAGTCTGTGACAGATTATTCCTCCTGTTTTCTGTGACTTTTTGTTTTGGGCCCTGAACAGGCTACACCACAGCTTTCCAATTAAAGGTCAAAGAGTCAGCGATTTTGGAGAGAGGTCGCAAATATTTGAACTCAGCACCCAAACAAATACACCTATCGTGTCAGGCCCTTCAGAAGCTTGGTTTTTATTGCCCCCTCTGCTCCCACTGCCTTTATCTTTGTACATCCATCGACATTCCCTCTGTCCTGTGCACCAGCATGAACGAGTAGTGTTGTGTGGCTCGAGCTAAGCCACTTTGTTTCCCATTCACAGAGCCTGGGCTGTGTATTACCACCAAATTTCTTTGACAGACACACAGAGCAGACAGCTAGTGGATTGTTTGGGATATGTTCACTTAACTTACAAAAAGCAGTCCTCAGACCCAGACAAGCTCATCAGTCGTTAATTCCTACCCCATTATTGTCTTACCTAAACAACAGAATAGGTTTTATATGATCGTTAACGGTCACAGTTCTAAACATGTGGTTAACGTTGTGAAACAGGCATAGTTGCACCAAAACTATTTCATTCGGTTTAGGAAACGAAAATATTTGGATGGGTTTAGAAAAAACATGGCCTGGGTTAAAATACATATGTTTGTTATTAACATATGATACAAAACTGTTGCTTTGAGGAACTGTCTTTTTTTCACCATTCTTGCATCCATGACTTTGCCCAGGAGACTGTGGTTTGACCCTGTCTGTTAGACGAATGAGTTCCTTTGGAGACCCAAAGCAGTCATTTGTCCAAACATAAGACTCAAAGTGGTCAGGTCTGGTTTCATCAGCCTCAAACATAACTTTATAAACAATCACAATGTGAGCAGCAGTTTTGGGCAGCATTATATTAATAACATTGCTTTTCCCAGAAATGAGAAGTGTAACAAATTACTAATAAAATTTCAGTAATAATGTTAGTTACCCCAAAACAAATAACTTATCATAACCTTACTTCTGTTGTCACCCCTATGTCAAAGAGAAGGGTTGTCTGACGGCAAGGTAAAGAGGTGAAGATATTCTCAATATAGGGTCCGTCCCAAGTCTCTTAAATTACTGCTAGTTATCTTACCTAGCTGACTTTGCTAGCTGTTTAGCCCCTCCCACCTAGGAAAAAATGCGAGGCGCTAGCGCTAGGAGCGATGAGCGAGCATTGTCGGTTTAAGAGACATGAGATATCCTTTCCACTGAAGCGTCACATGAAGCGACGTCCATTCATGATGACGGCGGCACTGCTAGATCTGCTCTGTAAAGCAGCCAGTGTCTGGCGTTACTATGGGTACATCCCAAGTCTCATTATATTCGCTGACCAAAACAGTAACCCCCACCCCCCACCGTCATGACTCTGGTCACACACTTTTGCATGTATTACCATTGTTACTGAGTCATTTGTCGAAGTTTGTGCAATTACAGAATGGTCTGTAGCCCTGCTATTCCACTGTCACTGTGATGAGCACTGTCATTCAATTAACTCACCATCATTCAACATAGTCAGCGATTCATTGCAAAGAATGCATGTAATGGGTACTTACTCTTGTACTGTTTCTCCACCATCTCGTTCAAATGAGCCAGATGTAGGGGGCAGGGATTTACACGTCATGGCATTCAGCTGAAAAACCCTTCCGGATAGGAAGCTCTCGACCATCCTAGCTCGTAGCTGCTTAAAGCTTGCCGCTAGCTCCTCGCTGCACAAATAAGAGACTTGGGACGGCCTAGAAGATGGTGGACCTCGAACGACTTCCGGTTCAAGCGAGGAGCTAGCAGTAGCACTTTAAAAATAAGAGACTTGGGACGGACTCCTAGAATCCACAGAGACTGATATTGATTTGGTTTGGTAGTTGACTGCCATCTTCTGTATGTAATACACTGACTATGGACGAGCCCCACTTCAAAAAATCCAAACTATCCCTTTTAAGGTGAGAAACATAATCTTAAAATCGACACAGTATTTAACAGGAAGCCAGTGAAGTTGCTGAAAGACAGGAGTGATATAATTCATGGAGGAAGTTCTAGTAATGATATGAGAACTGAATTCTGGACCAACTGAAGTTTATGGAGACCCCCAAAGTTAACAATGTTTCCAAAGTCAGGATGGCATAACTAGCAGTAATCACTCAATGCGCTGCCAGCTAGCTCCCACCAGACCCAGGTGATGTGAAGTGTGCAGCAAACTGAGAGGTTAAATTAACCTATAGACTGACATCCCATGCATAACAGGTGAGAAATATTCTCAGCAGTTAACCGATTAATGTTTAACTCCCCAGCAGTGGGTGTAACGGATCAAATGCTACCATAGCACTTACTGACAGCAAATTCGTGTTACCGGACCAGATTACTGGAACTCTATGTTTGAACAACTGCTCTGAGTCTCCAAAGGAACTCATTCGTCTAACCGACCATAAGCAAGCCACAGTCTCTTGGGCAAAGTGTTAAGTGTATGCTTTCTGTGCTTTAGATGTCAGTGGATTTATTTGTCTTTACATTCGAGATATGCAGTGGTTTTCCATATGGGAGGGTAAGCAAAAGGTCAGCACATGAGAGTCAGTGCATAGTGTGCATGTCATCAGTGCATTTATCCTCCCATTGAGGTGCTTTCAATGCATAATGGGAGCAATTCTAAATTTAAACATACTGAGGAAAACATCATCCCATATGTCGTTGAAACTAACCACCATCTGCCGTGAGTGAAAAGAAAATGTCTCATTAGGTACAAAAAGAATAAATAAGAATGTGAAAACAAGTTCAGCCTGGGACTGGAAAAATACACATTGGGTTAAGAAGGGAAAAAAATGGATGGGGAAGCCGAAGCCAGTGTGTGCCAGCATCCTCCCGACATGAACCACACACAACATAAGGAGAGAAGTCGAGATACAGTCACGTGTGTTTTGTGTCTTCATCAGGACTCTCTTCTCCATTATTTACAACTGTATCATCTGTCATCATGTATCATCATTCTATCAAGCTGAATACTGTATTGCGTGGCAGTGTCAGACATGTTACTTGAAAAATACAATCAATTACTCAAAAACTAATACACTATGCATCACTAAGGTCAGCTCTGTCAAATGTGCCTTTAACAAGTCGAAAGCCTCCTTGTTAACAAGTCAGATCTCTGTTATTTTGTGGTTTAAAGTCTGTGTTATGCTCACATTGTGAATGAATTTAAAATTATGTTTGAGGTTGATGAGGCCAGACCAGATTACTGGGACTCTATGTTTGGCCAAAAGACTGCTCTGGGTCTCCAAAGGAATCTCTTTGACTGACAGACCATCACATGTGCAGCAAGCCACAGTCTGCTGTTAAGTGTGTGTTTTCTGTGGTTTAGATGTCAGCGTAGTTGTTTTCCTTTACATTTGAGAAGGGCTGTGTTTTTCCATATGGGAGGGTGAGCAAAAGGTCAGCACAAAAAAGTCAATGCATATAGCGTGCACATGACCAGTGTGTATGTCCTCCCATCGAGGTGCTTTTCATGTTTAACGTGTGAAATGCTAAATGTTATCTGTGGTTTAGCTAAATTTGAGATAAACCACATTTCATATGACGTTGAAACTAACCAGCGTCCCCCATGAGCTGAAAGAAAATGTTGCATCAGGTACAAAAAGAATAAATACCAATGTGAGAAAAATTTTGTCAAGGATTTTTTTCTCCTTTTGTCCACACACGACTCAGATGTATGATTTGACAAGCTGCTTTCAAGTTAATGGTGTATGTGTGGAGGTGAATAATGCTTCTAATGCTTAAATTTGAAATGAAATTTAAAATGAACCTCCTGCTCCATCATCACCTATATATATCATCATTTTCACATTTTCACAATGCCACAAAGATCTTCTTGTTTTCATCGGTAAATAAATGCATGTGAGTTTTAAGCATAAAATGACAGAATATATTATGATGAAATCAAGCAAGACGTTTGACAGCTACTAAGCAACACCTCATGAGGTCACAAACTCTGACCAGTCTTTAAACAACTGCATGTTTATGTGGTGTAAAATGTAAATTGTTGTTATTACTATTACTATTATTATTATTATTATTATTATTTTATTCTTATTATTTGTAAATATAGACTTGGTCTGAATTTGATGCCTGCAATCTGCTCTGAAAAAGTTAGAACAGCTTCACATTTACCACTGTGTTACATCACCTTTAATTTTAACAACAGTCAGGAAGTGTTTGTGAACCGAGGACACTAATTGTTTAAGTTTTGAAAGTGAAATTCTTTCTGATTCTTGCTTGATATATGACTTAAGGGTCTCCATTGTCGTATTTTGTGCTTCATAATGCGCCACACATTTTTATAATGGCAGACAAATCTGGAGGTACTGGACTGAGAGGACTGCACCTGCACTCTTTTACTGTGAAGTCACACTTCTTACAGGTGCAGACTGTGTCTCATTGTCTTGTTGGAATAAGCAGGGATGTACCTGAAATAGACATCATCTGGATGGCAGCATATGTTGCTCCAAAACCTGTATGTGCCTTTCAGCATTCATGGTGCCTTCACAGATGTGAAGTTACCCATGATGCCATGGGCACTAACACACCCCCATACCATCACAGATGCTGGCTTTTATATTTGAGCTGGTAAAATTCTGGATGGTCCTTCTTCCTCTTCAGCCTGGAGGATATGATGTCTATGATTTCCAAAAACTATCTGAAGCGTGGACTCATCAGACCACAGCACACCTCTCCATTTTGTGTCAGTCCATCTCATATGAGCTCAGGCTAAGAGAAGTCAGCGATGTCTCTGGATGGCTTTCCAGAGAAAATGGCTTTCATTTTGCATGGAAGAGTCTTAACTTGCATTTGTAGATGCAGCAACACCTGACAATGGTTTTCCAAAGTGTTCCTGAGCCCCTTTTGGTTCTTAAAGCCCCTACAAGGAACTTTCATTTTGAGTTGATTTTGGCAACCCTGTGGACAGAAGCGGTAGTGTTTTGCCGGAATGAAGCCTACATTTCCCATGAGCTCTAGAGTGTATTGTCGTATAGACGCTTACCTGGCTCGCGCATGTGTTTGTTTTAGGGATGAATGAAACAACAAGACGGGAAAACTTTGCCCCCTCTCCTATCGGGGATCCCAGCTCATCTCTGCCGTGCTCCAGCTCCAACTCTCCGGTGTAAGCGCCACCGCTGCCAGGGTAAACGCAGCGGTTGGCTGGTAAGGATGAAAGCCTGTTTGGCGAGCACTTCCACGGCTTCTTGGAGTATGGAGCGGTGCCTCGCCTCTTTATTTCTCGGCACTCGCTGGACCCTGTCGACACCTGGCTGGTACCTGTCGTCGGCCCAGATGAGGTGTTCCAGCCCCGCGGCCCCGGCTCTCCTCGTCCCCGCTGGTGTGGGGTGAATCTGCGCAACCTGCGGCCTCTGTGTGTGGCTCCCCGGACAGCTAATGCTGTGGACCCTGCGGCTCCTGCCAGGATTGGGCTGGTAAATGCTGCATCGCTAGCGAACAAAGCGTTTATCCTGAAGGATTTCCTGACTTCCCGAGGATTGGGTTTTCTCTGTGTGACTGAGACGTGGCTGACTTTTACTCGATGATTGCTGCTATTTTAACTCCCCGCAGACATCGGGTCAAGGAGGAGGAATAGCGACTATTTATAAGAGTCACTATAAATGTAAGCAGCTAGGTAAGATGACATGTGCCGTCTGAGTGCTGTAAATCGCTTCGTCCTGGAAGCGACCTGGTGTGGACCCGGAGACAGTTTCCTAAAGGTATGGATATACACTATATAGATATAGCTTATCTTCACACCGATGGTCTCATTTGCTGTTGTAGGTCACGCACAGACATCAGCAGAAACAAGAGACTTTTGCATATCCAGTTAAAAGTTCCTTGTAGCGGCTTTAATGCAGTGCACCCTGAGGGGTCAAAGGTCATGGGCATTCAGGATTGGTTTTCAGCCCTGTCCATAAACACATCAAATAAAATTTCTCCAAACACGTTTCTTGTTATTTTAGGTAGTTATTATCATGCTAATGTATGTTCAAGTGTCCATTTCCCCCGATAAGTTGGTTTTAATTCGTTATTTGATTCTATAAACAGTCTGACCATCTCAAGCTTTTATTTTGGTACTTCCGGTGACCGGCAGTGTGAATTTGCATATTAGCGAAATATTTAGTTTCACCCAAAACATTTAGATTTAACATTTAGATTTAGATTTAGATTTAGATTTAATATTTAGATTTAACATTTATATTTATATTTATATTTAGCATTTAGATTTAACATTTAGATTTAGATTTAGATTTAGATTTAGCATTTAGATTTAGATTTAATATTTAGATTTAACATTTAGATTTAGATTTAGATTTAATATTTAGATTTAACATTTAACATTTAGGTGCCACATTTAATATTTAGATTTAACTATTTAATATATTTCTAAGTTAACAAATATTGCTGTAAATGTGGTAAAAGGTGACGTTAAAAAAATCACAATACTTTTTTAAACATTGTTTGAAGCTAAATGTGGCAAAATGTTGATGTTATTTTCAGCGTGAGACACTTTACAAACGGCACCCCATAATCAGCTCCTCTGCTGAGAATACAGTATTGTTATTTGTTGCTAGTTACAGTATCAATCGCAACTTCACCATTAACATGTAACAGACATCAATATCAATAAGGTTATGTTGAGCTTTTATTGAGTATTTTCATTTTAGGAGATCAATAAAATCAGATAAGAAGAAACTTTATCAACGTATCCTCATACAACAGTTAGTATATCCTGTGAATTAACATCCCATGAATGGGGTTATACACCCATCAGCCAAAACACTAAAACCACTGACAGGTGAAGTGAATAACTTTGATTATTTTGTTCCAGTGCATTGTTCTGCTGGGAAACCTTTGGTTCTGGCATTCATGTGGATACCACCTGACATGCTCCACCCACTCAAATCAACATCAACACAGACAGAAATGTCTATTTAGGAGCTTAATGTATATAAAAAAATACTTCTAAAAAACCTAAATTGATAAGAAAGACTGTTTTTCCCCTTAGAGCAACATAGGAGGCATAGTGACAGAAAATGTAGGTCTATACTTCACTCTACAAAACTTTTCTACATTATATCTGATGACCTGATTGACCTGATGTCAATTGACTGCTGTGTTAAGTATGGCATCTACTCATCAAAGAAGTAATTGACCTATGGCTAAGCCACACACCCCTCCACTCACTCGGACAAAATATCAACATTCAGTGACTGGCGCTATGGCAGGTGTCACAGTACGAGGCATTTTGCAGGAGGCAGTTGATGATTTTTGGGGACATAACGATCAGATGTCATTGAGAAGTAACCAAAAGGGCCTAAACTACACATTGGCGGGATATATTAATCATTTTAGTGTTGAGAAGGTCAATGACAAGCTTAAATTACAAGCCAAATTTTACAGGTCCCAGTGTAAGCTATGCATTATTTGTGAGCAAGCCTTTGGAAACTGGAAATTTTGGTGCATCAAAGTGCCACTGAAGTTAAGGTTTTTGGCTCAGAATATGAGTGTCTCTCCGTTAGTTTGGTGCTACAGTATTTACATTGAATCATTCAGCATAATGTTTGCCAACCTTTGTTATCTCTGCAATTACAGATAAGTTAACTCTATGAGCCCTAGGCCTTTTTGGGGTATTTTTACTGCCTTTTACTACTTTTAAGCTCATATCACAGTCATTCTAAATGCTACATACACATGCTATATCTTGTTTGGTTTTTTTTTCAAGACAATCTGGGCTAACCAGATTTGCCATCATTACATGTCCTCCTATGTGCCTGTATTTTATATTAATTTTTATATCAATGAAAAAAACAAATCTGTGTGACTAAATTCTTACATTTTTACATGTATCTCACCATAGCAAGTTGGAAAATGACATATTCTGCCATATCTGAAGAGGGGAGACTCTCTGGAATCTGGCAATATAAGAACCATGATGGTGGGACATTCTGTAACTTCACATTTGTCCAAAACATGTGGTTTGTGCAGGCGGACATGATTGCCAGTATTTTTTCATTATTGCAAGAAATTCCATTGACTCATTCACAAGTCAAAAATGTGTTTTATCTGAAAGAAAAATGCAATATTTACATCTAAGATCATAGAAAAATAGTCAACCAAGTGCAATGATGTTCTCCAAGATAATATTTGCTTTTCATTTTCAGTTATATATTGGGGGGACATTTTGGGCATTGGTGGGGGGGCACATGTCCCCCTCAATGTATACGGTGACTACGGCCCTGTCAGTATGCATAATTAGGCTACAGTTGTCTGGGTGCGCAAAGGTGAAGTGGCTGGTCTTGTCATACAAAGTTTGATGGAGTGTCAACTGGACAATATGGAGATAGTTGCATCTTGAAAGCCAGACTACAAATGTGGATAGACAGGGAGAAACACACACAAGCCTAAGACGTGGTAAGATACAATATTCCTCACTATATGAAGTGACTGATAACAAGATCTGTATAATGAGTTGTAAAGAAATTCGTCAGGTTTTTATTTTGTAGACAATTGATCTGTATTTATAGCGTGATGGGATGACAGCACAATGATGTGAGTGGTATCACATGAAAGCTCTGCTCCCGCACTTTCATGTGATATGCGTGGCATTTCTGTGCGAGTCTGCATTCGCGAGTAATCCATCCAAGAGTAATGTGTGTGCAGAGCTGTATGAAAGCTCTGTTATACATAATTTTAGTGTAACTTTATCATTTTTTTTTCGCTGTGAAAACATTGGACTACCGACAAGTAGTCTTGTCTTGGTCTTCTCGGAAAGCTACGATTCCACTGTTTCACGTGATATGCGTGGCTTCTCGCTATGATGAATGGTTGCGGAGAAAATCCATAGAGAAGAACAGGTGTGAATTTGGACACACTATGAGTTGTTCAGGCCCATAGGGTTAATGAAGCTAAGCTCCAGAAGTTAACGTTAGCTTAACTAGAGCCCTTTGGACAACAGCTAACAATGATGTACGATCACCAAAGTACAAAACTAGAACAAAATAGGCTAATGAACTCCCAGCAAACAAGGTGACATGATGAACGGGATCATCCCTATGATTCCAGGGTTCTATGTTTCCCAGGTTCTATGTTCCCCGCTTACACAAAAACAGTTCTATCTTTCCCGCATGGTTGAGCGGGCAACATAGAACCTTTTTTGTGTAAGCGGGGAACATAGAACCTTTTTTGCAGGGTGAAGTGGGGAACATAGAACCCGGGAAACATAGAACCCTGGAAACAAAGATACGCTCCAAGTTGATGTTGTGGTCTACCACACAACTTTATCCAAAGGAGACACTTTTCTCGGTTGAGATGTGGTTTAGGAAAGGGTAAAAGATACACCCCGTTGCCCAGCCTCTCAGGATACCTTGTGTCGGAGTTGCATGTACCCCATACACACCGTTTGACCATTTTAAACTTCAAATCTCAGAAAAAGCTCATAAAACCGAACAAAACCGACTTTCTGTAATGCATTTCAATGGACGTCCAGGCAGAGAATGTCCAAGTGTATGGGAATGGCTATACGCACTGTGATTGGCTCATCGCGTTTGAGGGCGGTGCTTAGCCATTGGTCAATTGCAAATGCCTTTAGGAGCACTATATGAGGAGGCAGGGGAACATAATTTTTATTTGCAGATCATCTTTTTATTTTTGTATTATAGTTATAGATTTTCCACCTTTTGAGCAAAAGTTAATGCCACAGCCTTTGTTTTCTCTGGTCACGTAGCACCAATTTCAGTAAGTACAGTATTTGCTTCTTTCTACTATAGCAGCCCAGATTTATGAAAAGACCATCTTTCCAGCAGTGAAATATATAAGGCTGACAATAACACCAACAACTGCTGTACATCAATTTACGTATGACATAAAAAATACACTTAAGTTATATCAGGAGATGATGACACTTACTATTGGATGAACTGAAGGAATTTACAGAAAGTGTCTCTGTGCCTTACATACACAAAATGTCTATTCTTTGTACAGCACTGGATGATATCCCCAGCTGAAGGACAGCTTTGAAAGAAAGAGCTTCCAAGATTGTCACTTCATTCCTTTGCTTTTAAACATCTTTATTCTGTAATCCTGGATCCTGAAATTGGTGCCTGCCTGCCTCCACCTTTTTCCTGTTTACCTTTGGACTTTCAATGGTGCACTTTAGTTTTGACCTTATACAGTACCCAGCCATTAGGCCGATGTATGTACGCCTTTTTAATGAATCCCTGGACTTTTTCTGTCTGCCTAGTCTGTCTGCGCTTGGACTCTCCTCCCTTTGTTGCCGGAATCCTCTGGACGTGACAGTTTGGGCAGGAAGTGTTATACAAAACAGCCTTGCATCATCTCATTCTAATTAGGTGTGTACATATTTGTCTAAATGTGTTGGAAACTGCCGAAAAGGTCACAGGGGTTAGTCAGAAACAGACTGAACCTAAAAGCTGTCTGCAAAAGAGAAAGAGACTTTAAAAGTCATAAGTGGGAGTGAGGGACTGTTACGGGACTGTTTCTGATTTACTCGTAACACCAGCAGTGTGGTTTTATCACAGCTGTCAAAAGCCTGCTGGGTTGCCAAAGAATGTGAAGCACCTACCACACACAGACAACACTGGCCTGAAGACAAGAAACTAATCTGACATAAATGTCAAATGTCATGAAGTTCAGCTACTTCCTGTATTAAACTGCTGTATCTGATAACACTGGCAAGTCTGATTCTGTCACATTAATTAGCCTTATCTACTAATTAAAAAATGTTATCAGGTCAGTTCCACATCACAATAGGACTGGAGTAAACTTTTCATAGTTCTAGGAACCCCCCTTTTTTTCTTCTTCTTTTCCTTAGTCTTTTGAGGGACTTTTTAACTCCTATTTCAGAGTACTCCCAACACAAGAGGAACCTTGAGTTATGGAAGTGTACGGCAATTGGTTTAACACATGAGCCAATGCAGCAACCACAATTTTTAAAAACCTGTCAACCGTGTAGACAACAGATAACAAAAAACGCAAACAACAGCTTGACACACTGCCATGCTTACATCGCTTCAGTGTTTTTTGGTGGTGCGTATGTTAACCCCCCCAAAAAATGCCTTTGAAGGTATGTAGTTCTCAGGGGAGCTCCCCAGTGGGCAGTTCTCGTCAGGGAATCCCCAGAACTGTTCAAAAACACTTCAAATACAGTGACGTCTGGTGATAACTGAAAGTCATGGGAAACTGTTTCCGAAAAAAGTCAGTGTCATTTTGAGTGAATGTCATTTTTCACAAACAGAATTCACCTCCATTGTACTGAGACGGTGGCAGAAGTAGGGCTAATGCGGTACCATGTTTTCCGGTCAATAACGACACAAAATTATCTTTGAGACCTTTTGACAAACCCTTTTTTGTTGTTTTCATTTTGCAGAACATGTCAAACTTATCTGGTACACAAGCAGACACACAATACCCTGAATAATACAATCCAAAGTTCTTTACCACAAGCTGAAATCACACATTATATCCTGATAAAGTTGATATGGTGAAACCTGTAAGCAAAGATTTGCCTGTTTACACATTCAGCAGACATGGATATTAGCATCTTATGATATTTAAGTCTAAATCTCTCCTTTTAACTCTGTTTTGGTTTCCACCAACTCCTAAGATAGCTAGTTAGCCGCTATATGCTTCACTATATTTACCAGCTACTCCCTGACCTTGCAGGCTGTTTGGTGCCAGGCAGGTAGTGTACAGCTTATCAGAATTTTTTTCACTGAAAACAGCTGCTGGGATCAAAGCTGTGACAGTGAGTGAGTGTGACCCAAACCGTCAAGCTGTGGGCCATACAACCACATTAACAAGCTGAATGATGCTGTAAAGCTCTACTACGAGTCACACCTTTAACATTACTCGTTCTTTTGATTAATTGTTCATAGACAAATATTGATAAGATCAGCTTCACAAATCACACACTTTTGATTAAAGTGACTATAATCAGTATTTTTTAATGTATACATGACAGTGTGGGGTCCTCGCTTTGATGAACTTACAGATGATTATAATTGTTTTATAGAGCTCTATTGTGAGTTCAGGCCATAGACTATAAAAATAATAGGCATAGCCACTGTGACGTCACCCATTGGTTTGTGGACTCCAATTCTGAAGCTTTAAGTTCAGCATTTCAGTTGTCTCCATCTTGTTTTTTGGAGCCAGAAGTGACCATATTTGGGTGAGAGGCTGGAGCTGTGGGGGAGAGAGGGATGGATCTGACTGAGAAGCCAAGGACACTATCCGCAGACAGCCCGTCACTCAGTGTGGCCACGCAGTTAATATGGATAGCTTTAAGCCTTAATAATATGTGAATAGGTGAGTGATAAAAAAATTCACAGGAAAATTAGCTATAGAGACCAAAACCGTTTTTTCTACCAGGCTGTAAACATGTTTGTTTTGGCTGTAAAGTTGGGGATTTTAACATGGTGGTCTATGGGGATTGGCTGGCTTCTGGAGTCAGCCTCAAGTGGCCATTAGAGGAACTACAGTTTTTGATACCTCTATGTTGGACTGATTTTTTTCAGCCCTGGAGGCTGCTTCTTGGTTTGGGCTCATTATTTAGCTGTCCAACCCACAACTTACTCTACTGTTTTGGCTCACTCCCACCGCTCTCATGGTGCCGTGTTGAACCACAAGCAGCAGTTTTCAGAGGAAAAGCTTTTAAAACCTTATATAAAACCAGCTGGTGAATGCACAGACATGTAGTAGTTAGCTGCTGGTGAACATAGTGGAACATTTAGCATAAGAGACAAATATTTTGCAGAGTTGGTAAAGACCAAAAACAGCATTAAAAGACAGTTATTATTGGTCTTTCATTGATCAGGTGGTGGAAATATGACTCCAGATGAAGGATAATGTTAATGCTTGTTAACTGCTGGATGTGTAAAAACAACTGTTTGCCAACAACTTTGCTATCTCAACTTGAAAGGCGATAATATGGTATGGTTGCGTTCACAATTACTTTCTGCTGACCCAAGTGGCCAAAAAAATCACTTACTGCAGGTTTAAAGAATATGCTAAGAGAAGTAAATGAATCTGGTCAAGCAGACAATATTTGTGCTACGTGCACATGCACCTGTGTGAGAGGAAATAACTCTCCATAGCAGCAAGTGGTGGTAGTCTGCATTTGTCATTCAAAAAGGGAAACCAGAAGAAGCGCTAGTGAACAATAACACAACAATAATGAACAGTTTTTGCGAAAGAGTTCAATCGCTAAATAAATCACCTTACCTAACAAAACAAGTTTGTTTGATCTCACTCCCTCTTGACTTCACTTGTTTGTTTGCCTCCTCACTTCTGTTTCTCATGTGTGCTAAGCTGAACTGTCAGTCAGTGACAGGCTCTGTTGTCTCCAATGCTGACTGCTGAATCGGTCAAAAAACGGCTGATGCAGATCGACGAGGGCTAAAGGTGCGGAACGTACCACAAAAACTAGGGCAACAGATGCTTACTAATGGCCCACCATTGACCATTAGCTTGGTGTGACAGGGAGTGTGAGCGGAAACATTTTTAGTTATTTGGATGGACCAACACTTCACCTGAACTGCTGAGAATTCAGACTGACATTATTGGGAGCAGCAAGAAATACAGCACTCCAGGACAAATTGTTTTAACCAGCTTTCTAACTTCACACCCTCTCACTAACTAATGAGAATGAATGTCTCCAGCCAAGTCTGTCAAAATAAGTATATCTGCCCCACACATGAAACTGATCCCCTGACTTATTTCATCAAGATCTGACTCCTCATTTACATCTGCAGCTCTGTGACAGCACATATTGTGAGGTTTCTGCACGCACTCACAAACAACTTCCAGTAAATCTAGTTCTGCAAATTACAATGACAGCTAAATTAGAGCTTTTTTTTTTCTAGGAAGCCAAAATACATTTCAGCCTCACAGCAGGAAGGAACATAGTCACACACACACTCTGCAAACATACCAAGAACTCAAAAGCCCTCCAAGCGAGTAGTTAAGAACTTTAGTAATTAATGCTCATAGATTTTCTCCCAGAGTGGCAGCTGTTGGATATGTTCAATAAATATCTTGGTAATACAACTGTTGCAGCTTTATAGAAAACATGCTGGTGACTGGCCTTCATGCTGTGATTAATGTCGGCAGTGTTTAAGCACACGTTTGGCCTTTGATACATATCCACGCTGTCAAACCCACTATAATTACTCATAGTTTATGGATTCATTTTTATTGCTCTTGTGTGAATAATTAGCTATTGTAGTCTAGCAGAGGCAAACATGTCTAATCAATCATCAGTGTGTACTTTCACAGGTGGGGGACAAATGCTGTGCATCAGTGAGTCATTTTCTTAACATAGCACTGTTGCGTGCCTTGTTGGGTATAATTGTCTAACAATTGAGATGATCAGCAGGTTCCCATCCTTTGACTCATAAATTCATCACTCTTAGACAGTTCCAGGTCTGAGAGCTGTGGCACGCAACCAAAGTCTGAGGAGAGAGTGAAACCAAACCACCACCACCTCCGCACACACAATCATACCTACACTGTGACTGCTGTTTCTTTCTCCCGTCACCCGAGGCTATCCGTGTCTTCTCATGCTCAACGGCCTGTCGGACAGGGGAATTACACGAAATACACAGGACAGCACACTGGTTGTTTATCACTCACGCTGTTTACTCAGTGTGTTTGGTATGTCTCAGTCAGAGAGAAAAAAAAAGAGAAAACAAAAACACATACTGAAGGCAAAGTGATTAACTGTGAGGTCTGAAAAATACAAATCATGCACAATCATTAACATATTGAATATATATATTTTTTTACATTGCTTTGCTCTATACTCAATTCCGGCTGATCAATTACTGTGTAGTACATTCGGTGACATCTGAATACGAGGTTTCTGACACTTTTTTTTTTATCTTAACAAATTCCACACATTTCTAGACTCAAAATTCCAGACTTCTCTGGAACTGATTTTTCAGATCATATTTGACATCTAAGCACAAATAGCTAGACTGTTTTTATGTGAATAAATGGTTTTAGAATCCAACTGTTATGTTACATGACTACACTCACCAGCCATTTTATGAGATACACCTTGCTAGTACTTGGTTGTACCCCTTCTGCCTTCAGAACTACCTTGATTTTTTGAGGCACAGATGCAACAAGGTGCTGGAAACATTCCTCGGAGATTTTGGTCCATATTGACATGATAGCATCACTCAGTTGCTGCAGATTTGTCAGCTGTGCATCCATGAAGTGAATCTCCCGTTCCATCAATAGATCTGGGGATCTGGTGACTGTGGAGGCCATTGGAGTACAGTGAACTCATTGTCATGTTCAAAAGACCAGTTTGAGATGATTTGAGTTTTGTGACATGACGCGTTATCCTGCTGGAGGTAGCCATCAGAAGATGGGTACACTGTGGTCATAAAGGGATGGACATGGTCAGCAACAATACTCAGGTAGGCTGTGGTGTTTAAACCATGCTCAGTTGGAACTAAGGGGCCCAAAGTGTGCCAAGTAAATATCCCCCACACCATTACACCACCACCAGCAGCCTGAACCTTTGATACAAGGCAGGACAGATCCATGCTTTCATGTTATTTACACCAAATTCTGACCCTACCATCTGAATGTTGCAGCAGAAATTGAGACTCATCACACCAGGCAGTGTTTTTACAATCTTCTATTGTCCAATTTTGGTGAGACCATATGAACTGTAGCCTCAGTTTCCTGTTGTTAGCTGACAGGAGTGGCGTCTAATGCTTCGACGTGTTGTTGGGTCAGAGATGGTCTTCTGCAGACCTTGGTTGTAACCAGTGGTTATTTGAGTTCCTGTTGCCTTTCTGTCATCTTGAACCAGTCTGGCCATTCACCTCTGACCTCTGGCATCAACAAGGCATTTTCACCCAGAGAACTCCTGCTCTCTGGATATTTTCTCTGTAAACCCTAGAGATGGTTGTGCGTGAAAATCCCAGTAGATCAGCAGTTTCTGAAATACTCAGACCAGCCCGTCTGGCACCAACAACCATGCTACATCCAAAGTCACTTAAATCACCTTTCCTCTCCATTCTGATGCTCAGTTTGAACTTCAGCGGGTCACCGATGTCCAGATTTGGTGCAATTACAAGGCACTCAGGGTGGAGGTGTTTTGCAGGATGACGTACAGGCGTAGAAGCCGCTCTGCAAAGGACTGTGTGTAGTTGCACATCATACCTCTTGCCTTGCTTTCGACAACAGCAAGCTCGCTCAGGCCAGCACGCTCTCACACAGTGTTTAACTCTTTGGCTGTGCTGCCTGCTCCAAACACCATGAAAAACACTCTGCTTATATGATTCATTTATTTTATTTTATTTTTTTTAGAAATTCTGAATTTCATATTAAAAAACAGAATAGGGGCAATAGTCTGAAAATACAAATATTCATACAATTCTTTTTTCCATAGTTATTCAGACCTTGAAATTAATTAAGTTTTCCATGCTGCATAGGAGCCCTGCGAATAGCAGACTGTTGCTATGGAAGCAGTTCTGACGATAGACAGGAAGCAGAAGCAACAAAAACTTTCAAATGAATATTTTGTCTCAAATGACTGATTTTTTAGTAATAAGCAAGGATATAACAAGTGGGTCATTACTGCAAAATAAACACCTTCATGGTGATAAAAGACCCCTCCTCCATCACCGTGGTGAGATTTTTTTTCACAATAATGACCTGCTCACTGTACAGTGTCCCTTACTTACTCATAGACAAGATGGTTAAGAAAGGACATAAAAAGTTAAACAATATGAAAACAAACATTTCACATTATGCATAGGTAAACACGCTGAAAAAAAAAAATCAAACTTCCAAGAACCAAGTCTGTGTTACATAGCCTTTTATACTGCAGTGCTGCATTAGTGCCGGGGTATCTGAAGGTTGGTTGTGAGGCTGGGGAGGCAGCATGTGAATCAAACCTCCGTCCTTCTGTTGTACACTTGCACCGCACTGCCACCTTGTGGCCATTTACCAACCACACTGGTTTTACTGAGTTCCTACTCAGACACTACAGGAGGTCATATCAAACAGTCCTTGTGTCCAATCTCACAGAACAATCTGCATTTATGTAATTACTAAAGATCGTTTAAAGGAGAGCTGTAGGTTATGACAACTTGGGTTTTATCTTCATACCACAGCCTCTGGGTAGAGGCGGTTTTAAAGCAGACAGCTCATCAAGGGGGCTGAAAAATGTCAGAGTGGAACTTTAACGAGAAAAAAGAGGGAAGGGCAAAATACACTTTCTGTCTTGACTTTGCTTTTTGAAGATTTAAGACCTAGAATGCAATGTTTGGCAAGAATTTCTAAAATGCCCTTAAGGTGGGTGATGAAGATGTCCTTTACATCCATGTCGTAAATCATCCAGTGGGCTAATGTGTCATCGGGTCATCCAGAAGTTAGCATGTTACAGTACCATCTGCTGTTGCAGGCAAGGCTCTTCAGCACCTTGTCAACATGTTGTCTTTGCACTTATGTCCTTACGAGTAGTTAGCAATTAGTAGATCTGATGTCATCTCTTTAAGAGGCTGTTAACAGCTTTGAGTTCATCAGTTGACAGTGGAGAAAGATTGTAGCCTCTCAGCTCAGGTTTCCCTGCAAACGAAAAAAAACACACATCACGCACACTGCTGGGAAGACATTTAGTGTGAGGCAGACCAGCTCTCACTTCAGCTATTATGAAGTCCTAAAGAGATATTGTTGTTGTTTTTTTAAAAGATTTTTTTGGGGGGCTTTTTGGCCTTTAATTGATAGGACAGACTAGTGTGAAAGGGGGAGAGAGAGAGGGAGTGACATGCAGCAAAAGGCCAAAGACTGGAGTCGAACCCAGGCCGCTGCGGCAACAGCCCTGTACATGGGGTGCCTGCTCTACCACTAAGCCACCACTGGGAGACAGTCAGAGTTCAAGGACATGTCAGCATCTATGAGAAATTGAACAGAAATTACTGGAGACATTCTGCCAGAGTGTGAGTGACTGCAGACATATTTTTAGAGATCATAACATATGTTTTCTATTTCTGTTTTCCTATAATAGTATTGCTGCCTATTAAAAGCTTTAATTAGAAGCATTTCCAAACAACTTCCCTCCAGATCTTACCTCATATCCCTTCTGTTGATTTGGGCCCTAATCAATTCATGTGCAGAGGTCCCATTAGCATATTACGAACTGTGCTCCCAATGCATTCCTGCATTTAGCTAACGGGTGCAGCCTTCGCCACCAGCATCAGTGGAAGTGAACTGACTTCTAACACAGCAAAGAATAAACAACAGTGTTGTAACAGAAACACCTTTACTAAGGATGCACCAAATATTCGGTAACCGAATATATTCGGCCAAATATCGCAAAAAAACACGCAATCAAACGGCGTGCCGTGACGGGCGGAATAAAATGTTGGTAGTGTGGCGGTCTGTCCGTCATGGCACTCGCATTTGCAACTAAAAATAGTTTTGAGCGAGCGAAATAGGCTTAAATCATTCAGCACGCTGTGTGAGCAGCCTACAGATTTCAACCAGCAGCAGAAACGAAAGGCGAATCCCATCGGTTGTGGGTTGAACAGGGGTCACAGACACAGACAGTAACGTTAATGTATTCCTGTCAAATACGGCGGCCGTCGGCTTACTGCAACGGAGAAGTTGGCTCCAATAATATCCTCTTCTTGGTGTCATGACTGCCCAGAAGTACCTGAACAGCCGAGCCAGCCGAACACAGGTATGTGACGTGTCAGAGGAGAAACGAGCCGCTCACGGCCCACAAACCTCACCGCACTTTAGGGACTGTTCTTTACTTATGAAGGGACTTGTCAGGGGAGGAGGGTGGCTGGTTGATTTTTATTTTATTTATTTATTTTATTTTGATCCCCCCTATGTTAATCACTTATTGATGCTGTTTTTGAAGTATGAATAAGTCAGTAAGTAATTTATTCTATTGAAATATCATTGATGTATTATGGAAAAGTGATTTATCTTTTTATAAATGACAAAAGGCACATCTGCCTCATTTTCGCTGTGGTATCGTGATACTACTCAGAACCATGATATTTTTATTGGTATCGCACAGTGGGTCCCAATTTTGGTACCGTGACAACACTAATCTGGAGGAGGTTCATCTGCAAAAACTAATAAAAAACTAAACAATGATATTCGGTATTCGGTACTCGGTATTCGGCCAAGTGTTTAATAATATTCGGCTTCGGCCACAAATTTTCATTTCAGTGCATCCCTAACCTTTACAACATATTATGGCCTAATTTAACCCCACAAACATCTACAGCCTTCAAAATGAATCAATGCCCCTCCGACAGTCTAACGAAAAGCTAAACATGTTCAAGAAGAAGCACTTACTGTAAAGCTGTGGGACTGCAGCAGACTGTACAGGTGTTCATGGTGTAATATAAAAGTAGCCTACTAACATTGGCTGTTACATTATAGCTTTGCACCCCAATCCTGAACCAAATAGTTTGATATTTGGGATACACTTTTTCACAGTTTATCCATATCTGTTTTTACACCGTCGATTAGTCCGTTCAGTAGTGACAGGCGGATATGATTGAAAAAATCTTTTTGAACAGCTCTTTTTAGTTTTAGACTCAAATTTCTGAGTGCTCATGAATCCCCAACTTTTGCCAAGCTTTTTGGTGAGTAACGAATAAACTAGATTTGAGTCCAAACAGCCTGGAAGCTACTCTTGGTCTGACAAGACCGAATCAAAGTGGGGCATCTGTTGCTTGTCCCTAAAAAGAACGACAGATTCTTGATCAGTAACATTTCTGTAACATTGTATTGAGCTTACATAGCCTACCTACGTGCAAGTGGGATGTGGAATCGATGCTTTAAAACTTATATTCTATTTTTATTTATTTAAGTTTGATGACTTTAGTGCACTGAAGAGACGTTTTATCAGGCAGGTGGCAACAGCTGTTGAACATGCATGTAATATAACAGAGTGTCGCGGGGAAACTGGCAACATATCTTTGCAGAAAGTATCAAAACTTGAAAAGTTCAATACATTTACATTTTATCAACTTGAAGGAACTGACACTGAAAACAACTGCTCCTCCCATTACTACTACTACCACTGTGCAGCGTCTCTGCTGGTTGCCCGACTGCATCACAGTGACAACACAGTGGCAGTGACTATGGGAAGCCACCGTGTCTGGTTGTTGTTGTTGTAGATGCTCCTTGCAACAGCTCACAAAATCACAGTGTTGTTTTCACATAGTAAATGTACAATAAAACAGAAAGATACAATTGGTAATGAGCTTCCAGTCTAATGCTTAACTAACTGCCTCCTCCTCCAACACACGAGTATCAATCTTCTCAGCAAGAAGCACAGAAGTGTATTTCCCAAAATGTCAAACTATCTCTTTAAATGAGCACGCTGCAGTGGTCCAACTGATCAACTGAAATGTTCTTCATACCTTGTATCTCATTTAGACGATTGACTTTTGCTTTCAGTCCTTTGCGAAGGTCGTTTATCTCCTTGTCCAGCTGCTCTTGATCTGCAGATGACAAAGTCACAGAGACAGAATGATCTCATATGCAGCTACAACATGTGTACAACAAATCTATTTATATTCAAATTTATGTTGAAAATATATCCAGTGAATTTAGATTTTATTAACTGGATTATTTTTTACCTTTCTGAATCATATCTCTTGTCTTCGATTTGGGAAATTTGATGAACATATTTCCGAAACAAACCTTAACTTTCTCTGCAAATGAGAACAGTGTTTAGTCAACAGCCTGTAGTACAACTACACACCATATGGCTCACACCCATTGTGAAATCACTGGGAGAATTGTTTTCACAATCTAAGCCAATGTGTCCATGGTGTTACTGTTTGAATGTCAGAGCCACGATGTGCATGAATACACTGACACTTCACATAACAAAGTCTTTTCTCTGAAAACATTCTGTCACGAGGGGTCACTCACCTGAATCTGGTATTTCATGTTTCAGTGCATTAAGTGCCTCTCTGTTCCTGTTTCTCTTTGTGTCCAGGTCCACTATCTGAAACATCAACAGAGAGAACATTCATTCTCAGCATTACACAGTAGGTAATGCTGCAACATCAATTTGGGTTTTAATTACGGAGTGTGGGGAAGTCAAAGCAAGCTAATATTAATCGTTAACTAGTGGACTTGAAGACTAAAACAGAATCAGAATCATAGTTGGTTATGTTGATTAGTTATACAGAGGTTTTGTATCATAAATATGCAATATCCTACAGTGTTTATGGGGGAGAAAATGACTGTAATACTGCCATGGGGCATTTGTCAGGTGCCATTATTTTAAATGTCTGTTACTGTTGTATTGCAATGTACTGAATAACCATCAAAACAGAAACTCATGTACTGTACATCACACACAGTACAACATTCCTGTTTTAAACACCACCGCAATTAAGCACTGTGTCGAGGTTTTAGGTTAGGTTTTTTTCTGCGACAGACAATGAACTGTAAATGTAGCTGCAGCTAAACAGAATGTGAACCAGGAGTTAGCCTAGCTGCTAACAGCTAGCTAGCTTCTCAGTAGCATTAGCTGATATATGGGTCCTCCAGATGGCCCCTCTCTGCTTATTATTATCAACAACTTATTGTTGCCATGTAATTATTTAGTTACCTGCTGTTTAGTGGTGAGAACATCCTCAGCTGCCTCCTCTACTTCTGTCAAATAATCCAAAACACGCTGAGATTCAGCGTCCATGGTGGCTGTCTCGCTATGAAAAATACTTTCGGTCTGAAACAACGACCGGAAATGGAAAGTTCCGCTTAAATAATCCCCTATGTTTCGTGTACCCTCCGTCCAAAGATGTTTTCAGCTTTTAATAACAGTTAATCTCATCTGTAATTACTTTACATCTTAGTTTAATAGGTTTTCCCTTTAGGTCATTACAATAAGCCTTGAATTGAGTAATGATGTAGTTACATCAACAGATAGATAGATAGATAGATTATTTATTTATTTATGTTCTGGATATGATGTTATAACTATTGGTGCTGCTATACATTTTGTACTGCTGCCTCTATCATTTGCTATGCATCACATGAAAAAAGTGAGATGACATCCTGTACTGACACACAGTAGGCTGATAGCACCATCTTCTGTTCATCTATGTTATTGTTCATCTGTCTTTGTACTGTACCCTCCAAGAAACACATCGGATTCTCACAATGAACAGTGTTAGTAGCCAGGGAAAAAAGACAGTGGGCAGGTAAGTGTATGCCATGATTTCAATAGTTTATTTATTCATTAATTAATCAGTTATTCAATCAATTTTATGCCTGTTGGCAGTCACAGTACATTCAATTTCTCATTTCATAACAGTGTAGACAAATCACACAAAATATCACATCTCATACAAAATCTAAACTTATCTTTTATAAAACATTTAGACATCTGTGGGGTTTTTTTTCTTTATTTTATTTTAAATACAGTATTCTATTTTTTTAACGGCATAAAACTCACTGAGAAAGATGAAAACATCTGTTAAAATACATATATATTATTTATTTTGTCATTACAGTATTTAAAATAGCTTCATTTACCACAACTAAATGCACAGTAATACTTCTGCCACTGAGGGAAAGAAGGGGGAGGATGGAAGAATAACATCCACAGCTATACATCCCTCTGAAGTCCCAGCAGGTTCACCCTATATTTCTCTCCTCACTGCCTTTACCTTTGCTTGTACTCAGTAACAGGTGAAAAGGGTTAAATGGTCACAACACAATTCTTCCATCAGCGTCATTCACTTTGAGAGGTAGAAAAATCTTTCAGGGGCCATTTAACTTTCACTGACATTCGTCACTTCACTCAAACACAAACTCTCGACTGCAATGGAGGGCTTTGGGGGTTCACTGCCTGGCTTACGAGCAATTTGGACGCACTCTGCTTTTGAGGGTCAAATCAACAACTCTCTGGTTACTGATTAGCTTCTCTACCTCTGTCTTCCTTAACAATATCAATGTATCATTCATCTGCTCAATTCTGTGGATTGGATTCTATCGTCTAGGGTGCAAAACCAAAGGCAACTGTAGACACGCGATATATTTCTTGAAGATATTTTAGCTCTTATCTGAAAGACTTCCTCAGTTCTGACAAACTTGTTGGGAGTGCCACACATTGAACCTCTGCTGGGGTTACAGTCTTCCTAATCTTATCAAAATCCAACCATGTTTTCTTTCTGTAAAAATGTGCTTATATTATCTAGTACCAACCAATTATATCATGACATCCACCCATCAACAATCTGCAAGATTACGTTAGCTAGCAAAAACGTGGTACATCAATGTGTCATTGTTTCACAAATAAAGTTTCTCCAAAAATGGTCATGGGGCCGCTGCTCTAGCATTTATTCACTCTGAGCGAGGTGGTATCTGTGACAGCTTTAGATTATGTGCAAAACATTTTAGAGTGGACTGCTTCAGCAAAGAACATTACACCGAGCAAACGATGGACTTCGTTTATCTCCCCCCGATGGATACTGCTATAAAATCGGCAGTACACCGTTGCAGCGTCACTGTTATGACACGCCTACTTTTCAACCATCAAGGCAATTCCTTCCAACATTATATTCCACCTGCCTATCCTGAAATATGTCACAGTACTGACACTAGATACTCTGGGAATGTTGTTTGAACTGGGCTTTAATTCAGGTCCCCAGGAAGTTGGCCAAGCTCTGAAGTAAATTATCCTAGTGGCCAAAAAGTGTAATTACAACTGTCGTCTGACGCTGCTATGTGGCCCATAAGACTTTTTTACGTTGATTTAAACGGCAAAGGAGATGACTATATACATTTTCTTGAGCATCACACACCCACAAAATGACTTGTTTGATTGGTACAATAACATTTGGAAGGTCTAGAGGAAACCCATGATAAATCACCTTATCTTTATTCAAGTTAGCTGATCCCTAACCTGGAAGTAGCTGACTTTGCAGGCATGGCTGCTCTTTAGACTGCACACAGTGGAATTAGTGCTGATCGTCTGGATAATTTTATATGCAGCAGTTGAACCTTTTTGGCTTCATACGCCACTGAGCAACCTTCATCGGAATGAAGTGAGCCGTGCCTCCAATGCTCTATCTCTTACTCTTTATACTCTTTATACTTTATACATACTTTGTAATTCTTCTTTGTATTCAAACATATATCAGAGGACAGTCTTTCCTCTGATATCCCCATTGGAACTATTATCGCATCTTTTCTCTCCCTATGACTGCACGCTACTTTTGAGTGTGGTTGTTCAGAATAGCTTTTGCCCTCAGATGTGGTTAGACAACATAACAACTGAAGCAGTTTGTTTCAACCTTACCCCCGACTTACTTCCCACAAGTCTGAACTGAGGAAGCATTTTAGATGGAAGACTAAATGCCTTCAAAGCCACTTCTGGATATCATATGACCTGGATGACTGAGAATATTCATAGATATACTGGGGATGGAGAGGGAGTAAAGGCAGATTACGGAGAGACAGAGAGCAGTTTAGCCACAAGTCCCCATCACTATTGTGTCTGCACATTGTTTTATCTTCTGTAGCATACAGTAAGCATAACCTCTGGGCTCAGTCACAAGGGAACTGTGAAGGACAATAAATATGTAAGATTTCACTTCTGCAGATACTTTCTATGCTTTCTAAGTTATACTGTAGCCTATGTGCTGTAATACACTGTCTATTATGGTCCAACAGCCGAAAGCTGCTTCCTGGCAATAGGTGTAGTAGAGCTGTGCAAAATATAAGGGGTAGTGGTGAGTTCTACTGAAAGTAGTTTGCTACCAGAAAGTACTTGTAGGACATACTTTCCCAGTTTAGGGTTAAGGGGTTTGGGTACAATATAGGGTCATATTTTGGAGCCATGTAAGGTAAGAAACAAAGGGAAGGGAGCAGGCTTCAGAGGACACTTCTGGTTTGTGCAAATAGGAGACTAAGAATACACACACTCATGGTGAGTTATTTACACACACAAAGCAACTGCCTCCTAACACGTTGGCTACACTAGATCAAATATAGATTCTTCACAAGCCGAAAATATCATGCACATTTTACTAAGGCAACTTCAAAAACTGGAGTGAAAGTCAGCTCTTAACACTGTTTGGAACAAAACCCCACACTGAGTTGAAACACAGGGGCACTGTAGCAAGGCAAACCTGTCGACATGAATTCATTTTACAACAGAGTTTTGTATGATGGAGTCAGATTTGATGGTACCTTCAATGTTTGCTTCATGTGAACAGAATTACTGCAAATGAACAGTGTGTTGCTACTTCTCCAGTGTTCAGACTACTTGTGTATGTACAACTTCAAGACTGCAGGGTGACATAGCACACACCTAGCTGCTATATTGGTGACTCTTTTGACAGGGATCTACTAATTTCATCACGGATAAATCCTTTAAATTGTTTAAATAATGTCAGTTTCTTAGCTAGCTGGCAGAGCCTGGTAGCTAGTGATTTGTTTGAAGAGAGATATTCGCACATCCAACTGTCTCAGTAGCAGGTGCGTTGGAAAATATCACTTGAGTCTTTGAACAGAAAATCCTGCACACTGCTCTTGCTCAGCTTCATAATTTATAAGTAACACTAACGTTTCGATCCTACTGGACCTTTGTCAAGAGCGTTCCTGGAAACTAACCATCATAACCTCCAGCTGGCAGCCTCATGATGTCCAAAATGTCCATCCCAATTGCCAGAATACATGCTGCAATTGTATGTTTCTGCAAACCACAAATATGTTCCATTTGTCTGTATTATGTAGTGGATACAATGAAAACTATGTTTTAACAACACTGTGGTTAACGTGTGGTTAGGTTTAGACACAAAAACCACTTTGTTATAGTTAGGAAAAGTATCACTGGCACAATCCTGGCTGGATACGCAGCTATATCCCTGTATATATCACTTTATCTTTATGCGGCACTATCCCCAATGGAAACACAGCGACAGGTTGCTAAAAATCAACCACATTTGGTGGCTAAAAAGCCACTGGAAACACAGCAATGAGTCGCTAAAAAAGGTTCTGTTGTTTGTTGGTCTCGAACAGTGGTCTGCAGCTTGGCAGGTGTCTCGCTGTGTCACACCATTCCCTGTACCCTCCAGCTCCCGATGACAAAGTCATATACTACGTCATTTTAGAAACATTGATATGATACAAATGAAATGTATAAATGTAACATATCAGTGGCTTGCAGAAACCTACAATGCCAACATTTTCTTTTGGTGACTGGGCTGACATTTTACTGCTTAAGTAGCCTGTTAACTCATTTATAGCTAACAAAGACATAAATTGTTTAAATGCTCACACTCTTTGTTATTTAGCATTCAAGGCCCTAGCCACCATTACCATGCTCCTTCTGTGAATTTGAAGGGTTACAGCAACCTGACGGAACTTTTGGCATTTTATAAGCTGGTATTGTGTGTTTAAATGTGCCCAAAATAATAGAATATTTAGCATTTCTCCCACTGAGTTTTGTCCTGGCATAACCTTTGAATCACCATTTAGACTTTAAGGTGAGGACACATATAGCACTACTTAACAGTTCATTGAGAAAAAAAAATAGAAACCTTTTCTTTGGTTTCTGGTCATATTTTTCTAAAGAGCTGCCATGGCTGCATTTGAAGAATTTATGACCTCAGAATTTCTTAAATTTTGAGCTGGGAGGACATTTTACAATTTGGAGGTGCCACAACAAAATCAGAGAGTGTACCTTTAAGCTACATTTTGGTGTAGAGACAAGCTTAAAATTTAGTAGCACAAACATTCAGCAAAATTTGGAAACAAGTTGACGTCATTAGACTTTACGACCTCCACTGACACCTCACCCCTTACGTCTGTACTCCTGTGATTATATTTAATGGTTCCACATATGGTAGCTACCTTAAATGGCTAGAGCCCTGGGTGTGCTCTGAATGGAAATTATACAAGTTTGCGTATATGTGTACATTATAGAAGAGCAGCTTTACTTAGGAGCCTAATGGTTGAGATCTTGGCTTGAAATGCCTGATGTTGTCAGCGGGATACTTACAAATCTCTGGTGTGTGCAGCTAAGTAATGGCAGCATGTTCAGTGTCGCTGATTGTGCAAATGTGTGCAAGCATGTACTGCATGCGTGTGGAGGAAGATTATATCTCATCTCAGTCATTTCAAGTGCAGTACAAGTTTGTATCCAGGAACCCTGTGTGTCTCCATGGTCAGCTGCCTTAGAAATGAGCGTGTGCACATGAGTTTGCGTGTACATGCAGGTGTGTGCACACAGGTGAGCATGCTTGTGAGTGTGCTGAGCTGTGGTCTGAAAAGGCAGCTCCTCTTCTCTGTCTCTCTCTGATCCTCCTCTGTGACCTCTAGAAGATGCTTTGTCTGCGGTTCTTTCCTCGACCTGAAGAGAGACAAATTGAGATTGTACACTTCAAATGATGATTATTCAGTGTTAACAGACACCAACTGCAACTGATGACACAGTAATGGGAAGCAGTGACTCATGCTTTTATCTCAAAGAGGCCTTTATGCTCATTTTCAAGTCCATACTTGTATTTAAAAGGGTGCTTCACCAATTTTCAACCAGCTTTGTATCAACAATGTGACTAGTATGTGTAAATGCACTATGGAAAGCTTCCCTCCACTGAACCTGGTTCTTCCTGCTTATCTTTCAACAAAACACAATTTTCATATTGCCCACCACCCATGCGTCCACCACGGACACAGAGTATAGAAGTGGGTCAAGAGACGGATGTTCCTTGGAAACATATTTAGTGCCCTGTTTATCTGTAATAGCAAGAGTTTGTGAACAGGAAGTGAACGCCATACTGTTTCCTGCACAGTATAAAACAAAGGCTGAAAAATGCGATCCCAAACGGTAAAACTGTCCTCAATTTTAAACCAAGATTCTCTTACTGTGTTGCCTTTTTCTTTACTCAAATGTTTTCATTGACATGTTTTAGCTTACTGTGTGACTGTAATACACCATAGTTTGTTACCAGCCAGCCACCATTGTGTCAATCTGATGAGCTGACATTACGTCAACCACCAGTACGGATGTTTATTGGTCCTGTGTCGGTCAGTGCACTCTGGTAGTTGCATGTTGTTGTTTTTTTACCTCTTGGGCAAAAGCAGTGTCCTTTTTCTCCTTTTTCCACAGTCTAGTTCTATAAAAAGCCTTTCTTTCCAGTGGTGAAATACTTCTCTAAGGTTTCTACTAGAATATGTTTACATGTTAACAAATCAAAACACTTTCTTTTCCTCAAACTGTCTGTGCTAGAACACCTGTATTCACCCTCTGCCTGAAACGCTCTTTTTTAGCGCCTTTTTCATAACCGTTAGCATGTAGCTTCATTTAGCAGTGATGGCTATGAAATGTAAACAGTCACAGTAGCATGCCTGGAGCAGATGACTATGTAACATCATGACATCATACTATAGCCTGAGTAGAAAAAACTGGTGGAAACAAGACAGACTACAGAGAAGCATAACAGGTCCCCTTTAAAAAACTTACTCTCAATGTCACCTTCATCAGTTGGATGCTACTTCCTAGCATAAGTTTAGAAGTTTGGTCTTAAAGAGTTATATGAGCCTAATTAGGGGAAAATCAAGTGAAACTTCTCAGGTAAGAGCTTATTAGAGTACATACATGGGTGACAGTACTCTGCATTAAATTTATGGACAACTCAACTGTTTATTTTCATTTTCTTTTCAGTTCCTCTGAGACTCTTCTCTGTGGTATTTTTATTTGTGTCACAATAAACAAAGTCAGCGAGCTGGCTTCTTACAGGGCTTTGCTAATTAGCAAAATACATCTACAGACACGTCAGTATTTCACATGATGTAGTCAGGAACAAAACAGAGCTGGATTTAGTTCTGTTTCTTTTAGACATTTCAGGAAACTTGCAGTGATAGTGTCTAAACCACAATTATTATTAAAGTCACAAAACTTTTAATTATAATGAGTTCTGTAAAACTATTGAATATAAGAATATAAGGAAAAACAAATGTGAATACTCAGCGTACTGCTGCAAACAACCTCCTGCACACTGTTTTACTTGCACAGACACTTTTATTTGCGACATATCGGTGCTACTGTTTTATCACCTTTATCACTGACCTTGACATTTGACCTTCAGTCAACAAATTCTAACCAGTTTATTTTTCAGTTTAAGTTGATGTTTGTGTCAGATTTGAAGAAATCCCCTGAAGGTGTTCTTGAGATATTGTGTTCACAAGAATGAGACAAACAAGGTCACAGTGACCTTGACCTTTGACCACCAAATTCTAATCAGTTCATTGTTGAGTCCAAGTGAACATTTCCGCCAAATACAAAGAAATTCCTTCAAGGTATTCTTGAGATATTGCATTCAAAAGAATGAGACAGACAAGGTCACAGTGACCCTGACCTTTGACCAGCAAAATCATATCAGTTCATCCTTGAGTCCAAGTGAACATTTGTGCTAAGTTTGAAAAAAAATTTCCATTGGGTGTTCCTGAGATATCACATTCATGAGAATGAGACAGATGAGGCCACAGTAACCTTAACCTTAGATCTTCGACCACCAAAAACTATTTAGTTCTTCGTCCAGTCCAAGTGGACATTTGTGCCAAATTTGAAGAAATTTCTTCCAGGCATTCTTGAGATATCGCATTCACAAGAATGGGATGGACGGATGGATATACCCGTAAACATAATGCCTCTGGCCATGGGTATCACTGGTGTGGAGGTATAAAAATGCACACAGAAAACAATGTACTGAAAATATAGAAAATATTCAACATAAGGGCTCACAAGAAAAAGTAATTCATCATTCAGTCCCTTAGGAGCCTACGTATGAAGAGTTTGAATCCAGTACACTTGACGCTGTTTGAATAGTTTGTTATGGTCACCACCCCTGGGTGGTTGGGTGACCTTTCAATACCTCAGACACTTCATGAGGAGATGTCATGGGAGCTATGGGATAATCCCAATCGTTTCTGTGTATTGTGTTTTTGTGCTCACTGATCCTTTGTTTCAGTTTTCTGGAGGTTTTCCCACAGGTACAGTGTGTGTGGATGCACAAGTAATGACTCTGTTGATGGGAAACATTTTACCTGTGTGGGGATGGCAGAAATGATTATGTTTTCATGGTGTTATTGCACTGCCACAGCAGTAGTTGCCCTTGGGAAGAGGGTGCGATGTTCAGTCCATCCACAAATGTAACCTGCTAACTATGTGCATTTCTCGAGTGAAACTACCTCCTGGGGCCTGTAGGATCTATTTATAGTGAGCTACTCAATTTAATGTATGCAGTCTTGATAGGTTAGAGGTAAATTTGATTATTGTTACTTAACATATGATGTAATGTTTGCCCACTGGAATTTTGTGCGGTATTTAGTATGAGGGTTTCTATTTATTTATTTATTTATTGCTACTGATTTTCACTTGCTATGTAAATGTATTGCTACAGGCTCATCTACACATGTAACCTGCATATTTGAGAATGGATCTTTTGAGAATGCAGTTTAGCCTTTGGGGGCTTTACACATTCATTTTATAGGAATCCACCCCTTTAATGTAACTACTCTGGGAAAAATTGTGTATGGAGTGCTTTACTTTTCAAGCTCCACGTATAATACTGGAGATGATCATAATAGTAAATTAATGTTTAGTATTTAAGGCTTCATATTGATGTGGGAATGTGATTTGCTGCAGACTTAAAGCCTATTTTAAGATGGCTTTTTATTGTCAGAAACCACTTGCCTGATGGAGGTCAAGCACTAAAACATCCAGATAAATATATTTTTGCAAGTTTGACAGTATGAGGGAATTAGTCAGATGTCTGTCTGATTAAATAGTTTAAAGAGAGCAAATTGCTCCTCTATTCTAATGCACTGCATACACTCAGGCAACGTATCCTCATAGAATGGTTCATATGAAGTTGAATCTGGCTTGTGACCTTTCTGCATGTCATCCTCCCACTCACTCCCTCTCTCTCCCTCTGCCCATATCACCCTGTCTCTGTCCATTGAAGGCAAAAAGCCCTGAAAAAAAAAACTTTAAAAAAAATTAGCACTTCTTCTTGTTAGATTTAAAAAAGGAATCATGGTTGGGCATCACGTTATGTACTTAATGTAAGGTTATGTACTTAATATAACGTGACAGCGTATTTTAAAATAACATAAAGTGACTTGGTTTTATACGGGACACAAACACCCATCTCCTGGGGGAATGTCTGTGTTTGAGTGACCCGTTCACCACCCCAACCTACCTCCTTGTGTGTACTTTCACTCTTATACTACTTTCTTCTACTATTTTTTTCACCCCTGTCAGCGTATTGGTCACATGATTGCAGCCTTCATGATTACGTGAGTTATACAAATTCTGATGCATGACTTTCTGTAGGTATACATATGAACACTGCATGAGAACAGCTTGATCCAGGATACGCATCTTGTGCACCACATTCTAGTGACCAGGTCTAAAGCTGTACCCACATCATGTGCAGAACATTCATAGCTCCCCACTATGTGGAGAAATGAATGGCATTCAGTAATGGTAGTACAGTCACACCATGTTGTGAGATTGTGTGGCAGGAACCTTACTTAAAGGCTGAAACACTGAGCTGCGATG
The DNA here is from genome assembly GCF_011397635.1 of Epinephelus fuscoguttatus. NCBI lineage: Eukaryota > Metazoa > Chordata > Actinopteri > Perciformes > Serranidae > Epinephelus > Epinephelus fuscoguttatus. The sequence continues at coordinate 39,556,082 of NC_064752.1, forward strand.
GCCTGGGTCCTTCTGGAGCTGCACCTCCCTGAGGGAAAACACCGAAGCAGCTAAAAAAAGGGGGGAGAGAGAGAACAACTTAGAGGCATAGAAAAAAGATAGATAAACAAAATATCTGTAATTGAACAGAGATTGTTTCCCCCTGCTTTCTTCATGATTGCTAGTATTTTAATAGTAATACAAGAAAAGCACTCGGAGAGCGCAGACTTCCGCCAAGCAGCACGGATTTCCCACCATTTTATTATTTTATCCACTTCGCTTCAACTGATCAGCACCAAAATTTTATCATCTGTTCCTTGTCCCATTTCATCAAAATCCGTTCAGAACTTTTTGAGTTATTTTGCAGACAAACAGACAAACAGACCAACGCCGGCGAAAACATAACCTCCTTGCTGGAGGTAACTACATGCAGGCTGCATGCAAATTATGGGAACTTTTGAACACTTAAATAAGGCAAATAATTAGCCACATGCAAGGTTGTAAGGGCTGTCCATGCTGGCACAATATATAGTAAGAGCAGTGGTGAGATCAGCTCTTTAATTCATTACAAACAGTGATCAGTGTGTTCTAACCATTTCTGGGCCTTTTTCTTTGTTAGGAGTGTGCACATGTTGTGCAGTTTTTGACTTAAGTGTGCAAATTGCCCAGACATTACATGATTCAACTCTGGATTTTAGAAATGCATGGCTGAGATAGCTGAGTAGCACAGTTAGAGTATAAGTAAAGTGTGCTGTTCACAGCCACAGCTGCCAAAAGCTTTAGACCTAAAATACACCCAGGAGGCTTGTAAGGTGTGCTCACACTGTATGTGTGTGTGTATGTGTGTGTCTTAGGTTGCATTAACACCAAATCCGGTGTTGTAGTGACTAGCCACAGGGCTGTGTGGTGGTGTAAGAGTTACATTTAAATGGCCCATTTGTGGGGGAGTGAAGGAGTATTTTTTTCTCTAGTAACTTTGTTTGTGTTGACTTAAAAGATCTGTAGAATTCCTTTTGTAGTATCTTTACTGCCACAAAATACACATGTGCATGCATACAAAAACAAAGAGAGTGCTCTCCTTTGTAAGATAGGAGGACTTTGAACAACATAGTTTGTCCAGCCCCACTGCTACAGCCTAGATGCACTAGCCCCATTCAAATAAAAGGTAGGACGGTGTGAATGTGGCCTTACTGTCTGACAAATTGTGTATGTTATCCCCCAGACTCAGGAAGTAGGGATGATGTAGAGCGGCTTCGGAGGAGATTCTGCTCCTGGTGTCATACTGCGAACACAACACAAAAGCAGCATGTTAGACCGTCTCTGAAATCACTGTTCCATACTGTCTCATATCCAGGTATGTGAAGGTCATTGTACTGTGTTCTCATACCAGCAGCAGAGCAGACAGCAGGTCGATCCCCTCTGTGTCCAACCTGATGTAGAAAAAAAACCCATTTGTGTTATAACAAAATTGTTTAGGGAAAAATTACACACTGATACTGATAATAAAAGCAAATACAGAGGGTGTGCTTTGCTTTAATTGTTATTCTTTCTCAAATGACCCCCAATATGGTCTGCATTTTTTTAGTAAAAGCAATATTCAGTGTAACTGCTAATCTAAATGGAGCAGAAAACAGCTAATATTTCTCAGCTCTTTAATAGAACTGAATACAACTTAATGATCCCCCAGAATGGTAATTGGTCTCTAGTTCACCAAAACATAAAAGCGTCATTATAGCGTGCAACTTAATATACAAGATTTATGGCTCAGTTTTTTTTAGGTTTTAATATAAAATGTATATTTGGTTGCTGAAGGCAACTTATAGAGCCTCTATGTGTTAAATAAAAGCAGTGTCTGTCAGAGTGATCATTTATTTTATCTCTTGTTCTGAACATGTACATAAAATCTGGAGCTTTCAAATTATTATATCAACCATACCACGTATTCTAGGTAGCTTAATACGAAGTCTACAGTTCAGGTTACCAAACCATTATGAGAATTATAATGTTAAAACACTCTCAATCACAGGTTTGTAAACTATTTCTAAGACTGACTCACTAAATTTACAACGGTTGGGTGTCCTAAGAAGATAAAGCCATTGTGTGTAATACTGGAAAATAAACAGTTCTGAGCAGCCAATTGAGATTCTCTGAAAATACGAAGACCTTTGAAACTTTCAACAGTTTCAAGTAGGTCAGTCGGGCCAAATAGTCTGCTTCACTGTTTTTTAAAGAAGGCCAACTAAAGCCATGTCATCAGAACACTTTAACAACAGGTTTGCTCATTAATCATGATTCCATTTGTGTAGAAGTACAACAGCACAGGAAAACTAGAGACCATCTTATTTTTGGCACTCCAGGGCCTTGGTGGAGCACCAGTAACATCTTCTCACCTCAATTATTGCAACTCCCTATATTTTGGGATCATCCAGTCCGGTTAATCCTGTCTCCAGCTAGTTCAAAAAGGATCCCCTCCTACACTGGCTGAAAATCCTTATGTTTGTTTGCAAGGTGTTAAATGGTTTTGTTCCATCTTAAATTACATTACAGAGCTCCTGTAAGTGTTGTGGGGACAAGGCCTTCTCTATATCTGCACCAAAACTATGGAATTCTCTTCCTCCCACCATCCATTTCTCCCCGACTATTGAGAGCTTCAAGAGTAATCTTAAAACACACTTCGACTCATTATAATTTAACCATGCATAACTTAACAGTGTATCCTCAAACAACAGTTTATCATATCTAACAAATTAGCGCCCAATGAATAGTGTTGTCATGTTACGTATTTAGTGTACACTTACATAGGTTAGGTTTAGGCAAGCAAAGTTACATGGGCTAGGTTTAGGAAAAGAATCACAGTTGGGCATCATCACGTTAAGTACTTAACGTAAAGTTAAGTATTTAGTCAAGAGTTATGTGGGATAGATTTAGGAAAGGAAACATGATTGGGTGTCATCACTTTATGCACATAACATAAAGTTACCTATTAGCCCAGTGATACGTGGGATAGGTTAGAGAGAAGAAACATGATTGGGCAATGTTACTTTGCGTACTTAATGTCAAGTTACTTAGTTAGCCTAGAGTTATGTGGGTTATGTTTAGGAAAAGAAACATGATTGGGCATTGTCAATTTACGTACCTAATGTTATGTACTTAGCTTAGATTTAAGTGGGTTAGTTTCAGGAAAAGAATCATGTTTGGGCGTTGTCACTTTATGTACTTAATGTAAACTTACGTTGGGTAGGTTTAGGAAAAGAAACATGATTGTGCATTGTCACTTTGTGTACTTAAAGTAAAGTTATGTACTTCGTCTAGAGTTACATGGGTTAGGTTCAGGAAAAGAATCATGTTTGGGCGTTGTCACTTTACATACTTAACGTAAACTTACATAAGGTAGGGTTAGGAGAAGACACATGGTGGTAATCTACCTTGAAATAAATAAATTCACATGGGACATGAACACTAGTTTCCTGAGGAAAAGGTTTTTTTATTTTTTTTTTTTCCCATCCACCACCAAACCTGCGTCCATACACAAACTTTTGCTTTATAGAACTTCCTTCTTTACTCCTGTCAGCACATTGGTCATGTGATCACAACTTTCCCGATTACGTGGGTTATAAATTAATTGTGATGCATTATTTTCATAGATATATGTACAAACAGTACATGGGAACAGCTTGAAATGAACCAGCTCAGGTATTTCCCCTGAAGTCTCTGTAGGTCTGTGTTGTTACTATGGGCTCAGTGTTACCATGTGCTTTTACACTTGGGACCGACTTTGTTATGTGTAAAGTGGCATAAATAAAGCTGAGTTGAGTTAAACCTGTTGGTATTACCTGGGCACATGGTTGATGAGAGCTTGAGGTCTATATTGAGGAAAGAGGTAAGAGCGAAACTCGTCATTACTGCTGATACCAGGCCAAGTCTCTTCTGTTGCAGTGCCTGGAAGACAAAGAAACAAAGAAATGTATGGCTGCCCACTGTCACTATTCTTACTTAATATATTAGTGCTGTGTTACTATCTTACCCAGAAGCCTAAAAATTAAGTGTAGCTCCTCTTTCACTGTGGCGCCAGGAAACATGGGACGACCTGTTGCCATCTCATACAAGATACAACCCACACCCCTGGAAGAGGAGGGAGGAGATACAGTGACGACGAGCAAACAACAAAAGTCCTTAAACATTATGGAACTCTAGGTGCGGCCATGTTCAACACACACACACACACACACACACACACACACACACACACACACACACTTCAAAGAGCACTGATCAGAAGTGCAAACATGTGTAGAGTGAGTGGGCACAGTGCAGCCTTTTGTTCCACCCAGGGCGTCGTGTTGAAGAGGTGCCCAGTGGTCTGATAAGAGGACATGTAGCTAGGTGATGCTAGAGAGCCACATTTATTCTTCAGTGAATTGTGTGGGTTTTCTCACCATGGCAGACTGCTAATGAGCAAAAATACATAGGGAAAGTGAATTCTCATCTCCTGGCTAATAACCGGGGAGATTTTAATAGACATGTATTATTCATAGAAGTCCTGGACAATTCTAAAGTAAGACATTCATCTGATTCACCAAGTAAACAGCAGTGCTCAGTACCAGGGTTGACACCAGAGTCTTGGGGACATATAATATGCTTTGGGGTTCTCTGAAAGAGTTCAGCTTTGTTCAGATCCAGATCAAGGATGAGACGGCAGTCAGATTACACAAAAATATCCCAAACCAAGTAAAAATTGGTGTAGTTTACAGTATTTTTTGCTTTCAACCAATTTGGTCTTGGCGTTACTGGGTCAGATGAGATGATTAGTAGAGTCAAAAATGTCGAACTTCGACACATATGGATTTTAAGATCTTAGTTCTCAACTTGCAAACTAATATGGTATTACAAAAGCATCAGTATGACAGAGTAAGTCCTGCAATACAAAAATTATATTTGTGGCAACAATTAGCCCTGACCCTCATCACTAAGTGGCTGATAAAATCAGTAAATGGATTGTATTAAATACTGTTAAAATACAAACTCACAGGACGGTAGGGCAGTTTCTAAGACTTATAGAATTATACTCTCCAACCAAGAAAGTTTTCTTCTTTTGCACTGTTGATCAGCACACTGTGTTGGTAACAAGCTGCAGCCTCTAGAGCTGAAAAAATGAGGAAGTGCAGTTCCTTTACTGGCCACTTGGGGCTGATTCTAAAGGTGAGTCAATCCCCATAGACCCCCATGTTAAAATGCCCAACTTTACAGCAGAAATAAACGAAATGTTTTTGATGCAAAAAAAAAAAAAGGTTTTAGGAAATTTCCCTGTCATGGCAATTGTACAGTGGGTAAATTTATCTATAACTCACCCGTTTATATTTTAGGCTAATAGTTATGCATAATTAAGGGTGTGGTAGCTCTGAGCAACAAGCTGTCTGTGAGGCATCACCACAGTCTGAGTCAGATCCACCCCACACTCCTCCACAGCTCCACCCTGTCCAAATTTGGCCACTTCTCCAATAATCCAAAATGGCAACAGCCAAAATGCCAAACTCAAGGTATCGAAACATGAGTTTACAGACCAATGGGTGATGTCAAGGTGGCTATGTCTATTATTTTATACCGTCTATGGCTGGGAGGCAAGTACATACATATCTATATTGCACTACTCACCACATATCAATGGGTGTGGAGTATTCTGTTGAGCCCAGCAGCACGTCAGGGGGCCGATACCATAGGGTTACCACCTCATTGGAGTAGGTCTTAGTGGGGACAGACTTGGCCCTCGCCAGACCTGGACAACACAGCACAGTCGGGGTTCAATGATGTGAGACCTCAGTAACAACTGTTTTTCTCAGACTATTGAAGCAAGCCTGCTTTTTGTGGAAATATTGATTCTCTGTCACATTGATAGCGCCTTTGTACTGAAATTCCCTCAAAATAACAAGTATTGTGTGTCTCCACAGGTGTAATGTGACACAGTACGATGCAGTAAGTCACATATAGCAGGGTAAAACTGTATCAGAGCATCGGTCTCTTTTGAAGTTTGGTCAGTTACAAGCATCTTGGCTCTAACATTGTGTTCTCATAAAAACTTTAGAATAGCCCCTCTGTTACTTCATGTGCTGTCTATAGTTAAAATTATTAAAAATAGTCAGGGAATCCTTGTGGCGTTTTATACTCACTTCTAGCACAAAATTGAGAAAACTCAGAGAAAGGGGCACAGTTGCTAGGATACAGCAAGTAAGAATGCTAAAGTAATCAGGACAGAAGATCTCCAAGTGGCAGTAAAATATAATTGAAAAGCAATCGTGGCAGGAAACGTGCTATCTTATACCCAAGTGCTTGTGTCTTTACGACCACATTTGCATTTGTTGACATTCATGTATGCTGTATGTGAGCGTGCTGTTTTTCCTACCAAAGTCAGCCAGTTTGAGCTCGCCCTTGTCATTGATGAGCAGGTTCTGAGGTTTTAGGTCTCTGTGGAGGATTTTCCTCTTGTGACAGTAGGATAGACCGCGCAGCAGCTGGAACATGAAGATCTGTAGGAGAAAAATTAAAATAAGGAGGATTAAAAAATAGACATCTGTATGATAACAATGGAATATGGATCATAAAACTACTGCATGACCTTTACCAACATTCATCAAGAAATTAATATAATTTGCCTCCCCCTTTTCAAGTCTCTCCTCACTCCTCTAAAAGACTGTTCACAGAAAGAACCAAAGTGATGTGAGCATCCATACTGATGAGCAATATTGTTCTGTAAACAGTGGTGCTAAACACACACTGCATGCTCCAGCTGCTTAGGGAATGATTGGCTGTCAGGGTTTCTGTTGTTCATAAAATCACTCAGTGACTCTTCCAACCATTAGGATAGGAAAAAGTTTTTGACCAGGTTCTTATTTTTCAGGAAATCACATGCTTAGCTGTGTGACTAACAATTTGTAATACACATTAAACATTTGCTGTCAGATTTCTGCTCTGATTCTCTGAATAACTCCTCTGTTAAGAGTGTGAATTAATTTCATTGTTTCAATTCCAGGCCTCCATGGCTCCATACCACAAATAATTCTGATTAATTAGTTGCTTTTTGACTTGAAAACAAGCAGCTGCAAACCCTTAAGCTGCGTATGCATGGTGGAGCACTTGAGGATGTTTGTTATGTGAGTAAAACAGATGTATAATATGGGTTATTTTATGTATTTGTACAGATGTAAATTAATACAAGTCCCTCTCTAGTCAGTAGTGTTGTTGCTGCTGCTGCTGAGTCATTTTCATGCATCTGGCTCACCTTGACGTTATGCATGCTCATGAGATTCCCGCAGTTGTCCAGGTACTGTTTAAGGTCACTGTCCTGGAAGACACAACAGCCACAGAGTCAGATGTATCTAGGTCAACACCTTGTGAACATCTGCACGCTGAACTGTCAATGTACTCACTAGATACTCAAACACCAGAGTGAGGCAGCGGTCGGTGTGGATGATGTCGTGCAGCGTGACGATGTTGGCGTGTTTCAGGTTCTTCAGCAGAGAAACTGAGTTGAAAGAAGAAGGAGAGATGAGTTGTGCTGTTTTCTGCAGGAGCCTAAAATGTGACTCCAGCACAATGACAACAACAGTAGACACTAACAGCCTGGAGCTGCTGCTCTGACAATAGCTACGACTTCAGGTTAAATACAGCTTTAAATTTGTGTTGTCTGAGAAAAATAATCACCTGGTCTCTTAAACTTATAGTTGTGTCCTCAAGAAGCTGCAGTTTAAACTCTGTGGTTCAGTCTAAACTCAGGTGCTGTGTCCTGGAGAAATCACCTTACTGCCACTGGAGGTCACTGTTTCTGAGGTTGAACTTAATCCTATTGCAGATACTATGTCTCAATTTCACAGTATAGGCCTACTAACCCTGTACAGTATATACTAATCTTTATGGTACAGTCAATGTCAGAACATTGTATATTATTATACAGTGTGTAATAGCAACTGTGTAATTACATGTAAGAGGTGTCACATCTGCATAATTTGTGATTTTAGACAAAGGATTAACCATGTATTAATTAACGCAGCTCATAATGCAGCAGTAATTAAGCTATATCTGTGTGAAAATTGGAGATTAAATTATGATTCACTCACTTCCTTGTAGTAGGGCTTTACCTAAAATAGAATTATTATCCACCTGAGGGCAACCCACCTAAACTGGAAAATGTGTGTGTGTGTGTGTGTGTTTGTGTTTGCTGATGTGTCTGTACCCTCTCTGATAGCAGTGCAAGGTGCTCCCTCCTCGTGCTCCAGCCGAATCTCCTTTAATGCCACCAGGTTCTCCGTTAGTTTGCTTCGCCCTTTGAACACTGTGGCATACGTCCCCTATTAAAACACACACACACACACACACACACACACACTGCTATCACAGTCCAGTCGCTGATGTTGGCATTTTACATTTCTTGAAATCACGAATATGTTATATTTGTACATTTCATACATATCACATCAAATTTTTAACTAAGTAATGTATTTGTTTTTTTTAAGTGAGTCATCACTGCATTTTTTGTGTCTTTTTAAGCCACCATACGTGAGAGTGTTTTAGGGACCTGTTGATATTTTTTCACTGGGAAGAGTACCGCCAAAAGTGGTTGTTCTTTAATGAGACATCTCTGCGTTTCCTGGCAGTTTCAACATATCCCCTACATACTAACATACAAATGTAATGTATCCGCGGTGTGCACAAACATGCAATGCCAACATTTATTCTGGTGATTGGGTTGATTAGCAGCCTCAGATCATAACATGGATGCTTCTCAAACAGGCTTTGACTTAATCCATTAATTCAATGCTTATTTATTTCACTGAGGGCTGATAATTTCTAATTACTGACTATAACAGCTGAGGTGATTATCCTTCATATACCCTGCAGTAGCTTTTAACTGGTTAAAATCCTTCTATCATTATGCAGTTGACTGTAGGTGTCCTAATAACTACTAAGGGTGCAAAACTTTTCAGATATTAATAAAAGGAACAGCAGCAAATGACATACTTTTATGATGGCCAAATGTGGAAACCTTTCACTGCCTATAAACCAACCATGCCTTTGTGAATCACAAGTTATTTTAATTGACTACAAGAGCCGCTCTATTCAATCCCTCATCACTGCTGTTATCTGCTGCTGAGCCTTGTGACTGAGACTAAGGCAGACAGCTTCCGCCACTAATCATTCCTAACTCCTTCAGGCAATAGCCGTTCTCAGATAAATGGTGTGGGATTTAGGTGCACTGGCCATGTCATGCAATCTGTACAGTCCTCCTCAACCAAACGTGACACTACAGAGTACCATATATCTGAGTACATGGTAGGACTGCAGTTTTAATACTTGCCAGGCTGCGCCAGCCAAGCAGTTTTTCTTGTTCAGCAATATAAACCAACCTGTATGTGTTGTACCCACTTTGAGAGGCCCTTGGGGCTTGGGGCACAGCCTGCCTGATAACTATAATTAAGATTCGCAGACAACTTGTGGTCAGCGTGGTCGACATTATACACTAGAGAGATGGTCCATCGTGTTTGATAAATGTCTGTCTAGCTTCCAGTTATTGCTGCAGTAGGTGTAGCAGTCGTACACTCACCTCTCACTGGGCTGCATGTCAGCTGTTTCCATCAACCCTCTGAAAACTGTTCAAAGGTGAATGTGTGAGTAATTGGTAGAGACTTACCTCACCCAGTTTGCCGAGTTTCACGTATGTCTCCAATTTCCCAAAGCCTATATCAGACTGGAGGCAAGAAGAAAAAGGCAGACTGATCTCATAGTGTTCACTGTTATGATTCTCTCCTCTGATTAAACCACGGAGCTGTCAAAAGATCATATTTCCAAACACTGCTTAATTATTTCTAAAGTTAATTAAGTACAAATCCTTTCTTACTCTGTCAACTTGGTATGAAAAACAAACACCTCTTAATGGAGAACTGGAATGGGAAATAGCAAAGAAAATAAGAGACTAATTATGGTGACACTTTATTTGATTAGTCCGCCTGCAGATATTTGTAACATTAGTATTTGTAAAATTTCAACAGTTTATTGAGATTCAACAAGCTTTGTCTGTAGATGTGATAATTCATGTACAAAATCCAATAAAAAGATCCATCACAGTATGATATTAAATTGACTCTCAGATTCTCAGAATGACATTAATGCTCTTTGCAGATGACGTGGTTCTGTTGGCTTCATCACACTGTGACTTCCAGCATGCACCAGGGCGGTTTGCGGTTTGCAGTTTGAGTGCGAAATGGTTGGGATGAGAGTCAGTACCCTCAAGTCTGAGAGAGTTACTGCCGCAAGCTAAGGAATTCAAGTATCTCAGGTCTTGTTTCCGTGTGAGGGTAAAGTGGAGTGCGAGATGGATCGGTGGTTTGGCAAGGTGTCTGCAGTGATGTGCAGCATCCTTTACCTCACCTATGGTATGAGCTTTGGGTAGTGACTGAAAGAATGAGATTGCTGATACAAGCAGCCGAAATGAGTTTCCTCCATAGGGTGGCTGGGCTCAGCCCTAGAGACAGGGTGAGGAGCTCAGACATCCAGAGGGAGCTCGGAGTAAACTTGCTGCTGCTTTGCGTCGAAAGGGGCCAGTAGAGGTGGTTCTGGCATCTGTTTAGGATGATTCCTGGGGGCCTCCTGTTAGAGATGTTCCAGGTATGTCCAAATGGTAGAAGGCCCCGGAGCAGACCCAGAAAATGCTGCAGGGATTATATATCTTAATCTGGCCGGGGAACGCCTTGGCATGCCCCAGGAGGAGCTGGAAAGTGTCGCTGGGGAGAGGGACATTTAGAGTACTTTGCTTAGCTTGCTGCCCCTGTAATCCAGCCCCAAATAAGATGAAAATGGATGAATGCACAATGATACAGCTGACATCACAAAGTTTGCCATGATACAACTTTGATTCGATCTACTGACAAAGTGATACAGTTGAATTGTTGAATCTCAACTAATAAGCTGTTAAAATGTTACAGATACTCTTTAACCTACCTGTAGGTGGATTATTAAAATAAAGTGTTACCTAATAATACAGAAGGACCAAAATAATAATAATAGCAGAAAAGCAAGATAAGAGGACTAGTAATTTGTGGAGAGAAAATATGCTTTGAGACATTCACTGGTTCAAAGAGACCACAGATTTTAAAATAAACAAGGAGCCAATATGGTTGCTAAAATTAGATTTACAGTTAGTTAGATTAGATCAACAAACAGTCTTACAGTGGTTATTTGAATATTATAATATATTTTTGATAGATCGATAAGTATGGAGTAATAAAAAGCACTAACCAGTGAAGCACGTCGAGACATGCGACTGAGAGGTTTGCAGAGTGGTGAGTTTTCACTCTCCAGCTGCAGTTTCTTGAGAAACTCTGGGGGCAGGCGGATGTCCATGGGCAGAGACATGCGCTTACTGACGTCCTGCAGGATTGTGGGTGTAGAGTTTAGCCACCTTTACAGACTATACATCTCTAGACAACCAAATCATGACATATGGCCAAGAACTAGCTTTCCCTCTACATGCACATAAATACAGGTACTGACAGTCATTGACATGTCAGTGTACGCAGGCATCTGTTGGAACACATACGCTCCTATTTTAATCAATACAGCTGTTTGCAGTAACTGCTTGTGTTTCACTTTACAAGTCTTTCATTTCATGTCTGCACCTACTATGTTTGTGTAATGGGTTCTGAGCACTGCCAAAATGTGAATGACCTACACTAAACACAGTGCCTGGAGGCATCTTGCGTAGACACAGACTGTTCTACTAACAAGCTGCTTTCACTACCAAGCCTGTGCAGACATTGTGTTAAAGTCCAGCTAAAATCCCTTTAGGTAATTTCTCTTTGTAGTCAAAAATAAGGGCAGTCTTTAAAAATGTATTATTACCTGTTTTTGTATTATTAAAATGAAGACAAAAGGTATTTGAAGAAATAATCAGACATGCTCCTTTTTGTCTTAGCTGGCAACGCAGTCTCACTCCCAACTCGTCAAAAACTGATGCTTGGTCAGTGGTCCTCTGCATCTAAGACCGATGCACCAAGGCACCCTTTAGTGGTGGTATGAGATGCACCAGGTGGCAAGATCAGTTGCTTGGGCTCCAAGCAACTGGCATATTAAGAAAGTCCTCATGGAGCAGGCAGGCAGGATGGTGTATGGGTCAAACAAGCAGTGGACTTTCACCCGAAAGACCACTGTTGACACGCTGTCCATGATCATCCAAAACTGATGCAGTAGAGGTTCCTTAAGCATCATACCTTGACCTGTAGGGGCACTGACCGAGCGTTGGTATTTGACAAGTTGGTAGTAAGACTGTGTTGACATGTTAGCCTGGTTCCAGACCATAGACCCCGCCCACTCAACTGAGTAGACTTGCATCTCTGGTCTGGCATACTGCAATGAATTTGCGATTTATCTCGTCCAAACGATCAAAGGACCAATGAACGCTGGGGGTGGGGGCAGGTCTAGCGATTAGCCAATCAGCGCCACGCTGATGTCAAGCTGTGCGTTGGTGGGTAACTGGTGAGGACAGCAACAATAGCGACCGCTACAGATCCTACAGACCACATTAACGATGCTATCGAGGTATTTCGCCACTACTCGCGTTAATGGAGGACCAAATTAAGGAAGCTGCTAAATTGGATTTAACGGCGATGCAGCTGGGCATGCACAACGACGGAGACATTTTAAACGGGCAATACTTGCTTGTTTTCGGCACCCCGAGGCATGGATACTAATGACGTCAGATTCTGGGTGAGTCGTTGATCTCTACTGATTGGTTAGGGAAAAATCTAATTCCCTCCCCCTTGTAAATCACCTTCAATGGAGGTGAGCTTCAGTCTGACACTCAGGCTATTGACATGTGACAATCTGTTCACACCACAGTCTGGAAACGAGGCTAGTCAGTCAAAAGTGAAATCACCTGTGTGGGTGTACCATGGATGTGCAGGGCCTTTAAATGTTAAGGAGTCATTAATTAATGAAGGGCTCTTCCATTTGCCTAATAAGTCAAGTCTGGGCTTGTAAATGTTAATGAGTTAATAAACCCATTTTGGTCTTAATGCTCTGTGGCTCTTTTCCAGAAGATAAATGGTTGAACTGTCCATTGGAAAGGTCGTCCTGATGAATTAGCAAAAGCTCTAGCTGAAAAGACAACGTTATAAACACCAGCTTAAGAGATTTTTCACATCCTGGCAAGCATAAAATTGTCCTTATTAATGGATTACTGATTTGTAACACATAAATTAATCATACAGCTGTAGTTACAACTTGTAAACTCTTTAATAGAAAGAGGTACATACTGTACATATCCTATGCCTGCTGAATAAAGCCATCCAGATAGTCTAGCTCCCAGACCTCTCACTGTTGCAACATTATTTCTGTCATCACAGTACCACGTCCTTCCTGAGCACTCACTTCCCTCTGGCATAGCTTCACTTGACTGTCTGCTACGAGTTGTGTAGAGCATGAGACAGACTCGAAGTGAATCACACTCACTCCACAGGGACTTTTTCTGAAAAGGTGGAACTGTGAACTCTCTCACATTTCCAATAAAAAGTCTGGTGCTTTGGCGAGAGAACAAAAGCCTCGGAGGTTACTCATCTCATGGAGCTGGCAGAGGTGGAAATGAAGAAATGACTCCTGGGGAAGAGTTTAAACAGAAGAACAAACTACACAGGCCACTGCTGAGATCTATGTTAAACTTTCTTTTAATGCTTTAAATGTGCAGTTGAACCATGACAGTTTCTAATTAGTGCTTAATTGACAACACACAAATTACTGTGGAAGAAAAACTTGTCAGCATGTAACTCCAGCATGACCGAAAACCAAGGGGAACACTTCAGCTGTTAACCTGTTCATCTGTGATATAAACCCGTGTCCTCCTACAGTTGCTCCTTGAGCCTCTGCTACTTACCTCCATGGAGAAACGTCTGTGCTGGGCCTTGCTGTGGAAGTGGAGGTGGGACGGAGACTGAGCTCCCGGTGTTGTTGGCTCAGGGCTTGAAGGACTGGCATCATGAGATGGAGGGCCCAGCCTGTCTGGAGTCAGGCCTGACAGAGCAGAAACATTATCACTTAACATTTGCACATGTACAGATGGGTGACAAAGGTAAACCCACCTGTGTGTGTTCCAGAACAGCTAAAATAAACAGTAAATTTTCCCTGCAGAACACAGGAGCTGCTGGTCTACTGCTGCCTCAGTCAGTTAGTTAGCTTGTGTTATTGTGTGACTTTGTTGTTTTAAAGGGTTAGTTCAGATTCACGCTCAAGTCACACAATGGCTTGGCAGTGGTAGAACAGCGGCTCCCGTGGTCTACAAGGTAAAATTGTGTTTTTTGTCAATAGCATGTGGCTTTGAAGAGAGCGAAATGACGGTTTCAGTTAGATGCTCGAAAGGGCTATCTGACAGCAAGGTAAAGCCATGGAAATATTCTAAATATAGCATACACCTAAACTGATACAGATCTTCTTTTAGGTGGAACTTTTCTTTGATGGCTAAAATATGTTTTGCTGCATCTGTCCACACAACCCTGTCTCCTGGAAATTCTGTTTGCATGTTACTAAACTGCCTCCTTAATCATTTTCTTTTGGCTGAGTAATTTCTGCCTGGATTATGTTCAGAGACAAAGTTTCTTTCAGGTAATGAAACACTAGGTTAATGTGTCGTACAGGCATTTGAAAGAGGTTGTTGGGGAGAATGGCGGGCATAAAAGAGCACGACCTAAGCACCTGAACTACGTTTGTGTCCAGACTCATATCTTAGGTTTAGGCAAGAAAAGCACTTTGTTCAAGGCTAGGAAAGATAGTACTTTTGGTGAAATATTAAAAAATAATGCCGTGGTCACTACGAGTGGATACTGTATTGCTAGATTGCATTACACTTTTATTATTACATTATATTATTATATTATATTACATTAGATTACTCTTTATGTCAATAGGAAATTCTCTTGACATTACATCTCCCTTATAAATGTATTTGCTGTTTCAAATTAGTTGTATATAAACATAATTTTAGAGATAAGGGGCTCATCCACAATAGTACATTGCTTAGCTTCTGTGGTGGTACTCTGCCTGCTTCTCCGAACCGGCATTGCCTGACTGACATCTAGTGTATGTAATACACTGACTATGGATAAGTACCTCATGCAACCCTACTTCAAAAGATCCAAACCAACCCCTTATGGGGTAGCCTCTGTAGTTGACATGCCCCTTTTATAGAGACAATTACACTACATGTCTCCAGTAGAGCCACCTGGAGACTGCAAGAACTGTGACGGGTCAGTTTTGGCTGCATGCTTTTTTGTCTACAAAGTGCTGTTTGAGATTGCTGATTGTTGGAATGGACTTTGAGCTTCTTGTTTTCAGAGACGAGGTTCATCAAGACTATAGAGGAGATTATTGTTAAGCCAGCTGAAGCAAACATAACACACTATTATACTCTGTGAGCACACCAGCATTTCAGTGTGACAGCTATCCAGCCACTGTAATGGGAAGAATGGACTTTGATCCTCATAATACAGCACTGACTGTGATGTGTGTTTGATGCCTGGTCGGCGTCTTTTGAATGCTACCTGCTGTGAGGATTCAGCTGCAGTTTGATCTCCAGTTTCAATACTGAGTGTTGGCCGCCTCACCAGTACGGCAAGTGTGGGGTGTTAGGTGGACATGTGTCCCCAATTTATCGGCAGCTTTCAGGTGTGCATATGTCTGTGTTACAACTGTTCCCTGCTGGGGTGAAGCACAAAGCTCTTTAACTCCTTGTTTCCATGGGGATGATGGCTAACAAGGGAAGCGGGTCTCAGTGTTAAGGGGTAAATCTCCTATACTGTATCTCCGTAAAGCCCCCCCCCCCCATAATGCACACTTTTATTTATATACATGAACATGAATATTAACTGCATGACCTCCACACACATACATGTACAATACATAACCTATAACAAGCAATGACAAAAAAATATAAAGGAAGCAGACAAATAGAGGCCAAGGTGGCTGTCAGATTTTAAAATGCTTGGATGAGTTTAACAAGGCGTTTGTAACAGTGCTACAGAGAGGCTTCTAACAGGCCACTTGGCATGAGATTGATTGACAGTCTAAATGGGCTGGGAGGATGAGATGACAACCTGTTTGCTAGTCATTTGAATATCACAGCTACAGCACTCCTTTGATCTCCAGACGCTAATTAGGGTCAGTGAATGCGACACTGATATGAGCTTACACACACACAGTGTCTGATTGCTGAGATATGGATGAATGCCTGTTAGACATCTTATTAGGAGTAAAAAGCAATCCAATATCGTATGCGGCATGATGTTTTTGTAGCGTATCCATCTGGAGCTGTGGTCACAGGGAGCGGGAAACAGAGGTAGAGAGGACTCAGAAATAACTGTGGAATTGTGTTGGGAAATAACCTTCACAAATATTGGCAGAATTAACACCCAGTCTGTTTGAACCGACAAGCTGGTCAATGCCGTTAATGAGCCTTCGTCAAGGACAGACATTTTCCAAACACTATAAAACTCATGTTACAAACCTTGATGAAAAATCCTGAGAGTACTTAACAAGACTAGGAGTCTACAGCCATGCTACTGTGTCGCTCTGCCTGTACTGGAGTTTTTGGCTAAATGCTAACACTGGCATGCTAACAGGTTCACAACAACAATACTAACATGCTCATGTTTAGTGTGCCCATCCCCTAGTTGTCAAATACCCACGCTTTGTCACTACCTTTGGCGTGTGGTAAAGGCGCCAAAGGCACTCTAGCATATTTATGAGATGTGCAGGGCTTTCAGCTTATCCAGTGTAAACCCATCCACAGCCATATTTGACACTGTGACCAACTGACTCAGTATAAAGAGCACAGTAAAAGCAGCAGCACATTTACATCGTGTTATGTTATCGTTACGTAACAAACGTATCTTAACCAAAACATAATCTTTTTTCTACACCTTATCAAGTAGTTTTGTTGCCTAAATCTAACCGAGACCCTTTCACAACATTAACCCATGTTACAATGTGTTTCAGCTGTGCGTCACATAGAGACACTGGAGGGTGCCCTGTGTGTCGCTATCAGACGCTGAACGCCATGACAAAGCGTCAGCATCTGACGACTTGAGAATAAGGACATGTTAGTTTAGCTGGTGTAATGTTTACTATGATCACCACTGCAGTTTGGTGTGATAGCATGCTAACATTTGCTAATTAGCATTTAACACATAGAACAGCTGAGGGTGATGGGAAATTATTTGTAAACCAAAGTATTAGATACAATAAGGAGACTTTAATAAAACAAAAGGGATCACCAAAGTTACTTCCAAGTTAGTGACAAGCTAGTGAATGAAGTGGAGTATTTAGCTGCTAAAGAGATTTTTCAGGAGTTGGTAGAGACAAAAACAGAGCTAAAAAAAGATGATTGGACTTTGGACTGGATTGACCAGAAACAGGACTTCACATAAAAGCTAATTTTGATGTGTGTCTGCTGGATGTAGTCATCTGTTTGCTAACACTTTGACCATAACAGCTTTACAAGATGCATTGTATACTGCTTATATCTTGCTACGTTGCTCACATCTGACAAAGACAAAAAAAAAAAATAAAATAAATCTGATTATTCATAAGAAAACTCTGTAGAGTAGCTTTAACTGAGGCAAAGCTAAAACTGTCATGTGGTCAACAGGTTATGCGGTAGGTTTATGGGAACAGTAGCTAATGGTGTTTTTCCTGTAAAATCAAATGGCAGTGTGTTTTGGCCAACAGCCAGTCAACATAACCAAGATAAGAGAATCTCACCTGCTTGGTAATAAAGGTTATTTTTTCTGCCACTGTGTGCCAGAGGGTTCTATAATTTAAAATGGCTTAATGAAAACCAACAAAGTCAACACTGGTGCTACTTTTATTTAATTTAATTATCATTTGGCTATTTTATCCACTTATGTTGTTTAACTATATTGTATATGCTTAGCTTGTATATGTTTAACTGTATTGTGTGTATGTCTTTTTACCACGTTTTTAACTATTGCAGCATACATATTGAATTAATTCATAAAATATCAGGCAAAGGAACTGCCAATTAAACCCTAGCCTTTCAGCAAACAGGTGCATTTGTTTGAATGTCGATTAATCTACATTGTATCTTTTTAAATAAAACATAAATTAAATCGATTCAATTGAAGACTCAACCAACCCATTGTCACGTGTTAGCGATTCAAATCAACAGACTTTAATAACTGATTTGTTATCCCTTTAATCAGGATTTGTTTCTTCTCTGCAGAGAATTTTTGGTATCAACTGTGATGAAGAAAAATCTCTCATCAGAGCGCTGATGTGTCACCGTGGCATATGTGATTACTCTCATGTTCATATTGGAGCTCAGTAAAACAGCTTAATGGACTAATATATGGAAAGCAAACAAGGGGATTGAGCCTAATGTGAAATATTAGCAGTTAGTCAGGCAGGAAGTCCTGGCTACCTCTAACACGGACTGATACACAGACACACACACATTCACATATACACTTTGAAGCTAGAGCAGCTTATTTTTGTGTTCATGTGTCGCTGTATCTTACGTGTGTATCTCTGTGTGCCTAAGGGAATGCTCATTAGTTCATCGGGCTCATTGATCTGAGACTGATTGACTTTCTTTGTTTGTCAGCGTCTTCCAGCTGCTCGTGTTTTTAAATGTGAGAGATGATATGAGAGAATCCAGTAATCTGATGAGTGAAGTTAAAGTCACTCGAGCATGAGCTGCATATTTAATAAGATTTGTTTGCACAGTTGTGAACAATTTTCTGTAAAAGCAGGGGAAACAGGTAGCCTGGCTCAAAAATCAGCCTACCTGCCTCTCTAAAACTCGCTAACTAACACGTTGTATCTGGTTTGTTTAAGCCTCACACAAACAAAAATGTAAAGATGATTACCAACTCTCTGCAATCGGGAACTGCCCATTGGTTCGACATCCCATTGTTCCGACCACATTAAACTCATTGTTCCGAAGTCCGTTCCGAAATCATCATAATGCCCTGTGGTTAAGGTCTGGTTAGGTTTAGGCACAAAAACCACTTGGTTAGGGTCAGGAAAAGATCATGGTGTGGGTTAAAATGAAAAAGAAAGTGACAAACACATAAGCCGTGAGCCTGCTCTGCCTCAAGCCGGTCGCGGCGCACCATACGCCCGCCGCGAGCCGTTCAGCACCGCGGACGGTCGGACTAATGGGATGTCGAACCAATGGGCTGTCGAACCAATGACATGGACCCCTGCAATCAAGCCAATTAGCATATTTCCAGAAATGTCAAATGACAGCCTGTTCTCATTCCCAGGTTGTCAAACAGCAATTCTTTGTCTCGCCCCTTGGCGTTTGATATTGACACTATAGGCACACTTCAATCTTGATGAGACGCATTGGGTTGCAATTAACTCCACTGTAGACTTATCCATAGCAAATAGCTAATGCTGAGAGCAACCGACATAGTATAAGGAGCAAGAAAGTCTGTATAGCATGGGAGGGAGAGGAGGTGGATGGGTCAAACAAACCAGTATGTCACCCTGGAGACTGTAGTTCATGTCCCATGTGAAAGCAAAAGTCAGTGTTAATGGTGTACACATGCTCCAAATAATGCCTTTACCAAACATTAGCCTCAATATTCACTGGATCTGACAAAACATGCATGGACCACATGTTGTGTTCAGATCATTATATCCTTGCAAAAATGTCAGAGGATGTTTTCCATTTAAACAGCAGTATGATGTAAGCAGCATGATATAATCCCTCACATGGGACAGAAGAGTGCAAGACAGAAAAGAGAAATGAACAGGAAAAAGGTGAGTGTAAACATCAGCTGGATTTAGGTCAAATGCTCTGTCTTTCTTTGTGTCTCCTTAATGTCTCTTCACTCAGTTGTTTACCTCCATGTCTTTGTCCTCTTCCCCCCTTTCTCTCTCTCTCTCTGCCTGTCTGTCTGTCTCTGTCTGGTTACCTCTTTCCTGACCTTCAGGAGCAGACAGTGATGCAGACAGATGTACTCTGGGGGGTTAAACTACATATCCAGCTGCTTCTCTCTGCCAGGCAGCCGAATAACAGCCTCACTTTACAGAACTCTATGTTCACACAAGAGGCAGAGGCTTTAATTGCCTGATTATGATTCGTTGATGTGATAAACAAACAGGTCTGATGAAACCACAGTACATAGTGCTTACTTTAATGCTTGTGCGCTGGTCTTGGCATAAAATCTAATCGTTATTTTCCAGCTTAAAGCATTTAAAGAACAATGCACAGTGATGACATCATGCAAGATGAAGCGGTTAAACATCGTAGTAGCTCTGCAATCTAATGCTGCATATGTATTAATGCAATTCATTCATGTTATTCCATCTCATTGTACTATCTTCACAGTCAAACTTTGCATCATAAAGCAGAGACACTCAAAGAACCTAATTCTGAGTGCACTCAGTTCCTTTGCATTATCTACCACCACTTATCCCACCATAACCCTCATTTCCCTTTGAAGCCTGCTGATCCTCTGTAACTAAGCTTCGGTGGTGGTACCAGTCGTAGCTGGAAATACCCCAGTTAATCTGCGAGGGTCCGCTACAGACACGGAAGGAAGGGAGGCTTTTGTATTTGGCATTAAAAACCAGAATGAGATTGCAGTTGTGCGCTATTATTAGACATGAGCTGTTCATTCACACAGGGACCAAAAGACACAAGGAAATAGAGGAGCTCAGGGTTCAGGACTTTGAACATGCTTAATTAACCAATGGTTTATTGGTTACAAAATTGTTTTCTTAGCCACTGTGGCCAACCTGTCAAACACTGAAGTCCCTTTCACTGAAATGGAGTTACAAAAACATTTCTATATGGTATCCTACACAACCAAAATACCTGCAAACTGTAACAGGAGAGACATTCTGTGGGCTTAAAGGGATACTCTGTTGAATTTCAACCAGCTTTGTGTCATAATAATCTGGGTCATAAGTGTAAATGAACTGTTTCCTCTATCATGCCAGAGTCCCTATCTTTTTTTTTACTAATTTGGCAGCAAAAATCTGCCCGAAGACGGATTTTGCTTCACTCAGAAAATAAATAACTATATTCTGTCAAAGTTACAGTTTTAATTGAAGTTTAAATTCTGAATACAATTACTGTCTTTAAAAATACTTAAAGGGATGACTTTCTTTGTTCTGTTTCACTGGTTCTAACACCATGTCCTCACCGAATGCAACATGAGCGAGCATCAGTTTGATGACAATGTTTTCTACTGGAATGTTCTAACTGGCTGCAAGCGACACAGTGCTGCTGGTTTGAGCTGAACTTTTGTCGCCCTGTTTCTATTTATTCCTGTTGCCAGTTTTTAAAGCTCCACAGTGGATAAAGAATTTACGCAACATCTCCTCATTTAACTACAAAAACCTAAATGAGGTGGCAACAGACTGAACAAAGATCGCCAAAGAGCTGTAAATGACCAGTGCTAAGAACAACCTACTTACTGCTGGCTATATTGTTTGTCATTTCCAGTAAATCCCAATAGAAAAAGAGTCTTCTGTCCAAAAAGTGCAAATGTAGAGAGATAAAAAGCTCTCACTCTCCATTTCTATAGTCTTTGTGTCTGTGGTGACGGCAGGCATACAAAAATGAGTGAGAACAATCTATAGTTCAAGCAACAGCCCAGGTTTTAATTTAAACTTTAACTAGACCTTAACCATTGTACTAACAACCCAACACAGTTTAATGTCAAACTTTAAAAACAATTTGGAGGAATTTCTTTAAATTTGGGACCCACACAGTATATCATTAAGGTTACCAAGAGGTCCCCCATGGCTGAATGACACTTAAGTTAGTGACATGCAGGTTCTTACCCTGAGTGTGCTGTATGTTGAGCTGGTTTATCTGCTCAGTGAACTCATTCTCCTCAATGGTCTCAGTGCGAGGAACAGAAAGAGAAAAACGCCTCTTAAAGTTCTTCATCTTGTGCATGTTGCTGAGGAACAGACTCTGGGAGAAGACAGAGACAAAAAGAGTGACATTCATCAAAAGGTGTACTATTAATTCACCAATCCATCAATTCATGCAGCATATGCATCAAAACAGTCTTTGATGCTTTTCTCAAAGAAAAATATGAAAGGTGCAATATTTGTTTTATATATATATATATATATATATATATATATATATTTATACAACAGTTAGTTCCAGCCCTGCAATCTGATTGGTCGAGAGACAGTAAAACCGTGATGATATTGGAGTACAACATCACAGTTATTTCACTGTGTATGTATCACAGCTGATTACAATCAACCATCAAATCAAAACTGACGGTTAGTGTCAGTTAGGTCAGCAGTTGTGTTGTAGGCTAATTAATTCATCCACTGTCAAACAGCCAAAAATATGGATTTATTTCCTAAAATAAGTTTTGAATTCAACTATGAGTGGTCATCAGAGGAAGATGAGGGAGAGGAGAAGCTGAATCCATCTGAGCACACATCCAGGTTTATCAGTGTTTCATCAGCGGAGCTCAATGACTTGGAGAAAAGCAACATACTGTCAGATCAGAAGGCAGATTTGGCTGTGCCTGTGAAGCCACAGTCCACCATGCAGTCACCAGAGACTTACTTCACCGGCTGCACAATTAATGGAAACGTGCAGATAAATGTGTATAAAGAGTAAGTGCCTGGTGCACCATGTCTGCGTTACATAGCAACGGTGACAGCGGAGTCCTGAGGGAACTATTTTTGTTGGCGGAAGACAAATAAAATGCTTAAATTATCTATTTTGTCCACATTTTTCAACATTTCTTAATCAGCCTTGCTTATTTAACTGTTGAACTGTTGTATAAAAGCAATATCACAGTCGACCTCGTGATGTTGTACTGTGATAGAAGTCGATCTATCTGATGAAGTGTTTTGTCCAGCCTTCCCATCATCTGCACTGGAGCAAATGTTACGCTACATCGCTATAGATGTGTGTGGGAATGTACCACATTAGTGATACAATTATGCGCAGTACTTGCAATCTCGTACTTGGAAGGCAACATTTATTATTTATCAAGGCAAACATTTTCAGCCAGAGTGAAGGGAGCTGACTGGGTTGACATGCCAAAAATTTTAGTTTAAAAAAATCCCTAATTTACCCAGAATTCATTGCAAATCAGTCCTCCTTAAAAGAACTAGACAGCTTTGAACCACAGACGAATTAAGACATCTATCTGAAGTGTGACTGTAAGTTAGATAACAGGGAGGTTTCCTTTGTGGGAAATTGAACATTTTCTCACCATTGCATTTGTGATTCATCCAGTGTCAGGAAACAATAATAACCGTCAGTGTATTAAACCATGAGCTGTATTTTAAAATCCCATTACTTGACAATGCTGTATTATGTTTCCAGTTGTATTATGGAGTGGGTTGGAAGGTTACTGTCGCTAGTGGCAGCTACTGGGTATCGTTAGGATGGTTTATCATTGCAGATCTAGAGGCTGCACACAGACACTTTGCAGTATTTTGATTTCATTTGTTTCCACCCTGTATTTGTGCATACTGTATGTGTATGACATGTTCCTGATAGGGCTCAGGCAGCCATCTGACTTGCACTGTGCAGGTATCACCGCAGAAAGGGTCATCTGATATGAATACACTGGGATTGCTCAGACATAGTAATATCCTGATGGGTTATTGAGGCCTAAAAATAACAGTAGCGAATGTGCAGTCTTGCTGTAATTGAACCAACCACAGACATCTCTTCGGGCTTTCACAATAATGAGCAGAAGCACACACACATATGCACACATTTGTGTCAGTAACAGAATCATGGAGGCCCCGTGAAACCCCCCTTTGTATCAGACAGACCAGAGAAAAAGAGAACAAAAAGATGAGTTGGAAAAAGAGTGCAGTAGAATGATAACTGGCTGGCTGTCGTTATGTAACCTACTGGGGGGAGAGAGCATATTGATCAGCTGCTTTCCTGCTGTTTTCTGCCTCATTATCAGAAACACAAGACTGTCTTTGGTTAAGCTGCAAATAAAGGTCCATCACAGAGGCACAACATGGTCTGCAGCTCGTGTCATGTAGGCAGTGAACTGGGGAGTGTTTACACTTTAGTTTCTTTAATTTGTGGTGTATGCTCTGTACATGAGGAAAAGTTCAGAAGTATTTTTCTGAATGCTTCGCATACAGGATATATATATATGTATATATATATATATATATATATATATATATATATGTTTAAGCAATATCACACGAGAGGGAGTGATGTTGTACTGTGATATCGTCACGGCTGTGATTCGGTCGTAGCCACGAGGCTGCAGGGTGTCTTAATTTGTCTGTGGTACAAAGCTGTCTAGTTCTTTTAAGGAGGACTGATTTGCAAAAACTAAAATTTTTGGCATGTCAACCCAGTCAGCTCCCTTCACTCTGGCTGAAAATGTTTGCCTTGATAAATAATAAATGTTGCCTTCTAAGTACGAGATTGCAAGTACTGCGCATAATTGTAACACTTAAAATGTGGTACATTCCCACACACATCTATAGCGATGTAGCGTAACATTTGCTCCAGTGCAGATGATGGGAAGGCTGGACAAAACACTTCATCAGATAGATCGACTTCTGCCCTGGACAACACAACCAGCCCTCAGAAAGCGTGCCAAACTTAACATAGCCAGTTTGACATAGTGGTTAAATCATGTAACTACACCATCTAGGCCAGTCTTGTGATACCACTGGGCCCCAGAGGACTTTTTCCCATAGACTTAATTTGGGAAAGACATGTCTGTAAATTGCATTAATTTTGTGAGGGCCACAACCTCCAGGAAATTACTTGTTTTACTATCAAGGTTTGATCCATTTGGTCAAAGAACATTTTGAAAGTCTAGAAGAGACGCACAATTGAACTTTTTTTATCTCCATTCAAGTTAGCAGATCGCTAAACCTGAAGTTAGCCACTTAGCCAGTGGAAGTCTCTAGTGCGCTTGCTCTATGGGCCAAATGATTCAGAAGATCCAGGTCATTTTATATCTGGAAAGTCAAACTTTTTTGGCTTTAAACGCCACTGAGAAACTTTTGTATGAATGAATGGGGCCCCACCTCCAATGCTGTTCTCTTTATACATTCATGCAACACGCCTGGTGCGTCTCTCCCTCTCTCTGCAAGGCTACGTGCCCCCTCTGCTGTTGCAGCATCTCTTGCTAGCATATACAGATATGTGTCAATGGCATGAAGTCAAAGGCATGCAAGCCTGATGGCCACTGCAGGACTCAAAAGGACAGGTACAAATGGCAGTGTCAGTGATGTCAGTGCTGTCAGTGGTAATTCTAACGATCCTCAGACAGTAACATTACTAAAGCAAAGCAGCAGTCCAAAGACACGTCTCAGGCTAACTGGCTCAGAATATATCCATGACTGGAACTTAATGATGGTGAAATGAGCTGCTTGATTTGTGAATGTCCCCTGCTGCGCCTTTTACCAGCAGTTGTTACACAGTCAACTCTAGCTCACCACTCAGATGACTAAGGACAATGCTGCAGCTCAATGACATGAGGAGAAAAAGACAATAAATTGCAGTGCTGTAGAGAATCCTGAGGACAGTGACAACATGCAACCTAAAGTAAGAATAAGACAAGGTAGCAGTAAGTGCAGCACCTCAGCATGTATATGAAACATTTCTGGAATTCTCCCCCATTTTGAAAAACCAATTTCAGTCACTGAAGAGTTCACCAGTAACAAGGATAAATTACTGGGAAAATTCAGCAGGCGATGACAGTCAATATTCCCACAGACAGTTTCCTTAGGCAAACAGAGATGACTGACAGTGTCCTCACTGCTCCATATTTCCAAGGTCTCTCCCCTCATATTGCTTGCTTCACAACCCTATTACCAAGCCACAAATCATGAGACATATCTTCCTCTTTTTTTGTCATTTGGTGCCCCTGGTCAGCAGGTGTCACTTGCCGTTACCATGGAAGCAAGGCTCTTAGTTCAGAGTTAGCCTGGAGGTAGAGTGGCTAACTGTAGGCTTAAATAAGTCCTGCAAATCAGATATTTCTGTCCATGTGCTTGCTATTTTGAGTGCATAAGTGCATTTACACTTTGAAGTATAGCAAAATAAAGCGCATTCATAGACTATACAAATAATGGAAGTGATGTCATCTATTGGACTGCTGTTCTGAAGCACTGAGTTTGGGAATTCAGCCATGGCCATCTTGGTTTTCGGTGCCAGAATTGACCATATTTGGATGAGAGGGTGGAGCTGTTTTGGCAGTTTTTGGCTCTTCCACATAGGCTTCATTTTCAGCCTTGGAGGTTGCTGCTTGAATGATCAGAAAGTTGAATGTGGAACATAACACACTTCTCACCCTCAATGGTTGCCATTTTGCCTACGTCACAGAGGAAGCAAGACCATAAACCCATTTCAAACTTGTGAACTGTCGGCCAATGACCATGGACAACACTGTAGCATAGTGCAAATACATGTGTACTTTTTACTGCCACTATACTGTTCTCAGGTATAAAGCTATGTACTAATATTATATATTTGGAGACAGGACATCAGTCTGTTTATTGGGTTAATTCTGTAATAATTTGGTATCACAAAAAAAATTATACAAACGCTAACGCTAGCTTGCTATTTAGCTAATAGTGGCACATTTCTTGATCAGGCACTGACGTTACATGTGTTCTGGCGCAGGCAAAATGGGCATAGTGTGGTTTGGTGCTTAAGCATGTTAAATTGCAAGTGAAGATTTTAGTGTTAGATTATCATATACTGTCATAAACTTGGTAGATCATCTGGGGCCTCATTTATAAAAGAGTGCTTAGGATTCATACTAAAAGTTGATGTGCGCCCAAAAGCTGAAAATGGCATGCGCCAAAAAATAATCTGATTTATAAAACCGTGCGCACGCACACTTGCACGCAATGTTCTCTTTATAAATCACAGACCTCCTGGAGTTGTGCGCACCCAGATCCGCCTCATATTTTGCCCTCTACACGCCCTAGTTCAACCATAAATGGTCATGCAAATCACCTCATGAATGCGATCTGCATATAAATAAGCCGGCATGCGAGTGTTCTCTCGTTGTGTGAGTCAAGGCGATGAGTGAGAAACGAACCAAAAAATGGAATTTCTCTGAGACTGAGCTAGAGACCCTTTAACGAGAGGTGGAGGACTGAAGAAAGATTTTATTTGGTGGCCACAGCAGCGGGATCACTAATAAAAGAAAGCGGAAAAAAGTGGCAACACATCAATACTGCTGATGCTGTCAGCTGTGTCTGTGGGACTGCATGACAGTGACAGAACAAAAAAAAAGTGGTCTGATCTAAAGGTAGACCAAATATTTCTGCTCCTTTACCAACATGTAGCTAATGTGTTGCTTTTAAATTTGAGGATGTTTGACATTGATGTGCGACATAAAGAATCACATTTATTAAAGGTGGAGGCAAAAAGGAGTATGTGCCAGTGCCATCTTGCGCAATTACGCACGAGGGTCACCGCAGTATTTACTGTATATGTTCATGGCAATTAGTCTGAATTACAGCATGAACCAGTGGTATCCCTGTCCCAAAATACAACGTGTAATTTGAAATACAATTCAAAGATGAAAGTGTAATAGGCGAACACGTTTCTTCATGCCGGTTTTGTCATGAACAGCACGTCTAAGTAGGGCTGATGAAATGAGTGTAACGGTTGTGCTTAATGGCTGGATTTCGAGACATGATAAATGCACTGGAAATATTTAGCTAAATAAATAAATATATTCCATGCAGTCGCGCCGTCCTCTCCCCCTGCTGCACTGACAGAGTGGACAATGAGACGTTAGAGGCAGTGCGGATTAAATACGTATTTAGAAAGAATTTCAATTCAGGATTTGAGTTAGATTTTACAATGTTTTTATGAAACAATTATCACTCACTCCACTGACTCCACTTCTCCACCTCGCCGTCTGCGTCGCCACTTCCCAGTGTCTTCCAAAATGTGCGCACGTATGACTCAGAGTTTGCTTACAGGTGCGCACATTCTCCCGCCAAGTTTATTTTTATAAATCACAACCTTTGTGTGGTAAGTGGCGTGTGCCACTTTCAAGCCCCGTATTGTGTGTAAGCAAGCTTTATAAATGAGGCCCCTGGTGACAGAGCCAGCCAGTACAGGACATTCATAGACATAGAAACGTGCCATGAAGGCTTTTTAATTGTTAATACAATAATTTAATAAATAGACCTACAGAGGAAGTCCAGTGAGCACACAAGCAGATACAGCAAACACAGACTGCAAACAACCTGACTGAAATTTGCCAAGCACAAGAAAAAAGTCTTTTAAATCTTGTGATCATCATTTCCGTTATGCATCAGCCGTATTTAATTTGAGACAACACTACTCTATCAAAATCTATTTCTAGTGAACTGAGACAGTTTCCGTTTAAGCTAATAATACATTGTGGCATTGTGGCTGCAAGCACATCAATGAATTTGTAACCCTTCATTTGGAAAAAACATTTTTTTTTTTAACAGAAAAGAAGTGAATGAATAGCATGAGCTGGATGAAAGGAGGGAGTCAAACAGAGTCTGGATTAAAAAAGCAAAGGGAAAAGTTTTCAAAGTTATTGTTTTAATGGCTCTGAAACTAAGTAAGACAGCAATTTGATTTGCGGTCTCCTCAGCACAGCCGGTCAGCTCTGGTTGAATGATTCTGTGTCATTTTACAACCAAAGAGCTTTACAGGTTCCCTGTGGGAGGCCGAATCTCCAGTAGTCCTAAGGAGCGGTTTTTCTCTGAGTGGGTCCCCATTTTGTTTATCTCACGCACAGGATGCATATGCATGTAAGCGGCTGATGCAGTACACCATCCTGCCAATCGTTTCACACTACAGTATTTTACTGAACAGTGCTGGATTTAGAATACTCACAAACTGGCTTTGAAATGTCTTATGAGAAAGGAAAAACACTCAACGTCAAGGATACACACAGTGTGTTTTGGTGAGTAACACAGACTGTAATAACCCCACCTTTAATCAATGAAAGGTTTTGTTACAAAACCCTTTTAGATTTTACTACAGGTGGTTTAATTGAAAAGGTTAAATAATAGTGACTTATATTATGGAACCAAATTAATAATGCACTTTTATTTCTAGAGGTGAAATCTACATATATAAATGTGTTAGATATGCACAAAGGCCCGGGAGTTCAGGGAAAATACCAAAGGCATCCTCACAGTCAGAAAAGTGTGGGTGGCAGCCATAAATTGAACAGCGAGCGGAGGAGGCAGCTCAAAAGGCGATGGTGGAAGCAGATAATCCCCAGATCAGTACAGAGAAAAGGAGGATTTCTAATTCTGAAAAGGAGAAGCCTTTAGAGATCAATCAAATTCAGCTCATGTGATTCCTCAGTGGCAGGGAAACATGCTTTTGGTAGAAAAAAAGCAGCTGCTACACAACACTACTAAAAGTGTATGGCAACCTTTTAGTGTTGTTAATAACACACAATCATGGCCCAGTAATGACCAGTTTCATCCATCACGACAATAAAGGTACCGCTAACATTTATATCGAATATAAAGCTATCTTAACAGCAATAATTTACTGCAGCATGCAGTTTTCTTTCGGCTCACTGCGGATATTCTGGTAATGATACTATGTGATAAAAGCCAGAGTGAATATAAAAACCTGACCTCAGTTAACTGCGTCAGACAAAATATACAATATCAGCCTGTAAGTTTAGGGAACTGGTAGCCTAAAAAGCAATCAGATAAAGCAGAATTACACGTTGAGAATGGAGGAGGAAAGAGGCTTACTGTGCAGAGAGAAATCAATACTATTAGGCTGGCTAAAGGGCTGTTGTGTTTGTGGCTGATGTTTTTCCCTTTGAGAATGTCTCAGCTGGATATCGCTATACTGTAGGAAGGGGGTACTTCCAGCACACATTTAAGAGCTGAAATGAACAATAGTACACTGCATTTGACACCGGTCTAAAACAGACATGTAATCCACTCAAGCAAATTGGCTTCTGCATTGAAAAACGACAATACAAAGACCTCTTTGTGCCGCAAGCTGAGTAACAGTGCTGGGTCCTTTTACTATTTTGGTTTGTTGTGATCTGTTAGAGGAGGACTGTGTTTGTTATGGTGAGGATGAAAAGTGACCTCTACTCCTCTGTTCCAGCATCTTTTCACCAGTGCTGTGCTTTATTTTCTATTCAGTGCTCTCAGTCAAATAGCAGTTCTTGAATCTGAGGGTGCTTTTGCACCTGTAGTTTGGTTCATTTGGTCGCACCAGAGGGAAAAAATGACACATTGTTGCATTTCAGTTCTGGGCCTCTTCCTGTTAACGCTGATTTTATGCAAACAAACAAAGTTCTGACTCGGTAATTGGACAGTTTTGGTGCTTGTCATCCTGCATCATCAGGACCCACGTGGAGAAATCATGGCGACTGACAGTCATTTATGCAGCAGCACTTTAATAGTTCTTAAGTGTTTATATTTATGTTTGGTTTCACAAAGAGTTCATAGAGAAATAACTGATTGTAAGCATTATAGGCTATCATTAGACTGTAAATCAATCGCATGTTATGAATGATGACTAAAATAAAGAAAGGATGAAAAGGAGGCGTCTTGGACAGTAATGACTCAGGTCTTAACACTGTGGGATCACTGTCACACATGTTTGAATGGACTAAATGAACAGACAAAGTACACAAAGTCGGATACAATGATGGCAGCTTCAATAGCTTTTAAATCGGGGAAAATACCCTCACTGACGTGCATATGTGTTACCATGGTTACAGGTGCTGTAACCAGTCAAAAGTTTGGACACACTTTTTCATTCAAGTGAATGGGAAAGTGTGTCCAAACTTACGACTGGTACAGTACTGTATGCATTGGCATAAATACTGTAGGTTATGGGATGTACGAGACCTTTATCAGGATCAGTTATGAGATCATGGACAGATTTCTTATCAGCAGATGAATTTATAATCAGTGTGGCTCTGAAATCATGCTAAAATCACATATCTGCTATCATAAAATTCTGTGGTTGGTTTGTTTTCTTTCACACAACAAACAAACCACACCAGAATCCATTTGGAAGCTGGCCGAGACGTACCTTTTTGAGCGATAAAGGTTCGGTTGTTTGGTCCGCACCAGGGTTCAACTGACAGCTTTCACACCAGCCAGAACGAACTGCACTAACCACACAAATGGACCGGTTGAACCAAACAAGTTCAGGTGTGAAAGCACCCTGAGTTTATAATTTCATAGACAGCTGTAGATGTGTAAATGGCCATACCATGAAAGCTCTGTCAATGTGCAGAGCTAAGAAATCACATTGATATACTTTATCCTATTTAACAGATAATGTTGCTAATTATCTGATAAGCATAGACTAATATGGATACAGTAAACATCTGGAGTTCCACAACAATCTTGTTTTAATGTGGTAGGGATTCATTGTTCCTTAGAGAGGCTGGTCGTCCTTTTCTTTACAAAGACAACTATACAGCTTTATTTGGAAGGAGTACACTGATTGTGAGGACCACCACATTTACTGGAAACAAGTGTACTCAAGTTTAGGGGAGACTCGTGGCTACTGGAAGAACCCATTTTCATTAGAATATCTTGAGGTGAGGGTTCAAGGGAATTCTTTCAAAAAGGTCATGACAGTTATTCACACACCAAAATTTACCCTAAGTTTGGACCATTATTCAGCCCCCTTCACCACAAGCTATATCGACATGGTTGGTACCAATGGATGCCTTAGGTTGTCTGGTTTCAAAACACTGGACACTAACACTAAACACCTGATGATGAGAGGAGTCTGCCATCAGACAGCACTTGTGATTTTTGGACCCTGAAATGTATTTTGGATTTACACAGAGAAAAGATCACCACCAATTTATACTTTAACTTCATTAACAAATAATCCAGTGACAAATACAGTCAACCACAGGATTCACTATGGTTAACAAGGGATCTTTATAAAAGCACCACTGAAACATAGGGGTGTAGTGCTATTTGTTTAAGTGATGGAACGCACCTATGACAAACACATGGATGACTCAGTTTAAAGCTTATGTAACCACTGTTCCTACAGTGGCAAATATACAAACATAAGTCAGCTATAAACCTTAAAATGAAAGGATATTTTGCTGCTTTTTCATCTTTGCTAGTAAACAGTTGGCTGGTAATAGACTGAGATAAAGACATGATGTTGTGAATCATCAAACACACCTTAAATGTCAACAGCATATGCTTGAGTGATGATTGGATCTTCAAGCGCTTTTATAAAAAAAAGTCCACGGATTTCAACCGGATAATTTAAACTGTGACTATTCTATTTCCTCACTTGGAGAAAAAAGGTGGCAGAGCATCGTTCCGGTGTGCTCCTGCAGCACTACACCCCTGCTGAGAGTTTAGTACTAAACACTGAGACTAAATGCTTAAAAAAAAAAAGCAGCAATTTTTCATGCACTTATACACTTGGTTTCGCTAAAAGACAGCTGCATTAATATGGGAGAATAAGCAATAAAGCTTTCCTTGCAGCCTTGCATGAGTGCAGTGAAAACACAGGGCCTACTTGCATATCTAAAATAACTTCATTCCCAAATATTTGTCAGTCATGACTGAAAAATTACTTAAATGTAGCGACTTACAGTGTGCAGACAGTCCTTCCTGTTTACAGTTCATACTCAAGTCATGGCCAAGAATGTAATCCACACAGAGTCTTCCAAACCTATTCTTTCTTTTTAATAGATTAGTCCAACTGCACTCAGACCTGTAAACCACATGCAACATGTCAGCTGTTTGCAGTGTGTCACCCAGGAGAGAGACTACATTCTCTTTTTACACTGACTGTTTCCTAACTTGCTTTCTCTTCTCTCCTCTTCTCTCATCTGTCGCTCTGCTCTGGTGTTTGAAACAGGATCTAAAGTTCCTCTTTTCTAAATGGGATACAGAGAAATGCAGCAGCCCTCGCTCTGATTGGGAGCCTGTCTTTATTCACTTTGCCCTCTTGAACAACTTAATTGGTAGGGTCGTGAGTGAGGAAACTGATTGCAATAGACAGCGTGTGTGTGTGTAAAACTGGCGGTGTGATTCATTTATCTTGTAGACAACAGACTCCTCTGTTTGGAGGAGGGTGCGCTTTTACGGTCGAGATGCTCGCAAACAATTAGGAGTATTTGGCATCATTCTCAGAACTACTCTGTGAAAGGAGGGGAAGTTGGTCTTGGGTTGAGGGACACTGTCTGACCACACATAGAACACACACACACACACACACACACACACACACACACACACACAATCTCAAAAGTGCACTTAGGGACAGACTGGCAACAAAAAAGCAGCCTGGGAATTTGCTGTCAAGTGGCTCAAACTTGACAAACCAAATTTGAAGTGACACAACATGTTAGCAGGAAACTCATTAACAGGAAAAAGAAATCGATGTAATGATCACCTGACGCCTATTGTGACTTCAATTGAAAAACTGTGTTCAAACACAGAACTAAATTACAACGTGCAGACCTTACTCACAGGAGCACGCTATGCTCACACTGCATATTCACACACATCACACTTAATGTACACTGAGTATGTGTTTAACAATTCCCTTTTTTATTTTTTAAATGTTGCTCATGGTGTCTGTGAGTGCTTGGTCGCCTGCAGGGAACCAATGAATCGCCTGCAGGGCACGTTCTAAAAATAACTGCGGTCCAGCCGGCCGTCACTCACATCTTAGAGGTCAAATCAGTAGACGTTACAACTGTAGCCCACCACCCATATACTGACACTCATTGTAAATGCATTCGGCCCAGATCGAGCTGATGAGGAGAGCCAGTGACGGACTTGGCGAAGTTAGCGGAAGGATACACGTGGTTTATAAAACAGTGTGATAACACAGGATTTATAATGTCGAGGCTGGGGTTGAAGAAAGACCAGACCTCATATGACCTCACAAATTTTTGAACTTCTGGCCAGTTTGCGCCTGAACGCACTTCATGCTAATATAGTGCACACTCTCCTCTTTTTTTAAAATTGCTGTTCCTCTCTGGTCTCTGCTCGTCTTTCTCAGCTGTTATCATCTTCTCATGGATCATCATGAAGGTTAATATCTTTTATGTTTGTGGTTTCATAAATGTTGTTGGGATGTAACTTTCATTTCTTTTTTCCTAAATTTGAGACTACAACCCTCCAAAATAGTCAGTCGACAGTGGGCCATTCATGAGCCAATGTCGGTAATATCAGACGATGCATAGGCCTACAGTCTTTTTCAAAATAAACTTATAACTGTGTTAAAACACCTAATTTTCACCTTTATTTTTTTGTGCAACAAAAACATGTGGTTAGGTTTAGAAAAAAACAATATGGTTTGGGTCAACATTCATTACGCTTTTACCTGCGACATTTCAAACTGACATCGTCCAGGTGGTTTTACACACTGACGCCACCCTGTGGTGTATCATACTGGCATGAAAGGTGCCTTTTTGCTTCTGTCTGACACTGAAATCACTGACAAAGCAGCAGTATTTGACCAGTTAGGGCAGTGCATACCTGCAGCACAACCGACACTAATGTCATCCTCGGCCTCTCTGTAATTAGTCTCGCTCACTAGACCTTTCTCAAGAAAAGAAAGGTCTGGCTGGGCTGACCCTCACTTTAAGATTGGAGAAAAATACGCCCCGGCTTTTTTTATTTCTTTCAACCAATCATAATCATTGTTGGCGGTGCCACAGCAACGGTACGCTTGCAAAATTATTACTTATTGTTTTGTAATAAATGAAAGCACAGTCCCACCAAACTGTTTACATGTCCTGTAAACTTAATTGGCATGGTTACTAAAAGAAATCAGTATAAGCGGGGATATGTTTGTACATGCATTGCAGTGACCTAAGTATAAAGGGACTACACCCAGTGCAAATTGGTGAACTAATGTAGCTGGAGAGCTAACGACTAACACACTTGAAAGCCACATGCTAACGCTAGTCTGTCATCCCAATTTCCAAAGGAATCCCAATTTCTTTCCAGTTACTTTGTACTGCACCGTTTACTCCCCAATATTTTGTACTCTGACCTGTACATTTAATTAAATAAAGAGTTAGTAAAAGGGAAACATAAAGTTCTCAAAAACAAAAAGCAGCTCATTTGCTAACCATACAATACAATAAGTTCCCACAGACGATTCAAGAGATGTATTTGTACCATCAACTCCTGTCTTGTACATGTCTAAAACCCCCTTTTTAGGAGTTTACACGCCAGCAGAGGAGATTAAATAAAAGTGGATGGTGCAACACTTGCTAGTTTTCCTTCATTTTTGACTCTGGCTTTCTGTTCTTTCCAGGCGGTTAACTTAGCTTCGTATTAGTCAATGGAACAAACATGGTTGTTCTCATTAAGTGTTCATATGTTTTCCTATGAAAAGTAATGCACCTAAATGTGTACAAACCCTTTCTAATCATGTACCAGTAATTCTTGCATAACCCACGTTCTTTTGAAGGCTGTGATCACGTGACTGTTGCGCTGACGGAAGTAAACATGGAAGCAGATTTGGTCTCTCCCAAGGTTGACTCCATGGCTACAGCCTTGCAGGATACGCATGTTCGAAACTATGTGAAGTCTTTTTAAGGTACATTCCCAACAGTTTTCTTTTCCTAACCCAACCTCCATGACTTAAGGTTATGTAAATTTATGCTAAGGATGTAACGCAGTTCGTGAGGTGCAAATTCGTAGGATACAAACTGTTTTGTGTGCATTTTCATAGGATATCATAAGCTACTAAGCGTTGTCAAGCGTTACAAATGTTTGCTGATGTGACTTTAACTGTTCAGCCACTAAAACTGACTCATTTGGACTTACTATGATTGATTAGTTTGAGTTTTAGTCACATTCATTATTTAACTTAATCATTATGTCACAGCATTATTTTCCTGTCTTTGTCAAACACACACCAGGTTTCTCATTTCTGATGTAAAAGAAGTCATATTATTGCTGAAATCCAACAGTTACATAAGTACATGTAAACACAACTTAGAGCTGTTGCAGTGGGAGGAATGCTTAAAAACATGAGCTGTCCTATGCAAACAAAACATTGTCCTTTTGGCCAGTGACCAAACCCACTGGAGCAGTTCAGTGGCGGTTGCCTCTGAGGGGTGGAGGAGGAGTATGTTTGATTCAGCAAAAAGCCATATGTCATCAGTCCAGTGACCCATGCAGCTCCGGCTAAATGAATATACACAACTCCCCTCATGTGTACTCATTTAGAATGGGGCCAGCTGATGGAAGAGATGCGGGGCTTGTGTAGATGGGCTTCATTGTTTTATGCAGGTCAGTGGGCACAGTCATCAGAAAATATGACACACTCAACAATCTATTTGCATATAAGGCATACAGCACGGGCATGGGGATACACAACTGTGACTCACACTGGGTAATGAGTTCACACGTGCACATGCTCACATGTAAAACCACAGGCTTTCTCTTTCACTTTTTTTCCACCGTCCAGTTAGTTGAAACTGAATGAATGAATGACCCCGAGAGCCCATTAAAGAAAAGGAAGCTCTGGCACAGCGTCAGAGCAGACCATTAGCCCGCTAACAGTGAGACCACAGCTTCATCTGACCGCTGTGTTTCTCCAGTGAAACCTGGCACAGCTGCTTCCAGTTCTTGACAGTCCGACAGGCTGCCAACACAAGCTGTGATCTCTCGAAGGGTCAGGAGGGAGGGGGCAACGACAGAGATGCAGAGAGCAACTAAGGCCACATCCACACTAATATGCTTTCATTCTGAACCTGTGTTTTAAAATGATAATGACCCCCATGTACTTAGGAGTGTTTTTAGAAATAATCTCTCTCCATTCTAACATGCCTGAAAACACATATCACACGACCATTCACATAGGCTACACTGCATGCCTGTGCAGATGTAAACAGGAAGCAGTTTGTCTACTCTGCCATTAGTGTCCTGTTACTGAAAGTAACAAGTACAAGGCGGCCAAGCTGGCAGATTAGGGCTGCAACTAACCGTTATTTTCATTGTCAACTAATCTGTTGATTATTTCTTAGATTAGTCGACTAATCATTTTATTGAAAAATGTGTTAAAATGTTGAAAAATCTCGGTCTGTCTCTCCCAAACCCCAAAATTATGTCATCTAATGTCTTGTTTCGTACTCGCGCCATGGGAGAGTGTGTAAAGCTGCCAATATTTGAAAGCTGCAGTAAGAGAATTTTGGGGTACTTTTATAATACTTTTCTATGAAAAATGACTCAAACCGATTAGTCGGCTACTAAAATAGTCACCGATTATTTTAATAGTCGATTAGTCATCGATTCGTCGACTAATTGTTGCAGCTCTATGGCAGACAGAAATGGGAGCAGCTGCAAAGCAAATGTGGCAACATATTAGAGCAATACCGGTTACACTGTCCATTTTCAAAGTCTCATTAACAGCCCTTTTCCATCAAAATTTGCACGTGTATGTGGGTTGTTTAAACGCAGAGACACCAGCTTAAAATAGCTGATAGACTCATTTCTCATTGCCAGTAGACTAGAACCATGGACAGGGCTGTAGTCGAGGGATATGCCTTCTGTTTTTTTTGTTTTTGTGTTTTTTTTACTGATGTGTCA
Source organism: Epinephelus fuscoguttatus (assembly GCF_011397635.1). Taxonomy (NCBI): domain Eukaryota; kingdom Metazoa; phylum Chordata; class Actinopteri; order Perciformes; family Serranidae; genus Epinephelus; species Epinephelus fuscoguttatus. The sequence continues at coordinate 39,593,651 of NC_064752.1, forward strand.
TGTTAGACATCACGGATACACGGACGGGCTGGAAAACAGGTTAGTAAACAGTAAAGCAGCATTGAGACCAGTGAAAATGCTATGGTTACTCTTTTTTTTATATCGCTTACTTATTTACACACTATTTCAAACTCGGTGGCGACTAAATTTGGATAGAGTTTCGAGCACTGTTTGGCAGAGATTGACAATATTTTATGGCAGTGTCTCATTGCACCACACTGCTAAAGAGGCTAAAATTAGTGTGTCCACCCGGGTGTTGTATTCAGAGCTGGAGCTGATAAATACTGTGACTACGGCAGAGTCATTAAACCCAGGAGTGAATGCTGATTGTAACCTTTCCCATTAAATACAAAAGCCAGATGTTAGCGGTTGTTAATGTTTTTCTTTTGTGCAGTGGTAGAAGGGACATAGTAGTAAAAACCTTAAGGCACTTATATTGGTGATTTAAATGACATTTCAGTGGGACCTAGCATCACAGTATACTATAAAGTAAACTATAAAGTAACATTTTCACGATAGAAATGGATGGTTAGGCTATACTGTACCTACACAGAGACATGACGGAAGGAGGCAATACATCCAAATGTTACATGTGATAATCTTACTGCTGTTTTATGAGCAAATTGGCCTTCAGGAGATGAAAAATTAACCGAGAAGACAGACGGTGCTTCAGTTACATCACTCAGAAATTAATTCAACACAAATAATGTGAGAAAATCCCCCTGACATTGCTTTGTTTATTCATTTTTCTCATACCTTGCCACTTTTCCATACTGTTAGACAGTGTGTGTGTGTGTAGCAGAGAGAGATACAGAAGCACATGCACACATCTATGTGTGTCATCTGTGTATGTGTGCAATGGGTCATATGGGCTAAAACTGACCTTGGGCCTGAGGTTACATTACTGTGTGCTCCAGTAGTTCATGTAGACTGAAAATACAGCTGTGCTTGTACAACTGTGCGCATACACACATGCAAACACACATACACATACAGGCACACACACACACATTCTCCCTAAAGGAGATGAATGGTGGTGACAGTGCTCTTCACAGAAACCAGAGTGTAAGAGAGAATCACTGTTAAACAGCTGGTGTGTTTGGTCTGTAAGGCAACTAATCCAATTTTCGCTGCCATTATCCAGCCACGTTCCAATAACAACACGCACATACGATGGAAACAAGTCTTTGCACCAGTTTAGTGTTTGCAGAAATCCATTGCATAATGGGACCTTATATTATATATTGACATGGCCTGAATTCATACAGTATTTACACATTACATCAGCAGGTGAACTGTGAATCTAGAGCTGCCGTCCACCTGTTTCTGTGAGTGACTGAATAGTCTCACAGCTGTTTGAATTGTGAAGTACAAGGCTGAATTTGCATTTGCCCCAGATCTTTTAACAATTCTGTCTAAACGAAACTATTTAGTACATTAAAATCAAAAATACAGTTTAAAATCTGTTTACATTAGTGAAACCTGTTCCATAAAACTACTATCTAAGTTTCTACCTCATTGACAGTAAGACAAAAGTTTCATTGCCCTTTTCTCTGTTTTCAGATATAAAGGTTGTGGGGAAACTATTTTGGGAAATGTGCTGGCAAGATTAACTTAACATTAAGCTGAGAGGAAGGCGCTAATCAACCTAGGTGCAAACATAAACGTAAGCATGTACTTGGGGAAACATATGTGTATGTGGGAGTGGGAATATGTGAATATAATGAATGGAATAATGAATAGGAAGAAATTCTAATACTAAACCAGACCCATCCAGCAAAGTTTGCCTGAAATGCATTCATACCCAAATAGAACATGCCCTACATTTATTCACAGCTAGTACGTCCATACTGTCAGTATGTGCACACACTAGTTGGTGAAATGGATTAAAAAAAAGAGAGGCAGGAGCAAATACTTACTGGCGCTATGAAGTGTGTTTGTAAGTGAAATTTCAAGGTGCTGTTACCATTGGTCAGAGCCCGGCTGGCTGTTTCCCCTGCTTCCAGTTAAGCAAATGCTAGCTTCACACTTAATGCACAGACACCAGAGTTATATTGATTCTCTCATCTTGCTCTTTGCAAGAAAGTGAATAAGCCTATCTTCTAAACCTTTATGGCTAACCTGTTAGGAAACAATGTCCTATTTTAACATCCAACAGACTTGGTGCAACATTAGTATTCATATTGAGACATGTCTGGACACCTGATGAATTTAAAGACCAAGTGACCCTGCGTATTGATCATTTATCTGCTGTTATATGCCAAATAAATCTGTACATCAAAATCCACGTCTTACCTCTTTCTGTAAGGTTAACAGTTTGAAATGCTTGATCACTCATTCTGCACTCGGGGAATCAAATGAGACTTGATCAGCTAACTAGCCACACCGGTCTTATGAAGCCATACATCACCGGTTGTGGTTTGTAATGGTTAACAGAGCACTATGGTGAGAGGTAGGAAGAGATGTGTGTTTGGCAAAACCTTCCTTTTCATTTCCAAAACAATGAAGCAGACAGACTGTCTGCTGATAGTCTCCTCGGCTTCTCAGTCAGATCCACCCCTCGCTCCTCCACAGCTCCAGCCTCCCACCCAGACATGATCACGTCTGGCTCTAAAAAGCCAAGATGGCGATGGCCAAAATGCTAAACTCAAGGCCTCAAAACACCAGTCCACAAACCAATGGTTGCCGTCACAGTAACTACATCCATTGTTTTTACAGTCCATTGCTGTGTCTCAAATCGTGTACTTCTGTACTTACATTCAATATTTTGAGTGCATACGTGCATTCACACTGAGAAGTATGGACAAATGCAGTGCACTATGAGTACCCGGATGGTGCACTCAAAACGGTCAAGAAGTTGAGTGTGGAACTATGGACACTTCTCGCCCTCAATGGTCGCCATCTTGGCTATGGAGCGGAAGGGGAGGGACCACTTTTCAAACTGGAAATAGTGGCCGAGGACTGTGCGACCGTGAACATCGCTGCATTGTACAAATTGTGTTTTTGCACTAAGCACCACTATACTGTTGTCGGGTATAATCCAGCAGTATGTTTATTGGGTTAATTAAGCAGTCTGTAATGATTTGGAACCGAGAACGATAACGTGAATGCTAATGCTAGTCTGCTAACTAGCTAATTTGCAGTCGTCATTTCCGGTGAGCGCACAATGGCCATGTTTGGTTTGAGACAACACTACCCTGTCGAAATTCGCACACTACGCCAATAAGTACATAGTGCACATAGTATACTACATAGAAGTATACTAACGGAAGTATACGATTTGAGACACAGCATACGACTCTACTGAAGCTCCATATTGCGCTAAACTCCAAGCTTGCCCATATTTAAGTAGTCCAATCAAATGTGAAGGGTTTGATTTAAATCCCTCTTGTAACTGTACATTGCTCAAATATTCCATTTCACTGGGAAATATGTCACAGTACAGATGCTAAAGATGCTTTAACTACTGTTTCACTGGGACTCAGTGTTCAGTTTTCTTTTAGCTCTGTTTTGGTCAATACCAACTCCTGAGAAAAATATCTGTCTGTTAGCTGCTAAATGCTCCACTGTGTTCAACAGCTAGTTTCTAAATGTGCCTTTTTGCTGTTTGGTGATGGGCAGGTAGTGTAGAGCAGGTGAATCTGAGCTTTTTCTCTGAGAACAGCTGCCTGCACCTGCTGGTTGATGGCAGCAGCAACTCCCCCAGCTCTATAGACCCTTTTAGCAAGGGATGCTAAAAGGGTCTGTAGAGCTGGGGGAAACTGCAGGGTGGGGTGATAATTACATGTGAGTTTGTCACTCCAAGCAACACCTTTCACATCACACATCATCGTCTGGAAGCAATCATTTTCTTCATTAGACAGGATTTTTGTGCAGGAGAGGTCATCGAAACTTAAGACCCATAAAGCCTGAGTATTAGCCGAGTCTGTGGATGATCATATCTGGGTGTAGTCCATAATACACAGAGCTTGGTGTAGCCTGCTCAGATCAACAGATTATATTCTCATGAACTCCAAACAAAGCTTGAAGAGAGACTCTGCTTTCAACAGAGCCATTGTTGCCTGAAACAACCTTGTCTGACGTAATAGGACGTTGAGATAGACTAAAGCCAGTTTTGGGCTCCTTGCCTTTACTTCCTAACAAGCTGCAGTGAGCGCCAGTTTCACCCTCACCACTACTCTTAAAATGCATGTTACAGACTTGGCTTCAGCCCTGTCTGCAACAAGTGCGATGATTTAAGAGATAAAAGAAACCCAAAGGATTTTCTCCATGTTGTCCCACAGTGATAGTCACCTCTGCCAGACATCTCTCTCTGTGCAGTGTTGTGGAGGAAAACGTTAAGCCTTGACAGACAGTAACAAACTTTAAGCTTGCGTCCATGTCCCTCTAATCAATTATGAAAAATCCAGCATACTTGACATCTTTTTGTCACACAGAGCATGCAGTCAGAAAGATGATGTCACGTTCTCCTCTTTCTCTCTTTGTGTCCTGCTGTAGCTGTAAGATGACCTTTTGTTTCCTTCCATCCCATCTTTTTTTGGAGTCAGGCCCCGCTAGACAACAATCACTACGTTATTTGCTCTGTTATATGGCCATACATCACACTCGGCTTTTCTCTGCCTGGCATTTTTCTTCTCTTGTTTATCTCTTATTGTACTTGGCTCCTCGTCCGACTCATTTCTCCTCAGAATTTTGCTCAGAATAGTTTCAGAGAGGTGCCTGTAATGGAGCTGTCACTAGCAGAAAAATTGAGTGTTGACAATAACAATAAAACCCTCTGTCTTCCGCTCTGTGTCTGTCTGCATGTCACCCCATGCCCCCATGGAAACAGTAGGACTAGTGTGTCCAGTGGCTCTGAGTGAATAACAACAGTGCTGGGGTCAACATCAGACTGGCCTGTTGTATCACAGGCCACCATGGTTTGTGCAACAGGCCATACATGACGTGGTGGTTCTTTTGTTGGAAGATCCACAGACATTTATACACATCTTTAGTAAGAAATTGTCCCATGTGCTTGACACATGATGAATCCCAATTATCCATTCATGCATCTGTTTACTGCTACTTCTAAGGGTCTGGATTAAACCCAGAACCCCAGAGAAAATGTTGGCATTGTCTCTTTATGCAAACCACGGATACAGATACATAACATGTTTTTACCTCCCTATGACAGTCAGCTCAATTACTACATCACCTTAGAAATGTTAACATGATACATATGTTGTATTAAAAGCAAAAATGTAACATATTCATGGTTTGATAAAACATGCAATGCCAGAATTTTCTTTTGGCAACTGGACTGGACCAGACACAGCTTGGCATTAAAAATGCAAGGGACTGTATTAGTTGGAACTGGTAGGTGCTTTAAGTACTGGTGAGATAATGAAAACCAGTTTCAGTAATACATCTTATCAGACACCAAACCATTGCATATTTTATGATATTAAGATGGAGAATGTCAGTGCTCTGGAAGGATATGACTCTTCTTCTGCTTGGGGTAAACAGTAGAAATATGGCTTTCATGTTACAAAGTAATCTACCAGGAATGTGCAGTTGCACTGGATGATGTCTCCTCACATTCCAGCAAAAGTTGAGCCAGGCTCAAGATTTTCTGGACTAACCTGCTTTTATTTTGCCAGGTACCAATGCTGTTGACTATCTGCACAGGACCACAGGAGGTATCCCAGAGATCCTTCTCCTTAGCTATTTCCTGTTTAGACTTTTTTCTTCCAACCACCATGCCCAACATCCCCAACCACCACTGCCTGTGGGTACCACACTCTCCAAACCTTGGAGGTTTTATCAGTGCAAACTGGAAACAGAATCAGTGACTTGACAGAACCCTGGAGAGACCCAACACCCACTGAAAATGGACGCATATCACAATCTGGTTATATAAAAATGGCTTGTAGTGACAACCCCCGCACTGCCATTACAAGCCCCCTCACACGACCAATTAGTTCTGCGACCAAAAAGATCCACAACCTGACCAAATTTAGCTATGCAGCACAATTAAAGTGATCATTTCATTGGGACATTTCATACATGTGGAACTACATTTTAAAGTCAAGGTAATTCATGAAATGCAATATATGCTAATATTATTTGCTCTCACCTAAAGTCAGCAGTCACAGGATTAAAACTATACAGCAGTCATTTAAATTACTATTACATTCATTTTATTTGAATATATTTATTATCCAACACCTGCATTCCAACCCACATGTACTTTATTTAACCCAGAGACCTGAACCCAGAAATAAAACAAACAAAATACCACCCGCAAATCAACTGTGTAGCAGGTCACACACCGGATACCAAACCCGATGCAGGACTTGGTGGTCATAAACCTGCATGTCCACAAAGCACATGTAGACTGGCACTCTAACCAAAGGTCTAAAACTCAACACAAAGCTCCTGTACAATTACAAGGACAAAGTCTAGATAGTATCTGTGACCCTGCAATATGTCTGTTTGGAGAAGTATAAGTAGAGATAGGTGGGACAGAAGTACAACTGTGTAATAGCATGAGCAGCAAAAGCCTGAAAAATCAGAGGGACTGACATGTATGATGAGTGCAGTGAAAAAATACCACACACACATTGGTACTTATCAGGAAACATGAAGAATAAGAGAATCTTGCCTGACAGGTTGCTAACATTTCATTGGTGTTGCCACACATATTTTTGCCTGGGTATCTGCTGCATCCACACACATCTTGCAAGTATGTCCATAAAGTGGGAGTTTTATGTGGGTATGTGTGTACTTCCATGTTTGTACTATATAGGGCCTAAACATATAAAGGCATAAAAAAATCTAAGATGAGAGTTTTCTGGTGACAGCTGAAGCAGTCTTAAGCATGTTCTGAAAATAGAGCACCTGCAGAGCTCTACGCTCCATGGTGAAGCTTGAAACTGGGCTGACTAGTACATGTTCAGGCAGACACATTAACAGGATAAGTTGTCTAATCCATTTTACAAATAAAGAAAATGCAGTGTGTTTGAATGTTTGCTGATGCTTTGGTTTACTCACTCAGGGGCGAGACAGGATGCTAGCGCTCAGATATGTTACCACACCATGTGAGGCATGTCTCAGTTTAAAAAACGTCTCTGCTGATGATTAAGCTGCCAAATAAAACTAGACACAAAAAAAGCTAATTGTTCTCACTGGGATGAGAAGAGCAGGGGTGGAAGAGGGAAAAGGTTCAGGGATGAAGGAGAAGAGAAGAAAGGGAATAAAAGAGAGGGAGTGAGCAGACACAAAAAGAAAGAGATTGAGGGGGATTTATTTATTTATTTTGGAGGAGATAGCAGCAACACAGATGGTTATCATCCCCAGACAGGCTCAGTCTAATGGATGGCCATTGTGACTGAAAGCATGAAATTGCTTGAGCGAGGCCAAAAGGCCAAACTGTAAAATTAGATTGGGGAACTTCCTGCTGACAGAAAGAAATATTAAGTTCAGCCAGAGCTTTCTGAACTTATTCTAGAACAGTTTTAACTTTCTTCGTCGGAAACACCGAATATTAGAAGCATCTGTTTTTGTGGACTTAACCAAGGGCTTAGCAGTCAGACCAGCCATGTACAACTCTTGATAATATCACTTCCTGCTAACTCACCTCTTCCCTGATATATATCAAGGCAGCCACATTAGTGCTTTAGAGGCATTCATGTGTGTTCCATTTATTCACATCTCTTCCCCTTTCAGGCAAATTGATAAATATCTAGACACATGGTTCACATTCAGGTACAGTAAGTACAACATCAGAAACGCCCCCAGATAAAGGCTGTCGCACCAACATTCAGTGATGATTAACTTTCTATACTAAGGCGGATTCATTTTTCCACTAAAATGTTGCAACTTGAAATATTAACTTCCATAAATGTCATATTTTCAATGTTACATGGTTACTTGTCCTTGGAAATAAACAAGCTCAAGGCCTCAGATATTGCCATCAACTTGTTGGAGTCTGGGCTTTGGAGGAAGTGTTAGCAGTTATTGTTAGCATTAGATGTCTTGGACTGATTTCTCCTGCTGGAAAGGTTACCATCAGCGAGCATTACAGCATCCTAAAATAGCAGCAGGGCTTGTGGTTATTTTGCAGGCTGTAAATATAATGTAATTGCAGACCATCCTCCCACATGTGAACAAAAAAAACAAAAAACAAATCTTTTTACTATTAAAAATGCGTACAATCTTGTTTTATTGTAGAGCTGAGTGCAGCTGTCCTCACCCTGCTGTCTCTCTTCCTATCTCTGTTTATCATGAGACTGTGCTGCAGGAGTGTGAGCTCCGAGCCGGGACAGTTGGTGAGAGACTGCCTGAGCACACACACAGTGACGTAGCTGACTGTTAGCATCACACAGCTAACGTTACCTAACGGTCAATAACTAGTTTGAGTTTGTTGGAACTGTTAAGCATCTTTGTGTCAGATGTTAGCTGGTGTTGCTGTGTTAGCATGTGCTAACCAGACAGATGTTAAACTGATCAGCATCTAAGAGACGGTCCTTCAGCACTGTGTCTAGCCTATGTGACGGCAGCAACAGAAAGTTGGCTGATTTTTCTTATGTTAAATTTGAATTTATGGATCAATAGGCTGGTTGTTCAATGAGTAAATTTCAAATTGCACTTGTTTTCCATTGTTGGCCAATTTACGTTCCTATTCATACGTCGCATTGTTTTGTTTGTTTGTTTGTTTGAGAGTACCCATATACTGAAATTGAATGCAGGTACTCACTCAGAAACATAAATTAAAAAGCCTACCCCACATTTCTTTACAAAGTGGGTGGCATGATAAGGTGTCTGTGGTTATGTATTTATGGAGATCTTCACAACCTTTATGTGTTGCAAACACAAACAGTACACCTGCACAAGATTTACTATATGAAGCTAACACCTGAGTGGTTGGGAGATGTTTCATTTATTTGTGTCTTAGAGATGACGATAGACATTTACCAGTGAAGTCCTATTACTGACCTGTCTGGGTGCTGACATCCTTTGTCTTCATTCGCCAGTCCCATTACTGATCATTAGGTCTTTGTTACATGGTTATTTACTTAAAAATATATTAAATAACCCCTCAGAATTACACATTAATTATTTAAGTAAGCAGACAACACAAACCTTGACCATGGAATTAGTTACACATGACTTAATAGCAGATAAAAATCTCTTTCAGTTTAATGTCAGAAATGTGCGTCAGAGTTTTAGACCTTTGCATCTGTCAGATCGCTTTACGTCACATTATGTGTGTGTGATTATTCTGATGTGTTAGTTGTTTGGACTTTTCCTTCAGGTTTTGGCTTGCGGTCCTGTCTCTGACAGGAGCAGCTCTGTGACTCACAGCTTACCTTACACCACTTGCACACAACACATTATACATTTCCCAAGGTGGCTTCTGCCTGTGTCAGTGTGTGAGCCAACTTCTAATAAGCCATCACAGCTGCAGTGCTAGACTAGCAACTTGGGAGGAAGAGGGCTGTAATTATGTAAAGCGCCTAAACACAGCCCTCAGCCCAACGGTTAAAAGAACACACTGGCTACCCTCCTGCTCAGAGACTTGAATCTTTGACTTCAGGATGCTCAACCAATCAGCAAACAGCTTCTCTCCTCCAGAGACAGTGCCTGTCACAACATTTGTGTCCATCCTGTGCTCCCTAAAAACAACATCACTTTACAATATAAAGTAACCACAGAGAGGGTGGATGTTTTTAAATTAGCTGGATGGCTCTGCTGTGAGTACACTGCCCTCCCACCTGTGAAGAGCTTTTGAAGCGGAATGGGCGTGAGTGAGGAGAGCATGCCCAGCAACACTTTAGGCCCTTTAGATCTTTTTTAGTAATTCAATGTGACCCTGGCAGCAGCATTGGCACAGGATGGAGTATGTGGCTTCTGCATACAGAGACAGTATCCAATCATGTTCTGGTGCTTTAGCTGAAACTTGACCATGACAAACAATGTATTACATGTACCAATGGTGAGTCCTTGTGATGTTCCATTGCTATGATGTGACCACTGAAATTCTCCATTCTCTGAATAAACACTGTGAGATGGGGCTGAAAGCTGTAATAGGTGGTAAGCTGACATTGAGAAAAGTGAACTTTGTTACTTATTTCTATGATCCTTTCTCAGAAAAATTATAGAAATGCCAACACAAGCATCATGCTTTAAGCATATCAGTTCAAACCTTTAAGGCCATATAGCATCTGATGTGTTGGATTTTGGTAATCACATAAAAAGCTAGCGAGAAACTCAATACTAACATGCTATTTAGTATGGCCCTGGGGATGTCTGTCGGTCACTCCACCACTTTGATCCAGACTGAAATATCTCAAAAACTATTTGGCTGGTGTGCCATGAAATTGGGTACACACATAAGCATTAAACCTGCTAAACATCAGCTGTTGGCATAAAAAAAAAACTCAAGAGGTCCATCATGCTTGCAGATGCCGGTGGAGTTGTAGTTGGCAATGATTACCATGGTTATGTCTTCCAGTCGGCAGGGAGGCTCTCAGCAAGTGGCTTGGTATATAGCTCAGTGCATCAGAAAAGACATGCTACTGTTTATGTGCACAAAAGTATGCTGATATATATATATTGACTATGAAGTACCTAGACTGCGATTTTGGACACAGCAATGTTCTGCTCAGATTTTGCGACTTTCTTTATGTTCACTTGTATTAATGTTCTCCCAGATATCTAAACACTGATCTTCTGCAGTAGCTATGACATTCACTGTAAAGCACCCCTGTTTAAAGGTATCCTTTAGATAGTTTTGAGTTTCAGCTACCAGTGGCACTATGGATAGTATTTTCATTTGTGGTTCCCTGTTTTGTTTCTACCAGGTATGTGCACCGGGATACACATGCAGAAACATTCAGATTGCCACAGGTCTTATGCATCCCGCTGATCAACAGTTGGCTGTACTAACGTGCAAAGAAGTGCAGCAATGAGCTGACAAGGACAGGGAAGAAAGCTGCAAACTAATAAACCATGCAGCATTCAAGATTGGCTTTGCAAATATGTTATGAGGAAAGATCAGCATTCACACTCAGAGTGTTAACTGAATGTAAATATAACTTTGTATATTTACAAGAAAAGTCTTCAGGGCATCCTGTAAGACTGAAGAGTGTGTGCCAGTTTGTTTCGACTGAGTTGTGTGCACATACCACTTTATCAATGTTTACTGAACTTCACTGAGTTTATTCAACTGTAAATTACCTGTGAAGTATTATCCAATGAAAACAGAACAGTAATGTAATGACATAGCTAATGTGCTTCTTTTGTTTTGCAAATAAAGAGTAGAGAGTTGAAAGTAACAAGAGCACACTGTTCCTTCCTTTCCTCCTGCTGGAAATACAACATGCTGGCATCTCAAAATGGCAACAATAAGAGAAACACTGCTTCACCTAGACACTCTGTAGTGTCAGTGACCTGCAAATAGCACACTACCCACTCAGTTCACTCTTCACAGAAAAACACTAAAGTGGTGAGTGAGCCGAGATATCTCATGTTAGTGATCTTTGAGTTGTTTGGGAAACAGGCTCCGCTACTTGAATACAGCCAGGCCAGTATCATTTAGACACACTGGAACCATGGAGTCTCTGGTGTTAGATTTACTTTTATGAAAGGTGCTTGCCTTCTGAAGCATTTAACCTTTCACTGTGTTTCATCACAGTAGCCGGTAGACTTGTTGTTGTGTGAAAGAAGAACTGCCCTCCATTTGCTGTGTTTGACCAAATGTTTGCATGTGTTTGTTCATGTGTGAGTGGGGTTTAGTGCTGGTGCCTGGGCTATTGTTAAATATGGTAGGGTCTATCTTCACATTATCATGGCTGAGTGGGCCCAGGGCTGCGCGATGAATCAGGGACTCAATAATAAGCTGCTTATGTAAACATCACCATTGTGCTTCAGCTGCAGCATGTTAAGACAAAAAATTGCTACTTTGGACTTAAATTACAGTATCAACTTTACTCAGAGGCAAAAGGCTGACTGTTCAGGAACATAACTGTATTATTATCATCATGTGAGGCAGGTACATGTAGACACTGCTGGTGTCATAAGGATAACTGGAATTATGGTTATGACCAATTTGAAAAACCAATAAATACAGAGGGCAGCCAAAGACTGACAGAATACTAAAAAGGACAGGGAAAATGTGTATTAACATTATGGCTATGTTTGGCATGTTACATTCATTTCGTATTAATCCTAAGGCATGTAGATGAGGCCAAATTCACTGATCTGCAACTTGCTCAACTTGCAGCACCAGTTAGGAAACACAACATTTGAAAGAAACCCAATCACAGTCACTCCTTTATTTTGGAAACTACAAATTTCAAAGTTTGTTTTGTTCAATTTACTAACAAATTTTGCTTCGCCACATTCCATCTTTTCAGCCTTCAGCTCCTAAGTCGTGTTCCACTCACTGTCACTACACCTGGCAAACTATGCATTCAATTTTGAAATTTTGAAATAGTGGGTTCTTGATTTTAGGTGAAGTAAACAAAAACAGCATGTTGTTTTTCAGAGCAAACCAATGACTTTGGAAAAAGTAATTCTATCTCAGATGATGAGTTTGGCGAAGGTTGAAGTTAGAGCAAAACTTTGCCAAATCCAGCAAAGAGGAGAACAGAGCTACTTACGTTTGCCTAAACTCTGTTGCAGCCATACTGGCTACCACACAGGAAAAATGTAAGTCTTGAATTTTTGGTCAGCAACAAGAATTTTAGCACTGATATGTTGGTCTTGAATTTTTCGGGTGGTAACCTCCAGGGCTGAAAAGTGAAGCCAACATGGAAGTACCAAATACTGCAGTTCCTTGAATGGCCAGTTGAGGCTGGCTCCAAGAGTGACTTAATCCCTATAGATCCTCATGTTGAAATGCCCAACTTTACTGCAGAAATAAACATGTTTACAGCCTGGTGCAAAAAACGGTTTTCATCTCTATAGCTTATTTCAACCATCATGACAACTGTACAGGGGGGACTTTTTATACAATTCACCCAATTACATTTTATCATTGCTTAAAGTTATGCATATTTAGGGGTGGGGCCACTTGAGTGACAGGCTGTCTGCCTTAAAGTCAGATCTACCCCTCACTCCTCCACAGCTCCACCCGCTTGTCCAAATATGGTCACATCAAGCTCCAAATAACCAAGATGGCGATGGCTGAAATGCCAGACTCAAGGCTTCTAAACAGGAGTCCACAAACCAATAGGTGACATCATGGTAGCTACGTCCATTATATGTCCAGTCTATGGAATCTTTTTTGATGTAACCTGTAGTCCCACAAAATAGTAGTTAGCCATTGCTTTGGACACAATCGTAGGTTACTACTGTAGGCAGTAAGGTTGTTAGCAATTTATGCTTACCTTAACTCTTTGTGCCAGGGCAGATAAAACACGCTGTTCAATCCATTCCTTATAACTTTGCTTGTTTAGATCACGGAAAGGTGAGAAAAATTGCCACAACCCTACAAACACCTTAGATACTGGATATTACTCTTATAAAGCCTTATGCACACTGCTCCAGCATGTTCAGAAGGCTAAAGCTTGACAGACCTACAATGCTTAGTTATTTGCTATGTCATGACCAGACAATTGCTTTTTGGAAGAGTCATTTATCAAATGGTCAATTTAAGAATCTGCCAATGTAACTAACAAATGCCATAACTGCATTATAGAAGAACTTAAGTCAAAATAAACCGGCATGCTGTAACAAGAAAAACTACAATAATATCTCCAATAGGGAATATTGATGCTTTTGAAGACCCTAAAACATTATTAAAATAATGACTTCATACATTAATACAGTTTTGCTTGTGTGCACTTTCAACCCTAAGAGCATTTTCTTAGTAATATGTTAGATTCAGTTATTTTTGTGATAGCTGCAAAAAAGGTCCAGTCTAAACTCTGCATGATTCACCATCGCATGGCAATCATGTGGAAAAAGGAACCAGTTTTGCTTGTGCGCACACGCACGCGCACACACACACACACACACACACACACACACACACACCAGACACCCAATTCCAAACACCCACAGGCCCTTATAGGTAAACAGTGCTGTGTGCACATTGGATATGGACAGTCTTCTGTTTATTTGAGTGGCTGCTTCTACATTACTACTGTTAAGAGTCGGTTTACATGTAAGTACTAATACATGAGGCTCATCAGAGAGACAAGAGGTGGATGAGTGAGTGGATGAGTGAGTGGGTGGGTGGGTGGCTGTGTTGGTTTCAGATATCCTGAGATGTTCTTATGGCACAGGAGCAACAGTTACATTTCAAACACGTCAAATTAAGACACTAAAGGACGACCGCCTCATTCTAATCATGTACCACACTCTTGAACTGTACAGTGTGTACTGTTATTACAAGCAACAAGTTTTAACTACAGCGTGACCATATGTTTGTGGTTCCCTTCAGTCACAGAACTAATAGTTTTGCATGGAACAACATGTGCTGTCTCCATTAAAAGGCAACAGTGTGATACAATTTACATCCGTTTGATAATTTATACAGCAACCTAACCTTGGAATTTCATCACACACTGACTGCCATTAAAGTTGTAACTAAAGACAGAGTTTCAGACCAAGGAGAGTTAGTAACCAATTAGTAACCAATTAGTAGACCCGAGTGAAGCGCAGGAAGCCCCCCTGAGATGTCCAGTGAGCTAATGAGGAAATCATTATAGAAAAATAATGAACAAAAGCACAAGTTCAGCCTCAAATCAGCAACATGTACACCTGTCTCTTCCTCCCCTGACCCCTGACCCATGCTGTACGGTCAATATGTCTGAATGACAAACATGAGTGGATGTGGCTGCGGCAGAGCTACTTACAGAGGTGCACAGGTCATCCACACACACAGGAGGGACGGAGGGGGAAAGCAGACTCCTGCCTATCCACTCAGGGCTCCCTTGCCTTCCCAGGTGTCACTCACACTGAGATAAATCCACAAAATGCAGGCAGCTCTATCAGTGTGATGGACAGATGGCTCAGCAGGAAGACAGGGAAAATGGACAGACCTGTCCACTGCTCCTTCTGACAGCTCACCCTTCCACCCTCCCTCTGTCCTCCGCACAGACTGCGAGCTGTCTCACTGGCCAGACAACACGACAGACTAAATAAAGCCGGTTACACTGGAGACAGCTCAGGAGAAGAGAAAGTGTTGCTCAGATGGCTTTTATAATCAGCCTACAGCTCCTCCCTCACAAGTCTCTAACCTGGCCCTCCCTCGTTGCTATGGCAATGACCAATCACCACTCAGCATAGCAGAAGCCTCCTCCTCTCCCCTCTCCTCCTCCTCTACTTCAGCCAGCCTCTGCTGTTGACAGGATTGTCACACACCAGGGAGAACTATGAAAGCATATGTGTATGTTTGTGCATGTGACAGAGTGTGTATAAAATGTTTAGGTGAGTGTCTGTGCACATTTCAGCACGTGTATCTGTATAAGTGTGTGCATATAATTGTGTGTATGTGTATTCTGTGTATGTGTGTGTTTGTGCATTAAGTGTGAGGACGTTCTTGCACATATGGTACTAGTGTATGTGTGAGTTTGTGTATATGCTCGTGTGTCCTTAATTAGCACTACCGCATTTCTCCATCTGTTGTATATACCTTGTGTGATATGAGTGTTCCTGTTGGTCATTCCATTAGCATGAGTAAGTGCAAAAGTCTGATAGCATGAAATACATAAAGATAAGTTGGAGTAGCAGTGTAGGACATGCAGCCAATTCATGTCCGGCTAAATATTATGTTGTACAAAAGATCCTGGACATCAAATGCACATAGCAGCAGCACAGCAACAGTTCTGGGAATTAACACTTTTTGTTTTGCTTGATAGGGTAGCAGTTTGAGCCATTTCTATTTTATTTTATTTATTTATTTTTTTTTTTGAGGGTGGGATGACAGCAAAAGTTCTAAAGTTTGACTGTGTAGGATTTTACCGACACCCAGCTATTACCTTCACCTGCTGTCGTAGCACCACACCAGAACTACATGGATGTGTCATGCATTATTCGTACACTGTTTATTCAGTATTAACCTGACAATTAGACTGAAAGTTGCTAAAATATGCAGACATATGAGATGTTATTTCTACTAGACTCAGATGTTGCAGGCAGTGATGGCGTAGCAGAAGATGGAGGGTCCATTCTGTGATTCCTTTCCCCAGCAGCAGAGTCGCTGGGCTGTGCAGTGTTAGGCTGTGGCTGTCCCACATATTCTCTAAAGGCATCTAGAAAATTATGTAATCAATAGATCTTTGCCAAAATAAGCATAAATGCATGCATATACACTAGACGCCCACAAACACTGGCTGCCTGCACAACATATTCCTATAATATCTCACAGTATATAACCATAGTGTGGTCTGTGCACGAGATGATGTCCTTTGCTAAGGAGAGAGTCAAACCGATAATACCAGCATCTCACTATGCTAGCTTAGTTATTATATTTCTTCACACTGTGACTGTGACTGAAGCAGCAACCTGCCGCAGCTGCTGCAACCTGGCCCAAGGTAGACATCTGCTTGGCTGCGATGGGTTATTGGCTGCCCGCGGTATGAGGCAGGTTATTAGCTACCTACTAGCTGAGCTTTAATAGCTAATGTTAGCTTTGCTTATAAATGATAATGGTGCCATTACACTTATCCTAACTCTGTTTTTTGCCTTTTTTTCATCGTCTCTCTTCTTCTGCTTTCTCCCTGTTTACTGCTTCATCATCAATAAATAAGAAGAAAAGAATAACGTAGGAATTCTGTTGATACGACCGCTTATCTTATAGTTCAAACAAAGATGATTTGAACTGTCTCTGCATGGCTCAAAGTTTTAGTGGATCTGCAGACGGGGGCACCCATAATTATAAAGTTTCTTGGTGGCGTGGCGCCCCTCCACATGTTGGCTCCCTAGGCAGCTGCCTACATTGCCTATGCTAAGAACCAGTCTTGATTGGCCAAAGGGGGCAGCTACCATTAGAGGTCAATGCGATGAGGATGTCTGCATCAGTTGTGGGGATTTGCATATTAACTTTATAAAGGTTTAACTGGAGTCTAACATGAGCAGTATTTTTTCTAGGTTTGCACTTTTAATTGTGACTCATGGGTGAATTTGGAGGCTAATTGGTAGGGCAGCCTTGGGCCCCAGGATTTTTGTGGGGTATTTTTACTGCCTTTACTTTTAAACTCATATCACAGTCATTATAAAGGCTACATACACATGCTATATCTTATATTCAGGATCAGAAAAATATGGGCTATCCAGATTTGCCATCCTTCCATGTCCTTCTATGTGTCTGTATTTTATATTAATTTTTATATCAATGAAAAAAATATGAATGACATATTCTGCCATATATGAAGAGGGGAGACTCTCTGGAATCTGGCAATATAAGAACCATGATGGTGGGACATCCTATGCCAGGCGGACATGATTGCCCGTATTTTTTCATTATTGCAAGAAATTCCATTGACTCATTCACAAGTCAAAAATATGTTTTATTTGAAAGAAACATTTACATCTAAGATCATAGAAAAATAGTAATAATATTATTCTTCACGATATGAAGTGACTGATAACAAGATCTGTATAATGGATTGTAAAAAAATTCGTCAGGTTATTTTGTAGACAATTGATCTACAGTACAGGCCAAAAGTTTGGACACACCTTCTCATTCAATGCATTTTCTTTATTTTCATGACTATTTACATTGTAGATTCTCACTGAAGGCATCAAAACTATGAATGAACACATGTGGAGTTATGTACTTAACAAAAAAAGGTGAAATAACTGAAAACATGTTTTATATTCTAGTTTCTTCAAAATAGCCACCCTTTGCTCTGATTACTGCTTTGCACACTCTTGGCATTCTCTCCATGAGCTTCAAGAGGTAGTCACCTGAAATGGTTTCCACTTCACAGGTGTGCCTTATCAGGGTTAATTAGTGGAATTTCTTGCTTTATCAATGGGGTTGGGACCATCAGTTGTGTTGTGCAGAAGTCAGGTTAATACACAGCCAACAGCCCTATTGGACAACTGTTAAAATTCATATTATGGCAAGAACCAATCAGCTAACTAAAGAAAAACGAGTGGCCATCATTACTTTAAGAAATGAAGGTCAGTCAGTCCGGAAAATTGCAAAAACTTTAAATGTGTCCCCAAGTGGAGTCGCAAAAACCATCAAGCGCTACAACGAAACTGGCACACATGAGGACCGATCCAGGAAAGGAAGACCAAGAGTCACCTCTGCTTCTGAGGATAAGTTCATCCGAGTCACCAGCCTCAGAAATCGCAAGTTAACAGCAGCTCAGATCAGGGACCAGATGAATGCCACACAGAGTTCTAGCAGCAGACCCATCTCTAGAACAACTGTTAAGAGGAGACTGCGCGAATCAGGCCTTCATGGTCAAATAGCTGCTAGGAAACCACTGCTAAGGAGAAGCAACAAGCAGAAGAGATTTGTTTGGGCCAAGAAACACAAGGAATGGACATTAGACCAGTGGAAATCTGTGCTTTGGTCTGATGAGTCCAAATTTGAGATCTTTGGTTCCAACCGCCGTGTCTTTGTGAGACGCAGAAAAGGTGAACGGATGGATTCCACATGCCTGGTTCCCACTGTGAAGCATGGAGGAGGAGGTGTGATGGTGTGGGGGTGTTTTGCTGGTGACACTGTTGGGGATTTATTCAAAATTGAAGGCACACTGAGCCAGCATGGCTACCACAGCATCCTGCAGCGACATGCCATCCCATCCGGTTTGCGTTTAGTTGGACGATCATTTATTTTTCAACAGGACAATGACCCCAAACACACCTCCAGGCTGTGTAAGGGCTATTTGACCAAGAAGGAGAGTGCTGTGGCAGATGACCTGGCCTCCACAGTCACCGGACCTGAACCCAATGGAGATGGTTTGGGGTGAGCTGGACCGCAGAGTGAAGGCAAAGGGGCCAACAAGTGCTAAACACCTCTGGGAACTCCTTCAAGACTGTTGGAAAACCATTTCAGGTGACTACCTCTTGAAGCTCATGGAGAGAATGCCAAGAGTGTGCAAAGCAGTAATCAGAGCAAAGGGTGGCTATTTTGAAGAAACTAGAATATAAAACATGTTTTCAGTTATTTCACCTTTTTTTGTTAAGTACATAACTCCACATGTGTTCATTCATAGTTGTGATGCCTTCAGTGAGAATCTACAATGTAAATAGTCATGAAAATAAAGAAAACGCATTGAATGAGAAGGTGTGTCCAAACTTTTGGCCTGTACTGTATATTTATATCATGATGGGATGACAGCACAATGATGTGTTTGGTATCATCGGAAAGCTCTGTTCCTGCGCTTTCATGTGATATGCGTGGCATTTCTGTGCGAGCCTGCATTCGCAAGTAATCCATCCAAGAGTAATGTGTGTGCAAAGCTGTATGAAAGCTCTGTTATACATCATTTTAGTGTAAATTCATCTTTTTTTTCATTGTGAAATCACTGGACTACCGACAAGTACTTGGTGTTGTTGGAAAGTTGCGGTTCCGCCACTGATGGACTCAGAAGGGGGTCACCCCCCCTTGTGCCGCCTCGGTTGAAAACACCACACTAAAGTGTCCTCTTGAGCGGCGAAAATGAGAGGATGTGCCCTATCAGCTGCCCTCTTGAATGATGAAAACGAGCGGATGTGCCCTTTTGGCTGCCCTCTTGTCCCCATGTCATGCAGTAGGTGCCCTTTTTTCCTTTTCACCCCTGCCCTTCAAACATCCTGAGTCCGTCACTGGGTTCCGCTGTTTCACGTGATATGAGTGGCTTCTCGCTATGATGAACTTTTGCGGAGGTAATCCATAGAGAAGAACAGGTATGAATTTGGACGCACTTTGCGTCGTTCGGGCCCATAGGGTTAATCCAGATGGTGGTAGCTAGTTTTGTGTTTTATTCATAAGGCCAGTTTAACTACCACCAGCAGATAATTTGAGGAGGGGCACCATCTCCTTTGTTAACCTGCCATTCCTCTCCATCCCCAGGTCACAGATGTCTTCATATCTGGACCCAGACATATACAGAAACATTATTAAGAATTATTACATTTTGATGGAGTGCATTTGTAGCGCTGGTTAGCGGACCACAGCACGCATTAAATCATCTCATGTGATTCTACTCAGCCAATCAAATCTGTGCTTTCCAATAAGCTTTGCGACTCAAGCCTGTGAGATACATGTACACACAGGGGAAAAACAACAGTCAGGGAAATAAGGGAGTCAGAGATAAATCATATTATATAACATGTTCCACAAAGAGAGAGTAGATGGCAAAAAGAGAGCTCTGACATGTCCCATAGGTAGTTCACCTGTACCTCTCATTTTATGTTCCGAGACCATGGCAATTATTAAAAGAAGAAAACAAGTCCATAAAAAGAAGAATAAACAAAGCACTGTGATCATTTCTAGTTTGTCTTATAATTGCAGATTTAAGATTAGTCCGTCAGACAACTGTGTGGTTTGAAAAAACTAGGAAAATATGTGTATGTAAAGTAGAAAAACTCCTAACTCTTCTGGGTCTATGGTAAATTGAAGCAAAAGGAAAAACTGTTTAGCAATTAAATAGATCTGTCAGCTGAGGTTCACTGAGGTCACATGTATGCCTGTTAAAGTACAGATACCAAATAAGATTAAACGTCTTCTTCACTAATGAACTGATGTTTTTATTGCTGTAACATCAGCAAAGCTCCAGTCAACATAAAACATTACATGTCAGTTAAAACTTATCTTTAATATGTGGGTAAGTAAAAGCACAGTCTTTTTTTAACCTTTGACAGAATGTTCTTCTGCACTCAGTTACCAGTTTATTAGGCACACCTGGCTAAAACAAAAGCAGTCTAATGCAACAGTCTTACTTTCAAAAATGTAGAAGATGTGGTCATGGATCTGTGGGGTGGTTTACAGTTGGTTTAAGGTTAGACTGCGTTGGAGTCACCACTCACCTGCACACCTGCCAACTATCAGCAATCAAGCCATCTCCACTCCACTCTGTATGAACACCCCAGTCCAGTTCACATCTCTTCAGCAGATTGTCTGCTTACTTGCGTGGTAGCGTGCTTTGGCTCATAGTTCTTTGTCTTTTGAACTTTAGCTCTCTGGATTTTGACTGTCTGCCTCTTAGATTGTTCCTGTCTTGCTGCACTCAGCCTCAGCCAGCCTCATACCACCACAGCCATACCCACCTGGATCCTTCTGGACATTCTCTGGACTCCTCAGACTCTGTAACCCCCCCGCTCCAGCTCCGCCCCTCTGTATTTACAATAAAAAAAACTTTCTTCATCTACCAGCAGCTTTTCTGAGTCTTATGATACTACCTTGTAGACGAGCCATGTGTCAAAATCTAGTTTTAAGACTTTTGCTTCATTTTAGATTGAGCTCACATGGTGCATATTCCTCAATTCAGTTATTTAATCATCTTGCTGAGTGACAGTGACTGACACACATTAGGAGTATTAATAGCTGGGTCTCTGTGTACACTGACAAGCAGAACAGTGAACAGCAAAGTTTATTTGGTCAAAAAACAAGGCAGAGGCAACCAAGACCAAAAGAGCATAAGCAAGCAGGCCAAAAAGGCAGGCAGTGGATCAACAAGACTAGATGGAAACCTAGTCTATGGCTGGACCTTGTATAGTCAGTGTGCTAACCCTTCTAGGTCTGCACCCTTTGCACTCTGTGCAGCAATAAAAGCTAAACAAGCTTGACACCTCATTCAACTTTATACTCTTTCCTATATGTGCTAGGCTCCTCTGTGTTGAAAAGAAAACCACATTTTAAAGATGGTTAAAAGATTTCACTGGGGGACTGTCACAGTCTTCATGGACACATTACATATACATATTCAGGGGTGCACATACATTTTTTAGTGAGTTACTCAGGTGAGTAACTCACTAGATATGTGGTACTCACCCCATACATAACGAGGTCTTAATAAGTGCAGTCCCCCTCCGTGTCTCCTTCACTGTCCTCTACTTCAGCTTACCACATGGTAGATGATAAGGATGCTGCAGATGCATGTCTCTGTCCTGGTTGAGCCCCCTATTAGCTGACTCCATCCACAAATCAACTGCTGGCTTTGGATCAAATGTCTCTGTAGTCGTCCTTGACAGGTAAGTATGCATCAAGGCTGAGAGACGAGCATGTGACAGACGAGATCTGTATTCGTTTGAGATGTGAGAATCCCCTCTCACATGTAATAAGTGACCATTTAACCATTTTGATAATGTTGGCGTAAGCATCTGGATAGCTTGTATTTATTATTTGGACCAAGTCATACACTGAAGAGGCTGCCAAGCATTTTTCTGCTTGCTTTAAGAGCATCCATTCTCTCAGAGTGGCATCTTTGTCAAAATGCAAGATGGCCTCATATTTCTTGAGAATGGCGCAGTGTTGTGTTGCCAAAATGGTGGAGGTCTTGTATTTCCTGAGGCCAAGTTGAAGGATCAAACACTAAGAAAGGATCACATGACTTAATGGAGTCATATCTGATTTCAAACTCCTCAGTTAACCTCCTGAGTAAGATTGTCTTGTCCTGGTCAGCATCAGCATTAGAAACAGTGTGTGTCCTGTGATGACCTTCAGCATCAAGCAGAAGTGTGAACTGTCCATTTGCCACCATGAGTTCATCCTTACATTCTCCAATAGTCAACTTTTCCCTCTGAAGAGCAATAGGTGTTGTCTTTAAAAGAAATTCATGTTATCGTAAAAATATGACAACATATTTTTACGATTACATGAATTTTTGTTAGCCAGAGAGAAGATCAAAACTAACAATGTGTCCTAAGTGTGACTGTCAGACTGTCGCCCCGCATTGCATTACATCGGATGCTCTCTGTCCACTACCGTATGGAACTCCATCACATCAGGTAAACAAACTACTTACCTAGCAGCTGTGCGCTCAGTAACCACTGAAAAAATGGATTACATACTTCCTTGTTATTTATACTACTAAGCTAGCTTGCTAGCATCACACGCAGTTCTTACCTGAAATGTCATCTTCCTGACAATCTCCCTCCAGCCAGATGCCAACTTATTTAGGTTTGTGGTGAAATAAGGAGGTATCCTCTAGGTAACTCCTCATTTAAACCTTGTGAATCAGCCGTTCCTCGTCCTTTCAAAGCGCATTGCATCGCATGATGTTGCATCAATTGCGAGCAGGTAGGCCAGTCTACTACAAAATAAAATACAATCAAACTGATTTTGTTGTTGACGCTCCAGTATCATGCTCCTTTGTTTAACTTATCTCTACAATGCCACATACCACCCCAAAGTAACTAACGTAACTTTCTGTAGTATAGAGAGACTAGCGTTAGGTCAGTACCATTGTCTGTTGTTAGAAATAGCATGTATTGTAATAACAGTACTACATGCATTGGAAATAAAATGGACAACCACCGTTCCTTGCCTCAACAATTTCCAACGTGATATCAGGAACTGTAATACCATCTGATCCACCAAAACTTGGTTACATCCTGGACTGCGCATTTCAAACAGTTAAATCTTTTTCTATATGCAAATCCAACAGAGCAGAAGACTCTGGAAGAGAAAGAGAGGAGGCGCATGCTATATGGTGAATAAGGACTGGTGTGATAATGGGAATATGAGATACTGTCCCAGTCCTGCTGTGGGTCACTGCCATACACCATTCAAAGTTGGCTGCAGAGCAATGCCGCGCTTGGCAATAAGCAACCATGCAGCCATCCTGTTGGGGTCAGGATGCATGGACGGGTAAATTATTCCACAACCAGAAGCTATGGATTACCAGAACCATCCAGAAACATGGAAAATAATTACACAGCAGTCAAAAATGTAAGAAGACAAAAAAAAGGACAAAATTACAGTTCACAAGTTAAAGGAGTTGAAAAGATCACATTTCGGGGTGTTGGTAGTGTGATGGATAGTGCTGGCGCCCCATGTACAGAGGTGATGCCTCATTGCAGTGGTCACAAGTTAGATTCCAGCTTGTAACCCTTTTCTGCATGTCATCCCCCCACTCTCTCTCTCTCTCTCTCTCTCTCTCCCCATTCCAGACTGTCCTGTCAATTAAAGGCAAAAAGCCCAAAAAATAATCTTTTTAAAAAAAAAAGAAAGATCACATTTCACTGGAGTTGTATATTGTATAATTCATGACAAATAAATAATTGTTTGATTGATAATAAATACAAGGCATACTTTATTGATCCGCAGAAGAGGAAAACAGGACACGCAGGCCTACCCCGATGTTGACTAAGTCTAACCGGAGATCTAATAAACAGCATCCAGCTAAGCAGAGCGGCCATCACCATGTTTCTTTTTGTCAAGCTTGTTCAACTTAGCAACAGTAACTAAGGAGGCCAGGACTTAGGATCTGTCAACTGTGGCTATAAAAGCCACCTGAGAACATTACTAAGGACCGTTTGTGCCTATTTTGTTTGAGAGCCCATTGTCCAACACTCAACTGATCAATGGTGTAACATCAACTCACTCAGTGAGTCAGTGACAGACTTTTGTGTTTATTGCGCCAGCCCTGCTTTGCTGTCAGCCGA
Source organism: Epinephelus fuscoguttatus (assembly GCF_011397635.1). Taxonomy (NCBI): domain Eukaryota; kingdom Metazoa; phylum Chordata; class Actinopteri; order Perciformes; family Serranidae; genus Epinephelus; species Epinephelus fuscoguttatus. Next base: position 39,618,191 of record NC_064752.1, read on the forward strand.
ACACACAGAACAACAAGGCGAGAAGTTGATGAGGGTATTGGGAGCAGGTGTGCTGGTGGCATTGAGATCAGGTGATGGTGAAAGGAGAGAATACCCTGGGGACTACTGCAGGAAAAAAAGGGAACTGCATTCTCAACTGACTGGAGAGGTAAGTTACAGGTAGACTGGTAACAGTGCTAATAAGGTGAAAAGGTCACCATGGCACACAAACCTGAAGTGCGAGATAAGATGGTGGGTAGAAGGGGAGTTCGTAGGGATTCAATAACAATTTTTTGACCCTAGGCAGGTTTACAGGCTAATCTGGTCGCTGTTATGCCTCAGCACCAACAATAGCTGTGGCCAGAGGCAATATGTTTTCGGATTGTCTGTCTGTTCGTCTATCCCCCCTTCCCTCTGTCCCTCCCATTCTCATAAGCGAGAGGTCTCAAAAACATCTTCAGGAAATTTCTTCTACTTTGGCACAAATGTCAACTTGGACTCAAACAAAAACATATTAGATATTGGTGGTCATAGGTCAAAGTTCAATCTGTCTCATTCTTGTGAAAGCAATATCTCAAGAATACCATGAGGGATGTTTTTCAAATTTGGTACACACGTTCCCTCGGACTCAAGGATCAACTGAATAGACTTTGGTGGTCAAAGGGCAAAAGTCAAGGTCAACGTGACCTTGCATCTACCTCATTCTTGTGAACAAGGTATCTCAATAACACTTTGGCACAACTTTGGCACAAACATCTGTTTGGATTCAGGGTTGAACTGATAGGACTTTGGTGGTCGAAGGTCACTGTGACCTTGCATCAGTCACCTTCTCATTTTGTGAATTTCATGATATCTCAAGAAGGCCTTGAGAGAAATTCCTCAAATCTGACACAAACTCAACTCCATAACTCAGGAACAGCAGGAAAGATATTTGATCCGATACTGTGTTGGTCACACTAATCTTTTGTATCCAAGATGCTGACTGTATAAATCCTCTGTGCTGCCCGGGGCAAGATGTGTGAGAAATATCAATATTTGCACAGTCATGTATGTAAACTGTAAATGCAACTTGACAGGTTTGCAGAGGCATACAACCACAAAGTGGTAATTCTAGTTCACACTGATTTTTTACAAACCATTCATGTAGGCTGACCAAATGTCCTCTTTTGCTTGGAGATGTCCACTTTTCACGTCCTGTCCGGGACATTCAGGGGGTGTTTATAAATTGATGATAATGTCCGGTTTTCCTTGTGTGTGTGTGTGTGTGTGTGTGTGTGTGTGTGTGTGTGTGCGTAATCCCCGAGAGGCTGCCTTATCGGCGGATCTCCAACACTCACAATGAGGAAGCAGCAGACACCGGCGGCACAGCATTATTCTAAGCTTCCAAGATGCCGAAGCGCAAGTGCTGCTTTATAGATGAACTGCAGAAAAAAATCCCAACTTACGGTCCCGACCCGGTCAGGATATATGGGAGGCTGAGTGCACCGTGTGCAAAGCTGGCACATATGATTCTGTGTCTAATAAAGGTGCCGGGGAGCTCAAAGTTGGATTGTCTAATACAGAAGAGGTATTATTTAGAACATTATTTCATATTATTTATTTATTATTTGTCCAGTAAGACTTGAAAAGATAGCTATTATTTTACAAGTTGATTTTTCTAATACAGAAGAGACATTATTTCTATCATTATTTCATTCCAGAGATTTTACATTTATTTTACATTTATATTTATTTTTGTACAATTGAAACTTGTAAAAAGATTATTATTTTAGGCATAATAAAAGCAAGTTGAGTAACCTCTCAGAAGCCTATCTGAATTTCTGACTTTGTGAGATATTATTTTATTATATAACTGAATTTTCTATCCATACATATAAACTTTAAATATATTAAAATTATAAGGCATCTTTGAGTAAACTACGAGTATCATTTAAGTAGTAAGTCTCGTGGCCAGGGCGAGTGTCCTCTTTTTTGGAAATCTAAATATGGTCACCCTAATTCATGAGTTCTGACCATGAAGTTACATGGGCTGTCATGTAAGCATTTATTGGACCGTGTTAGTGACCCAAACAAAAGGGAAAAATCAATCATGTTTTTAATGTGATTACCAACAAAGTCATGCAGCACCTCAGTGCACAGATAGACTTATTTATCTTCTCTTGTGGTCTTGATAAGCTCACAAAACTCACAAAAAGTTGATAAGAGGAGAATAGACTGCATCAGCCAAATAATATTGACATTTCACATGAAGTCTGATATTGTGATGACAGTGTCACGTTTTCCCTGTGCTGCAATGAGAAACTGCACCAGAGTTCACCTCAGTGGACCTTTCAGGTGTTGATATCACCACCTAATAGCTGGGAAGTGTTGCTTTGGGTATGACTGTGATATTTGAGTGAAATATTTCACTTGACAGAATATAGCAGCAACAACTGTAATGATATGCACAGGAAAATTAGAAACTACAAATCACTTCCCCTCTCTCTTTTTTTTTTCTTTTAGCAAGAAAACAAGTTAACACACACACACACACACACACACACACACACCACTTAATATACAACAATGAACAGGGTACGCCTGGCCAAGAACATTCTTCAGTGTGATTAGATTGCCCTTGCCCTTCAGTACAGGGCAAGTCCAAATCCACCCCCTCTCTCTCACACACACATGCACGCACACACTGAGGGACACAGTGTACAAGCATTACTGAAAATTAAAATCTATCCTGGGGAGCTGCTGGCACCAAGGAGGCTGTTTCATATTTGATGAGCGAACACGGAGCTCTCTCTCTCAGTCTGTCTCTGAAAGGTATTAAACATCACATCATTTTTGCTGTTTTACCAAAGACATCTGAGCTGGACAGTCTTCAAAAAAGCAGTTAACTGAATCTGAAAAGCATTAGTGATGAAACTTACTTTTCGGTGTCGCATGGAAACTGAAAACATCGGAAATGATCTCTACAGGAGGGAGAATGCAGACTACTGTTACCCTCTGTTGAATAATTTTCTTCTCTGAAACACATCCAACTAATTAGTGAAGCAAAATGAGACACTGTTACAGAGATACAGCAGGTAACTAACATCCTCACATTGGAGAGATGTATGCCTCAGGTATAACACATGGCTATGGTTGTTTCTGCATGCAGTAATGAGTGTGTTTTTTTGAACGTGTTTTTCATTTTTCATGTTTCATTTACTCAGTTCTTTCGGCACAGAAGCAAACCTTCAGAGTGAGGAAAAATAAATGAGTATGATTTGTAAATACTGTAAATTTTGGTGAACACAAAATATTGCGGCTTCCAAAACAGACCTTTTAGCCGCTGAGAGTGTGAGGTTGGGTCTTCAGATTTGCAGATTTGTGACGTGCTAGGATATGGGGTGCCGTTTGTAAAGTGTCTCACGCTGAAAATAACATCAACATTTTGCCACATTTGGCTTCAAACAATGTTTAAAAAAGTATTGTGAATTTTTTAACGTCACCTTTTACCACATTTACAGCAATATTTGTTAACTTAGAAATATATTAAATAGTTAAATCTAAATATTAAATGTGGCACCTAAATGTTAAATGTTAAATGTAAATATTAAATCTAAATCTAAATGCTAAATCTAAATTTAAATGTAAATGTTAAATCTAAATATTAAATCTAAATCTAAATCTAAATGTTAAATCTAAATGCTAAATAAAAAAATAAATATAAATGTTAAATCTAAATATTAAATCTAAATCTAAATCTAAATGTTAAATCTAAATGTTCTGGGTGAAACTAAATATTTAGCTAATATGCAAATTCACACTGCCGGTCACCGGAAGTACCAAAATAAAAGCTCGAGATGGTCAGACTTTATAGAATCAAATAACGAATTAAAACCAACTTATCAGGGGAAATGAACACTTGAACATACATTAGCGTGATAATAACTACCTAAAATAACAAGAAACGTGTTTGGAGAAATTTTATTTGACGTGTACTTTGAGTTGTTAGTGTCCCTTCGGAGGGATTAACAACCTAAGCTAAACTAACAACCGTCAGCTCTTAGCCCCGTTAGCAGTGTCTGTAATGACTCATTAACTCTTAAACGGTCCGTGAAAAAAATATTTTTTCCAGCGGATGTCTTAGTTACAACATGATTGATCTAGCAAAGCAGTTTTGTGTTGCGATGTGTGGTATTTATTCAGTTTTGGGAAATCACGATGTCTAGAAAGCATCAGTGGCTGCAGCAGCAGCAGCAAAGCTATCAGGACGTCATCTGTTAAATGTCTCCCGTTGTCGGATACGACATGAAACTACTCCAGTTAGCTCAATCATGTTGTAACTAAGACATCCGCTGGAAAAAATATTTTCTTCACGGACCGTTTAGAGTTAATGAGTCATTACAGACACCACTAACGTGGCTAACAGCTAACAGTTAGCCCCGCTAATCTACGATAACCATGTTATTAATTTCAGAACGTGATAGTAATGTTTGTTCAATCATTGTGTTTATAGACTTTACAAACACCAGATTAGTCTAAACGGTGATACAGTGACGTGAAAAACGTGAGATGTGCATATATATATGTTGCTAAACTCCGCTGGTTTTCTACCCGGAAGTATTTGTAAACAACAAGGTGATTCCCTCCGAAGGGACACTAACAACTCAAAGTACACATCAAATAAAATTTCTCCAAACACGTTTCTTGTTATTTTAGGTAGTTATTATCACGCTAATGTATGTTCAAGTGTTCATTTCCCCTGATAAGTTGGTTTTAATTCGTTATTTGATTCTATAAACAGTCTGACCATCTCGAGCTTTTATTTTGGTACTTCCGGTGACCGGCAGTGTAAATTTGCATATTAGCTAAATATTTCGTTTCACCCAAAACATTTAGATTTAACATTTAGATTTAGATTTAATATTTAGATTTAACATTTATATTTATATTTATATTTAGCATTTAGATTTAACATTTAGATTTAGATTTAATATTTAGATTTAGATTTAGCATTTAGATTTAGATTTAATATTTAGATTTAACATTTAACATTTAGGTGCCACATTTAATATTTAGATTTAGCATTTAGATTTAGATTTAATATTTAGATTTAACATTTAACATTTAGGTGCCACATTTAATATTTAGATTTAGCATTTAGATTTAGATTTAATATTTAGATTTAACATTTAACATTTAGGTGCCACATTTAATATTTAGATTTAACTATTTAATATATTTCTAAGTTAACAAATATTGCTGTAAATGTGGTAAAAGGTGACATTAAAAAAATCACAATACTTTTTTAAACATTGTTTGAAGCTAAATGTGGCAAAATGTTGATGTTATTTTCAGCGTGAGACACTTTACAAATGGCACCCCATACTAGGACGCTATGATGACAGATACACTGAGATCCAAAGATGCTTTTGGCGCATTTATTATGAAGAAACTGCGCAGAGCTGTCACAGCGTAGCAAAGATGGATGAATGGACAAATGAAAACCAATGGATTAAACAGATAAAAAAGTAATGAATGAATGAATGGGTAGCGGTCAACAAAAATTACGGCTATCCAACCCTGACTCTCTCATCTGTATCACAGGTGAGTGCGCACCTTTACACACACACTTCCGCACGTGACCACGCCTACTCCCACGTGAACCACCACCTCTGCAACACACACACACACACACACACACACACACTCAAGCACACCGTGCTCCTCATCCTCAACCTGTATGTCTCCTACACACCAGCCCCTAATTATTAGATCTCGCATAATAATTCACATTTCAAAACACAATAGGAGACACAATAAATCGTCATATCAATTTCAAAATGCAAAAATAAATTGCTCAAGTCCATGAATAAACCATTACACGAATATTCCTTCTTCTGGTCATCTCTGTGACCGACTAGTGCAAAGTCCAGCTCAAGTCTGGAACAACAAAGTCCCTACGGAGGTCAGCAACGTCCTCATGTTGCCTCCTCTTTCTTCAGCAACAAACACACCTTGGATATGGGTCTGTCCAAGCAACTGGTTCTAGTCTTAATCCGAATTTGACGAACAAATCCCTTGCGATCCAGAAAGGTTCGCAAGACATGTCCCATAATCCAGGAATTACGAGGTGTGGTACTGTCCATAAGCAAAACTAGATCTCCTGCGACAAGGTTTCTCTGGACCCCAGTCCATCTCTGTCGTTCCTGTAACAGAGGCAGGTACTCCTTCGTCCAGCGTTTCCAGAAAAGATCAGATATATACTGAACCTGTCTCCATCTTCCCCTCTTCTCCGTGCGTACAGGTCTGCTGCTTGGAACTCTCCAGGTGGTAATGAAGGCTGGTTTTTAAGCAGTAACAGATGGTTCGGTGTCAGTGCTTCCAGGTTGTTAGGATCCGTGGAGGCCTTGGTGATGGGCATGCTGTTAATAATGGCTTCCACTTCACAGAGAAGTCCCTCCTCATCCAAGCATTGTACCTTGAGGGTGGAGTTCAGGACTTTCCTCACCGATCTGATCAGCCTTTCCCATGCTCCTCCATGATGTGATCCAGCAGGGGGATTGAACGTCCACTTGATGCCCTTTTGGAGTAACACATCACGCACCTGTGCCTGGTTCCACTGCGCAATTGCTGTTTTTAGCTCACGTTCTGCTCCCACAAAATCCGTCCCATTGTCAGAGCGCAGCTCGCGGACCTGTCCTCTTCTGGATACAAAACGCCGCAGTGCATTTATGAAGGAGTCAGTATCAAGAGAAGGTGCCACCTCAATATGAATAGCTCTCAATACAAGACAGGTAAATATGACACCATACCTTTTCATTGTACTCCTCCTGCTCCTCACTTCCAAGGGTCCAAAATAGTCAACTACCACATAGGTGAATGGAGGTTCATCAGGCTTGAGTCGTTCAGTGGGCAGATCTGCCATCTGCTGGTAAACTGGAGTGCCGTTAAGTCTTCTGCAAATGGTGCACTTAGACAGAACTCTCCTAATGGCAGTGCTCACTCCTGTCATCCAGTATTTCTCCCTGAGCTCGGACAACATGTGGTTGCGGCCGCTGTGTCCAACCTTTTGATGTATATTTCTCAGCAGCAGGGTAGAAATATGAAGGTCTTTTGACAGAATGATAGGATGCTTAGACTCCAAGGCCAGTGCTGCTTTACTGAGCCGTCCTCCCACACGCAAGACTCCATCCTCCAGCCTTGGACAAAACTTGTACAGGTGACTACTTTTCTTGACACTTTGTCCCTTTTCCAGACACGAGAGCTCCTCTGAAAACTTTCTCCTCTGGCAAAACTGAATTATGGCCAGCTCAGCCTTGTCAATGTCCTCCACTGTAAGAACTCCCAGGACAGCTGTGCTTTTAAATGTGCACCTTTCCTGCTCCATCATTCTCTGTTGTTGCATGCTCTCTTCACTCTGATTAGCTGTTAGCCTTTTTCTCTTCCTTTTGAGGGACCCCAACCATTCCTTGTATTTCAGCCACCATGCCACAGCTTCCTTTAATCGGATCCACGAGGAATAATGATGGATCAGGTGTGTAGTGGGATCCTCTCCAGTTTGTACAGCATTGACAACGACACTTTTCTTCACCTCGGGATCGTCCTGGGAGAGATGGCTCACAGGCTCAGGGTTCACAGGCCATTCTGTTTCCGGTTGGCAAAGAAACGGAGGTCCTGTTAACCAGAGTCTGTCATTCAGAAATCCCTCCACTTTGACCCCTCTGGATGATGCGTCTGCTGGATTTGAAGCTGTATCCACGTACCTCCACTGAGCGGGGTGAGATGATTTCAGTATCTCTGAAACACGATTGGCAACAAACACCTTGAATCTGGAGCTTTTGTTGTTAATGTATTTCAGCACAGAAGCACTATCAGTCCAAAACACAGATTCCTGAAGACTCATGTGCAGCTCTTTCTTCCACAGCAAGTCCATGCGGCTGGCCATTGTTGCAGCAATCAGTTCCATTCTTGGAATTGTAACTGTCTTCAGTGGGGCGACACGAGCTTTTCCCATAATGAAAGCACTGTGCATTTGGAGGTGCTCATTCTGTAACAGCAGGTAAGTGACTGTACCATAGCCTTCCTCACAAGCATCGCCAAAGTGGTGTAGTCGTGCAGTAATAACATCTCCAAACTCCAGAGGTTTTAGACATCTGGGTAGCTCAAAGTTGTCCAGCAGGTGGAGCCCTTGCATCCGCTTAAGCCACTCTTTGGAGACCGTCTCTGGTATGGGGTCATCCCAACCAACTCCTCTTCTGCACAAATCCCTCAAGATCTTTTTTGCTGTCAGAACAAGGGGACTTAACATACCCAGAGGGTCGTAAATAGAGCTTACAGTAGAAAGGATGCCTCTGCGGTTGAGTGGCCTATCCTTCCATACAATTTTAAATTTAAAGTTGTCTGACTTGATACACCACTCCACACCCAGCACTCTTTCAATGGGGCTCCAGGTCCAACTGCCTCATGCCTTTAGCTCTGTGGGGCTCTGGGATGGCCTCGAGCACTTCAGATCTGTTACTTTGCCACTTGGTCAAACAGAATCCCCCTTTAGCACACAGAGACATGAGCTCATGACAGAGGGTCAGTGCTTCCTCCTCTGTTGCAACTGACAGCAAACAGTCATCCACATAAAAGCAGTGCTGCAGCTTGTCCACCGTCTCCTCCCTGTGCTCATGTCCAAAATCCTCTACACATTTCCTGAGGGCGAAGTTGGCACAGCTAGGGGAGGATGTAGCTCCAAAAAGGTGTACCTTCATTCTATATTCACATGGTGCTCAGCTCGTGAAACATAGCTTCTATGTCGGCCATGATGACCACAGGTTCCCTCCTAAACCTGGTCACAACTCCAATTAGTGAGCTGGTTAGATCGGGACCTTGCAACAGCTCTTCATTCAGAGATTGTCCCTTGTAACTGGCACCGCAATCAAACACAACTCGGAGTTTTCCTTTTGTCGGGTGGTGGACACCATGGTGCATAGCCATGGTATGCACCATGGCAGAAAGAGGCTGTACTCCTGGAGGGCTCTCACATCCTCTGTTTTAAGAGTATGCTGTATGCTGCTGCCACCTTTTGCTCATTTCCATAGTGCTCTTTCAATAGAGCCTTCGCCTTCACATATCCTCTGTCCGACTGAAAGTGCTGACAACTCCTCACCAGCTCTTTTGCATGCCCTTTGGTGTACTGTTCAAGGAAGTAGAGTCTGTCGCAATTGTTATTGGTGTTTCTCTCAACTCCATTTTCAAAGGCTTTAATAAACGAATGGTATTTGAGTGGGTTACCATCGAAAATGAGAATTTCCCTTTTTGGGAGTGCTGAGAGGCATTGTTGCTGAATTAGGAGTGTTGTAATTTCATTTTGTTTTCTCATTATGCCCAGCACACTGTCATTTTGTGAGGCGTCAGTTTGTGTAACAGCATAGTACCAAACCCTGCCATCACTTCTTTCCAGCTCTGCATCAGGAACTCTTTCAGCATAGCCTTTACCAAGGAGATCATTAATAAAAGCATTATACTCCCTGTAAAACACTGGATCCCTCTGGAGCCTCCTCTTCAGATGGTATAGACGCTGTTCCACTACTTTCCTGTTATTTGGCATGCTGATGTTTGAGTTTTTCAAAGGCAAGGCGACCTAGTAGTGACCACTGATGTGTTTGGCTGACTTTGTGACCATGTCCATGAATCTCAGGTCTTCTCTGGACAGACCAACTTGTTCCTCCACAGTGGATTCTGGAAAGTCCATCTTAAATTGCTGTTGCCACAGTTCATCCAAATTTACAATGGACACACGGTTCACAGTTACTGGCTGCTCACAGTAATTGGCCTCTCCACCATTTTCTGTTAGTGGTCCATTTATGGTCCAGCCCAGCGCCGTCCTTACAGCGTAGGGTCCATTATGCTCACTGCGGATGACTTCCAGCGGTTCCATGGCTCGTGGGACATTTGTTCCAATCAGCAACTCAATTCCAGCCTCAATCTGTGGTAAGGAGATGTGTTTTCAATATGGCCACCTTGTCAGATCCTTATTTGTGGGTATGTATGCTTTGTGGACTGGCATTGACAACTGAGTGTATGCCTTTGGCAACTCAATGAAGACGTCATCTTCAAGTGCCGCCACCTCCAGCTCTGGCACGATGCAACTACTGACCACCTTCTCCTGCCCCATGGTCCTGAGAAGAATGTTGGCTCTCTTCCCAGATAAATTGAGCTTCTGCATCAGACTCTCAGAACAAAAGACTGCAGTACTTCCCCGGTCCAAAAAGGCATATGTGTGAATGATTTTATTGCCCTTCTTCGCCTTTACTTGGACCGGCACTATAAGCTTGCAATCCATCTCACCAGCCCCTGTAAGCCCACTGGAAACCAAGGTGCTGTCTGCTGTAACCTGGACGCTTCTCTCAGCTGGTGGTGCAGTCGCCACACTGTCCTTATGGAGCACAGTCGGGTGTTTTTGGCCACACTTCGAGCAGGAAATCTTCCTTTGGCAATTTTTGCTGAGGTGTCCTATACACAGACAGCGAAAACAAACACCTTTTTCCTTCAGGAAGTCAATTTTCTCCTTGTGTGCCATTTTTTCCAACAGTGCACACACATCCAATGTGTGTCCTCCAGTGCAGCAGGGACAGATCTTCTTGGCTGGTGGTTTTATGTCCTTGGCTTTGTTCACAGGTTGGGCTATTCTCTCCACACAATTCACTGTGGTAGCGAAGCTGGTTCCTCTGATGCTGGAGCGAGGATGAGGTTTGTGTTTCATTTGTTTGGTTGATGTAGCAATGTCCTGGATGTTTCCAAACACAGGGTCTGTCAAGATTTTCACCTGCTTTTCTACAAAGTTGGCAATGTCCATAAACCTTACTCTTCTGTTGTACCTTTCCTGCAGGTCAGAGGCGTGGCACCTCCAGCGGTCTCGGAGTTTGTAGGGCAGTTTTTTGATGATTTCCAACATGTTTATGGGCATGTCCAGATCATTTAAATACTGCACATCCTCCATAGCATTGCAGCATCCACGCAGAAAGAGGCTGTACTCCTGGAGGGCTCTCACATCCTCTGTTTTAAGAGTATGCTGTATGCTGCTGCCACCTTTTGCTCATTTCCATAGTGCTCTTTCAATAGAGCCTTCGCCTTCACATATCCTCTGTCCGACTGAAAGTGCTGACAACTCCTCACCAGCTCTTTTGCATGCCCTTTGGTGTACTGTTCAAAGAAGTAGAGTCTGTCGCAAATTGTTATTGGTGTTTCTCTCAATTCCATTTTCAAAGGCTTTAATAAACGAATGGTATTTGAGTGGGTTACCATCGAAAATGAGAATTTCCCTTTTTGGGAGTGCTGAGAGGCATTGTTGCTGAATTAGGAGTGTTGTAATTTCATTTTGTTTTCTCATTATGCCCAGCACACTGTCATTTTGTGAGGCGTCAGTTTGTGTAACATTGATCACAGGATCTTCAGGAGCCATTAGATAACGTTGGAGCATGTAAGGAGGACCTGGGAGATGTTTTATGTCAGGTAAGTGAGTGGCTTTAGGCTTCACAGCTGTCTGTGTGTTTTCAATTGCATTGGGTTTTAGTTTAACTGGCAGTGATGGTACAAATTCAGTGGCATTGACATTAAATTGTTGTTTTGAGCGTGTCTTTTCATAGTATGAGTTCATCCCATCTGAAACCTTTGACTTCGATTTACTGCCAACACTGCTTTGTGATTTTATAACACTTAGTTTTGCCATTTCCTCAGCGATTTCATTCTCCAGTAAAAGCTGTTCTCTTCTTTTGCGTAGCTTTAACTCCTCTTCATCCAATGCATGTTTTTCCTTTAATGCCTTTTGTTTTGCTGCCAAAATTGCAAGATTTGTTTCAGTTTTTAAGTGAGCAGATGAGTGTGAAGCTGATGATGAGGAATGATGTGAGCGGGATCTCTTTGTTGCATTTGAGATGCTGTCGCAGGGCCGAAGTTCATCCTGAGGATCTTGTACGGTGGAAACAGGTACTGGAGGGTCTGCAGCAGACAAATCCTTGCTTTTTTCGACAAGAAAAGCCTTTGGTGGTTGATCAGTATTTGTCTGAAATGGTGATTCATTTGAGTTTTCATGTAGCCTTTCCTGTATCCATTTTTTCACTTGTTCTCTGAATGCATCACTGTAGTCCATAATGCTGGAAAACCACTCATTTTGTTTTTTATCTTCATCATCAGGAAGTAGTGGCAGTAATTCATTGTGCAGGTCGGTGCATTCAAGTTGTTCAGTTGTGAGGGAATTTCAGTTACATTTTCTTTTGATTTCATGTGCACTTTTATTTGCGGAATAAGCGCTTTGATTTTATTAACGGCACTTTTGCGCTCATGCTGGAGCCGTTCGATTTTAACTTCCAAAGCTTTGGCCGTCAGTTTAATTTCCCTTTTTTCATTTTCCATGTTTGAACATTCAGCGACAGCGTTTATTTGACTCATTTACGTTAGATTGAATTTTGTATAAAGCAACGCAATCACAGTTCATCGAGAGCGCATTCAAAATCCATCCATAGACATTGCATTTAAATCATTCGATCCAAGCAGATTCGATCCGAGCATTCCAACAAGCAATAGGCCTTTAGACAACATCAGCCGCCACGTATTTATGCCACAAGATCCCGACATCACAATCAAATAAAGCACGGAGAGGTTTCGCCACCATCAATGCGCAAATGCAACCAGCGTAACATCCATTTAATACATTGTCCTCATTTGACACACTGCATTCCAATCGAAGTGGATTCCTTAATCCACAAACACAGGTTCAGGCCTACCTGTTCCCAGGTGAATGGATGGCGTGGTGTGGCACTTAGCTGTGACTCCTTTGTTCTCAGGCTAATCGTTGCGTGATGACTTGGTTCTTTGGCGCGACTTGATGATCTTCATTAAACGCCTTTTTTGTTGACAAAATATTGCGGCTTCGAAAACAGACCTTTTAGCCACTGAGAGTGTGAGGTTGGGTCTTCAGATTCGCAGATTTGTGACGCGCTAGGACGCTATGATGACAGATACGCTGAGGTCCAAAGATGCTTTTGGCGCATTTATTATGAAGAAACTGCGCAGAGCTGTCACAGCATAGCAAAGATGGATGAATGGACAAATGAAAACCAACGGATTAAACAGATAAAAAAGTAATGAATGAATGAATGGGTAGCGGTCAACAAAAATTACGGCTACCCAACCCTGACTCTCTCATCTGTATCACAGGTGAGTGCGCACCTTTACACACACACTTCCGCACGTGACCACGCCTACTCCCACGTGAACCACCACCTCTGCAACACACACACACACACACACACACACACACACACACACTCAAGCACACCGTGCTCCTCATCCTCAACCTGTATGTCTCCTACACAAAGGTTAGATTCAACACTTTTACAATAACAGTGGACCACATGGATAAAAAGGGTCACTCATAATGACAAATCATTCTGACCAGACAGTGCGGTTTTCCGGTGCTCTTGTGTTTATGAAGTCTTTCAGCTCATTGTTTTGGTTTTCTGGCTCGCGACTTTGCTGCTTTGGTTCAAATGTTAGCAAAGCCACATGTGAGACTGACAAAGGAATCGAATTAAGTGGTTAAAAAACAGTGAAACACCAAATCTTACAATGTGTTAGTCAGTCTCTCAGCACTTTCAGTACTGCAGGTAACATCTTTTGTTATGCTATTTCATTCATTCATTCATTTTTGTAACCGCTTACCCTCTTGAGGGTCACAGGGGGGCTGGAGCCTATTCCAGCTGACATTGGGCGAGAGGCAGGGTACACTACGGACAGGTCGCCAGACTATCGCAGGGCTGACACATAGAGACAGACAACCATTCACACTCACATTCACACCTACGGACAATTTAGAGTTATCAATTAACCTGCATGTCTTTGGACTGTGGGAGGAAGCTGGAGTACCCTGCAAATGCTTCACAGGAGGGCTCCCTCCAGGGTTTGAATCAGGAACCCTCGTTCTGTTAGGCAACAGTACTAACCACTATACTGCCATTATGGTATTTATTAAATATAAATGAAATATAGCCACATATGTGCAACTCACATGTCCATCTATTTGTTTATTACTGCTTATCCTCAAGGCCTTTCACACTGGGGATGAACGAAAAACAAACCAATAATACGGAATATTCTTTGACATTTTTTGTGTTTAAACTAGGGCTGTCAAGCAGTTTAATAAATAATTATTAAATTGGGAAGTCAGTAAGGTAAAATGCTTCCACTGCTGCTAATTATAATTGTTAAAATTAATTGATGTAGGCTCCTGCTTATCCTATATGGTCAGGTTTTATAGTACAGGCTACCTTTATCAATGACTCCATGTGATTTCTGACATGTATAATGTCCACAGCAGAACATCAGATAATGCACTTTAAATGACTGGTTTTCTATCTTGACAACAACGTATGTTTACTCTTCTTTTGTTACTCACCATCACAAGCAAGTTCAGCAGCTACATTTCCCCAGATGATCTCCTTATGTTCATTGTCTTTGTTGTCTTCATTTTATTTGTCAAAGGGGACACTATTTTGCGAGATCAGTATCCATATTGTTGTGTGATGGTACTCTGTGAAGAGAACTATGACAGTGACGTCCATGATCAAGTGAAAAGTTTGGGATGTCAGCTGGTTGTGATAGAAGTGTCGCTATGGAAACATGCTCCACCAAGCTCTTCAGTCCATATGGACATAAACTCTTGGATCTCATCTTAAGCACTTTTTGAAAATACTCTTTGTAAATGAAATGTAAATCAATGTGTGTGATCTTCAATAAACTGTCCTGTAAAATGTCCCAACAGTGTCACAGACAATATGTAAACAGTTGTGCTCTGAAAGCTAAGGCTTCTGTCTTCCCTGTTATCACGTCATGACCTTATATTACCTTACCTTACCGCTTGGGGTGCAAATGTAGTATTTTGTCATAATTTCCCAGTAATCGCTGCCTTAGATCATTGTTTGCATAATCCATATTGATCTAATTAAAAACCATAACAGCTAGAACATTCTTCTTTTTGCACCAGAAAGCTAGGCTTCTGCCTTCCATGTCATCACATTGTACACTTGTCATTGAGCTACGAAAACTTGTTGGTGCCAAAGGAACAATGCCTTTTGCACTCTGCAAATCGTAAAATGAGCATATCTCGAAAACTAATAAATGCATAGTCAACATAAATTATGAAATGTTAAGATTTGTTTTTACATTTAAATGTACTGTATTTTGGATCAATCTGTTTTTGTGTTTTTTTTAATATTCTGAAAAAAATGTCAAAGTTTTGTATTTCTTTATTTTTTTGTGACACAAATCCAATACTTTTATCAGTTATTATTGTTTATTGCTTTCATAACCTTTTAGCTTAGGTTGTACAAATTTAAGGGATAGAAGGGATTTGAAGATACTCTAAGGCATGACATTACAATAAGCAACAATACCAATGTAGGCACTGGGCGACCATTTCACACACTGAGCCAGCAAGAGTTCCATTTTTTTCTTTTTTTTACTGTCTAACATTTAACCACCTTCATTTACAATTATTATCACATGACACACCTTCTATTATAATGTAGAACATCTTATAAACACATTTTATATCAGTCTCCTACAATATATTCACGGCTACTCTCATTGCAGTCTGTGCTGCTAGTGTCTGCTGTGCCTTACAGCTGTACTCACAATGTTAGTCTTAGTATTATTTATGTTTCAAAGAAGTTGTAAGTAGTAAGTAGTACATTTTATATTCTTTTTCAGCCATGTATAAAAGTCTGTTAATTAGATTAATGACTGAAATATACATGATACAGACACATGAAATAACTTAATGTGATATGATAAAAACATTAGGTTGAAACAGTATTTCACATACAGCACCAGCCTGTCAGCACATAGATAAATGTTCCAAGTATGCAACCTAATTCAGACTCTCTCATCTGCATCTATAAATAGTGAATTATGACCATTTCAGCTCTGTTCAGTGTATGTGTCTTCAAGTCTGAACATCAGTGCAACATAAGCATGGACATTCAGAGTTTAATAAGCAACCTCTGTTACTGATACTGTCTCTATTGAACAGGTCAGGATGGGAGGTTCTCAAGCAGAGCTCTTACACATTTAATATGTGAGACTGAGTCAAAATGAGCTGGTGGTGATAGGGAACATGTCACCCACGGCAAGAATAGTTGTAGACAACAATGGAGGTTTGTAAGACACAAAATCTATATCAGGCTTTGGCTGCATGGGCATTACTCAGTGGAATCACTTTATTTTTTGGTAATTATGGTCTTTTCACAGGATTTGTTGACAATAATAATATAGATTATCACCAGCCAGCAGCTGTATGCTTTGAAAACTGGCCACTGCCAACAACACCAAACACACAAACACAGAGTAATTCACATAGCAGACCATGGCAGAGGCAGGAGTCCATCTCAGAAGGTCTTTCAATAATTAACAGCAGAGAGCAGGGTATTCCCATCAGCTTGCTACCGTATAGGAACAGTATGTGCCTTTGTGTACATTTACACACACACACACACACACAGGTAGACATGCACATGTTACCCACCATCGCATGAAGTTCACTGGCTGCCATGCTCACTGAGGCCGTGTCATTTAGCCAAATGAGATTCTCCCTGCATGGAAACAGATGGGGGAGTTTCCCCTTTGGACTGAACAGCGCAGTGAGAGATGTAGTGCTGCAGAGTAGCTCTGCTCTCAGCAGGAGGATAAATACACCTCCTCCTGCCTTTCAGCCCTGCTGAGACCTCTATTCTCTTTCAACAGCTGCACCACCTCCGATACAGACAGCAGAGATATTTTCAGTAACAGTGGCTGTCTTCTGCATCTCTGGTATTTTCTCTGGCTGGGGGAGAAATTAAAGTGGCAAACGTGTAGGTAACCCTTTACTTTAACACCATGTCTAACTGCCACCTGTGAAAGGTCACAATAAAACTATATGTGTGCTGTTCGCTGACTTCTGATGTGAACAAAGACATCAGAATATGCAATGCTGGTAACACTGAGTATGCACTATGTGGAGATATTACAGGCACTACGCTAAGACCAGTTGCACCACCTTACCTGACATAAAGCATGCTTCAGTTAACATTAGCAGAAACCTCTATGTGGACCAACACATTAAGCCTCAGGGATAATATGCATTGGTGTTACATCATGCTACAAATGCCAATTGATGGGATTGCTTAAACCACCAGGGAACTAAATTGATCACTAGACAAGATACAGCATAGTTTGTCCAGTTCAGCACAGCAGGTGGAATTTATTGACTCAACTACAGTGTTTGCTTTGCTGAAATTAATCAGAGCTGCACAAAAGAGGAAACAGAAAAGCTTGAGATTTTACAAAGTAGAGACAAACAGCTGTAGTCAGGTGGGGATGTGTGAGAGAATAAAAGTCACCACTATGCTACCAGTCACACAACAGGATAAAATAAGAGTAGTCTGACAATCACCAAATAGACACATTTTACTTAATGGTCTACATCAAGTTTAAGTTGCTTTAAAGTGTGTATTGACTGGTCTAGAGCTGGGCCATCTCTCCTGAGAGTTATTTGAAACTTACATTAATTATTTTTTTGGCCACATGGGGGAAGCGCAACAATGTGAAAACACAACCTTGACATATTGTTACTTTGTAAAGTTGACTGAGTAAATGAGGGGTCATCACATTGTTAACCAACTGTGTTTCTGCAAGAAGGAAGTGCTCCAACACACAGGCAATAAGATGTGTTGCATTGTGTAGGTTGACAACTGCTGCCTGTGTTCACCTTGTGCCCACATTTTATCAAATATCTGACCAGTTTTATAATCTAACATACAATGTGAAGAACTGACAAGGTTTGAAGACAATGAGAAATATTGTTTCATGTCAATCCACTTAACACTAATCACTGTTTACATGCAGCACTAATTAAATCACTTCTCCTGCACAGCTGTGAGGTCAGCTGGTCATGTTACTGCAGTCATGATGACTGTACAGAATGTGTTGATATTTGTGTTTTAGTATGTGTTTGTAACAACATGATGTCATGACAGATGTTGTCTGGTGACCGTTCAAAAACATGAATTCAAAAATGTTTATCAATACAGTATTTTTTGATCCGAAACACAGCCACAGTGGAGACTCACCTGGTTAGTTACAAAATTACACTGCACAGAGCTGTGTAACTGTGTAACTAATTTTTCCAAAATCATATCATTAATAAAATAAATGTTATATTATATAGGGGAACAGTTTTAGTTCATGTTGATAAATCAGCTTCCAGATCAACAAAGCCAAAAAACCATTAGTGACTGGTGTTGTTTGGCCAGAGCTGGCTGTGGGAACTGACCAATAACTGAGTCTCTTGACTTGTATTTACTGTAGCTAGCAATAGCAACAAAAAGCTAAGGGTGCTTTCCTAATCTGACCTTTTTGGTTTGTTTAAAATGAACCTGCGTCCGTTTGCCTGCTAGAACTAATCATTTGACCTGGTGTGAAAGCTGTCAATCACACCCTGGTGCAGATCAAGCAACAGAACAGAGAAAAGGTAAAAAGGTGGGTCTGATATCAAGTTTGTTTTTTTGGTGTGAAAGCAAAAGAACCAACCAAAAAACTGTATGACAGACATGAAGTTTTAGCATGATTTCAAAAGTTAAACTAAATCCATCCATCCATTATTAATAAGAACTGGTAACCATGGTAACACATGTGGGTATTTTCCCTGATTAATAGGTCAAAAGCTGTCAAAACTGCAAACTGCTGTGCTTCTATTAAACTCTTGTATTAGTCAGTTCATTAAGTCCAATAAAACATGTGTGGCAGTGATCCCACAGTAATAAGCTCTGAATCATTACTGTCTCTACCTTGTACTCATTATCTATGACATGCGGTAGATTTGTTGGTTAATAATACTAATAATGCTCATAGTCACTTATTTCTTCATGAGCTTTTTGTGACACCAAAGAACATAAATATAAACATCAGAGACATTAAAGTGCGGCACAAACTTCTGTTAATCAGCAGAATTTGATTTTCCCACGTTGGGCCTGATGAAGCAGGATGACGAACACCAATCCTGTCAGTCTGCAGTATATACTGTAAAACTAAAGTGCAACAATATTCAATTTTTTTTTTCCCTTGGTGAGGACCAAATGAACTCAACTAGTGTGAAAGCACCCCCAGAGACAAAACTGGAAATGTGCTGATGGTTAGCACAACAACTCTGATTTTAGTATGTTTCTGATGACACATGAAAACCAACATAAGTCTTTAAGTCCTAAAAACGCATTTGATACCTACATAGGCCCACATGATGTTACCCTAATTTCTGGTACAGTGATTTGTAGCCTCTGTGACTGTTACTACATTGTGCTATAGATGTGTTAGTCCTGTATTGTATTATTCACTGTCATCTTACAGTTGGGCCAGTACACAATTCTGTATTATTGTTGGTCACATTGTCACCTTCCTCATCATTTCAAATGTTGCCCTTGTTGATTCAACTAAAAAAGGATTTGTAATCACTTTGTAATTGGGCGTGTGTGTGTGTTTGTTTGAAAGCCCACATCATTGAAACCAAGTCAATTTTCATAATGAATAATGCAGTCCTAGCTTTTGAGACACAGAGATGAAAGAAGACTGAGTGTTGGGGTTCAGAGACATGGCTGCAAAGAGAGAAAGAACAAAGAGCACCTAATGAATAGCTATTTAAAAATAAGAAAAGGCCAGTGGGTTAGGATCACTGCCGTGCACTCTTTTCACATGTTAACACGTCTGTTACATTGAGTTAGTGAGCAGATGATATTGAACAAGGTGTTCAGTTGCAGCGTTGTCTGCCCCAGTGAATTCCAGACAGACTGACAGGTAAGCAGAAAGAGAAAGACAGATGGTGAGATAAAGTCAAGAATGCCACACAGCCAGCCAAGAACACAGCCAACTCAAAACAAACTATGCACTCATGTTCTTATTCACAGGGATTTAGTTTTAGTAGTTTGGTGAGTTCTTGATGCTAAAAAGCTGCTGTATGTGAAAATGAATTGCAACAGAAAATCATATTTGAGGATTTTAATCAGCTAAATAAGGAAGAAAAAATAGACAGACATCCTTGTGGGAGGTTAGCTGGAATGTCTGACAGACAGACAGACAGACAGACAGAAAGCTAGGTGAGTCGTGGCACAGTAGCCAACCATAAAGACAGTGAAGGGAGACAGGGTGAGACCAGTCAGGCTGCAGAGTTTTCTCTCAGTACAACTTCTGTAATTACACTTGCAAGTGAACTGAGTTTATTATAGAACTTTTCCCTTCCCACGGTCAGACAGTACATGAAGTACAGATAATTATCTGCGCCACACAGACACACATGCACACACACACTGACACACACACTACTCCTCTGCAATGCTAGAAATTGCACGGTATATAATATTGAAGTGGCTGCTACAGTAGGTGCTGCAATGTTCATTACACCAAACAATTCAACAGACAAGTTTCATACTCTGAGGGTTAGTGGTTTTGAAGTTTGCCTTAGTAGGGAAAAGGTCATAGGAATACAAAAATGGAGCGGACTGATATACATTCAATGGCAATCTGCTGAGGAGCATTTTAATGTGTAGAAGTAGTCGACCTTTCTTCTTCTGGCCACCTGATGGTGTTCAGAAGGTCATCAAAATCATTAGGAATCAGCCTCTCTGAGCCATGAATATCTTTTCCGTATTATCTGGCCATCCGGTCGTTGGCTCTAAAGATCCTGCACTGGCAAATTGCTCTGGTCTGCTGGAAGAACAACTGGACAACCTAGTCGGTGGACTAACATTACCTTTCTTAGCTTGATCACTAGCATTGAGTAAGAACCTTAAAGGTATACTATGCTGAATTTTCCTTATAAAAAAAACAATGCACCCACCTTATTCCTGAGGGGGCTATTGTAGAAATGATTATGGGTGCAACTCCCATTGAGATAGCGCAAGTAGTAAGATAGTTAATTGCAAAGACTGCCTTAGGTTAGTCCCAGTGGCTAATCTTTGTGGCTAACCACTACTGATGGTTCTTTTTGAAAGTAATCAACCTTCAATTTAGCAAATATTGCTTTGTTTTTAACAGATATTTAACTAACATTACATTAACATTTTCTAAATGTCCTTGCAAAGCTCTGGTACCTCTTTGGCTGTCAGCGTCTCTAATGTTACTAACAAAATGTGTGGCTTTAACATCAGTTTGTTGAACATGCACCCAGAACAAAAAGGGACTCTTCCTCTAACCAATGGTACAGTTTTCAATGCCTGCCTATAGAGAGGAAAAGGTTGCCACCAATCTTGTACTATATCATCTCACACTGAAAAATAAAATATACTGTCCCTTACTGAATCAATATGGGGTGTGATTTGTGCTGTATTTTTATGCACACCCTACTCTGATGCATACACTACATTCACATGCTTGGAATGGCATAAATCCAGAAAAACATACTGTTATAAAACAAACTCAGCAGCATAGGCTACCTTGAATTATGTTTCGTCATCTAGGCTGATAACATCTTAATGATTTACTGTATCTCTTTCATACCATATCAAATGAACACCTAGTTATTTATTTTACTACTACATTATTTTACTAATATTACTAAGGTCTGCTGCTAAATTCAGCATTAATGTGTCAATGTGTAAACTATGTTGATAAGTCAGACAAGTGGCAGAGCGTTAGGTGAGCAACATAATATTTATTCACTTTACATGGGGCTAAAATTAATACCTAATTATGTTAAATGTTTGCCAACTGTGTGGACACCTGTTTATGTGTCACAAGAAACTAGTCCATACCCACTGAGTGCACAGTTACCCACGTACACTTTCACATGGTGTGTGTTTGGGATACAGGTCATAGGAAATTGCAGATTAAATAGTCAACTGAGCCCATTAAGAAGAGCAATGTATTCAGACAGAGTTTTTGTGAATTTGATAGTACGATTGCTTTATTGAAAGTACAGTAGTACCATTGCCAATAGTGGGATAGTTAGTGGGCTAAAACTGTACATTAGTAGTTGAGGTAGCATGTTGAAAGGCAGATAGTTTAAAGAGGCAACAGACAGCATATTTTCCTAAATATATCATTATGAAAATAATGTGGGTTGCACAGGGTAGTGGCCACAGTAAAATCAGACTATCAGCGTTTACATAGGTTACTTAGTGGCTTTGCAATCTTTGTAATAAAAAATAAAAAATAAAAATCTGCTTTATGGCAGGAAATGCGTCATGTATTGCGAAACTGGTCAGTCAGCCAATCAGGGACTGGAGCGAGTCCTTATGAGGAGTTTTTTTTTTAGTTGGGCATGAGATAGTTGAGACATGAGCACAATGGCAGACAGACAAAGTTTGGAAACAAGTGAAAAACGGCCTAGCAAAAGAAAACGAGCTCCTCTGTCTGAGGAGGCAAAGAAGAGCAAAATGGAAGAGGTTTCAAAACCGATGTCCAGCTAGCTTTATTTCTAATGGATCAGTAAGTAACACGGCTAAATGTTAGCTGGATGAGAGGACTGTACTGTACTGGCTGCTAGTTAATTCCTAGCTGGCCAGCATCGCAAATCACCTGTAACTAGAGTTGCCACCAGTCCCGTTTTTCCCAGAATTGTTCTCTTTTTTCATCAGCTGTCCCAGGAAAAAAAAATCTCTCCCGGGACACAATTTGTCCCGTTTTTGGGGGAAAATGCAGCAGCAGCAGGCCAAGGGGTCCATCCAGAACGACGCATAGTGCGTCCAAATTCACACCTGTTCTTCTCTATGATTTTTCACAGCGGAATTGTAGCTTTCCGAATGTTTTCACAACGAAAAAAATGATAAAATTACACTAAAATGATGTATAACAGAGCTTTCATACAGCTCTGCACACACATTACTCTTGGATGGATTACTCGCGAATGCAGCATCGCACAGAAATGCCACACATATCACATGAAAGCGCAGGAACAGAGCTTTCCAGTGATACCACACACATCATTGTGCTGTCATTCCAACCCGCTATGACTACAGATTAATTGTCTACCAAATGAAAACCTGACAAATTTCTTTACAACCCATTATACAGATCTTGTTATCAGTCACTTCATATAGTGAGGAATATCGTATCTTACCACGTCTTAGGCTTGTGTGTGTTTCTCCCTGTCTGTCCACATTTGTAGTCCGGCTTTCAAGATGCAAATATCTCCATATTGTCCAGTTGACACTCCATCAAGCTTTGTATGACAAGACAAGCGCACTTCACCTTTGCGCACCCAGACAACTGTAGCCTAATTATGCATGCTGACAGGGCCGTAGTCACCATATACATTGAGGGGGACATGTGCCCCCCTAATTCCCAATTTTTTTTTTTACTGCAGTCAAAGTGACAAATATTATCTTGGAGGACATCATTGCACTTGGTTGACTATTTTTCTATGATCGTAGATGTAAATATTGCATGTTTCTTTCAGATAAAACACATTTTTGACTTGTGAATGAGTCAATGGAATGTCTTGCAATAATGAAAAAATACTGGCAATCATGTCCACCTGGCACAAACCACATGTTTTGGACAGCTGTGAAGTGACAGAATGCCCCAGCATCATGGTTCTTATATTGCCAGATTCCAGAGAGTCTCCCCTCTTCATATATGGCAGAATATGTCAACTTCCAACTTGCTATGGTGAGATACATGTAAAAATGTAAGAATTTAGTCACACAGATTTGTTTTTTTCATTGATATAAAAATTAATATAAAATACAGGCACATAGAAGGACATGGGATGATGGCAAATCTGGTCTCCTATGTCCGAATTTCATATTCATTGGTCAGTCTGAGCTGGTAATGGCCGAGCCCTCCGCCTCAAACATTTGGTCGAGTGTCCCTTTTTTTCACAAATCCAAGGTGGCAACCCTACTGCAACCAGGGACCAGGTAACGAGTGTTGGTCGGCTGACATCCTCCTTGCCATTCTAGGCAGCCCTCGGACAGTGTTACCCCCCTCCCTTCCTTCTGTTCTCTTCTCACAGAGGCAGCTATCAACGGACATCGCCCAGCTAAGTTACGCGCAGCTAAGTGAACACTGGACTTTTCACTGCACCAGCCTTAGACTGAGGCAAGGCAAGTTTATTTGTAGAGCACAATTCGTACACAAAGTAATTCAAAGTGCTTTACAGAACAAGAAAATGCATTAAAATCACAATACAAAATAAAAACATAAATAATCATTATAAAATGAACTTTAAAAGAGAAGAGTGCAGATAAGATCCTTTCAGTCATATGCACAGTGAAATAGAGCTGTTTTGAGCCTAGATTTGAACATTGTCAGAGTAGAGGCCTGTCTCACATCTTCAGAAAGACTGTTCCAGATTTTAGCTGCATAAAACTGGAATCCTGATTCCCCATGTTTAATCCTGACTCTGGGCACCAGCAGGAGGCCGGTCCCTGACGTCCTCAGAGTCCGAGATGGTTCATATGGCACTAACATGTCAGAGATGTACTTTGGTGCTAGGCCGTGGAGAGACTTGTACACAAGCAGAGCTGCTTTAAAGTCTATTCTCTGAGCCACAGGAAGCCAGTGTAGAGACCTGAGCACAGGACTAATGTGCTCGTACTTCCTGGTTCTGGTCAGGACCCGAGCAGCAGCATTCTGGATGTACTGCAACTGTCTTACTGCCCGTTTGGAGGCCAGTGAGCAGGCCGTTACAGTAGTCTAACCTACTAGAGACAAATGCATGGATAAGTCTCTCCAAGTCAGGTTTAGACACTATACCTTTAATTTTGGCAATGTTTTTAGATGGTAAAAGCTGCTGATGTTATTGATTTGATGTGGCTGTTAAAGTTCAAGTCTGAGTCCATTATTACCTGAGATTTCTAACCTGATTTGTAGGTTTTAGAGAGAGAGACTGGAGGTGACTGCTGACACTTTCTCTTTGTTTCAGTGGACCAAATACGATGACTTCAGTCTTGTCTGAATTTAGCTGGAGAAAGTTGTTTTGCATCCACACACTGACCTGTTGGATGCAGTGACAGAGTGAATCCACTGGTCCATATTCACCTGCTGTCAGTGAGACATAGATCTGAGTGTCGCCTGCATAATTGTGGTAGGACACATTATTACTTTGTATTAACTGGCCTAAAGGCAGCATGTAGAGATTGAACAGAAGGGGTCCCAGGATTGACCCTTGGGGCACCCCACAGGTCAAGGCCATGTGGTCTGAGACACAGTTACCAATTTCAACAAAGTACTTCCTGTCTTCTAGATAGGACTTCAACCAATTTAGGGCAGTGCCAGAGATGCCCACCCAGTCCTCTAGTCTCTGTGAAAGGATCTCATGATCGACAGTGTCAAAAGCAGCACTCAGATCTAGCAGGACTAAAACTGAGACTTTGCCTGTGTCAGTGTTGAGGCGGATGTCATTTGTCACCTTAATAAGAGCGGTCTCAGTGCTGTGATGGGGTCTAAAACCTGACTGGAAAACATCAAAGGAGTTGTTCTTTAGGAGAAAGTCAGTAAGCTGTTGGTAAACAACTTTCTCAAGGACTTTGCCTAAAAACGGCAGATTTGAAATGGGCCGGTAGTTGTTCAGTACTGTGACATCAAGACTGCTCTTCTTTAGGAGAGGCTTTATGACCGCAGTTTTCAAGGCCTTTGGGAATGTTCCAGATTGTAGTGACATGTTAACTATGTGAGCGAGTGGTGGTAACAAACTGCTCAGCACAGACTTTAGAAATCTAGTGGGTAACACATCGAGGCAGCATGTAGACGAACACAGACTGGTGATGATCTCTTGGACAGTTTTGTCAGTTACAGGTGCAAAATGAGTCAGCTCTAAGTGTCTGGGTGGCTGCAGGGTTGTTATTGGTGTTGTGGAATTGATGGCATTTTTAATGGTCTGAACCTTGTCGCAAAAGAATACTGCAAACTCATTACACTTAGATGTGGAGATCAGTTCCAACAGTAGTTGAGCTGGAGGGTTTGTTAATCTGTTCACTGTTGCAAATAAGACACGTGAGTTGTTACTGCAGTTTCCAATAATTTCCGAAAAGTACCTCTCCCTTGTTCTACGTAACATCCGGTTGAACACGTACAACTTTTCTTTATAAATTTCATAATAAACATGAAGCTTCGACTTGTGCCATTTCCGCTCGGCCCTCCGGCACTCCCTTTTCTGTGCCCTGACCGAGTCGTCATTCCTCCATGGCGCCTTCTGCTTATTTTTAACCATTTTAACCTTCACAGGGGCAATGGTGTCCAGAACATTCAAAACACTCAAAGTAACAGAATTCAACAAATCATCAACATTAGAACATGAGGCATTTTCAAAGTTTATCATTTCCATGAACAGAGCACCTGTACTGTTATTTATGTGTCTCCTCTGAACAACTGCAGGACCAGCCGGTGGTTTGGGAGAAACAGACAGGTCACAGAAGACACAGAAATGATCAGACAGAGCAACATCAACCACACTGACGTTTGAAATATTAACCCCCTTTGTAATGAGCAGGTCCAGAGTGTGCTGCGCTCTGCTGTGTGTGGGCTCACACACATGCTGAGTCAGGCCAAAGGTTTCAAGGACAGCACTGAGCTCTTTAGCATTTCTGTCACAGACATTATCCACATGTACATTAAAATCACCTGTAATGACCAAACCATCAAAGTCTGTGCATACAATGGAAAGCATCCTGGTAAAATCATCAATAAAACTTTGACGGTGCTGGGGAGGCTTGTATATGACTACATAGAGTATGGACGGAGATTGTTTTAGCTCCATTTTAAAGGATACATACTCAAATGATGAAAACACCCCAAATGACAACCTGTGCATAACCATATGATCTCTAAATATTGCACAGACACCTCCACCCTTTTTGTTTTCTCGTGTTTCAGATTCAAATTTGTAGTTGGGTGGAGCTGATTCTGTTAGAACAGCATTACCTGTGTTTTTGTCAAGCCATGTTTCAGTTAAAAACATAAAATCAAGATTATACGAAGAGATCAAATTATTAATTAAAAATGATTTGTTAGACAAGGATCTGACATTAAGCACAGCAAGTTTCAGATTAGTTTCAGTAGGACTGGACATTATCTTTCTACACAGGATATGGATTAAATTTCTCTGATTGGACAGTCTAACTGTCCTTCTGTAATCTGGTCTATGTGGTGTGGCTGTAGATATAGCACTAGGGGAGAATATTGTCTCACAGGGCCCCAGCTTGATATTACCTTTATCATGGCTGTAAGTCCTGGGACAGCAGAGGCCCTGTGCATCCTAGCTCTTAGGGATACCAGCTCTGGGGGCAGGTAGGGGGGGGGGGCAAGCAGGGGAAAGTGTGGGTGATGGACCAGATGAAAACCGAGGGGGACGAGCTGGGGGAGTTGGTGATAGAAGTCTTGACCTTGCTATATTAGGGGTGAGGGGAACCATCTTAATCCCTGATTTGATCAGGCTTTCAAGATGGTTGGGAAGGCCCATGGGGGAAGGTGGGGATGAAAAGGAGAGGGACAAGTGTCTAGAGGGGGTAGATGTGGCAGGGGGGGCCCAGGGCTGGTCTGTGGGTAGAAGAGGTGATGGGGGTGCTGCCGGGTCTTCTGCTGGGGCCGTCACAGACGAGTCCAAGGCCTGTGATGAGGGCCCGGGGGGAGGTGAAACCGATGGCGGGCCTGAATCCTTCACTGGGGGCGGTGGAGGCTGTTGTGGTGCTGGAGATGAATCCTTCGCTGGGGGTGGTGGAGGCTGTTGTGGTGCAGCTGGTGCTGAAACACTGGCTCGGTCTCTGGCTTCTGCGACAGAGATGCTTCTCTCGTTCCTCTTTTCTCTCACTGGTCGCTCAGGACCCTGTCCCGGCCCATTCTGATGCCTCAGAGCATGGAGGAGGTGTTCCGTCAGCACTCTCCTCCCACCTCTGCACAGGTGTGGGCCCTTTCCCTTGAACAGGTCCTCTCGTTTCCAGAACAGATAAAAGTTCTCAATGTAGTGCAATCCTCTGTATGCACACTCTTTGGACAGCCATGTGTTCAGCTGAAGCAGCCGGCTGAACTTGTTTATCTTCCTGTCTATGTTTGGAAGAGGTCCACTAATGAATGCCTTGACCTCCACTTTATCAAGCTCCTTGAAGAACTTAGTGAAATCCCTTTTCAAGACTTCAGTCTGTTCCTTTCTGATGTCCACTGCACCCACGTGCACGATCAGCTGTTTGACTCCTCGGTGTGTAGACAAAACTTTTGGGAGGAGTGTTGTTATCTCAGAGACAGTGGCACTGGGACAGCAGCATGTTTGAATTCTTCCGTGGTTTATGCCACTGATAGCACCGTCTCCTATCAGCAGCGTATCTCTGACCTTGACTTTTGGTCCAGATTGTCTGTTTGCCTGCTGTCTTTTGCCGACTTTATGGCTCCAGTTTCGTGAAGATAATCCATTTTCTCTTTGTTCATTAGAAACATTAAATTCACTCTCTGACAGTGGCAAAAATCTGTTTGTAAGCTGTATTTTGGGTGATGTTACGTAGGTATTAACATTGTCTCTCATCACTTTGTGCTTTGGCTTAGCACCAAGTTCTCTCCAGGATGAGGCATTTTGGTCTTTACAGAGTTTTGGAAAAGACACAGTATCACTCAGGTTTAAAATTAAAGTAGCAGGTTTTTCACCCTTTTTACTGAAAGTAACTGTGGGCTTCTTACCACCGGATGTCACTGGGAGCGTCTTGTGAAGTCCTTTTTCAGATTCTGAAGCAAAAATCCGTGCTTGTAGCTCATTAATTTCTTGTTGATATCTCCGACAGCGTTCACAGAAGGAATTTGTTTGGTTTCTTCCCCCGGACATGCTGCTGGCTCATCAGATCGGTTAAAAATATAAAAATGTTCTTCAGAGTCTTGGTTTACTTAAAATAATTCATGAAATGCTGGATATAGAGATTTTCCAGGATTTGTAGAAGGAGTAAAATGATTAAAAAGCAGAGTAAAGAAGGAAGCAGACTGGAGCAAGCAGGAAAGCGTCTGCACTCTTCAGAAGCAGGAAGCTGAGGAGCATCAAAATCAGTTAACGTTAGTCCACACAGCTCTCCCAAGCTGGCCTGGAGAGCAAGGAGATCATGTCGGTCACTGGCCATAAATGTGAGAGCAGCCTTCGCTGCTACTGGGCACCCAACATCTCCGACTGGGAGAAGTGGGGGCGCAGTGGTAGTTCACATGTAAAATGTGCGGCTAGCCCTTGTTGCAGCAGCATACCATAACATGACTTAGTCATACCAAAAATTAGAAAAAAACAACAACATTCGGCCACAGGGGGAGCCACAGCCGGTTGCGTGGTGATCGGTGAAACCCTTGAGATGTTATACACCTTTATGTGATGAGCCACGCCCTCCGCAACATTCATTGCCTTATAGAAGCTCAGTTTTAGTAAGTTTTCCAACTTTTGCCAAGAGGGAACTTTAGATATTGGTCCCTAGATTATGTTCACCGAGTTTCATGCAGATCGGTCAAACTTCCTAGGAAGAGATCGATTTTAAGTGTTTTTCAAAAAATTCAAAATGGTGGAAAATCTGTATATGGGTTATGGATTCTTGAGGCAAATTTGTTCCTCACATGGAGAGGCATCTCTGTGCAAAGTTTCATGTCTCTACGACATATGGGGCATGAGATACGCCCATTCAAAGTTTCCTATTTCAATCGGTTGCTAGAACGCCCCCCTTTGGCCAATTGATGTAATATTGCTTCATTCGCATCCGGATAAACTTACACAAAAGTAATCCCTCTAAATCATCACTGTGATAAAAGTGTGTTGCAGTGTATTTATCTGCAGAGACTGTGTATTGCTGATTTTCTTCTTAGTTTGCTATATTCGTGATGTTCCTGGTCACATCGAGCAGGTGAGGTTGGGGCTTGACAAAAATGCAGCAACCAGGTGCCAGACCATAAGTAACATGCATCTAAAAGGTAGTTATGAAAACTGTGCAGCAAAAAAACATGAATACAGTAAATGAGAATGAATCAGGGGCTGGCGTTAACTTTCACTTTTGCTTGCAATATTGTTTATCAACATAACTTAGAATTCCTGCTTAGTATACCTTTAATAAAAACCCTTCTTTATTTTACGAGCATGTCCTCAGCTGGCTAGCATGATAGCAGTTAGCTCATTAGTAATTCACCACTTAGCCCTACAGATACTCACTATGTCAAGTCTCTAGCATGGCCTACATTGTGAGGACGCAAGAATGAGCTTAAAAACTATGTTTAAAAAACCTGACGTTCAGTCCTCGCTGTTTTAGTGCAGCGTTTTTTTTAATATGCGGCTGAGCCATTGCCACTTTGCCTGGACTCTTCTACTGAGTTGTTACTATGCAACATGTGAATGTGTAGAGCTTTGGAGAGATGGTGTTTGTAAAGGCAGCTAAAAACAGAATTATGTATGATATTGATATGTTTCTATTGTTGTTTTTGAAGTACTTTCCTTATCTAGATATGTGCAATGGAAACAGATTCAGCAAATAAATGTTGACCTACATTCATGATGCAATATTAGCTGTTCAAAACTCTTTATTTCCATAGGCCAGTGACTGTTGTCTAAATTATTACACAGCCATTAATTTTCTTCATTTGGGGTATGACTGGTGCTTTTTTAATTATGTCATCTGCCTTCTTCTGTAGCGGCACCTGACTGAAGAATTAGCACGTCTTAACTTAATGAACCAACTCCCAATATTCACACAACAGTAGTGGATAGAAAAGCACATGCATTTGCATTTTGTTTGCCAATTTTTCTAAATATTTGGTTAAAATCAATGCTACATTTAGATGAAAACACAACTGTTGTGCGTTTGAAAAAGGTTTTCTTACATCTGGAATTGCTGTGCCTGGTAGTCCTGGTTTCATTTTTGGTCTTGATGGATCTCAGTGATGATCCAATATGTCATGACTATAGAGGCATCAGAATGTCTGAAGAAACTTGTTACAGCAGGTCTGCAGAGTAATATACTTCACCTGTAGATCTGTCTGCTCAGAATGTTCTTAACAAGTGTCACCTCACCAATGAATCCTTACACTTTCCTGAAGCTCTGGAGTTATAGAGGAAGACATGAAAGTTGTGTATTTAGTTATGGGGAATCTATGAATATTTCTGCAGAAACAAACTCGCCCACCATTTTAGACTGAAAACATACCACTTAATCCAAACATACGCTAGCTGCGTGTTGCTGTTATGTAACAATTTAAGTTCTCAGGATTAGTGTTGATAATTATTTGCACCCTCTTTTACATGTTCTTTTGTCACAGCAGGATATTTATTAACCGCAGCCTCCCACTAAAGGCTGAAGTGTTTGTGTGCCGATCCAGCAGTAACAGACTGTGGATGCCTCAGGGCTCTACCTCGTCAAGGAGATTTGACATTAATTAGGCTAGCTGACGCTAATTACTCCCATCCACTGTCAGGCACGGGGAGTTCTCTGGACCTCTGGTGGGCTGCTTTGGACTCATGGCTTTCAAGGACAGGTGCCTGCTGGAGTTGTGGGTGGGAGGGAGCACTGATTGACATTAGAGGGAGGGCCTGTTCGCCTGAGGGTGAGACAGTTATAGAGAGGGATGAAAGAGAAATGTTATGATGGAGGCAGAGAAAGATGGAGCTGGCTGGAAGGAAATGAAGACAGAGGTGGTATCATGACAAGAATAATCTAGAAATGGCCAAAGCGAATATAACGAGTGACAAAAATCAGCTACTATTAGAGAGACACTGACAAATATACTGTGCTAATTTCACCAAGTCATACACACCACTCTGCTGGTCTCAGTTTGTCTGTTTTTTAACTGAAATATTACTTCAAGTCATGTCTTTTTTACCATGCTCCTGATCGATGTCAACATAACACTGTTGTGTTTTCCACATTTGTTCACATTCAAAGCACACCTATGAAGGTAAGATGCAAGACTTTAATGTGCAAATTAGAGCAGATAGTGCAGTGAGAGCTGGCTGCTGCTGCAGGAAGATTCCTGGGGGTGGACTGGAGTAAACATGGCAGGCGCTGCTCAAATACAGATGCAGCTCAGCGAGAGAGAGATAAACTAGAAGGCAGAATTCTGGTCTATTAACTGCAACCATTAGGGCTTCTGTTAAAAAAAAAAAAAACAATAATCTGAGATTCTGAGGAAAGAATAGGTTATTACAAGTCATATGTGCATGTTTTAGGGTTTTCTAACAAGCTATTGTATCCTGCAGTTGCTTTGATTTGCAAAAATGTGGACTGCATGTGGCATCTTGACTCTGACCTGTGCTTATAGACACCTTAGCTTTGTCTCACTACTCCAGGATGCTTCCCACTGAAAAGCTTAGGGGTGAGGCTGTGCACTGCATTTTATTGGAGGCTGTGAGATTTATGGCTGATCAGAAGTGTTGTCTGTTAGTTTTGATTTTCCACCTCCAATGAGCAGCAGCGCACAGCTGGTTCCCTAAACTTGGTCTCATCCAGAGAGTCCGAAATGGGGTGTCAGATGGTCTGAATTAAATCTGTGTTAAAGCAGACCATAGGGCAGATGTTTTTCCCTTTAATATTTTAGCTTTTGTCTAATTAAAATACAACTTAATGTCATAATGTCACAACTTTTCCCTCAACATGTTACGACTTTATTCTCGACCTCTCAGAGAACACAGATATGAAGAATATGTTTTGCATTTGCAAAAAGTTTTCACCACGAGCAGAAATCTTGCTGAAGCATGCGTTTTTGAGATATTAAAATCCAGGTGTTTATAAATAACTGACATGAATGATTTGTCATTGATGTAAATAGCTGTCACATGCACATTTAAAGGCGTTACTTCCCCTAACAAAAGACACAAAAGAGGACAGAGGGGTGAATCATACCGACACTGGTATTAATATTTGTATGTTTTGAGTTGTCACCTGACAATATAATTAAATAAATTTCCAACATAAATTGGTGCATAAAAAATTGCCAGAATGCATGAAATGCAGTGATTGATGATCAGAATTTCATAGCAATGGACCTCCAGACCCTACATACCTATGTGTCCCTCGTCCCCAGTGTTTAAACCTGTGCCCTTGGTTGTTTTATGTAGTTTGGGGAAAAATTAAAAGTGGAAGGCCTGACATGACTGCATCTCTCTCTCTCTCTGTCTCTCTTTCTAGCTCATTGTGTTATGCTGATCTGTTCTGTACGACATCTATTGCATGTCTGTCCGTCCTGGAAAAGGGATCCCTCCTCAGTTGCTCTTCCTGAGGTTTCTACCGTTGGTTTTTTTTTTCCTTATCCGCTGCGGGGGTCCTAAGGACAGAGGGATGTCGTATGCTGTAAAGCCCTGTGAGGCAAATTGTGATTTATGATATTTGGCTTTATAAATAAAATTGATTGATTGATTGATTGATGACTACTGCAGTACTGGCAGAATTAGCACTGTGGAAATTCATCAAAACAACAGTAAACATGGACAGAGTTGCAGTTGACATTAACTGGGGAAGAGTGGGAATTTGAAATAAACAATCCCAAATAAAGCCCTGGGCCTTGTTTCTCAAATCATCTTACGACTAACACAATCGTTAAAACCATCTTACAGACACTCTTAATCTTAAGACGTGTTTCTCCAAATCACCATAACTGAGATTAATGAGTGGCTCCTTCCCACCTATAGGAGGCTAAGAGTGTATAAAGAAGCCCCGGAAAACATGACAGTGACCTCAGGCCACATCTGTCAGCTCTTACTATTGTTACCATGACAACATTTTATACTCGTTTTGGTTCTGGCAGAGTTTATTAATGCAGTGTGTGGTATCTTTATTGCCATAGCTTCCTCAGACTTAAGGTTTGTACTGTCTTACATATGTACTTCCCAGAGCAATTTATACATATATATGTTTGGATGTGTACAAAATGTAGTCACTTACCCAAAGTAAGGTATATTTGATGTGCATTTCATTTCTTTGATGTAAAATAAGACATTACCAATCACATATTGTTTCTTCTCATTGTTCTTCCGAAGTAAAGGTACAATTTTAATGCATTATTCGTAAGACAAATGGTCAAAGGTGCGGTATGTAACTTTCCCAGGGATACTTTCAGTCAGGGAATAGAATCCACAAGGCATAGAGACACCTGGAACAACTGACACCCTTTACTATCACATACATTTATTGTTGTGTTTTGGTGGTGTGGTGCATGCTACTGGTGGAGTGTGAGACGTTTCTGAACACAAAAACTAAAAACTTAAACTTGAAAATGAATTATTCTTAATTCTATCTGGGTGTTCGACTTCATTACAAGTGCATCTGCCTCTTCAGCTGATCCTGGAAAAAATAACTATTATATCTCAGTTTTCACAAACTGCATTTTCTGTTTCGAGGGGAATTATGTGCTGTAACTATTTCTTGGCAAACAACAGTGACTTCCTGGAGTCTTGTCATCACCGTGAGGTTTCCAGGCAGTGCCGCGCTTGTACATTTCGATGTGTAGAGATAAACAAAGAAGATACATCCTATTAATTAGTGATTATAAGAGGTGCTAGGAGGCAAATTTGTTTCCTCCTCGATTTTGCTTTGGACTACCAGCTCAGCTGCTTCAGTCTTTCTTCTGTTAATAAGCTAATCACCTCTCAGGTCCAGCTATATATTTAATGCACAGACATTAACATGGCAGCAACACAGTGAATACATTTATTACCAAAAATGTCAAACTATTCCTTTAACAACTGACCCAATGATCAAAGCCATATGTCAATTGAGAATTACTTTGAACATATACAGCTACATTGATCCCATCCACTCATATATGGAGGCTAGCTCTGACTCTGGTATGGAAAGATGAAGTTCCCATTCTTATGCCAGCTTTTAGGGCTCTGATTGGTTGATTGTTTCTCCTGCTGGCAGTAACAGACATTAAGGAGGTGCCCTTACTGGAACCTACTACTGCCATGTGAAGGCAACATAGGATTAGAACCATTTCTATTTTACTCTGAGGAAACTTAAACATATTAAAACACAAAATAAACAGAGACTTATTTAAATGAAATTCCTCCATTCATTGAGTTTGGCTTTGACTTTTATCTCTGTGGCATCTAGATTTTGTGGATACATGTGTTATACTTGATCAATCCGCTGAGGGGTACATTCTTTGTCCCTCTGTGAGGGTTAGGGGTTAAAACAAGTTGTCAAATCCTGAGTGAGAACAACAATTAGAACTGGGGCTATGAGGATAGAGACTGAGGGCTGTGAGGACTTTCTGTGATCTATTTTTCCTAACATGAATCCTCATTTCCTGCATCTCTATTGATCACTTTTGTTCTGCTAGATTAATGGGTAAATTCAGTGTTTTTCATCCTCCACAGCCTTTTCAAAATGAAACTGGTTTGGCGCTGAGCCAGAGTGCTGCAGGGCTGCGGCAGGCTGTTGGCACTGTCAATTTACATACATTAAAAGTGCTCGTTTTTGTCACTGATTATTATTTTAGGAGTCTGACAACATTATGAAAATGATCACAACAGAGACAGATGTTTTTGTTAAGGAGTAAGATTTTTGTTTAACCAGAAACTGTCTCAATATCGCTAGCAAGTAACCCACCAGACCCTGTTTAAATACTCAGCAATTTTATCATCATAGCACACTTCAGTCAACGTTGACAGAAACAAAATAAAACTCACAAAAGCTGTCTTGATTTGTCTTTCTGCTGTCCCAACAATCATTAACTCTGCTTTGGTCAAAAGAAGTCCTTAATTCACCCAGAGTCTGGTGGAATTGGCCAGAGCAATTTCAGGACAATTTTGTTAACAAGACAGTCTGTCTCTTTTGAGAATTTTTCTGTAAGTTGTCAGATACTTAGTATAACACTCTGAGCCTGCCAGTTGCAAACACAAGTAGTTTAGTGGAGATAAATTAATGAGTGAATATGCACTGAGTGGTCACACTGCAGCCTGTTTTGTCACTGCCTGCTACAGTGCTCGGGCTTTATTTGGACCAGTTTCAAAAACTGTTGCTCTCATTTAGTCATTTGGACACAAAAGCATGGGGAAATATGGCCTGTTGAAGCTGTTCTGGACTTGCATGCATATTAGTGCGTGTGTGTATCCTACCGGCTAGCTCATCCCTGCTGCTTTGCACTGCGCTCAGCGGTTGCCGCTGATATATGTAAGGCTTCATTGTGGAAGAGCGCCCACCCTCTGTTTCCCCCTGCAGGTTAACACCATTAACCCTGTCAGCACTGTTGGCGTTGTTTTGCGCTGTTCATGGAGTTAGCACAGTTAGCTGCAAGCTGCCAGCCCAGTCACCTCCATGCTGAGAACTGTGTTAAGACAACTAATGTTCTGACTTTCACAGAGAGCCCCTTTGAAGCTCCCAAATCCCTCCATCTGCGATGTAGTTCACCTTCACCCACACTGTAAAATATTTGAGTGTAGATTTACAGTTAATTACTGGCTACTAGGTGCATCACTTTCACAGTAAGTTACTGTATCATTTTTACAGTAAATTATTGTGAAATGACAACTTTATACTGTGATCTCACAGTAGTTTTAGCTGCATATTGCTGTGATTTAGCAATATGCCCCTGTAAAATGACTATATTCCATTGTAACCTCACAGTTGAAGCTCGTTTTATTACTGTCATATAACAGTATGTTCCTGTAAAATTACTGTATTTAAGTGTAGCTTCACAGTTTATTTACATTGGATTACGCTCCCATAGAGTTACTATATTTCACTGTAATCTCACAGTTGAACTTCATACATTGCTGTAATTTAGCAGTATACTAAAATTACTATCTTCACCTGCATGAATTTCACAATAAAATTCTGAATAGGCTTAAATATCACAGTTGTAGCCTTTAAGGTGATAATAATGTAATTTAATTTTGAAATATTACAGTTAGATATTGTAATTTACTGGAAATAATTTACAGTGCACAGTACCTCTTTTGGGTTATTTTGTTCACTCCACTTCCCAGCTCCTGCCAGCTCACCACCCATCTGCACTTGTCTGCACTTGTCCTTTTAAAGGTGAGTGCAGCAGAGAGGAAGTGGGGGAAAGAAATCACAAACAGATGACATAAAAAAAAACACAGTCCACCTAATAATAGATACAGTATGTTTCCCTTTATATGATTTCATCAAGGCCAAGATTGAGTTCAAAGGCTTTTCTTATCTCCTGAAAGACAGAGTCAAGAATAATTGAAGGAGTTGCTGCAATGAACAGATAGACAATGTTCATTTTTAACCACTGTGCTTACACAAGGAGACCCTGTAATGCTTATCCATTTGGTCATACAAATCAGCTAGATAGACCCTGAAGGTGAAGATCACTGTCTGTATGTGTACCCTGGAATATTTAGAAGAAGTGACCTGTCTTAAGCAATGATTGTGTATCGCCACAGCCGCAACAGAGTTTTTTCAGTTTTGCTTTGATTGTCCTCTAAGAAGGATGACAGCGGTCATTCCAGTGACTCAAAACAACATCATGTTGAAGTGACAATGCCCTCTAGTGACTGTATTAATAATGACAGGAGCAAAGAGGGAGAAGCCAGGAGGGGGAAGACTGTGTTATAGACTGACAAGTTCTACATAAGGATGATGTCGGGGTGCATTAAGAAATGGTGAACAAAAAATTGGACTATAACACAGGGGATCACTGTTTATTTCCTATTTCAAACTGACAGTGCTTTTTTTAAAGCATGGCCACAACTGTTCCCTAACCTTAACCATGTGTATATTATCGTTACCATGACAAATGGCTTTTTACTCAAACCTAAACCACAATCCTTCCCTAAACCAAACCAAACCTTAGCCATGTATTTGTCACATCATTAAACAGATTTCATTTTCAACAGTGTTTGGTAACAGTTTTGAAAGGCATAGGCAGATGATGTCATCCTCCTGCTAAGGAGCCAGATCAGAAAACGCTACTACGTGTTGTTCTAGAGGACATGGACAAACAACGTGTTTGTTGTTTAAATCTGGAGGACTGGTTGCAAATGATGGTCATTGCAAGTCTACAAACAAGTCCAGCAAATGTCAGAGTTACAGGTAGGGTTACCACCTTGGATTTGTGGAAAAAAAGGGACACTCGACCAAATGTTTGAGGCGGAGGGCTCGGCCATTATTACCAGTTCAGACTGACCAATGAATATGAAATTCGGACATAGGAGACCAGATTTGCCATCATTCTATGTCCTCCTATGTGCCTTCTTACATTTTTACATGTATCTCACCATAGCAAGTTGGAAGTTGACATATTCTGCCATATATGAAGAGGGGAGACTCTCTGGAATCTGGCAATATAAGAACCATGATGCTGGGACATTCTGTCACTTCACAGCTGTCCAAAACATGTAGTTTGTGCCAGGCGGACATGATTGCCAGTATTTTTTCATTATTGCAAGACATTCCATTGACTCATTCACAAGTCAAAAATGTGTTTTATCTGAAAGAAACATGCAATATTTACATCTAAGATCATAGAAAAATAGTCAACCAAGTGCAATGATGTCCTCCAAGATAATATTTACCACTTTGACTGCAGTAAAAAAAAAAAATTGGGAATTAGGGGGGCACGTGTCCCCCTCAATGTATATGGTGACTACGGCCCTGTCAGCATGCATAATTAGGCTACAGTTGTCTGGGTGCGCAAAGGTGAAATGCGCTTGTCTTGTCATACGAAGTTTGATGGAGTGTCAGCTGGACAATATGAAGATATTTGCATGTTGAAAGCCGGACTACAAATGTGGATAGACAGGGAGAAACACACACAAGCCTAAGACGTGGTAAGATACGATATTCCTCACTATATGAAGTGACTGATAACAAGATCTGTATAATGGATTGTAAAGAAATTCGTCAGGTTTTTATTTGGTAGACAATTAATCTGGATTTATAGCGTGATGGGATGACAGCACAATGATGTGTGTGGTATCACTGGAAAGCTCTGCTCCTGCGCTTTCATGTGATATACGTGGCATTTCTGTGCGAGCCTGCATTCGCGAGTAATCCATCCAAGAGTAATGTGTGTGCAGAGCTGTATGAAAGCTCTGTTATACATCATTTTAGTGTAAATTTATCATTTTTTTCGCTGTGAAAACATTCGGAAAGCTGCGATTCCGCTGTTTCACGTGATATTCGTGGCTTCTTGCTATGAAGCACGGTCGCGGGGAAAACCATAGAGAAGAACAGGTGTGAATTTGGACGCACTATGCGTCGTTCTGGATGGACCCCTTGGCCTGCTGCTGCTGCATTTTCCCCCAAAAACGGGACAAATTGTGTCCCGGGAGAGATTTTTTTTTCCCGGGACAGCTGATGAAAAAAGAGAACAATTCTGGGAAAAACGGGACTGGTGGCAACTCTAGTTACAGGTGATTACATGATGCGCTGTCATCTACTCATTTCACTACAGAATTTATTGGGAGACGACACTGTAATTTGTTTACAGACTAAATTAAAGGGGTTAACTAATTCTTGGTTAGCCCTGCGAATGCTTACTGAGGTTCAAAAAGGGAGTTGTATTCAGGTGGACAGCTTTTTAAGTGAGATGTGTGGTTGAATGTTAGAAGCAGGACTGAAATCAATGAAAGACAATCCAACACAGGCGGCAGGGCTTACTTGGAGTTTCAAAACAAGGCTCAATAGACTGCAGTGATTCTCTCTCAGGATTAAATGACACTGTGGTGCCACTGGCCTGTATTGGTGTTTTCCTGAGGGCAGGAACAAACAATAAGTGGCCTAAACTAACTGAGATTACAGACATAATGTCAACCACCTGGGGACCCCAAAGTGACTAACACTTAGAGACAAGCTAAAGTTGGGTATAGTCTAACTTTTGGTGGTGAATTGCAGCCAGAGGAAAGCCGCAGCCGATCACAGGACTAAGTCCTGTGCCTCCTTTGACCTATGTTATAAACAATTTCTTCTTGCCTGAAACACATCAAACCACAAAAAAGTAGTTATTGTTGCAAACCACAGTTCATCGCTGCTTGGCATGTTTTCAGCGCCAAAGCAGTCGTGGATGTTTTTTATTTAAATTAACAGAAACATAATCACTGTTTTAGAGAAAATATGGAAACAGTCCCAGTAAACAAGAGCAGATGGTGAGTTTTGAATTGACCCCAAGCTATTTTTGACTTTATTTTGGGATGGTGTTTGAAGGCACAATGATTGCTGAATTTTCTGTGGTGACCATCATATTTCACATTTCACATAAAAACAGCTACACTGTTTCCAAATGCCAACATAATTTTTAAAGGAGTAGTGTATGTGCCCCGGATGTCCAGCAGGGGGCAGTATTTACTTTTGCAAGAGCAATTGAGTCCTGCAGCAGTGGCTTCACCTTCATTGTAAAACTGTTCATGTAGATTAGTTTCTCTAACATCTGTGAGCATGATGCTTTTTAAAATGCTGTTATTTGGAGAACCAATTTTGCCAAATGACATTTTATAATATTTTTCAATATAATGTACAAACAAAGATGTTTTTAATGCATTGCAAGCTGGATTGTATAATTTATAGTGTGCATTTATGAAATTCCTTTTTAATTTGTTTGTGCATTTGTTTTTACCCTTTCAGTATTTACAATTCACTTTTGAACTGCTCTGTGGAAACTGACAAATAATGTAGTAACAAACAGATCATAATTGTAAAAGACTGCTGTGTGGCTCATACAGAATACTCATATAAAGTACAGCATTTACGGTTGCTTCTCTTGCAACACTGTCAAAGTAAAGGAGTTCACCAGCCTATAAAGAGACTGATTTTTCCACATGTATTGCAGAACACAGCTGTACCTGTTTGCATTGGTTTTGTGATACTGTAATGTCATTTTACTGATATATTAAAGCCACACTAATATATATTTTTATGGCAACAATGGATTAAATAACTATATACAATGTAAAAAGGGTCACTAGCAGTGACAAAACCATGGAGAATGGTCACCCGACTGTGCAGTTCCCCTCAGCTCTACACTGCATTTTAGCATCTTTAAGCTCATTGTTTTGGTTTATGACCTGTGACATAACTGTTCAGTTTCTCTGCTCTAATGAGCATTGACTTCTTTCAGATTAGCAACTAGGGCTGGGTATCGGTACTCACCTTTAAAGTTTTACTGTACACTACATGCCACTCCATGGGTATTGAATCAGATACTCTATTGGTATCGGTATCGCTTTTAAGGGTACTTGTATCATCATATTTTAAATAACACCCAGCCCTACTTGCAATTCTTCTCATGTTTCATCATCTCCACTTTTGCAGAGGTACTTTTAATCCCAATTCTCTCTATCACAGCTACTGTCTTTATACAATGCCACCACCATGAATGCTGTTAAGAGATACAGCACTCAAAGATGGTGCCCCATTCATTCCTATGAAAGCTGCTTGCAGGGAGCACACAAGCTTTCACACTCTACCTTCTTTTTATTGTCCCATAGAGCATGCACATCAAGCCCTACACCTTGAAATCACACATGTGCAAGACTTCCTTTAACCAAGCTAGCTGACTTCCTGTCCTCACTGCACACATGGCTCTTTAATGTTATATGTTATGTTCTAATGTCTCCAAGATTCAGTTCTGATAATATAAAGAGGCATCCTGGTGAACTGAGAAAAACATTTCCACCTTTTCCAATGATAATGAATGGGAAAAATGCTTGTCCATTCCTTATGTATTGAGCACCACCCAACCTACCAACCTTTTTCAGATCATACAGGAGCTACCTTCAAAGACATGTTTGTGTTTAAATTCCTTCATATGTTATTTTCAGGACCAGGGTTACATTTCAGTCTCAGTCCTCAATAATAAATCTGCCATCAATACAGGCACAATGGCCAAATTAGCCCTGTTATGGACTGTCTCATACACTGCATGGGAGACAGTCACAGAAGGCTCCATCCAAAAGCTCAGGCAAGCAGCTGTGTGCTGCTCTTTAACAGAGAGTCCAGTAGTTTACTAGATGATGATTTGCCAAAACAACCAGTTAGTCTTCATTCATTAAGCCTTTTCACCTGTAAAAAAAAAAAAAATATATATATATATATTGAGCATGGATCCCACCTTGGCGTTGCTTGTCTACGTTTGCTGAGTGGGCTCAGTGTTGTCCTTTATGGCCAATGGAGTTTTTAAAAATAACACCCATTACAACTGCAGTTGTCACCAATTGTCAAGTGCAAGTTTTTGGCTGTCCAGCCACATGAAGCAGTAATGAGCACATTATGGCTTTGTGCAAAACTCACTTGGACAAACAACACAAAGGTTAGATTTATTATTTATTCTGCATATTTCAGTTTTTCACGAAGCAAGACTTCAAGAAGAGAAGACTAACTTACTCATCTGCAAGCACAATCGCTTCCCTGAGCTTTTCTATGGCACCTGTTCTGAATAATAAAGTATGACCTGATCAGATTAATTTAGATTATTATATCTTAATAAGAAGAATTTGGATGCATATATAATGAGTACCTGTATCCTAGATACTGAGTGTTTGATTTTTGTGGCATTCTCTGCTTTCGTGGCCTCAGAGGTTGTGTTTAATCGTGTGTGGTGAGACAAGTTTATTCATTTTTAAGTGTGACTAATAAGGACTCAAGAGACTTTTTAAACCACATTTAATAGGTTGAGGAGCATTTCTCTACTGTGATGACTCCTGATGTCCAACTTGAAATAAAATTCTAATGAGTAAAACGAAAATGAATATTCTAAACCAACTAGTCCATACCCATTGGTAGCTTTGTCACCTTCTACCTATGCCAGTCGTCAGTGCCTATGTGCAGTTTCACATAGAATCACACACTGACAGTTTCCATGATTATGTACAGCATACCATACCATGACTTAGTCATACCAAAAATTAGTGGTGGAAAAAACCTTGCGCCCTCAGCAATATTCATTGCCTTATAGAAGCTCAGTTTTAGTACGTTTTCCAACTTTTGCCAAGAGGGAACTTTAGATATTGGTCCCTAGATTATGTTCACCGAGTTTCATCAGATCGATCAAACTTCCTAGGAGGAGATAGATTTGAAGTGTTTTTCAAAAAATTCAAAATGGTGGAAAATCTATATAACTGGAAATTATGGGTTCTCAAGCAAATTTGTTCCTCATGAGGAGAGGCATCTCTGTGCAAAGTTTCATGTCTCTACGACATATGGGGCATGAGATATGC
Source organism: Epinephelus fuscoguttatus (assembly GCF_011397635.1). NCBI lineage: Eukaryota > Metazoa > Chordata > Actinopteri > Perciformes > Serranidae > Epinephelus > Epinephelus fuscoguttatus. The sequence continues at coordinate 39,661,272 of NC_064752.1, forward strand.
CCATTCAAAGTTTGCAATTTCAATCGGTTGCTATAGCGCCCCCTTTGGCCAATTGATGTAATATTGCTTCATTCACATCCTCCCATGATCCTCTACCACTGTGCCGAATTTCACATGGACTGACCAAGTCAGTGAGGAGAAAAACGTGGAACAGACACACAGAGTTTTTGTCATTATATAGTAAGATGAAGTAAGGAAATTTGTTTTAAGTGTCCTCACTCCTCATTGGAAAGTGTGAAGTTTGAAAGACATTCTGTCAGAATTCATTTTACATTAGAATACACTATTATAGTGTGTATTTTTAAATACCTAGATTTGGGACGTTGACACTAATACAGTTGTGTGTAGCTTCCTCACCAGAAACACAATTAAAGTACAGAGAAGCAGCTGATGTATTCATAATGCTTATTAAAGAGAGAAAATGGTGAAGTAACTGTAAAATAGAAGCAGTGTTAGATCTCTTCTGGTGTCCTCGAGATTATAGTCAAAATATGTAGCCAATGGAAATTAGAATTTTACAGCGTGACAGAAACTTCAGACGTTAGCAATTAAAATTTGCAGTTCAGTTCAATGTGGATAATTAAGTTGGCCTTTTAATGCCAGGCGTATGTGGAATGGTGATAATTCACATGCAGCATGGACACTATCCAGAGACAGTACACACACTGATGAAATATGCAGAGAGTGGCAGTAATATCTGAAAGGTGCTATAACTTATTGGAATTGTACTGCTGCTACAGAGGAACTGTTTGATTTGTCTTGCTAATATTGGCAACATGATTTCACACAATATATTATTTTACATTATGATAAAGAGCTCAGGTAATCTACACATCCAAATGGTCTGGTGCTGTACAACTGCTAATGGCTTCTGGTTTTCATGTGCCACCCCAAGATTTTTAGTGTCCCCATCTGCCCTGACATCGATGCCAACTCCCTTTACTTTACCCTGCAGTTGAGAAGCAAGATACAGGAACTTCACTTTGGTCTTGAAGAGCTGCAGTGTTTTTCATGGACAAACTGAAACCTACACTGTACAGTTACCATCACTTAATAACTTTTCTGTTCATTTCCTCTCTGCTCTCATCTCCAACATCGGTCTGCTCTCAGCGCATCTCCCATCAGTCTCTCGCTCTCCCACACACACTCACTATCCACACACTACGCACTGAGCTCAGCGGGCTGGGGGCGAGGAAACACAACGAGAGTCACTCTGCATTTTCTGCAGCGTTTGTTCAGTTTGCTGTCATCTCTCGACCCCGTAGCCTATTTGTGAAAATAAGTTCTGTTCAAAACTCTGTTTTTACGTAATCTTGCACATTTTTAAATGGGTATATGGAAATCTTAAAGCTGTCTTAGTGCGTATAAGGCATAGTATCACGGACACTGCCACCCACCTGTTATTACGTTTCAGGACACTGGGCCTCATTCACAAAAAGTGTGTACGCACAAATCTGTGTGTATGCACAGATCTGGGATTCATCAATATTTTTCTTACCTGAATTTGTTTGTACTCTGAACTCAAACAAGTTCAGAACTGCCTCAGTGAGAACTTTTCTACACACAAACTGGACAAATTGTTAGTGAAAAAGAGACCAGCTTTGGAACTCTGTCTAAAATGTGGTGTGAACTCAGTGTTAGCAGAGCATTTATCCACTAATATTACCAATGGACAGATCCAGGGTATAGCTGGTGCATCTCACTAGCAGATGACATTAGGATTGCTGTGAAAAGAAATGTAATTTTATATATGTGGTCTGGTTTTCCATTGGTGGTATGGTATCCTAGATGGCTACCAATGAAGCCCTTTGCCCACAGTGGCTGACTATACAACAAAAAAGGCTGCATTTGGAGCACACAGTGTATTATTGCATTGGTCAACATCAGCATTTTTAATGGGGGATTGCTCTTTCAGTGTGGGAGACCATGTGATTACCCACTGCATGCAACATAGGTCAGTATTGCTTTTTTTTGCAAAGAATATATGACAGTTCACCTCCTGCCTAACTTTTTTACAGGAAGTATAATTGATAAACAGTGATGTGTCAGCAGTGACCCAGTCTGCTGTTCTAGTGCTGTCATACCATTGTTGTTGAGGCTCACATATCTTGCTTTGGTACCAGGTCAAGCATGGTTCTCACATTTGAACTTAATTTGAAGCAATACAGGATCCTCAAGGGCAGTGGTTCCAAACCTGGAGGCAGGAACCTGTAGTAACCTGTAACCTGAAATATTATCAAGATAAATCACAGGGAAGATAGTTGTCCGCAATAACTGCCAAGCAAAGATAAACCAGGGATCTAGCAAATCCCTTCATTGTTCATTTCTAGAATTGGTTCACAGTGACTATTAATGTTAAATATTCTTTGACTAATTTATCTATTTCTAAGAAAGCAGCCTTTTGAGTACATTTGCATTAATTACAAACATTCACTGAAATATCTAGGCTACCTATCAATCCAAACCTAGCAAAATTTTAATAAGTAGTAATTTATTTACAACACTCAATAAACGCCTCTTCAGCAGGAAGCTGATATGGTTATGATGGATAAATAGCTTGTAGCTGGAGTACTCAATTTCAACATTGGTATTCTTTCAACGTTGACATTATAAAGTAATTATATTCAAAAACTGATGCAATTTAGAGTCAAACTTGCAGTTTCTATATTTCCGTCATGCTGGCTGTTGCAGAGTTAGTAAACAGCCACAGCCCGTCTGCTCCTCCAGACTGACTAATGACTGTTAGCATGTGTTAAGTGCAACACACACTGCCGCCGGCGCAGCGCTGTGGCCATCAAGTGCCGACCCCCAACACACATTGGCAGCGGCACCATCGACACTAAAGTGTATTTCGCTAGGTGGCTGTACCTACACTAGTTGCCAACGATTGCCAACTGCTAGTAACGGAAGAAGAAGAGGAAAAACTTTGAGGCAACAACCACTTGGATTTCACAGGTGAGTTTCTTATCAAAATCGTCTTATTAAAAATTTGATAAACTTAATAATGGTAAGCATCCAGATACCCCTTTGAAAGCTGCAACCGGAGCTGATACTACGGTGGCCGAGACGTACATAAAAGGCTTTTCTCGCAGCGTCAGCCGCGCTGGAAATAGAGCAGTGGGCTGAAGCAGAGTGGCGCGGCGCGTCGGCTGGTGCCGATGCCGGTATGGGTATGTTCATAGAATATAATGGAGGTGGGCGTTTTGAAGCGCGGCGTATGGCGGCGGTGTGTGCTGCACTTTAGCGTGATGCCATTAGCCAGCACTAGTTGGGATATATTTAGTAACTGTGTAGGCAGGCTAAACCCTCTTTCTCGTTATGACCCTATTCTTACATTAGATTTTTTTGGGCGAGTAGCTGAGTACTAATTTAATGTGAGTATCTGAATGGTGAAATGACTTAAAATGTTCATCCCCACTAGTAGCTGTGATAGATTAGTTAAATTAGAGAAATTAGAGAAATTTAGCCAACTTGGCGTCCATCTTGAAATCCTTCTGGGCTCCAAACTATTGCTTTCTTTGAAATGCAACACCAATATTTTCCTGTGTTTTCCCACATCTCATGGAGCTTTTCAGGAAGATGCTGTGGCTTTTGATCAAATGGAATCGAACGTCCTTTTGCTTGCATCCTTTGCTGCAGGATGCGGTGTTTGCATCCTAATTTGTTTCATATCTGGCAACCCGGGTTTCCAAATGGGCAGTGGGTGGGACCACACAGGCCAAAACATAAACCCATTGTTCCAATAATGTAATGGAAATTTCAAAGAAGAGCATACTAGTTGTAGCATTACTGTTGGAAAGCCAGTATTTCAATTTAGCATGTTTTTGTAATCTGATGACATCTTATGGTCATTTTATGATGCAATACAGTAAATATATCATATATTGATCCTTTCAAAGTAAGAAGATATTAGACTTTATGTAACCGTGCTGGCTGCATAAAATGTAACCAGTTGATCTGGTGTGCATAATTGTGTTTTGACAGTGCGCAACATCACTTCAGTTAGAGACTGCAGGACAGATACTGCCTCAGATGGATGTGAAGAGTCAGCAGAGTTAATAAAAAGCCATCAATATAGGTCACTTACTGTTGTGGATTGCAGACGATAAGTTATGGTAAGAATCACTCACTAATCTTTATTTGCAAGCATTAATACCATAATCAGAATAAAACTTTTATTTTGTGTGTGTGATCATTTCAGCTGCTTCAACAATGGTGAATAAGCAAGCAAAACATAAATACAAGGATTTCTGTGATTTCAGAGAGGTTTATGTGGGTGTGTTTTTTTTTCCAAATAAAGTAACCAAAATATTATGGAACATAAGTGGGCTGAACTGTTGTCCTGTTGTCCTGCTGTCCTGTGCAGGCGGGTGGTGGACCACGCCAGACACATCCATTCTTGGCATCAAGATTACAGTGCAGTGCTACACTGACATCGCCACACCCTCTACCATGCCTCTCACTGAAAATACCAGTTTGCCAGCATGAAAATAGAGCCCATGATGTCAGTGTGTTTTGAAGGAACTCACATCACTACCTTCGCTATAGCAGAAAATCTCCAATTTTAGTCTTGTTACTGGGGTCTTGCCTTTGAAAACACTTGTTACACAGTTCTACAGGGGTGATACCGATCTTCGTTACAGACTTTAAATAACATGATGACGTAAAAATATGTATAGGAGTATGCTTTAAATGCATTATTTTCTATGTGTTCATCAACTTGCTTAGCAGATACAGAATATAAACATGGTATCTTTCAACCTGATTATCACAGTGTGACATCAAAGTACTGCATTCTGAATGAGTTGTTACAAACTGTGTATAAATGAAGCGTAATTGATTGATGGAATTTGTAAAAACACTATACAACCTAAATATGATTTAGAACATAATTTACTGACATTTGACTGAACACAGAGTGTATGCTTTTTGGGAACACCTGTATTTAAATGTGCACTGACCCCTGGGGGGCCAGTGAGGCAGCACCTGAAATCACTAAACTTTACAATCTATATGTTGTAGCCACACTGTTCATTTATATCTGCAAATTTTACTGACAAACAACCAACATACAAGTTATACATATATAATATTGTTATTTACGAGTTAAATAATCAAACTGTGCTCACAATTCTAGGCAGTTAAAGCCGCTGGATGTATCTGCATTGGCATTACTTGCAAACCAGAACTAGCATGCATGACATGAAAGCTATGCTAACTGATGAAGTACAGATACATGTAGACAGCTGTGTGGGTTTTAGCTAAACAACTTTATGTTAAAGTATCCCTGGGTTTTAATTTTCACTTTGTATATGCTAAGATGGTTTTTCAGCTGCTGTTCCTACAGAGTGGTCAAATCCTGTTGATATTTCCCAGAGCTGTTTACTACTGGACTAGCCACATGCCTACATGATGACGTCATGGTGACATTTACGTAGCATGAAAAAAAGTGCATGTTACAACTAAAATGCATTACAGTTAGGGCAAGTCTCCACTAACTGATATACAAATGGTAATTTGATGAGTGAAGTATTCCTGTAAATAATCAAATTTATCCACGACGACTTTGAGACAATTATCAATTATATTAACCTTAGACTCAGCGAAACATCAATAAATACGATAATAAATATGATAAAATAAATACTGGGAAATTATTGAAAGACTGGAGGTGGAATGACTTGTGTTTTGGGATATCAGTGCACTCCCTGAAAGTCGTCTAACCAATGTATCATCCTTTGGGAATAATAGTTTGTCATGTCAATCAATCTGTGGTATTCGCTCACAACAACTCAAACTGTCTCTGTGTTGCTAAATTATAGCCTATCACAAAAGCTCCCACTAGCTTTACTACTGTTTGCATCAGCTCTTTTGAACAGTTGCTATGACAACCACTGATCTGTTTAAATTATGATTATGTACTAACTTGACACTTGTATTCAATCCCCCGCGTTGTAGATTTGTAGAATTCTGTAGCATTTTGTCAGCAATCATTCACAGTTAACTACAAATACCCCCCACACACACAAACACAAATATGAAAAATTAAGCACAAGATAAACATTGACGAGACAATATTATGAAATCCAAAACCAAATACAATATTAAGAATAAAAAGACTTGCATTTAATATTCAATTTATTACTGAGATTTTGTATGGAGTCCACCACCTCTCTCGTCCTCTCCATCCTCTCCATCCATACAAATGATTGATATATACGTCTATTTAAATGTTAAAATCTAACCCATGGTAATAAAAGTTTTGAAACTCTGACCCTTAATTGATTGGTATGATTGGTAAGTTTGAATGAAGTTTGTTTTACCATGAGTTAGAAAGGCAGCTAAGCTAACATTAGTCTTGGTTGAAATAGAAAAACTCGGACTGGTGTTAGTGTATTTGTTTAGTATGGAAAAAAAGGTGTAAGAATAGGCCAAAATGTTGTGTTGTGTGCTGCCACCATAACAACTAACAGCAATTAACATTTTAACAAACATACAAAACAAACAGTTCAATGTCCTTGTATTAATTCTATTTCTATAGGTATGGTATTATCAGACACTAAAACTGCCACTGAAGCACAAGGCTCTTTCCTTGAAACACTGTGTACACACTGTATATCACCACCATGTTCAGCTACCACCGGTGAAACTGTCAGTAAAAGTCTGTAAGCAAGTACTGTCTGTCACCGTCCATCCCTCCTGTCACAGCTGCTGTTTGCGACTCACACAGGTGTATGGTGTGATCACAGATTAGATTCCTCCCCCAGAAACGGTTGTCTCTACTTGAAATTGGTGCAACAGAACCAGGGAAAATGGAGAAAAAGGACGCTTTTGCTCACGAGGGAGAAAACATACAACTACCAGAATGCACTCTTCCACATCAGACTAATAAATGCTCCTGCTGGTTGGTGACATAATACGGACACATCTGTCTGAAACAATGGCAGCCGGCTAGCAAGGGACGATCTTGTATCACAGTTAAAAAGTGAGCTAAACATGTTTCTCAAAACATTTGAGGTGAGAAATATGCAACTCAGTAACAGAATCTTGGTTTATATTTGATCTGTGCTGCTTAGTTTTACTGTTTGATCTCAGTTTTTTCGGCCTCTGTTTTCACTGTACAGGAAACAGCATGGCACCCACTTCCTGTTCACAAACACTCGCTATTACGGCTAAACACAGCACTAAAATATGTGTCTAAAATCACTGTAGGCGAGAAACAATCAATGCAGTAACATAATCTTGACATATATTCGGTCAGCATTGCCTACCTTTACCATTTCATCGGATTTCAGTCCAAATATGAGAATGAGATAGTCTCTGTGTCTCAAATCACGTACTTCCATTAGTATACTTCTATGTAGTATACTATGTGCACTACTTATTGGTGTAGTGCGCGAATTTCAACAGGGTAGTGTTGTCTCAAACCAAACACGACCATGGTGCACTTACCGGAAATGACAACCACAGCTGTTAGCTAGTTAGCAAAATAGCATTAGCATTCGCGTTATCGTTCGCAGTACCAAATCATGACAGACTGTTTAATTAACCCAATAAACATACTGCTGGATTATACCCGACAACAGTATAGTGGTGCTTAGTGCAAAAACATATGTATTTGTACAATGCAGCTACGTTCGCCGTTGCACAGTCCTCAGCCGCCATTTCCAGTTTGAAAAGTGGTCCCTCCCCTTCCGCTACGTAGCCAAAATGGCGACCATTGAGGGCGAGAAGTGTCCATAGTTCCACACTCAACTTCTTGACCGTTTTGAGTGCACCATGTGGGTACTCATAGTGCACTGCATTTTTCCATACTTCTCAGTGTGAACGCACTTATGCACTCAAAATATTAAGTGTAAGTACAGAAGTACGCGATTTGAGACTGAGACACAGCAAGTGTGTCCTTTAATCTGCCTCTATACTCTTGTGTCAGCATTGGCGGCATTGGTGATAGGCAATGTGAAAATGTGGACATACAGCCTGTAGTCTGAGCAACAGCCCAAGAGCCACTCCACTTGGGGCACAGAGGGATATCTAGGCACTGGTTAGATGGAAGAATGTTTACCTTATTTTATGTACACATACTACCCACACCATTTTGATACAAAGCTGGTTGAAAATAGGCAGTGTATCCCATTAACCTTTTCCTCTTTGCCTTTTCAGAGCCCGGCTCAGGTGAATGGCTATTGGTACTTAATGACAATGCTACCATTACTCGTCAACCATGCACCTACCTTTTTCTTTGTTAAAGTCGGTGCATTGCTGTTGCTTGTTAACTTTGGCCGGTTTGATCCTTCTAAACACTCAACTAAATGAGCTCATAAAGTTTCTTTAGAAAATTTTACCTCATCTAATTTTCATATAAATTGCTAAGCAGTCAGAATGGCACACAGAAACAGGACTGTTACTCCGCAAGCAATTTTAAATTGACCTTCAACAGCCTTGGGAAACATTTACAACTCTAATGTTCTCATTAATGTGTAGCTCCCAGCTATTTCCACACAACTTGTTTAATCTGAGTTAAAATCTAAATCTAAACAAAGCCAGTAATGGTTGACAGAGTCTTGACAGTCGGTGCCACGGGGCCACTTTAATGGAATAGGACTGTTTATCTGTGGATGCAGGGTCAGCAGTGATGTGCTCCGCTGCTCCAGTGTTGGGCAGGCCCTTGATGGAGGTCAAATGGTGGCCAGTGAGTTTATTAGCAGCACAAATTACTCACTCCATACTTTCCTAGGAAGAGGAGTTGACAGCTCTGATTCAAGCTGGGATGGAGAATAACTGAAGTGATGGATTTCCTGTGAGCCGATTAAACATGTTGGCCTGTGTTGTTTATTGCCGGTCTCTCTCTACTTAAATTTAAAATTCAATTCATGTTTTGGTGTTAGGTTTCAGGATGTTAAGTGAGAATGAAACGTAATATAAAAATAATACATGTCTGCTCAACATCAATCAATCAAGCATTGATATTAAAAAGAAATTGTTTGACGTGTAGGTCAGTATTTTTTGTTATTTCTTGAAGTTACTGCAGAAGAGAGGACTGATACCAGTCTGATGTCTGTGCCGTAAATTAAAAGGTACAGCCTGCAGCCTGGTAGCTTAGCTTGGCATAAAGATGGAAGGATGGAAGCACTTTATTTTCCTAGAATGTTGAAGGCATGACCTGTCCTCTGCCTCTGACAGAGTTCCCATGGATGCTTGAAAGTCTTAAGGCACTGAATTCATTAATTTAAAAATAAATCCTTAATTGGTGTTAAAATGTCTTAAACCAGTCTTTCAAGTCTTAAAAATGCTAACACATGGGAAGTAGGAATATACCTCTTTTTTTCTTACATTGCACAGTGAAATTCCCAAATTACAGATAACATATGTTTTACAATTTACCAAATGCTTCTGGCATTAATGTCACGTAGATCGGGATAGTGTAACCAACAACACCCATATTTTGTTTCACATTGTGAAACAGTTAGCCTGTCTCTGTCTAAAGGTAATAAAGCCCACCAACCAGCTCCTCTAACACTCACTCGCTCATTACACTCCTTTTTTTTACGGGGGGTTTGATCCAGAACCAGCTGCTGACTCCAGAAAGTTACTGGTCCTGTCAAGAAATAGTCTGGTACTCTTTGCACAGTTCATTTAAGCTCAGAATATTGGAAATTGCAATACTTCAGGCATGATGAAGCTAAAATATCAGAAAAAAAGAGAAATGGATCTTTTCAGAATTTATGATGAATCTTGACCAAAGCAAGGCTTTGGTGGACATTTTTCAAAGTTTAGTCCTGAATCTAAAATGTCACCTGGACTTGTTGCTTCCAGTGAAAAAAAAGGCTATTTGACCATTTGATTTCAAAGAGTGTCACAGTATTTGCATAGATGCAAAATATAGTACTCTCAGACTTGTCTTAGTAAGCCCTGACTATAACGTAAATAACACAGTACGCACAGTATTCCCTTTATATTGCCATATAGCCAATTAGGATATAAAATTCCAGAGACATATTTGTATATTGTTCCTCAGGTGTTGATCAGCCAGGAGAACAGACAGGAGGTGAATCCAGTGTTGCATCAGTTAAACTGCTTGAGTCTTTCAGTGTGTGTGTGACGTTCCCCAAGGGAATACTTCAAAATGTTAACAAAAACTGCTTTCTTTAAAGAAGGCCATGCTTTTTCTAAATAAACAACTTATCAACAGGTTTGCCACCCTCCCTCCAGATGGGAGTAAAGACTACCAACTCCGGTGCACTACAACTTGACTCTCTTCAGTCTGCAACACACAACACCTATGCTGGCCCACTGTCCTGGACTGTTTGCTTCTTCAGGTATTTAACCACCACGCTGGATGATTAGATCACAGATGTGTCCAGCCACTCTCTGCACCCTGAGGAGGGTGGGAGGGAAACGCAGAATACCAGCAAAGAAATAAGGTGCACCCACCTTATTTCCAGAACAGTGTGTGGGTGTGTGTGTGTGCGCGCAAGTCTTCACAGCCTTTCTACCTAAAGATGGCTGAGGTAAACGTGATGCTGAAGATAAGCCACTGGGTGGCAGCCAGGATCCACCTGTCACTCTGTTTGCTCAGTCCAGCTGCAGCATCTCCTCTCCTGATTTTATATGGAGCTCCAGCACGACTACAGGCACTTCTGGAGTTCCTGAAAAACAGTTTACTTTGAACACAGAAGTGTGAGAAGAAAACAGATTGTGAAAACCTCATGTTGGCACCTCACTGTCTGTTTGTTGAGAAGAGGAGGTTTGAGTATTTCTTGGCATTCTGTCTCTCTCCACAGCCAGTCAATGTTTTTCAAGCAGACATAACAGCCAGAATAAGAAATGTGAGAGGAGCTGTTCAATGGCAGCAGCACAGCGCTGTTGATAGACTGGCACTATTTTACTCGCATTACAAACCACTGTGCAGTGTTTGTGATCTGGTAGGTCTTAAAATCACTTAACCATTACTCAAACCAGACTTCCTGGATGTTATTGTTTCACCAGTACCTGAAGCAATTTACTGCTCTTGGATTTCATTGCAGTTTCTTACAAAGTGATGTATGTAACCTGAATGCCCAGTCAGACACATGACCGGCCCAAATCTTTCTGTGGCTATGGGTTCACAGGTCTGTTTAGAACAATATTCAGTCCTCCATATATACTTTAAAGGATTTTTTGTAATGCAATCATTCCTCCTGTTCACACTGGCCATTGAGAGAGCCCAACTAAATGCTTGTATCCTAAGTACTCTCCATAGTTTATTTGAAGCCAATAAGAGGGAAGCAGTCTGTATAGTTGGGAAGGCTGCGATCACATGACTGATGTGCTGACAGGAGAATAGAAGGAAAAAGTCCAAATAAGGACACGGGTTGGGGTGGTGGATGGGTCACAAAACACAAGACTTCCCCCCAGGACACTGGTGTTCAGAACCTTGTGAGACCAAGTGAACTTTGAGATATTTTACGGTACATTGTCACCATGTTGCTTCTCCTAAACCAAACAAAAGTAACTAAACTTGTCTGAACCTACCCTGCGTAACTTTATGTTGGGTATACAATGTCATTTGTGAGGTGCTAATTTGTTAAATATCATACGACCCATTGTGTGTGCATTTCTGTAAGATATCATATGAACTATTGTATGAGGATATGTTGTTTGGTGCTGTAAATTCAGGGACCAGCAGCACATTATCAATGCCTGAATTCACTGCAATGACAGCCTTTACATTATGCTCCCCTTCTTAAAATTCACATATTCTAAACTATCTGCACATGGCAACTATGGTATGGTTAAGATTAAGAAAAGATAGTGCTTAAGTGAAATAAACTGGTAAATGTATGGATTATCCAAATAAAACACTTAGATCTTTCTAGGAAATGATTAAGCTTACAGTTTTAAAAAAGCAAGCATCAGTTCTGTGACAGAACATGTACTTTGCTCACCTGTAAGAAAGTCAGACTCGCTTTAAACCCACCCAACATGCGGAACCTTCACACCTTTACTTTCTGCCTCGTTACATAAAAGACACGCCAGTGGCCCTGAACGTTGGCACTGGACATTTTAAGGTGTGGAATCATCCAATATGGACATAAATCCTACGGATACAAAGCTCCAAAAAGAAAGCTCGTTGTGGCTGCAGAGCCCTAAGCATTCTTTTAGCTCACTGAAGCCTGAGGCAACCTCTGAGACACAGTTAGAAAGGATCAGAGAGACGATGGGACCAATGGAAGTCAAATGTCAGCAGCCTTTTTAATCAAATCATACATTCCATTGAATTTGTTTTTTATATCTCTTCAATGCAGGGCACTTTAATAAAATTACAGTATGATGTGATCATTTGTTCCTTTTGTATTGTCTTGAAAGTTATAGTGAACATTATGTCAGTAAGATCCACACAACACATGCTCACCAACCTTATTGTGTGTTTATTTGTGAGCAGATGAAGGGGAAAAGAGCTAATGTTGTTGTCTCTGTTATGTTGAGATCAGCCCTGCTTCCACATTCAGGCTGACACTTCCAGTCAAGGTGCGCTGTGGTTTTCTGAAGAATAAAGCAACTGTAAATGCCTCATAAAAAATTCCATAAAGAACATCAAATACTGACTCTTACTTACAGTGCACAAGGGAATCTGTTTCTTCAAACTCCCTCATGTCCTTCTCTAACCCCTGAAACGCCCCCTCACATCTTCCTCTTCAACTTCATCTAAGACAAACAACAAAGAATGGCACTGTACCTCTTTCTTACCTCTCCCTATAAATCATACATAGTCATTCCAGGAACTAAAGAACATCTTGTTTTTTTAGGTTTGACATTGAAATAGAAAATATCTGCTTTTTTGGATTCATGGTGAATATTTTGATCCTATATAGTCAGAGAATGTTAAGGATTGTGTCGTATGTTAAGGGCTACAATGGGAAGTTGACCTTATCAGTCTAAGTCAGTCCGTGTCATCTTCATAGACACTCAATATTAAAATATCTCTCACAGCTTTCCTCCAGTAGACCATGCAGCATTTTTGTCTATCATCCCTATATCAGGGTGATGTCTGAGGTTGTTTTCGGTTTCCTCATACACAATTGACTTATCCAAAGTCCTGCTCCCCTTATTTACTGCTGCTAGGTCAGACAAACTGGACAAAAAAGAAACATGACGACACTGATTTCGTCGGGTGTCACAGTGTGTGATGGTTTGCTTATGGGTGTTAGGTAATATCGCTTTAAGAAGCCCTAAACAAGGACTATAGTACACATCAGAAGGATAGATTCACAGTGGCATGTTAGATGTCACGTATATCCAAATAAATAACACTTGAAGCTACTTTTGGGTAACACATAGCTTAACAGAGATATTTAAGAAAAAGAACATTAGCCTAGTTCTTTTCTGACTAACGATAAGTCATGTGATCTTAAAAATATATCAGCAACCAACCGACCTGACCCCTTCTGAATCTCTTTAATGGTACCACAGAAAAAAGGAGGACGCAAACCTGGCGCAAAATAGAATGCAATGTTTGCAAATATTTTTTGACCTATATTTGGTTGAACAGAGTACAAAGACTAGTCATTTAATGCTCAAACTGTTAACTTTATTGTTTTCTATAAATATACACTCATTCTGAATTTGATGCCTTCAACATGTTCCAAAAAAGTTGGGACAGGGGGAGCAAAAGACTGGGAATGTTGTGGGATGCTCAAAAAACACCTGTTGGGAACATACCACAGGTAAACAGGTTAAATGGTAACATTAAAATATAATAATTGGAAATAAAAGTGGCATCCTCGAAAGGCTCAGCTGATCACAAGCAAGGATGGTGACGTTGTGAAAAACTGCATGGGCAAACAGTCCAACAGTTTAAAAACTGAAAGGAATTTAAGGATTTCACACTAACCCAACCCATAATATAATCAAAAGAAATTTCTGCCTGTAAGGGGCAAGGCTGAAAACCAAGCAATGTCACTGACTTTTGACCCCTCAAGCTGCTCTGTATTAAAAACTCACAATTGTATGTAGAATATCTCTACATGAGCTCAGGAACACTTTTCAAAACCATTGTTGGTAAACACAGTGTGTTACTGCATCTACAAATGCAAGTTAAGACTCTACCTACAATGTAAAAGCTGTATATCAACAACATCCAGAAATGCCACCAGCTTCTCTGAGTCCAAGTCCATCTGAGATGGACTCACACAAAGTGGAAAACTGTGCTGTGGTCTGATGAGTACACATGTAAAATCGTTTTTGGAAATCATGGACGTCATGTCCTCTGGGCTAAAAAGGAAAAGGACCATCCAAATTGAATGCTTAAAGGTGCATACAGATTTTGGAGCAACATATGCTGCCATGCAGTCAACATCTCTTTCAGGGACATCCCTGCTTATTCCAGCAAGACAATCAGTACGTTTACATGGACAGTTTAATTCCACTTTCATTCGGAATGAAAGGCCATTCCGATTAAAAGTGGTCATGCACTAAGAACGGCGTCGTCAAGCATCTTGTTATCCGGAGCGAGGACTACAGTGTTTTCTTCCGGTAAACGTAAACACGTAACATCCGCCCCGCCCCCTATCCAATCAGAAACCTTTCCTGCCCCAAACCTTGCGCAGACCCAAATAAAGGCGATTAAGCTGATCTCCCATGTAAACCTTCATTTGGAATGAATACTTCTCATGTAAACTACCTGAAAAGACTTTAATTCCAAATGATTTCAGTCAGATTTATTTCATTCTGAATGAGAAGCCATCATGTAACCGTAGCCAATTACACACATTCTGCACCTGTAACAACAGCATGGCTTCGTAGTGAAAGAGTGCAGGTACTAGACTGGCCTGCCTGCAGTCTGTCTCCCATTGAAAATGTGTGATGTATTATGAAGCACAAAATATGACAATGGAGACCCCGGACTGTTGAGCAGCTGAAGTCATATCTCAAGAAAGAATTGGAAAGAATTTCACTTTCAAAACTTTAACAATTAGTGTCCTCAATTACCAAATGCTTACTGACTGCTGTTAAAAGAAAAAGTGATGTAACACAGTGGTAAACATGCCCCTGTCCCAACTTTTTTGGAACAGCAGGCATCAAATACAAAATGCTCTCTTCATATTAGGTTCTCTGGGCAATTCATAACGCCCCTAAATAAAAAACATAACGCAGGAGGCACTGGGGGCACTACATGGGCTGCCCAGGGAGCACTATGCACTAACTGTCCTAGCAGTCTGTGGATGTCAGCATTATCAGTATAACCACCCGTGGTTACCGCCACCTCTAATGAGAAGACATCTTTTAAGTTACCCAGGTTGTGTCATTCATCCACCACTTTTGAACTGACTCATGAAATGACTCTTTAATGACCCTCGCCTCCACCTTTGATACACATGCCAAAATGTGAATAAGTAGGGTACTGGAGCACTTATTTTTTCCCACTTTTAGCACTGCCAGCTGAGGTCTGATCACGAAAAATAATTGCGGACTACTGATGTCTAGAGTTTAAACTGCATCATCAGCTTATCCTCCCAGCATGTTCTAGACTTGATCCCTCATGAAGCCAGGGTCATTGTGGGATGTCACTTTCTTATCAGGTACAGTATACCATACTGTATAGCTTCCAAAGGTTGCACATTTACTGCGGATCGAGCCTCTTACAGACTGTGAGATTTTAGCAATCTTATAAGTTTAGTGCAAGCTACACTGTGCAACATGGATCTACTAAACTATGGTACAACATCAAGTTTGATGTGTGCAGACTGTATGATGAAAGCGTCTACTGAATCACAGACTACAACATACGATGCAATTGCTTCCCATACTAAGTGCGCAAGGATGCTGCATGGGTCATCACTTCTCCAACGCAAAACACATCATAGAGGGCTACATTATTAAATAACCTAAAGTTTTGTGGGCACTATATAGTGCGGTGTGTCTGTTTGTGTGTTTGCTAGCTGCTACGTTGCTCACCTGGCAGCTGCAACGCTGCCGCTATTTCCTTCCATGCTTTGTCCTTCTTTATGCGATCACACGCTTTACGCTGGAGGACACTTCCTCTTTGCTGGAATCCCACATGATTCTTTTAGCGCCTTTTGCTTCCATGGCAAGCTGCTATCCATCTGTTTGGGTTTGCGTCATTTCATGCTGCATTTTTACTGGTTGGTTAGTAGACGTAGATTGTAACAGCAGTCACACAGCGAGATGGTCATCCCAAATTTCTGACACAGTCAAAATTTTATCCCAGGCTGTCATTGCAGGAGGGCCATTCTTGAGCCCAAGGGCGTAGGTTTGATTTTCACATTGGTAGGGACATAAAAGTGCTCCATAACGGCGACCTGTACGTTGATGATTTTTTAATGCAATTTCACGTCATGTGAAACTGATCACTGCTTAATAATGCATATTTAGATATCTACACTAAATACAAAAATGTGTTGATTAATGTATTCGCTAATGTTATCAGTTACATGAATATACACTGATAACTTCACCACATCTGTCCGTATGTGCTTCCCAGGGTAAACTATAATAATAACAATAACAGTATACTCCGAAGAGGCTTAACTTCAGTACCAGCCTGTGGTCTCCAGTTGGGTTGATAATAGTGATCCGAATTGATATTGATATAGGGGAAAAACATATATTATGCATGAATCAATATTTTTACTTACCCCTAGTCACACAATGCTGAATCTCACTATCAACATATATCCTTCACGATTCAATCTCACCTGTGAGGCTCCTGTCTCTCCTCTATCTCCTCCTGTCTCTCTTCCTGCCTCTCCTCCTCCATCTCCTCCAGTCTCTCTACTACTTGTCATCTGACAAAAATATATTGATCCAAGACATGTGAACAGTGGGACAATCTGAGATGCAACAGTCATAGATTTTGATTGTCGTAGCCTGAGGAAAACATACTGTATGTTTTACAGTTGTGTAATTCATTAAACAACATCTGAATGTATATAGGCTAAAGAATGTCATAATGTCAACACAAGTTAGTCAGCTTCATCATGTTAAACATAAATAAAATAAATCAACAAAAATGTAAATGCTCCAAAATGTTGCACTTACACCCAATATCTATTACATAAATATGACTCAGTGTTCTTACTGGGAGCAGTGGATCTCTCCTATATTCTCCTAAGTCTCTCCTTCACACACCATGGATGCTGAAGACTGCCACTGAAGGAGCTATTATTTATAGTGTTTACACTTTATTTATTCAGACTGTTTCTATCATGTCATCTTACTACAAACATTAATTTGAACTGTGACATCACTACATGACATCTATGATTGCTGATGGAACATGTGAAGTGGAATTTCATGTTCTCTGGCATATAATATTGATCTAATAGTTGCCAAACTTAGCTCAGCTACTATTAGCTCGTTAGCATCTCATTATCTAGCAAAGAGTTGCCAAGGAATGCCATTCAGTTAGCCTAACATCAACAGGTGTTGGCAGAAAATACGATTTTTTTTTTTAGCTTATTTACTGAACCAACCGACTCACCGTTCACACTCGGCGCTCCACGGTGATGTGCGTGTATGTGTCGTTCCCTCACGAACTGCCGTGAGCTGTACGGTGACACACACCCACAAAGTCAGTGGAGAGAGCGGCGCTGGGGAGGACCAATCACACGTTACCAAAATAACGGTTGAGCCAATCGGTGAACAATACAAGGTTAGAGGCGGGACGTATGGTAGACACCAACGTTTGTTAACCCTTTGTGTACCATATTGAGCAGACGCTGACAGCCAGTGTTCATTTTGGTAGGGACAATACAGAAGGGGCTGAATATTGGTAGGGATGTGTCCCTACCCAATCCTACGCCTATGCTTGAACCTCTCTCACTGTCCGATGGAGGACCACCATTTTAGAGCCACAACCAAAGATATCGCCACATTTCTTTCACGATGGTCATCGCTTGTTCGCCCAAATTCGCACAGTGTGTACCAGGCTTTAAAGGGCTTGTGATCCAAAGAAGAACTCAAATTGTAATTTCATTGCCATGGTGTTCATTAAAGGTGTTTTTGTCTTGTAGGCTTGCTTTTGAGCTATGATTAAATAAAGTGGTAATATTCACCAGCAAATACAACAGCTTAGTGGTCATGGATTCCATCACCACCACACAACAGAGGAAATCTACGTGTACATTTATTTCCATGAAAATAAAGCAGTTGTTACTTTCAGTTCTCTTTACAGTTCTGAGGTCTTGGGAAGTTAAAACTTTGATTTTATAACCCGCCCCCTCACCTCAGAGTCTGAAAAACAGGCAAACACACACATGTACACAGAGCCCAGAGGGAAACAATAGGATGCTGAAAAACACTGCATTTGCAACTGGAGCAGACACAGTTCACCCGACAGGATTTTCTCCAAATCCTTCAATAGAATTTCTCCCTCCCGCGAGGGGAAGATGCTGCTCCCTTTCCAGCCCAGTATCCCCGAGCAAACACTTGCGTCAGCTGTTTGTGTTTGCCAATACATTATGGCTCTGAATATTTTAAAGGCAAAATGGAGTTTGCTTTCTGTAACACTTGTCACTTTGAGGAGGAACTGGTGTTCTGAATTAATTCAAACCTGCTTCATTTTGCATCACATAATTATATGGCTTACTGTGATAAGGATATTTTACTCCTTTGTCAAATGATTCAATATTACATGAGCAGGTGAGGTATTGATCCAGAAATGCCTTTCTTCCTTTTCTTTTTCTTTTTTCTTACTAAGAAAGGTTTTGGAATATCAATTTCAAGCAGCCATTGATGGACAAAAGACCATTAATTAATGGAATAATACCATCATTCCTCTCTATAAAAACAGTGGCATACTGAAAGCTAATGCCAGAAGATTTACTTTAAGGATGAATAATAATACGTTATTTGTTATGTGCTTTTCTAGACCCAAAACACCAGATAAAAACAAAAATATCAGACATGAAAGCACGTAACATTGCAGGAGCAGACAGTGGCAGACAAGATTTCTCACAGGTGCTGTTAAAAGCATGTTTAAAAGGGTGTTTTCAGAAGTTTCTTTATGCCTGCCATACACTAGAAGGCTTTGAAAAGACTTTGAAAAGACTTTTGAAAGACTAAAGTCTGACAGCCTCTCACATCTAAAGACAATGTTAGTATTTAGTTACACACTATAAGATTTTGCAAAGACTGGGGTTCTCGCAAGGTCACTTTTTGCAAGACTGCAATTAAATTCCTGCTGAGATTATTTCCCATGTACTCCAGGTGGAAATATTAAACCAAACTCCCTTCAAGAAATATGGCATGTTAAGAATTCCTTATCTGTCTGAAAAAGACATAACTCTAGAAACACAAGATAATAGTTGTCACATGTCAACAGTATTCTTGCCAAGATGGCATTAATATAATCTATAAACACAAACTGTGTTTAATTTTGGATTTTGTTACCTCTCTCCCCAGCCTCCTTTGGCTAACTGCTCTACCATAAAAGAGGGAGGACTTCAAGGGGCAAACTGTTGAAAAAATGACAATTTCTCTCTAAAATAAGTGCTGGTTGGTGGATCAGCTACACACCAAATGGAACACTGACTCTTTTCACCCCACAACTGCTTTGCTGCTTTCTGTTTGGCGCTGGAGAAATCTCAACAGTTGGTCATTTCGCAGTGTTCATGTCACTGAACTCTACCATGCATGAGCCAAAGCTATATACATACAATAATATTAAACATATTTGATTTTGTCAGAATGGCAAGAGAAGAAAAAGACTGACTTCAGACAGCTCAGACTGAGTTTTATGACAACCTTACACCAAACAATCCAGATCATGGGAATCTGCACCAACTGAGGTAAAACTCTCATGATTTCATTCCGACATTGGAAATTTGTCTGCACCAGTGAAACTGCTTGAAAAGTTGTTCGGTGTAAGGCCAGCGCAAGGAGACTGGGTGCAATCCTGAGCTGTTCAGGCAGAACGTCCCAGAGTCAGAGGGCACTGCAGCAGAAGCTCTGTCGTCCATAGTTTTCAGGTAAGAGCAAGGTTGGTGGAAAATGGGAAGGTTACCAGAACAAACTGGGCGGGAGGATGAGTATGACTGCATAAGGTCACCCAAGGATCTGCCAGAAGTGTCATTAAAATAAAAACTTGATTTTCTTTAATAAGTATTTTCAGTCAAGGCTCTCATTCTGAGGGTAAAAATTCACAGTCTGAATTCTCCATTGTGACAGTTTCTTCCCTCCTTACAGTGTATCACATGCCATTCCTCCTGGCCGCTGGGTTGAAATGATACTGTCATTGCAGCGGGGTTCACTTATAGGACAGCAGCTGCTGCTACTGCAAGTGATAGTGTATATAATGGTCTGATTTGAATTGCCTCACTGCTGTTGAGGAGAATGAAGCATACTGTTATCTATGATTCAACAGTAATGTTTATTTTCTGTGCCCTTTCATTGTACTTGATGTCTATCAGTTGTGTTATTGATGAGCAGAGCGTTGCAGCTGTTTAGAGCGGCGTGAGCCGTGCACGTCCCCCCATTTCATTCAGCCGTGTTGACTTGAGCTGATATAAATTGAGTGAATGCAATTGATTTTGGGCATCTGCCTTTCAGCGAAGGGAAGTTAGTGGAAAGAGGAAGAGACAGCAGCACCTCTGTGCAGCAAAAAGGAGGAGAAAGAAATGTGTGTGAGAGCGATAGAGACAGACAGATGGTGTGGCTACACAGGAGCCTGCCCTAATGTAGTTTAGTTCAGCCCTTATCGCAGCTGGCAGCATTTTGGCACAATTTAAACAGATAGCGGGGATAGTAAACACAGCTAAGCTTTAAAAGATTTATTACAAATCTCACAATACATTAACGGTATTAACTTTGCCAAACAAATAGTGCCAAATTGCAATATTTTAGATTTTAGACCAAGATTGCAGCTGTTTTTAGCAATGGTAAATTAAAATGGATATGCCGGCAGTGAGACTTGAATTTGCAGGCTTTTTCTTGTTTTTTTGCCATGCTATCAATTTAGCTTTAGGTCTGTCAGTCCACTATTTTAGTCTAGACTGAAACATCTCTGCATGATGGATTGCCATGGAATTTTGCACAGACATTTTAGTTCACTCAGGATGTATTTTGAGAACCTTGGTGATCCTACCTCACTTTTCTCCTGGCATCTTCATCAGATCAACATTTCGGTCTGTCCAATGCTTTGGGTTATGACCAAATACTTTAAAAAACAAAAACAAAAAAACAAACAAACAAACAAAAAGGGCGGCACGGTGGTGTGGTGGTTAGCACTCTTGCCTCACAGCAAGAGGGTTCCCGGTTCGATCCCGGGCGTGGGAGCCCTTCTGTGCGGAGTTTGCATGTTCTCCCCGTGTCAGCGTGGGTTCTCTCCGGGCACTCCGGCTTCCACCCACAGTCCAAAGACATGCAGATTGGGGACTAGGTTAATTGATAACTCTAAATTGTCCGTAGGTGTGAATGTGAGCGTGAATGGTTGTCTGTCTCTATGTGTCAGCCCTGTGATAGTCTGGCGACCTGTCCAGGGTGTACCCTGCCTCTCGCCCGATGTCAGCTGGGATAGGCTCCAGTCCCCCCGCGACCCTCAAGAGGATTAAGCGGTAAGAAGATGAATGAATGAATGAATGAATGAATGAATTAATGAATGAATGAAACAAAAAAAAACAAAATGTTTATGTTAGGGTTGCCAATCATCCCATATTAGGCATGAGCTGAACACTCAGATGAAACGAGTATTTAGTATGGATAATGTACTTGAGTATGAGTCCAAGTAAAATGTGTCAGTATCCATCCTCGTGATGAAGTAAAATCTTCATTTGAGTAGCTGTGATCAGTCTCTTTTAGTCTTGTGATCATAAATGATCTGAAGCTCAATTCTGAGATTGTTCTATAAACCGTAATAACCAATAAATGTAGTAACTTCTGATAAAACCATATCGATTTCAGGCTTACAACAGAAACTTTGGGTTAGACCACACCCACTTTACTTTAAACCCCACTGATTGAGAGTGAAGATATGGATACAGATAGTTTAGTTGTTTGAACAGAGATACAGACATGTTTTCTACATGCTTGGAATGATATAAGAAATAATACAAGCAAAAGAGCTTCACAAGACACAGCAGAGAAGCATTAAATCAGAATTTGCAGACAAAAAAAGATAACAAGAATGACAGGCAAGTTTTCTGTCACTCAGTGTCATCATTGTCCTGGTTATGGAGACTCATTTTTAAAAGTCTGCTCATAAAAAGAAAGACACTGTCCAAATAAACACCTGAATGGCAGACGGACCATGAGTGGGTCGGTCCTGTCAGTGGGAATGAGTACAATGGCAAGTATAGGAGTACTTTCTGTAGCTTGTGGTGTACTGTCCGACCTGAAGCAACTTTCAGTGGGGACATCACGTCTGAGCAGCTCAGAGGCAGAGAACACAGAGGGGAATTGCTCAGTTCATGAAGCATCATGCTTTCCTGAAGTTGTTGTTGGTTTATGTGTTTAGCGTCCTCATTAGATAGTTGGCTACACTGTGCCGTGTGTGTGTGTGTGTGTGTGTGTGTGTGTGAGAGAGAGAGAGTGAGAGAGTGAGAGAAATTTAACCAATAACCCACTTGGTGGAAATTAATCTCCCAAAGACTAGACTCCCCCATCCTTCCTGAAAGGTATTGGATTGAAGATTGAAATTAGATTTATTTCACAATGCCTACATAAGAGAGGATAATGTGCTCTATGATAATACTAACCACTTGGACACTGGTGGACATTCATCTGCCAGAAGCTTGGCTCCCTGAGGATTTGGATTAAAGATTAGAAGTTTATCAATGAGTTCTTTCTTCTTCCAAATACACCAAATATTTTATTCTGACAGACCAAATATTTTGCCCATGTCTTTGATCTGATGTTTTAATCCTTAATATAACTGTGCTTTAATCTTCTATGAACCTGGTGCATAAAAAGCACAAATCGGTGCATAAAAACTGACCAGAATACAGGAACTAAAGTGGCTGACATTTAAAATCTCATGAGAGAGGACCCCAGGACCCCCTCATTTGATTTGTGTCCCCTGTGCGCGGGGCCACTGGCAAAGTGTCCCTTATTCTTTTACACTGAAGATTGCAAACACTACACACAGCAAACATTACCCTTAAACATTAGCAGGTTAGTGTCGCCATTGTGAGCATTTTAAAAACAAATAGTAAAGATTCTGTACAGCCTTTGCTGAACTCTTTACATGATGTCCAAACTTGAATGAATCTTAATATCCTCTATCTTAATGAAAATAAGACTGACTGATTGTTATGTTTGGGCAACCTGACCTATTGGGTGACTCTACAGCTCTCTTGGCTCTTTAGCCTTTCAGAGTTGGCCATTTGTTGAAAGTGCAGTTCTGTTGTCAAAATTAGCTTTTTCTAGTTAAGACTTTCAGCCAAGGTAAAGGCCTATCTGCCCCCCAAAGATCACGAGAGAGAGATGCTTTTATTTTTTTATTACCTCTCTCAGACTATTGAAACTCTTTGTATGTTGGTGTAGAACAGTCACCACTATGTCATCTGCAGTTAAAATGCAGCAGCATGTCTGGAAATAGAAAACAGGGATAATGTAACGCAAATATTGGCCTCCCTTCACTGGCTTCCTGCCCATTTTTGGGTTAATTTTAAGATTTTATTGCTTGTGTCTGAGGTTGGTCTGTCACCACCATATCCAACACAACTCTTGTATCTTCATGCTCCAGTTAGAGCACTGAGGTTGACCGATCAGATGTTCCTGGATGTTCCCAGAAGTAGACACATAAACTGTGGCAACTGAGCCTTTGCGGTGGCTGTCCCTAAACTTTGGAACAGCCTACCTATTCAAACGAAAATTGCTCAGACTAGAAATCTCACCCTCCCTCCGCTGGAGAGATTATTTATCTTTAAGTCACTGCTGAAGACCCACCTCTTCCTGATGGTGTCTGATTGATTTGAGCTCGACAACTTGACTTTCTGTCGGGCCTCATCCTCTGTTGTGCTACAATTTGTTCTCTACTATGTTTATTGTTCTCTTCTGTTCTTACTGCTGTTTGCTTCTGTATTTATCTGTTTTGGTATTTTGAGCCTGCTCAGCACGCTGGTCAACTGCGGCTGTTTTTAAATGTGCTCTACAAATAAAGTTTGACTTGACTTGACTTGACTTAGCTTGCTGACAACACACTGCTGTGTCTAAGCACAGCCTCAGAGAGCTGCTAGCATTGCTGTAGACTAACACAAATTAGTGAGTCACTTAGTGTCACATCATCTGATGCCTTTTGGCAACAAGTCCTCCGAATTAAACAACAAAATATGTCCCTTGTCCATGGCCTCCAAACAACACACACAAGCATTTTCTGATCTGATTTCTATTTCAGAAAGGACAGTATCGTACAGTATGTTACAGAAATTAAACCAAAATAAATCTTCTCATGATGTGACCACTTTTGTTAAGGTTTGGGGTTTAGGCACAAAAACAACTTGGTAAGAATCAGAGAGAGACTGTAGTTTAGGTTAAAACTACTGTAGGTTAGTATTGTTTCAACAGAGAGAGAAGATGGTGTGCAGTCAACATGGCAACATGTCATTACCTTGCCCCTGTTTCACAGTTAACCTTTCCTGGTGGTGTATTTCTCCTCACTCTGATTTATACACACTCAACATGTCAATTCAGCCTACCATACAAACTGTCAAAACATATTGAACAAAATTCTGATAAAGCGAGGTCATCTTTTGTCACCCACATTAAAAGAGGTCATTTCCTGCAGGAAAAACGAGCTCTGCTGTAACGTCTGTACAGATTGCTCCTGTATGTTTCTTGAGGCATAGTTTGCTATCAACGGCAGATATTTATAGCTGTCCACCAAACTCAATTTCCTTGCCTTCGATTATAGTGGGCGGTAATCCTCTAAAACTTATTGCTATGTCCTTAGTTTTTAAAATGTTCGAGTCAAAGAGGAATTCATCACAGCACGACACAAAGTCATCAGTAACAAGCCCGCATCCATCCATCCCCTCCGCTGCAAACAGCCATAAGGAGAATCCCTGCAGTCCACAAATTTGCAGCTCATCATTTCTTTACACTAAATAGGCTTCAAGTCATCAAATATTCACAGGAAACTGCTGCTGTTCTCCTTAATGGCAGCACACATTTCTAATCATTATATTTTAGGGGCCTTACTGACGGTAAATTGCTCCATGTAGCAGTGTTACCTTACAAGGTCTAATATCATCTGATTCCGTTTCTAACACAGCATATAAGAACACAGCACTAATTATCAGGTGACACAATCATGACTTAGTCATAATAAATTAGTTATCATAGTTTCTATCTTCCCACCCTGTTACATAAGCCTGTGTAATGCTGTCTGTGTGATATTAAAAACTGTTATATAAAGTTGTGTAAGCTTATATTACAGTGAATATAAACAAAAACAAAAACACCCACTTAAAAAGAACCAAGGGAAGCCGACAGTATATTGTTGTACAGTTAAATAGAAATATCAGTTTGAGGCACTGTGCTCAATCTTCCAATGAGAGCAGAGTAAAGGAATCAAGTGATTATCATTACAGTTATGTTTTCTCTGCAAATAAGCTAATGTCATCCATTAAAAAGCCCCCCTTTGTGTCTGTAATGAGTTACCACCTTATATATAAAGTGTGAGCTGAGTTTAAGGTCTCCTTGGGGCATCACTTAAGGTCCAGTGTGTAGGATTTTGTGGCATCTGTTGTCAGAAATTGTATATAATGTTCATAACTCTGTTTTTAATAGTCTGAATACAAATCATTGTGTTTTTGTTCCCTTAGAACAGGGGTAGAACAGGGGGTGGCTCCATGTGGCCATTATTGCATTCTGCAACTGTAAAAATGTGTAGCCTATACATTAAATTAAAAAATATTTTCACATTTAACCAAATAAATGTGCATCAAAGATCTACAACCTAAATTTTGCTGAACTTCAGTAGCGGTGACTAGCCTGGAGTCTCTCTAGCAAGGCTGGCTGTGGATTCCAAATCCAAAACAAGTAAAAGTCTGGAATGCAAAGAGAGGATTTAATAGTGTGTGGACAGATTAATTTGTTTTCACCACCAACACCGAAAACTTAAAGTGCTAAATAATTATAAATAGCCCACTGCAGAGTAGCCACCTTGTAGTAAATCAAAATGAATGAATGCTCATTTAGACCTATTTGTAATATTGATGGGCTAATTTAGACTTATCAGGCTGTTACCTTTATTCAAGTATGTTTTGGCCTATAATGGCTCTTTCAGTAGTTAAGGTTGCCGACCCCTGCTTTCGAATGAGCTGTCCATAGCTACATATGGAGCAGGTCCTCCCCCACCATGCCTACAGGAGCAGCGTTGGGCTTTGAAGCCAGTTTCACATATTGGCCAAACTTAGAATTACAACTTCCGAGTTTGTCATTTGATGCCATTGGGCCTAAATAGACGTTTTTCCCATAGACTGACATTGTGAAAGAGATGTCAGTGGATACAGTATTTTGAGCATCACATCCCCCACGAAATGACTCAAATTAGTATCATGATTTGATCCATTCAGTCCAATTAACATTAAGCCTTATTAAACCCTCAAAGCTTCAATAATTTTTTGACCTCTTGGAGCAGCAGGAACAAGCTGCAAACTTAACACTGACATACAAAGTTGTTGTGGTGAACATGTTAGCAAAATTTGTGTCTTCTTTTCTGTCTTTTTTTTTGGTGTCCACCAACTCCTAAGCAAAATGTCTGGCTCTGTAGCTGCTAAATGCTCTACTTGTCAACTCACTGCTAACTTTGCCTGTCGTTTGGTGCTATGCAGGCAGCATTAATCCCCTTTCCACTGCAGGAACTTTTAGCATTTAGCCGGGATTTTGAAAAACCTTGGTGCGTTTCCATCAAAATTACCCGGGGAAAAAACTTTCCCTTAACCCCAAACTCTCCCTGAAAAAAGTACCTAGTCAGGGATAGGAGTTTTCAGTTCACCCCGAATTCTTGAGGGGCAGGGCTATGTGCTGAAGAACCCTGATTGGTGGAACACACACTTGCAGCGTTCTGCACTTCAGTGCCAGTGTGGCTGCAAACTTTATTCATTTCTACAAGCTTCACTTCATTTGTGTTTTGATTAAGGATGGGTACTGAAACCTGGTACTAAATTAGCCCTGGGGCTAAATTATCAAAGACCGTTGTATTGATAAGCGCTAACAGTATCGGTTCTTTTGTGCCGGCACTGAACTCTTCCACACACACATCCACACACACACACACACACGCCTACACGACATGGTAAAGTTGATGGCAGTTACACTCATTACTGTAAGTGACTAACCCTTAGCAGGTAAGAAGCCAATACTTTATCAATACATGTGTTCAGCAAGCATGAACATGTAAACATGTAGACAGTGATATTCAGTGTGTTCCATCCACAGTCTCTCATCCACTGTCACTAACGGTATGTCTTACAGAAGTACAGCACACTAGTTCAGCTGATAGCGAATTGTTACTAATGAGCTCAAATGACAGCTGTCTGTATGTAGACTAACTTAGTTTGACACTTATCTTAAAATAATTTTAAACTGAGCTGCTGGCTGAGACAAACAGCCCCAACTCGCTACACCGGCATGTAACCAGCCAAGCTGGTGGAGACAAATACAGGACACACGTCGAATCATCTACATCATCAGCCTGACTTGAAGAAATTATCTGGAACTTTGAGATGCGGTGGAAATGCACAGATTACCAGGAATTATTTTACCCAGGTAAATAAATTCCTGGAAATAAAAGTTCCTGTAAATGTTGTTGGAAAAGGGGCTAATGTAAAGGTTAATCAGTGCTTTGTTACTGAAAACAGCTGCCTGGTGAGAGTAGTGAGACTGATCCAAAACAGCAGCCAGTTATAAGCCAAAACAATCAGCTGAAAGAACTAAAATGATCTACAGAGCTGAGGAGAGCTGCAGAGTTGGTTACTAATTACTTGGTGGGTTTTTTGGGGGACTGCCCATTGTTCTGACAGCCCATAACTTCACAGCCCCAAAATGTACCACTGGACCGATAATCCAACAGCCCGGTATACCTCAAAAGGTGGCATCTCAAACAACACTCTCCCAAACGGAAACATAAGGCTTATTTTTGCGCAGTATGATGTCATCAGAAGCTAGCTGAGACAAACAGCTCCTACTATGGTAAAAATGGTCTGACTGGTTAGTGCTTGTTGCCTTCGTTGGTGGGGTTTGACATGAGGAGTGAGATTGGTTAGGGTTAAGATAAGATTATCAGGGTAAATCATGAGAGGGCAAGTCGTGCCTTTGCCCTGATAAGTCGGTCCAGTAACATCTTTCTGCACAATAATCAGCCATGTGCTTCTGTTTGAGAGAGTGTGTAGTGTTTCAAAGCAGTCCTTTTAAACAATGGACATTTGTTTTCAGGTAATGTGTTGTTGGACAAATGGACTTTCAGTCCAGTGGGAAATTTTCAAACTACTGGGGCTTCAGAATTATGAGCCGTCAGAACAATGGCATTGCTCCAGTCTTTCACTGAGTGACCATTTATACATTAGCCATTGTTAATATAAAAATATTGACAGGTGCAGATTTAAAAACATGATTGGTGCTGGTGGTTGTGTACATTAGCAGGAAGACAAATGTGAGAACACATTTTTTTAAACTGGATTTGTGACATCAGGTGCTGGTGGCATGCTTATTTCTCCTGTCACTGACGAGGGCAAAAGTGTGTGGAAAGTTGGAATTTCAGTTCTAATACCGAGGCAATAAAGAAATCTGTCAGTTTAGGTTCATGGTTAGATTCCATCAACAGCTCACAACAACAACATGTTTGTTTCTCTGCAGCTCATCTGACAGCTCAGCTGGCTCCAGGCTCCTGCTGTCTCTCTGAGGAGAGCAAGGGACAAAAATGATTATTTGTCATGGCACTGAGTAATTGGCTATATTCAGTATATGTGTGCTAGAAGTTTTAGATTTTATTTCTGATGATGAAATGCAATTGACTGATGTGTGTGACACATGACACAGTTTGATTGTTTATTTGATTTACTTGTTTATTTGATTTACTTGTCATGTGTGACAGGAGTTGATTTTGTGACAATATGTCAGTGCAACTTGACAGCAGAGCAGGGAACACAACTTAAGGACAATTCAATAACATCAATATCTAATTATGTAATAATTAAGATTTTAAACTTATGAGATGAGCCTGTCATTTCAAGAGAAACGGCAACATCAATCATTTCAGCAAATGCCCAGTAAAGATAAAGTGTATGCTTACATTCAAGTGACAAAGCCCTCTTGTCTCTGGACTCTTGCTTGTTGAGTGAAAAGGAATATAGTGATGGTGTTATCAAGCCTCAAAGTCTGCAGAGGTAGAACTGATGGGTTAACAAAATGTCAGACTTTGATGTAAGTAAACACTCTTTGATTCCTGTTTCCTGCCGACAAGAGATGTTGATTTCTTGTAATTATCTTACAACCAACCATTCTGTAACAAACAGTGTTGGGCAATAACGTATAATAATCTAAATTTTTTCAGTAACGAGTAATGTAACTTATTACTATTAAAATTTCAGTAATTGTATTACAGTTACCTCAAAACCAAACAACTCGTTTCATCAGTTTTGCTATCCCATCGCTACTGACTTGAAATACAACATCACATCAGCAGACTCATTTTTGTAATTGTCACGCTGTGTGGTTGGGTTGCTGCCAGCTACACAGTGTGTATGTTGAGTTTTGCCAGTGACAATGCAGTCTGGTGTGCAGGGTTTGGAAGAGGCTTTATTAACTGGTACTGAATGAATAAACTGGATAATTTTAACCACATGCACTGATTTGATTGATTTATTTTAATGTGAAATGTAAAAACACCCACAAGGTCGCTCTGCTGCATCGTATTGCCTCTGGTACAATGAGGCCTTTATTTGAATCCTTTTTAGAAGAGAAAGAGATTGTACTTGTTTTTCACACAGTTCTATGTAGTTTTTACCTGTTGGGAAGTCGCAGAGGTGCACAGGGTGAAAAAAACCCCAGATCAGTTGAGTTTACCTTAGATCTTGATCATTTCATATAATCTGAAAAGGAACCTAAATTGTGGACAAAGAGAATGTGTTAAAGAAATGATTTCAGACAGAATCTTCACTAGTTTTAACCAGAAAATGTCATGGCATTTCCACATGGATTATTTTCTTTAAACCACTGTTAGAAAGTGAGGGATGACATATACTCTATGTGTATGATCCATTTATATAGTAATTATTTCAGTCTAGTATCAATAGTCTCATATTGGGCACCATGGTATATCTACCCCTATTTCTACTTGAGATATCAATATTTAGATGAGATTTGTTTTTAAATTGTATTTATTTATTTATCTATTTACTTATTTTTTCCTGAGGATTACGTTGCTTTGTCCATAATCAATTATCTGCCCTTTTCAAACTTTTCAAGACAGGACAGGGGTGATTCATGTTACATAGTTACATAATGTGTTACTTATACATAATTTTGTACTTGAAGGTTAAATAGGTGTTTACTAGGGATATTGTGCATACTTTGAAGATCATCAAAGGAATAGAAAATGCCCTCATCACTGAACACATCAGAAGTTTTAGTAATCCCTCTCTCTGCCCAAGTTTTAAATCCAGGCAGGGTTGTGCATGTTCATACTTCACAAGAGTTAGCTCAAAGTTCTCACAGATTAAAATGAAATAATCCATAGTTAACAATTTGAGTTTTGAACTTCACGGTCCAAACAACTGAACTAGTTTACGCTATGTCTTCCTTTTTCTTTTTCAAGACTAATCAGATGCTGGAACTTGATGTGTCATTTCATATTCATATTTTTTTGACCCAGTGGTTATAATTTGCATTAAAATGTGAGATTTTTTTTCTATGGAATCTGTACAGCCTTGTTCATAAAAGTCCTTCAAATATCCATATGAACTGGCTTCTGCAGCACCAGCAGCTGTGTTATCTGAAGTTCCATTAGCACTCACCATACCAACTTTGCATGATTAAAAAAGTCACTAAGTATATAAAAATTATATTTTATATACATATAAAACAAAACTTAACCACTCTAGTTATATATAGTTTTGGGGGCAGGGCTTATGCTAAGGGTTGCCCCATTGCATACAAGCAGCAACTTGAAAAGGCTGAAAAAATGAAACCAGTGCAGAAGTGCCAAAAACTGCAGTTCATCAACTGGCCACATGAGGCTGGCTCCAAAACAGTCAATCCCCATGTTACAATGTTCAACTTTACACCAGAAAGAAACATGTTTTCATCATTTATGTCAACTGCACAGGGGCTGATTTTTTTTATAACTCACCTGTTTACATTTTATTAAGGCCCAAATTTATGCATAAAGAGCGGGGCTGTTTGAGTGATAGGCTGTCTGCTAGGTGTCACCACAATCTGTGAGTCAGATCCACCCCTCACCTCTCGTCCAAATATGCGGTAGTCCACAAACCAATGGGTGATGATACAGAGACTATCTATTATCTTATAAAATCTATAATTGCATCATTGAACAAGCTTCAGCCCCACCCAAAAACTCTTGGACACATGCAGTGAAAAAGGTTTAACAGTCAAACTCAACATTCAGCACCATATATTTCCCAGTCTTTTCATGTTTTCTAACATGTATCATTTGTTAAGATGTTAATCTCAGATTTTACTTTACCCCAGCATTAAAACTCAAAAGTTGCAAACTAGCACTTTCATGCACAGCTCCGAATCTAAGATCTCTTCCATCTGGATTAAATGTACAGTTGCCCCAAATTGGTGTAAAACCCAATAAAGATGTGGCAATACTCAGGTGAGCTTTGACTTTGCACCAGCCTCTTGCTGTATTTTTATCCATATGGGGTCACCCATCACTTTGAGAGCACATTTTTGAAAATGTCCTGAAAAATAGCTTGCACCAAGAAATACAAATCATCAAATGAGAACGTTCTGAGAAAGGTTCATTTGCACAAAAAGAAAACAAGCAATGCATTGTAAATATAGAAAAAAATAAATGTGCATGGATCAGTAATTCAACAAATTGTTGACAGGGTTTCCTCTTGTCCAAGTTTTCCATTCGCTCTCTGTGAACATGAACTCCATACAAGCTATTAAGGTCCAGGGGTTTATTTATTAAATGAAATCAATGAATGTGTCATTGTGTCACTTGCACATTTAAAGAAGTTACTTCCCCAAACAACAGACACAAAGGAGGATAGAAGAGTAAATTATGCTGACATTTGTACTCAACAGGGATAATATTAGATGAGTAAAGGTAATCTACAGGAGAATTCACAGTACAGGATGCCTGAGAGCCTTTCTGCATTATATCAAATGGTATTTTTTTTTATTTGTGTTTTCCTTTACATACATACATTCCCACATAAAGCAGTGCATACAGACTCACCAGAATGCAGCAAATAAGTGTTTGATGCTCAACATTTCCTGGGGACCGACCCCCAGACGTTCAGTTTTGTATGTGTCCCGACAAATGTTGAAATGAAACCTGCGCCCTTGTTTTTAATGAATGGATTTAGGGTATCTTCCAGTAGGCTTTTCACTGTGTCAGAATATAAAAGAATATGAATAAAAGGAGCTGCAAGGTGCTTTTTTCCATTTCAACCCAGTGAATATTGGAATTTTCTGAAAACCAGAACAAAAACACATCATACTGACAACAAGCTAAATAAACATGGCCCCTACTGGGTCTCCTCTGACTGCCTTCCTTTGATGCAGAAAACATATTACAACTCAGACTTTCTTGGCTCTTTCTGATCCTAAATGAAGGAGAAATAGGAGTGAAAAAAAATGATATATATTTCGCCAGACCTCACCACCCTTTGTCCCTGACCTCCATAGTAGTAATTAGTGAAACCTCAAGCTGTATCAAATATTAAATACATTCTGACAGAGCAGCTGGCAAGAAGAGCGTTTAAAAAAATAGTGTTCCTATTAAGTAAGTGTTGAAAGAAAGTGACCAGCATGAGGATCTTTCATAGCTTGTCTCTCAACTGCAAATAAAGATGACATTCTCGCACTGTAACAACAACAGCAAGTCTTTCTCTGCTTATCAATACTCTAGTTCACATTTTCACATTTCACAAAATTAAAGAACTGCTCTCAAATACTGCTCCATCCCCCTGGTCTCACCATCAAAGCAGAGAAGTTAGAGGTTTCGGAGTCTCTCAGATACTTTTACATTATACTGGACCTTCACCTTCAGTCAGCACACCATGGACATCTATGAGCGTTATCAACAGACTTTCAGCCATCCGTAAATTAAATCACCTGTCTGTCCAACCCCTTCTTCTTCTTCTCTATACCTCAGTATTATCAAGGCAGTTTTTTCTCATTGGTGCCATCTGTTTTTGCCATATGCTTCCAGTCACCAATGAGACTGAACTCTTAAAGATAACTCATTCAGCCAGCAAACTCATAGGTATTCCTACTAACCCTAACCTATACTGTTGTGTCACCTCATCCCTGATTTGCAAAGCGTTCAGAATCACACAGACCACCCACTCCATTAGTACTCCTTTCTTTCTGGACACACGTATAGACTAACCATGTGCAGAAAGGCCCATTTCAGCCTGAGTTTTGTTCCCATATATGAACGAGTAACCTCCTCTATATTCAGTCTGTGGTGTGTCCAACGCCAATCCATGTCTTTTTCTCTTTTGTATAATTTATGTGAAATTCAGTATGTCTTACCCTACAATGAGCGGTTTATATCTACAACATGGTTGTTTCTACAGTAGACCAAATCAGACAAACACGAGATTAGCTCTAGATATGGCCATTTGCATTTTCGCTTTGGCCACTGTAGTTCTTGGGAGACGTTTCACTTGGTTGTAGTATGCAACCTCACCACTAGATGGTGCTAAATCCTCCACACTAGACCTTTAAGTTTAATTTAACAGAAAATAGGCTGGGTAAAGACATAAAAAAAAAAAAATCCAATGTTCAAACTGAGTTGGCATCACTCGCCCCTGTGACAAAGTTTGTTTTTGTTCTGAAGAAATGTAGTTGCATCTTGGTTATTTTGGAAT
The DNA here is from genome assembly GCF_011397635.1 of Epinephelus fuscoguttatus. Classification (NCBI taxonomy): domain Eukaryota; kingdom Metazoa; phylum Chordata; class Actinopteri; order Perciformes; family Serranidae; genus Epinephelus; species Epinephelus fuscoguttatus. The sequence continues at coordinate 39,695,288 of NC_064752.1, forward strand.
CTTAATCTTAAGCGCACTAAGGAAGTGCGCTGATTTTTGTTCTGGCTAAACAGTGGAATTGCAGCTGCTGGGTCCATCTTGTTATGTCCTGCGGCCCAAAAAGACTTTTACCCATTGACTCACACTGGGAAAGAGACATTTGTAAATTAATGGATACACTTTTTTGAGCTTCACAACCTCCATAAAATGACTCCTTTCACTATCATGATTTATTCCATTTGGTCTAATAACATTTGAACAGTCTTCGGCTCGTCTGCTCAATGGGCTGCACAGTGCGGAAGCAGTTTGGCTTCATGTGCCATTGAGTACCTTTCATAGAAATGAATGGGGCTGCGCTACCAATGCTGTATCCAGACCTCTTAATACATCCATGGCCATAGCTGATGCATATTTTAGTAGGAAAATACAAGCCATACTTGGTATCCTATTGGAGTTTTTTTCTCCATTGCATTGTAGGCTTTCCCTCTGCAACTTATCTTTATGGGGAAGTCAGGAAACAGCTTCACTTGTTTAATCCCATACATGACTTTACCCTTCACTTGTGCAGCTTTTTATCACTCTCAGTTTATCTTTGAGGTTCCAAAACTTGATAATATTGCATTGAGAGGAGATCCTTGTTTTGATAATATAATCTCAGGATTACCACGTTATTACCTCGGCAGAATGTAAGAATGGATGCACATCATGCGCCATTAGCTATTATACACCTATCATTTGCATCCAATATGATCTCTACTCACCAAAATCTCATCTACTGGATACAATAGTTTGAGTTCCCTCGTCAGGCTGATGAGTTGGCTGGATGCACCAGTCTCCAGCAGAATCCATTAGGGTTACTGTGCCATTTAACAACATCTCTAAAAGCAGTAAAAACAACACCATGATGCTCACAATGCAGCCGGCTAAAGATGGTCCATTTTGAAATACCAGGCGGACAGACAAGATGCTAAATGGTTGGGAATTATTGCAAATGAACTACAAAACCAAATTTACATGTGTATTAGACTGGCTGGAGGCAATTAACATGTGGGTGATTCACACAAATGGGTGCCATTCAGGCGTTATCATTTCAGACGGGAAAACAAGTTCATGACTTCATTTTTGATCTCTGCTTCTGATAGAGGACATGTTTGCTGTGGGAAGTAAACACAACTCAAACGCACAACACATCTTCTCTCCTCTCATCCCACCTGAAGCATAAAACCGCAATCATTATCAGGCACTGTTCTCTGACAAGGACACTGTTTGAGTTCAGCCCTGTCACGGCCAACATGGTGCCTGTCTGATTATGATTAGGAAAGTAATCAGAGGTAATTGCAGTTCTGTCAAACTATTCATGCTGCACATCTCTCTTGGTCATGACTTTCAGGTAGAAAATTAATCTGAAACCCTAAACCATTTATCCTCCTGAGCATGTCACGACATTCTGAGTGAGTTGTCTAAACATTCAGAAGGAGCATTGAGGACAGAATCATGACACTAATTCATATTTTCTGTCAGTCATTTAAGTATAAACATAATTTATGTTACATAAATTATGTGTTACTGTCAATATGTTAGGTTTATTTACTTTTATTACAAGTAATGCACACAAGTAAAATACTATCTTAAATAGGAATGAATCACTGTACTTATACTCTTTACTCGGGTATATTTTTGAGCTAGTAATCTATTTTAACTTTGCTACTTTTGCCATTTATAATTTACAACTGATAGATTATAATAACAATTGTCATAATAATTATTATTATTTTCTTTTTTATTATGTTAAAGCACTCCCTAGCCCCTTTTACACTGCCAGATTTTCGGCGAATGTTGGGCCATTTTGCCGGCAAGCTGCGAGCGTTTAGACACACAGAGCCGGATTGGCGAGTTGATCCGAGGTGCCCCATGTTCCGCCTCGTAGGGTAGACATATTGGCGGAACCTTTTTGGTTTAAAGAGAACAAGGTGGCCTTCCGCAATGGGAGGGGCTGTTGAAGACTTGCGACCCACTGGTGGTGAATAAACAGGAAACAGCTGATAGCAGGAATTAGTGAGCAGCTAGTAGCAAGAGGGAAACGCAAACGTGACAGACACTGTAAAGATGAGCAACTGGGAAGACAAAGAATTGCACGCTTTCCTTGCCCTCGCAAACGAAGTGGCCATTAACCATCAGATGACGGGAACGGTAAAGAACGGGCCAACTTAAGAGAAAATCGCCAAAGGACTGACCAACCGCAGCTTCCCTCCCACGTCACTGTTTACGTCACACGCTGAGCTACACGTTTTGTTACTTGCTCACACCACCCATTGCCCTGAAAAAGGCACATTCTGTATAAACAAAAAGTAAGTAGGCTGCATTTTGCTGCACTCCCCGATTTTGTTTTTATACTGCCAATGCTGAAAGAAGACTGATTGGGCTTTCCTGCAAATTTGCACAATTCTTATTTAAAAAGGGCTTCTTACTCTCATGCTCTCCACATACACTCCACTCCATCATACCCAACAGTGCTTTAGCATGCTCTGACTGTGATGATCACTCACTAATGAACACATTAAGGTGAAATGCGATCCAGACTAGAGATGGTAACCCTACTATTAGTCTCACGTAGCCAGACCTATATCTATAGCACTGTGTTAGCACTAGAGAAAGGTCTGGAGTCACTAATTTCCCTTTTGCTATAGGTGGAAAAGCACTCTGGCAGAGCTGTCTTGGGCAGCGCAACACCAAGGATGTAGCTACGGTGCACTTGCAAAATAACGTTTGTGGAACATTTGCATGTGGGGAGGCAAGTACTGTTATTAAAAGCAAAAGAAAACGCCTTAACAGTCATATGTCACTGTCTATTTCAACTTTTAGTGATAAAAAAGACAAACGTAATAATGATAATGATAACTGTTGTCCAAGGGTTGGGGCCTACCTGTACTTTAGCTCTGGAGGAACTCACTGGAACCATTATACCATAGATGATAATGCTGGCTGTATATGGCTCCTGCAGAACATTATCACAATGATATCACAGAAGCTCATGTGAAGTGCAACGGATCAGTACATTGGAGCAGTCAATGCCACTGGCTAATGCTGTTGCCACAGTTAAAAGACGCAGAAAATCAACTCCAACTAGCTGTGCCACAAAACAGATCAACATCAGTTACGAGAGTCCTGCGAGACGGAGTCTGAGCTTTTCTGAGGTTTGTTTACAAGTTGTTTTATTTGATGTAGATCTTTACAGCAATTCACAGAAGGAACAAAGCAGACATGCCTTATTGCATGATCCAAATCTTCATCAAAATGTGCCATTTTCAGCGTGTAAATTGTTAGTTTGGAGGTCGTTGTTGTTGTTGTTTCCTGTAGCAAAGGGGATATGGAAACAGACGTATGCAGATAGCAAAAGGAAGAGAGAATGCCAGCTAAAATCAGTGGTGCAATGGCAGGCTAATAGTCACTGTCTACATCCTGTGACTGACCATTGGCATTAGCTCTTTGGATCAGTATTACTTTTTGTTAAATTATTTTTTTTATGTAGTTTCTTTTCATCATACTGGTGGATAATAAGTGACTATGAATGACAGGTGACTAATTGGCTTAGTGACCCTGAAACTGTGATGTGGTCATAGCTGTGTGTTTATAGAGTATTTAACAACGGCTCAGCCAATGATCAAGGGCTGGAACCATCTGTTTTATAAGTGTATTTTAATGTTGCAAAAGGTCTAGGTAGCTCTGTGATAGACTGGCAACCTGTCCAGGGTATCCGCCTCTCGCTCAGTTTGAGCTGGGACCGGCTCCAGCCCTCAGTAACCCTGCAAAGGTTTAGCAGGTAGATAATGGGTGGATGAATGGACAGGATCCAAGTGAGTGTGGGTACTTCATTCCAGTTGGGGAGATTAAACTGCTGCAATGTATATTGTTGCTTTCATGTAAAAACCTGCAATTTAAGGGATTTTCATGCTTAGTTGAAGGATTACATGCTCCTCTACAGGCTGGAGGAATTTATCTAACCTCTCTCTCTGTTTAAAATTCTTCTAGGTGTAACAATGTAGTATCAAAATGCATGTTCATCCAGCAAAAAAAAAAAGACATTTTGGACATAACAGATTTTACACATCAACATAAGTATTCATGCACTTATAATTTTACTGAATGTAAAATTATTAAATCGTCTTATTAATTGGTGGAAAGGGAGATTACAGTGGTTTATGTGAGAATACACTTTATTTACTTCTCTCACCTCTGTAAGTAGGGTAACTCAGCACACAAATGGTCACCTATCTTTGTTCACATTTCCCTCTCATTTATTTCCAGTATAAACAGTGTTGTCTGTCGTCTTTAGGATTACATATGTTACGGCAGATGGAGAGTTGAAGTCATTTGACCTTTTTATAGACACATGGATTAATCACTGTCTATTCAGAGGTTTTTTCATCAGTGAAACAGGGCCTGTCAGTGTTTCCTATAGAAAGCCTGGCCATGGACATTTGTCGCTACACAGGAATATATTACTGTCACATATTTTCTTTTAATCTTTTGTTAAATTGACCTCACATTTCAGAGACCTGACATCTAGCTGCTGTAACAGTGATGAGGCCTGAATATTTTCTTTTAGAAAACAAAGTGGCATGTTAAACGGGCACTGTGTAGGAATTTCTCCCATCTAGTGTTGAGTTCATATGTTGCATTCAAACGGATAGCGCACTCTAGCGCCTCACAGTTTCAAACACGTATTGCAACGTGTTTGTGTACCAAAAAGCTATGATAACATTGATGAAACCATGTCATCTGATACTTCATGGAGTATTCATTCAGGCTCCTACACAGACTTAGCGACCAGCGCTGCTAACAGCACTAACAGCGCTAACAGCTGTTAACGGCGCTGGTCGCTAACAGCTGTTAGCCGCTGTTAGCTGTGATTCTCCTTCAGCAGCTCTCTCCATCTGGGAAAGGCTACCCAGATGTTGACTCACGTTTTTTGAAATCGCCGGTCACGTTGCCTTTTTGCCTTTTTTCAAATGCACCAGCACTTGTGACTAGCCTGCTTCCTGCTGCTTTTGTCACTCTACCTGCAGGCGGAAACTGGAAACCGACAAGTGAAAACGCAAAAGGCGATTCCGTATTTCTCAAGTATGTCCCTGTACGTACCTGTATTTTCAAGATGGCGCACGTACATGATGAGACACCAGTCGCAATGTATATGTAAATGAGAATTTCGGAGCCTACGGACATACTTAGATACGCTGATGGAGGTAGGGTGACCATATTTTGACTTCCAAAAAAGAGGACACTCGGCCGGCCACGACATAGCCTACTTAAATGATACTCGCAGTTTCCTCAAAGATGCCTTATAATTTTAATGTATTTAAAATTTATATGTATGGATAGAAAATTCAGTTATATTACTAAATAATATCTCTCAAAGACAGAAATTCAGATAGGCCCCAATAGGGGACACATACACACACTCGAGTGTGGCGATCCGAGCCTGACAGTACCCGACGGGTCGGCCGGGTTTGGTCAGAAATGTAGCTATAAATTGTATTTGGGCTCGGGTCGGATTCGTCAGCTTTCAGTGAAAATGTAGTGTAAAAATAAATAAATTTCTACTGTCTGTCCTGTTTATTGCTTGGGCACTGTTATTTACGTGACAACACCTGAACATAACACACACAGACACACACTGGCTGTTTGTTTCTACCTCTCCCCTCTCTGGAAGTCTCGGACCTCCAGCCGCCCGCCTCCGCCTTGATTAAATGCTGAAAATAAAATAAAAGAGGGAGACAGGTTTTTCCTATTTTATCTTATTTTGTTTTATGTCTCCCTCTCTTCTCGCTAGAGGCGTCGGACCTCCCGCCTCCCGCTCCCGTCTCAAACACGGAGGTCTCCCTCTCCACAGCTGAGCACCCACGGCACACACCCGGCCTGTTAAATAGCCTGTAGCCACTGTGTGACACAAACTCAGTGCTTTGGTCATTAAATAATGTCGGGCTCGGTTCGGGTTCGGACAGAAATATGCTGTCCGTGCTGCACTCTAACACACACACACACGGAAAACCAGACATTATCATCAGTTAATAAAAACCCCCTGGACACCCCGGACGGGACGTGAAAAGTGGACATGTCCAGGCAAAAGAGGACGTTTGGTCAGCCTAGATGGAGGTGAATACACATGTGTTAGGACACACTTTTGACTGCAAAATGTGTTTGTCTCAAAGAACAACTGAAATTGTTACACATAGTGCCTTTAACATTTGCTAATTGGCAGTAAACACAAAGTAGAGCTGCGGCTGATAGGAATGTACAGTAATACTGGGGCTTAAAGTTAAGGGACAGACCACCAAAGTGCTCAAAGTTCATCCTAAGAGGAACATGAATGTTTGTGCCAAATTTTTGGAGAGTTTGTTCACCACCAATGTCAACTTCATCATATTGATGAAGCTAGAGGTAATGTCAGTGGATCACTTAAGCCATTAGTGTTTATCCTCTGGGAACCGTGAATGGCAATTAATTTGATATTACTGAAGTCCATCAGTCAGGGCTGGAATTGACTGACCATCAGACCAACTTTGACATTACTTGCCTTGCTGCAAAAGAAAAGATTTATCTCACTTAATTGTATTTATTGTCATCCTTTCTCCTGATCTTGGTGTAGTTTTTGAGTATCCTTGTCTTCTCCTCAGGCAACTTCTTGTTTTGCATCTGTTCTCCTAACACTTTTAAACTTGTTGCCAGCTCCCAGTAGTGGTGCCTGAAGCTGATACCAGTATCATCATTTCAAAATGGCTTCGTCTATTACTGTTAGTCAAAATGATCGTTCCACTGAGTTCAATTTCCTTGTCAAATAAAGATGGATGATTTAATACTGTTTTTTATGTTTCCAGAGGCTGTGATCTCTCTTGGTAAAAAGACTGACAATCACTGAGCTTTGAGCCTGATACCAAATCTCTGGTGTCCACTCATGTTCAGTACATGCCAAACAAATGTTTTTTCGTTGTTAAGTCAAACAGTCTTGTTCAAATTCCAGGAGACCGGCTCACTCAAGCCTGCTGACACTCACTGATGCCTTTTAATGCTGTTTATACCCCCTGTTTCTGTTACTGATGTTGAAAGCCTCTGAACAGCCCCTGACACCCAGAGGGGACTGGAGGTCATTAGGGATTATGTTAAACACTCAAACACATCAAAACTGCCTCTTTATACCTGGTGACAGTGGGTCTCGGCATAGTGACCTTCACTTCAGTAGTACTGTAGGTAGGCATATTTCTTGTAGCAGGGACATGTTCCATTGGGCACTTCGTTGAGGCTTCATTGAAACACTGTCATGAATTGATTCAAGTGAAACCAGCCATGTTGACAAACATACATTTTTAAGGTTCCATGAAGTTTGAGGGCTGGAATTTCTCCAAACAGTCTGTAAGACAACTGATGTATTTAATGTAATAATCAAGACAGGGCAACAGGTTTGGCGCCACCTCACTTAACATTTATTGTGTATTTGTGATGCACACAAAGTGTTTGGCCACATTATTTTGTGTTTAATTAATTACTCATTTATTCAGTTTAAGGGTGATATTTTCATCCTTTAAAATGTACTGCATTATTTGGAGGAGCAGCCAGAAAGCTTAGCTGAATCTCTAAATTTTAACTATATATACAAAAAAGGGCAATTACATTTTTTGATTTATTTAAAGGCTAATTTTGTTTTTGTTCTTTATTTATTTTTCCATTGGTCATATTTTATACATTTTGACATGTTGAAAACATGAATAAAAGAAAATCACATTGTGAATACATGTGAACACAAGAAAGACATAAGACAGTAACTTTGCATTGGAGAAAATGTTTAACAAACGAGAGCAGGAGAAGACTGAGCGGGAAGCCACATGTCTGCCTGCCTCATTATTTTTCCTATTTTCTCAGGCACACTCATGCACCTGCTAGCAGGCTCTCCTAGACTGAGACCTGTAACATGTTATCATTAACATCATTATGTTGCATTGAAGAGAAACTATGACAGTAAATAAGTCAGAAATCAGTAAAGTTGTTAGTTTGTATATGCTAACTGTACCACCCTGAAATATCAAAGTGTACAAAACAAGTTTCCAAATGTATTTATCTACTCATCACCTGGCGAGCTGGAGTCAGTCTCCTCAAGACAATTTCTCTCCATTCGTTTTGCAGTTTTTGAGTTAAGATCATGCTCAAAAGCTAGCTGTACAAACAGACTCTTGCTCATGTCCGACACTGCATGCCTGTGGTCAGTTAATTTGTTTCTCATTGTAGGGTACTTCTCAAGTCAGACCCTTCCCAAATCAATGTGGCAAAGACTGCATCAGCCACTTACCTCCAGCAGCATCATAGTCCTCAGGAATGTTAATGTAGCTCCATTGCTGCAGCCTGGCTGTGTCAGCCCCCTTTCATTGTCTCTCCTCTTCTCTCTTTTTCTCAATTCAAATAGCTTTATTGGCATGACCATAAGAAAATACAGCTTGCCAAAGCACTGTATGTATGATAATTACAACACACAGACATCTATATACAATCTATATACATTTATAAATACATTTTGAACATTGTACACAACAGCAGAACGTCTTTATTTATGAGGAAACCCACGTATCTTTCTGAACAAACAAAAACAGCACCCCAACCTCACCCCTTCACCCCATAATGTAAAAAAAAGAACTCACATGACCCCATAATTGAATAAAATCTCCCCTTTATGTATTTCACCCTAAGTAGTCTGCACAGTAAGTTAGTATACCATTGAGTTGCATATGTTTTAAGTGCTTTGGGGGCCTTTTGTACGTTATCACAAGGAGTACAATGAGAATGGCAACATTTTGTTTGATTTTGTGACTCAGACATTTGACATGAATACAGTGTTCCTCAAGGAAGCATTTTAAGTCCTATTACTTTTTCTTTATGCATGCTTCCTCTTTGCAACATGAGTCATCACCATAATGTCAGTTATCACTGTTATGCTGATGACACACAACTATATATCTCTGTTTCCTCTAACAACCCCTGTTCTTTAAGTGCTCTTTCAATCTGTCTCACTGATATCAGCATTTGGATGAATAAAAAATTCAAAAACGGAAATTCTACTTGTAGGTCATAAAGGCAGAAAGGCAGAGACTACAGTCAGTGTGTGCTAGCCTGTCCAAACAGATGACATAACCTAGTGCTGTCAAGAGATTAAAAAATTGAGAGATTAATTAATTATGATCTGTAATTAATGAATCTAATTGATCTCTTTTTTAATCTCTTCTCAAAATTGCAGAGAAAAGCCCTCAACTTGAGGTATTTTCATTTAAATTCATTACATTATTGTGGCAGATGATCAAAAGATTGATATATATTGCAAAAAGTGGTTTTATAAAGTTATATTTATTGTTTTCAACAATAACACACTTGAACACAGATGCAGTACACCTAGCCATTACATTCTATTGTTTTTGAGATTAGTCCCAATAAAGCATGCTGCAACCTTCAGTCTCGACCACCAGGGGGGTACTTGACTGTTATGACATGTCAGCATAGCTGCAGATTAACACAACAATAGATGTAAAAACACACAGAAACAATACATCTGTGATCAGTTCCCTAATTTTATTTTAACAATTTTCGAAATTATTTTCCTCTTTTCCAATTTCTCATTTTATTTAATGGAAGTGATCAATGTAAGTGCACTTGTCCTTTAGACTTAATAAAAAATAAAAGCTAACAAAACAAAAGACACCTGGTACATTCGTTACAGCTGTATCAGTTTATAGAACAGTTTTGAACAGTTAGAACAAGAGGCTGCACTGCAACGTGCAAATCACTCCTTCTCGTGGCTGCCTGCGCTTTCCCTGTCCTTGTGGCTGCAACTTCTCTTCTTCAAACTACAACACCCATAATTCATGTAGGAACTGCTGCAGCCAATGTGCAGCCGGTGGGAGCTGCATGACAACTCAACCACCATGATCAGTGTTTAATGTTTTATCGGGCAATAACTACTCCAGACTCTGCTCTAGTGTAATTTTCGGGACAATCAGGGCAGGATTCAGGATTCAGGACAACTGCTTGGATTTCGGGACCGTCCCAAATATTTCGGCACAGTCCCGAAATCCAAGCAGTTGTCCTGAATCCTGAATCCTGCCCTGGTTGTCCCAAAAATTACACGGAGGTTGCCGGGGAGGTCAGATACTTGTGTGCTAGGTGAGACAGCTTTTCATAGGCTCCTGAGTGAGCAGACTGCAGGGGACAGTCATCAGTGCTGATGCTGGGCTCTGCTCTGTAGCGCTGCAGCTCTCCCTCAACTCAAGCACAAAGAAGCCCAATCATATGCCTACAGACGGATTTTATAAAAGGAAACTCTGCGGCATACAGTAACAGTAAAGTTAGAAATTAAAAATGAAATTAACGCAATCAAAAAACATAGCGCGTTAAATATGGCTGTAATTAATTATTCGCAATTAACGCGATAATTTGACACCCCTAACATAACCTCTCTGCTCGCAGCACTGCACTGGCTACCTGTATCTTTTAATATTGAATTTAAAGTCATTTTACTCATCAACAAAGCTTTAAATAAACTAGTGCCTCTTCATTTTATGTCCCAATGAAAGTCCTCAGACCTTCCATTCCAGTTTTGACACAGGGCGACGTGAGACGACGTGAGACGACGTGAGACGACATAGACGACGTAACAGTTGGCTTTCTTTGCCGCTAGTTCTTTGATGACAGGTTGGTGTGTCAGCACCTTTAGAACGGTAAACTCCCTTGAGATATTTAAAAAAGAAATTAAAGAACAATCTTTTTGATTTAGCTTTTAATTTGGGTTAATTTTACTAGTATTGTTGTTGAAGTTTTGTTGTATACCAAAATTGTTTTTGTTTGTTTTGTTTGTTTTTCTCTCACTTACTGCTGCAGCTATATTTTCAATTTTTCTTTGTTTTTTATTAATATAATTAATAATAAACATAAACAAGGGTTAAGGTTAACACGTTTTTAGTTTTATGTGTTAACCTTAACATTATCTAACCTTACCATATCATTATTGTAGCTACCAAGCTATATCATTCCATCATCTCCATTTTGTAAAACAAACTGCTTTGCTGTCAAGCTCTGCTGAGCATTCCACATTCCCTGGTGAGCTCCCTCCAGCCAGATGCCAACTTATTTACGTTTTTGAAGTGACACGACGAATAGTTAATTCCTTATTTTAATTTTGTAAATCAGGCATTCCTCGTCCATTGCGGTACTTTCAACATGTGCAACAGGAATGAAGTAGAAACGGGGTGTCCAACAAAAGTTTTGCTCAAAATGGTGTACTGCATCACACTGAGTCACTCCAGTCCAATAGAAGACAATGCAAATCAAACTTATGTAGTAGCTGACACTCACTTGCGCCACATCCAATTAGGACACAGTATTGATATCACCCCAGTTATGTACTGTACTAAACATACATGGGAGAGTTAGCCCCAGGGTTGTGTGGTCTCCAGTTAGTACTGAAGAATATTGTCATATGTATGCATTTGTCTCTTTAGTCATCAGACAGCATGAAGTATGACTAAAAGAACTCAAAACCAAAAATCTGCTTGTTCAAAATTAATTTTTGAAAGCCTTTCTGTTTTCATTTGCCTCAGTGGAGGTGCTACAAATGATTTCCAACATTTAAAAAGTTCACACAGTTGGAAGGAAACAAAGCAACAAACACAACAGATGCAAAGGCCCAACAGAGCATCAGTTGGCTCAACAAATAAAAAACTTCCTCCTCAGCAGTTTTGTTACATCCATGCAGTGAAATGTTTCAGTTCATCTGGCCTCTGACAAAATCACTCTCCACTGATTTTTCATTGAACAGCAGCAAGGCCTTTGACTGGAACACAACAAACAAAATACAACAATGAGGCAATGACTGATTTGCATTTAATTACTTTTGCAGTGTAGAATTACTGAAAATTTTGCAGGCTGAAATCAGGAAACATACGTAGGCCTACATGCTGCAGAAAAATATGAAGAAGAGATGAAAGGGAGGAGGTGTATTTGGTTTTTTTTGTGTGGGTGCACTCGTTAAAGGCTCCCGGTTGGGCAGTGACGCACTAATGCCAACATACCTCCATGGCAAAAATCAGCGGAAACATGAAACCCCACAGTGGATGAGAAATAGTCTGGTTAGTAAGCACCCTGCAATTCAACAGTTTGGAGACAATCATAAATTAGAATAAAGTTTAGATGTATTGTAAAATTGTTTAAAGAATAACTTCATACCAACTTTAAAAGCATTAGTTAGATAGTTAATGTTTTTGTTGGTTAGTTATTTAGATTAATTTGAGGGAAATGCTACACCAACACCTGTCCACAGGAGGCCTTTTGTTTTCATAAAATAGAAAAAAGAAAAGAAAATAACTACATCCACAGGTACACATATAAAAATACATACACAAATACCACAAATACATCCATAAACTACAGGCGTATCTACAGGGGGATTAGGTGCTGTTTCTCATTTAACGATGATTCAATACCGCTATTAAAAATGTTAAAATTTTTAAAATTCAGTTGGCAGACAGTAGGGATGGTCATTTACAGTAATTTCCATATTAGAGTACTCACATTAAATTATTATCAAATACTCATTAAAAAAATTAAAAAATCTCATGTAACAATTAGGGTCTAAAATGAACACCGACGCAAAAGCCATCTTTCAGACATAAGACATAAAAAGTCTTGGTATATTTTATAAGCAGGTTTTATATTTGGTCAGTTTTGGGTTTTATACTTAAAGGGATAGTGCACCCAAAAATTAAAATTCAGCCATTATCTACTCACCCATATGCCGATGGAGGCCCTGGTGAAGTTTTAGAGTGCTCACATCCCTTGCGGAGATTGGCGGGTGGAGCAGCTAGCACACCTAATGGTAGACGGCGTCCCAGACTAACGTCCAAGAAAACAAAACTGAATCCACAAAGTATCTCCATACTGCTCATTCGTAGTGATCCAAGTGTGCTGAAGCGCCGACATAAAAAGTTGTTTCGAAAAACGTCATATGAACTCTGTTTTTAGCCTCACTGTAGCCTGTAGCTCTGACTGCTTCTCTGTGCTCCGCGCTCACATGTGCACGCGCTCAGGGTGATCGGTGATCTCTGAAGAGCAGCAGTCTCGTCAGTACTGATGTCCAGATTCTCAAGTGCAAGCATCGCCAATTCCCAGTCTGAGCAGCAAAGACTTTCCTCATCTGTTGGCATTGCTTTGCATTTGAAACAACTACACCACCAGGTTTCCAGTGCTCGACTCTGGTATTCTGCGGCTGGCTGATGGTTAGGCTCATGAGCTGTGGCGGCTGCTTCTTCCAGTAGCCTGAGTTCCGCGTCCGTATACTCAGGCTCAAACAAATATGGCTCGACAAAGAAATGCTGTTCCTCCACAGTTTCAAAGTCTTCAGACATGTTGGGCTGACCAAACATGGTGTTTTCTACACCTCTGCTAGACACTCCCCTTACTTCTCTGGCAGTTCTGGTTGGTCCAAATGTCTCATGTGCTTCCAACACACTCACCTTTATTAGTGATTGATTGGCTGAGATATATATATGTGGATGCATAGGATTGGTCACATGCATGCATTTTTTATTTTTATTTTTTTCTACTTTTTCAATTTTAAATGAACCTATTTAAATGATGTGTGCAATATGTTTCTTGATGCCCTGATGAAGGCCACAAGCCGAAATGCGTCGGTCAATAAAGTTTCTTTCCATATCACAAGTGTTGCTGGAGCTCTTTTGACATTCTTCACTGTTTCCTCACTCTCCATGCACCTTGTGAATCGGTGAAGATGTGCCAGAAACCACTTTCTACCTCAAGGAACAATTTCTCACTCTGAGACGCACTCACCATGGAAGAACAACACATCAACATCATCCGTTCCCTCACGGCAAGTAATGATGATGTCCTAGGAGCCTCAGCTTTCTGTGGCTTCAACCCTACAGAAGTCTTAAGGACGACTCCATTGTTTGAACGTGATGTCAATTATGAGACAATGGACCATCTGAAGAAATTTTACTTCACACGAATGAAGATACTCAGGAAAAAATGGCATGCTATCACTCTGTCTGAGTACATCAGGAAGAAAATGATCCCACGAGGCCTACGCATCCTGAAGCCTCCCTCCTTTGGTAAGGACAATCAAACATTTGTGAATGCATGGAATGGTGTTCTCAACAAGTGCTCTTTCGCACTAATGGCCATCACCATACAATACCTTAATGAAGAAGAAAGCTAACTCCAAAATGAGGTATTAAAGAATGAAGAACACCTTGAGTCTCTGGCACAAGCAAATAATGATGTGCTTAAAGAAATGGAGGACATTGATATGAAACTAACTGAACATGAGAATGAAATCAAAGACCTGAAGGAAGAAAAATTCATAAGAGATGAGAAGGACTACAAGAAAGGTTACATCTATCCCTGGTGCAAAAATAATCAAAGTCCAACAAAACCTCCCTTATCTGTGCCTGCACAACATCCAACACAGAAGCAACAGAAAGCCTGGCCTAAGGACACACAGCCAAGAAGAAGATTTCACTCCACCACACCCAAAATCAAGAAGGCCCAACAAAACCCCCCAAGCCAACCTACCCCTCCATCTTTTTTGGACAGAGGTCAATTCCCCCCTCTGAAACCCATGAACAGCAGACGTTCAAAACCAAATGCACAAGGCGGGGAAAGAGGAAGAGACCCAACCAGCCAGCCCTGGACCAGATCCCTCTACCAACAAAGACATCAGCCATTGTCAACCTGAGCAGCACAGAACTCACACCAACTCAGCTTTCTGTTCTTGAAGTTGGTCTTACCTTTGTGCCAACCCCTTCTGTAAGTCAATTTGAACTTTTTTTAGATCTTCAGAAATTTCTAAGAGATGTAAGACGAAAAGAATTTTTCATGAAGAATGATTCTTCCCAGGACTTAAGTCCTAAAAGTTTCTCAAAGAATAATTTTAAAATTAAAAGTAACTTCTATCCACCCAAGCATAGAAATCATTCAATTGAAACATATTGTAGACTTGTCGAATTAGAATTTGAAAACCATCTTAAAAAGAAATGTTCTATTCAACATAACTTGACAAAAGAGCAACAAATAGTATTATCTGAACTTGAAAACAATAAATCTATTGTCATTAAAGCTGCTGATAAAGGTGGTGCTATTGTTGTTATGGACAAATGTAATTATGACACTGAAGTTCTGAGACAACTCTCAAACACATCATTTTACCAAAATTTAAAATATAATCCTACAAATGAATATCTTAAAGAACTACGAATATTACTTGAGGAGGGCTGCCTTGATGGAGATATCTCACAAAAAAGTTTCTACTCAATGAGTTTCCGCTAAAAGCTTTTCTACATGTTTTACCTAAAATTCATAAAAACCTACAACAACCTCCTGGTAGACCTATTGTTTCGGGAATTGGCAGTTTAACAGAAAGAATCTCAAGTATTGTGGATTATCACATCAAAGATTTTGTTCCCACTCTAAGGTCCTTTGCCAAGGATAGCTCTGAATTTCTAATGTTCCTTAAAACACTTCCACCTATTGATTCAAAAGTGGTCATGTGCACACTTGATATTGAATCTCTATACACAAATACTGACCGTCAGCAAGGACTTGACACACTAAAGCATTTCCTTGACAAGAGATCAGCGAGAACACCCTCCACTTCCTTTCTGGTTAATCTAGCCTCCTTTGTTTTAAAGAGGAATTATTTCTTTTTTAATGATATACCTTATCTCCAGATCTCTGGTACCGCTATGGGCACAAAAATGGCACCCAGTTTTGCCTGTCTTTTTGTTGGTTACCTAGAAGAAGAAAAACTGTACGAACCACACAAGAACCCTTTTCTTCCTTTTATCATGTCCTGGAAGAGATACACTGATGATGTGTTTTTACTTTGGAAAGGATCTATATCCACCCTCCTAGAGTTTTTACAGTTTTTAAATGACAGTTTTGCAGGTCTAAAATTCACCCTTAATTATAGCCTTGAAGAAATCAATTTCCTTGATATCAATGTGACAAAAAAAGACAATGTCCTCTCTTCCTCTCTCTACCAAAAACCTACAGATCGAAACACACTTCTTCATGCTGCAAGTTTTCACCCAATTCCTCTCAAAAAGAGTCTACCGTTTAGTCAACTCATCAGACTAAAAAGAATCTGTGCTGTCTCAGAACAATATAACACAAGTAAAGATGAGATGCTAACAAAGTTCAGAGAAAGGAATTACCCAGAAGATTGGCTTGTAAACGCAGAAACAAAGGTGGACTCAAAAAGCAGAGATGCATATTTACAAACAAAGAAATATTTAAAACCTAAGCCGAGCCTTGTATTCTGCACTACATTCACACCCAAAACCAAAAATATTAAAAGTGTAATTCTAAAACATTGGCACATTCTCCAAAATGATCCATCTCTAAAAAGCACTTTTACTGATCCACCTATGGTCATTTTTAAAAGAGGAAGAAACATAAAGGACAGATTAGTCAAAGCATACCAACAGCCTAAAGTCACAAATAGCAAACTTGCGATAAATCATCTCCAAGGCAATTTTAAGTGTGGTACCTGTATAAACTGTCAATTCACCAAAATATTAAACAATTTAATCATCCTGTCACTCATAAAATTATCAATATTAAGGACCTGATAACATGTAAATCAAAAAATGTGGTGTACCTAATAAAATGTCCATGTGAAAAAATATACGTAGGTGAAACATCCCGATCCCTTAAAGAGCGGATTACAGAACATAGGAGTGCCATTAAAAGAAAGGACTTCACCAGTCCTGTGGCGAGACACTTTAATGAAATGAATCACCCTCTCTCTTCTCTGTTTTTCTTAGGCATTGAAGTCATTAAACCAAATCAAAGAGGGGGTAATGTCAACTTCATGAGAAAAAGGAGAGAAGCATTTTGGATTTATTATCTGAAATGTCTCTCCCCGCAGGGTATGAATGAGGATTTTTCAATTAGTGATTTTTTATAGTGGGTTTTATGTGTGTTTTATCTAGTGTATTTACAAAATGTACTCTGTACAATGTTTAGTATGATGTGTTTTATCTAGTGTATTTACAAAATGTACTCTTTACAATGTTTAGTATGATATTATCTTTTTATCTTTTAATATTTTATTATTTTTGGCTGTCTTTGCTGGTCCTTTTTTCTTCTTTCCTTCTTTTTTATTATTATTATTATTATTATTATTTTTCTTTTATCGTTTTGTAATTTTTGTTCATTTTTTCTCTGTACAGCACTTCAGACCTCCTCATGTTACTGCTCTCTAGTTCATGACCAAACATGGTGTTTTCTACACCTCTGCTAGACACTCCCCTTACTTCTCTGGCAGTTCTGGTTGGTCCAAATGTCTCATGTGCTTCCAACACACTCACCTTTATTAGTGATTGATTGGCTGAGATATATATATGTGGATGCATAGGATTGGTCACATGCATGCATTTTTTATTTTTATTTTTTTCTACTTTTTCAATTTTAAATGAATCTATTTAAATGATGTGTGTAATATGTTTCTTGATGACCCTGATGAAGGCCACAAGCCGAAACGCGTCGGTCAATAAAGTTTCTTTCCATATCACAAGTGTTGCTGGAGCTCTTTTGACATTCTTCAGTGTTTCCTCACTCTCCATGCACCTTGTGAATTGGTGAAGTTGTGCCAGAAATCACTTTCTACCTCAAGGGCTGTCCTTTGCTAAAAGACTGTAGTGCAAATTATCTTTTACTGTGGTTACATTGTCTCTCCCTGCGGTGCACGTGTCACGTGATGTAAACACGGGTGAGCAGAGTTCATGCTTTCGCTGGTCTCGCGCAGGAGCACAGAGAAGCAGTCAGAGCTACAGGCTACAGTGAGGCTAAAAACAGAGTTCATATGACGTTTTTCGAAACAACTTTTTATGGCGGCGCTTCAGCACACTTGGATCACTACGAATGAGCAGTATGGAGATACTTTGTGGATTCAATTTTGTGTTCTTGGACATTAGTCTGGGACGCCGTCTACCATTAGATGTGCTACCCGCTCCACCCGCCAATTTCCGCAAGGGATGTGAGCACTCTAAAACTTCACCAGGGCCTCCATCGGCATATGGGTGAGTAGATAATGGCTGAATTTTAATTTTTGGATGCACTATCCCTTTAAGTATAAAACCCAAAACTGACCAAATATAAAACCTGCTTATAAAATATACCAAGACTTTTTATGTCTTATGTCTGAAAGATGGCTTTTGCGTCAGTGTTCATTTTAGACCCTAATTGTTACATGAGATTTTTTAATTTTTTTTTATGAGTACTTGATAATAATTTAATGTGTGTACTCTAATATGGAAATTACTGTAAATGACCATCCCTACTGTCTGCCAACTGAATTGATAATGCAACACAATTTTAACATTTTTAATAGCGGTATTGAATCATCGTTAAATGAGAAACAACACCTAATCCCCCCTGTAGATACGCCTGTAGTTTATGGATGTATTTGTGGTATTGTGTGGGGCTGCAGCACACTTGGATCACTACGGATGAGGATGTTGGAGATACTTTGTGGATTCAATTTTGTGTTCTTGGATGTAAGTCTGGGGCGTTGTCTGCCATTAGGTATGCTAGCCGCTCCACCCGCTGATCTCCACAAGGGATGTGAGAACTCTAAAACTTCACCAGGGCCTCCGTCAGCATGTGGGTGAGTAGATAATGGCTGAATTTTCATTTTTGGGTGCACTATCCCTTTAAGTTATTTAGGTGATCATCAAGTATCCCTCTAGGTTTAGTTTCACAGCCCTAAACAATGGTTCACTGTTTGAAAATATTGCTTCAGTATAATTCACAAAGGAATTACCAGTGGGTAGACTGTCCCCCAGCCATCTATAGCAACGTGTGTGAGAACCTGGACTCACCCTGTGATCGCTGATGTCCATCTGCATGCTAGATCATGCCAGGTCAGCCACCACACACGCCTTCTGCACCAGCAGGGGAGCAGACTGCTGAAGCCACTTCAGATCCTCATCAGCACTGCTTCATGCCACCCAACACGTCAGTGAAGGGCCAACCAGAGCAGCGCCCTGCCCACAGCACTTGCACTCATGTCTGGGTCTCGAGGAGAATGGGGGACCATTGGCAGATGAGACTGAGATTGGCTGCAGGGAGCGCTGTGGGAAAATGCAGGGCCAGGCACTGGATGTTACTCTAGTGCCAACTTTCAAGGGCATGGAGGCAGGTTGCATCTGATTTTGCAAAGTAACCACGACCTAATAACCAGAAATTTTGAGTTCTTAGCTGTTCTTATTCCAGGTGTTTTTAGGTTTTTTCATATATACCAACCCAGTCTCACTCCAAAGTCGTTGAAATCTGGTGCTTGGGCAGTGACTTCTGGCATCAGACATCGATGGCATGACACGCAGCTGGTTAAACTATAACGGCATCTGGCAGCATCAAGGGTAAACGCGGCAGGATAAGAACAAAATTTAAGGGGGCAAAAGTCATAGCAGGTTGGGTGGGAGGTGTGGTAGAGGGGTCCAGCAAACACCGACCTTCACCCGGAAGAACAGTGTTTGTGTCCCGTAAGATTATAAAACCAAACCCTGCTCTTTTTCCTAAACCCAACTATGTCAATTCACAGTGTTTTACCAATGTGGAGACTGGATGTAAACTGGACATTTCCTGTGAAAACGGAAGTGTATTTTGAAAGAAGACAATGCATGTAACAGGCAGAACTTGACACATCATCCTAGAACATCAACAGCCAACACACCCAGGGTACCTTGGAAGTTGTATCTGGACGTGGAAAGTCCATAAACAAACGTTGATACGTGACAAGGTCAGAATGAGAATGAGTTGTATTTACTATAGACTGATATTAACTGCAAAAAGAAAAGAAATATGCTGGCTGCAATCGGTTGTTTCCTGTCACATGACATGCGGTCCACTTTGCTGCACTCCAAAAGTTGAACTTTGTTTATCTGAGGACACAGAAAAATATGCAGTTGGCAACGCTTGCGCATCATGGCAGCATCGCTCTTGCTTTTTAGCATGCCTCCTGCGTGTCTACCTTGACAACAATGGATTTGAGGGCAAAAGAACGCTGCATGTGTCCGAACAGCTATTCTACTATAATTACATGAAATTGTAGGGTTTTCATTCACAGGTAAGCCAACAATAGCAATAACACATTGCATTGTACAAGTGTACTTGGAACTCTTTTAGTTTTTGTCTGTCTGCTGTATCACTGTATCTAATACTAACACAGAATCCAAATCTGTTTCCCCTTGAAATCCTCTTTTGGCACTTGCAGACATTTTTGTGGCTGTGCTCCAGTACAGATGTACATTTGTTTCATTGTCACAAACAACCCAGTGGCACGCAATACTGTATTTATTTATTCATGTTTATGTGAATTACAGGGTCAGTATATTCCTGCTGTTTGTCACTTCATTTGGACAAAAGAATTTTACTTGAGGGCGGCACGGTGGTGTGGTGGTTAGCACTCTCGCCTCACAGCAAGAGGGTTGCCGGTTCGATCCCGGGCGTGGGAGCCCTTCTGTGCGGAGTTTGCATGTTCTCCCCGTGTCAGCGTGGGTTCTCTCCGGGCACTCCGGCTTCCTCCCACAGTCCAAAGACATGCAGATTGGGGACTAGGTTAATTGATGACTCTAAATTGTCCGTAGGTGTGAATGTGAGCGTGAATGGTTGTTTGTCTCTATGTGTCAGCCCTGCGATAGTCTGGCGACCTGTCCAGGGTGTACCCTGCCTCTCGCCCGATGTAGCTGGGATAGGCTCCAGCCCCCCCGCGACCCTCAAGAGGATGAAGCGGTTAGAAGATGAATGAATGAATGAATTTTACTTGAATTCTTGAGTTCCTTTAAAGTAAATGTTTGCTCATAACGACATCTCAGTACAACCGAGAATGTTACAGACCACACGTGTATTTAAGAGCTGAAACGTCTTTATGTCAGCGTGCATGTGTCTGTGGGATGATGATTGATGATTAGCATGATGATAAAAGTAGTAATCACCCTGCCAGGGAACTGAAGGCACGGCGGTTTCTGTTTTTAAGCGGTACGTTCTTGTGTGTGTGTGGGGGGGTTCTCAAACAGATGACATTTGTGTGTGTCTCTCATCAACACCCCCTCGCCCAACTGTCTATCCATCAAGATGTTCCGTGGCATAGTGTGGTTATATATATGTGTGTGTGTGTATGTGTGTGTGTGTGTGGCCTTTGGACCACCGCGTATCGCCTGTTACTACAGCAGAGTGAGTGTGTGAAAGGCTTGTGTATATGAGCTCCCGAGCATGTGTGACATCTTAAATTAGACAACGTTCCTGGCCGCAAAACCACTCAACCCTGCCAAACACAACGCAGACAGCACCATTCATGTGTGGCAGACTATGATGACAACACACACACACACAGACATGGTGACTCATACATCTTAATTAGAAGCTAAGCAGCAGCGTGTTAGCATTAGTGAGGAGAGGCGAGCCTGTCACTGCAGGCAAATGAGAAGGGGCACGGATATGCGCACAGACACATACACATTTATGCATATGAAGCAAATGCATGGCCTAAAGTCCAATTAGTCCAATACCTGAGGAATGCTCAGAGGTGTGTCTGTGTGTGTGTGTGTGTGTGGGTGCCCAACTAAACTCTCATGTAAAAACACCAATATAAACTTTTGGAAAAAAGCGAAACAGAAGTATAACAGAAAAATGAACAGAAAACCTGGGCTCTGTCAGTGTGTGTGTGTGTGTGTGTGTGTGGCCTCGATGCTGTAACGCCTGCACTCCTAACACGATCTGAAAGCCCTACCAAGACCCTGTTGTTTGGTTTGATGGTGTCACTGGTCAGTGGCATTTGTCGAAGTTCACGAAACATCCACGTGTGCACATGCACGCATACACACACACAAAAGGGCACACACACACACACACACACACACACACACACACACACACACAGATGGTGGCATTTGGTTGGAGTCATGCGGGGGTTTTAGAGAGAGGTGGTTGGGGGATGCGGTGTTCACTGACGTTCTTGTTGCTACGGGGACAACGTGACCTTAAACAGCCCATAGTGAAGGAGGTACGGGGGAGTTTCCGGCAACTGATCAGCTCACCTTAACGTCAAACATACATACACACACACGCACACACACACACACACACACACACACACACACACAAAAACATGTACAGAGTTGTCGAGTGACGTTTTCCAACATGAAATCCCTCACTCTATCTGTTACACGTCAGGTCCTTCTCCACCATTACCCCTTCCAACCGTCATCAGTCCTCAAATCCCCTTCTTTATCTTTGCTCTCTACTTCACCCACACTCATCCCTCCACCAATCCCTTATCCATCCTTGCTTACACCCTCTTCATAAGTCATATTCTTTTTCTCTTTTTGTCTGTCTCCTTCATCTTGCCTCAACTCCTGTTCTTTTTCTTCTAATTATACATCCCTATCCCTTTTTCTTCTAATTATATAATCCTATCCCTTCTTCCTTTTTCATCTCTCAGCCCCCCCACCTCCCTTCCTCCAACACATCTTTCCATCCGTCCCTTCTCTCCACTCAATCTCATCACATGTACATACTGCCACTGGCATTTTAATTATTTATTTTAGAAATTTGGCATTAATTTTCATGCTTATGCGGATGACACACAACTTTTGCCTGTAAACATAGTGACATTGCAAATGTAGTGGGTGGATGGGTCAAACACACCATGGACTTTCAACCAGAAGATCACTATCTGTGTCCCATGTGCAACCATAAGTCAAATCAAGTCTTTTTACCATGTGGTTACTGCTGTACATCATGTGACACAGTCATCATGTGACATATTTGTTAAGGTCATGTAAAACATAGTTATTTTAACCTGAACCATGATCAGTTTTCTTGCCAAACGAAGCAGTTTTGTTGCCTGAACCTAAAGTAGTTTTGGTGGCAGAAACGTTTCCCGTCATGCCTAAGTTTATTTTGAAAAACGTAGCATGTAAGGAGCGTAAACTGACATGGAAACTGACCCGTCCAAAACTGATAAATGAACAAGTAAATAAACCATTTTTTTCTGATATAGCACCTTTCACAGAAATAAAATATAGCCTACAAAGTGCTTCACAAAGTACAATGAAACAATCAAACATGCAATCAATAAAACAAAGGTAATATAACAAATAAAACAAAGCAACAAAAAGAAAGTAAAACATCGAGCAAATACAAGCTACTGAGGACCCAAAAAGAAACACACCAGGGAACAAACATTAGATGATTTAGACTGGGACGAACGTCATTTTAAAAAGGTGGGTCTTCAGTTGTTTTTTCAAAGTTTCCAAAGAGACCACAGAATGTAAACCCAATAGAGGAGAGTTCCATTGGCATGATCACCTTTTGTTTTGAATCTGGAGTGGGGACCAGCCAGTAGGTCCTGTTCTGAAGACCTAAGGGCCCTACTGATGATATATGAATGATACATCACTGATGTATTCAGGTGCCTGACTGTGGAGGGCTCTGTATGTGAGAATGAGTATCTTGAAATGAATCCTAAACCTGATGGAAAGCCAGTGTAAAGAAACTAAAATGAGAGTGATGTGGGTTGACCTGCTGGACCTGGTTAAAAGTCTAGCAGCAGCGTTCTGGTTTCTTTGAAGATGGTTTCGAGATGAATTGCTCAGGCAAGTAAAAACAGAATTACTGTACAGTCGTCTAGTCGGGAGGACACAAAAGCATCAATTATCATCTCTAGCTCAGGTCGAGACACCACACACCTGAGCTTTGCAATATTTCCTAGTTGCATTAAACAAGTTCTGGTCAGTGATTTAACATGATGATCAAAATTCATGGCCTGATCAAAGATAACACCAAGATTCCTAAAATGTGACTGTATAGTTGACAAAAGGGACCCAATAAGCTGGGCAACCTCTGAAGCTATACTATCTGAAGTATTTATCAGAACCTCCGTCTCATCTGTGTTTAATTCTAAGTGTTGTTGGACATCTAATCCTTGGTGGCAATCAAACGGTTGTGAAGAACAGCAAGTTTGTCTGTGTTAACAGGCTTAAACAAGTCATACAGTTGAATATCGCCAACTTAACAGTGATATATATACCTGTGAACTGGGTAATAATTTGTCCTAGTGGAAGCATGTATAAACAAACAATATAGGACCTAAGACAGAGCCCTGAGATACACCGCAGGAAAGAGCACTGGTATCAGACCTGAAGGGACCAATAGACACAGATAAACTTCTCTCTGAAAGGTTGGAGCAAAACCAGTCAAGGGCACTCCCAGAGACACCCACCCACTGTCTGAGCCTTTCAGTCATGATACTGTGATCCATAATATCAAAAGCAGCACTAAGATCCAGCAGCACCAAAACAGAACATTCATCCATATCAGAGGACATCATTATGTCATTTGAGACTCTAAGAAGAGCTGTTCCGGTGGAATGCCCCTGATGGAAACCTGACTGGCATTTACCAAAATGTTGTGTTCCATCAACAAGGCAGTGAGCTATCTGGTAACAACTTTTTATAAACCTTAAGAGATAAAAGGCAGCTTCAAAATAGGCCTGTAGTCATTTGGAACAGATGGATCATGGTTTGTTTTTTGTTATGGTAGACGGGTATGTATAGCATCATAGTTTGAAGCATAAGGCCACTGACCAAGCTGCAGTATGTGATGAGCTGGTAGTGAGAATGTGTTGGGCTTTGCATTGTAGGTCTCCTGGCTAATAGGGATGTAACTGAATATAAACTCGAACAGATATTGGAATCTGTGGAACTCACACAGAATTGCTGATGCCTCTCTCCATTCTGTCCTTCGCCCACCTCTTCCTCCATCCATTCTTTATCCATCTTATATCTATCTTCCCTCACTCCTTCCTTCTCCCTGAATGCTAACATTTTATTCTGTCCCTGACTACATTGGCTATTCTTCCACCATCCCTGTTACTTCTCCAACCCCCATCTCTCCTTCATCCTACATCTCTCCATCCCCCTTTTCTTTCCAACTGATGAGCTGAGATGCAGCTCCACTCATCAGATTGCCTGTCTCTCCTTGCTGCTTTCTTTAACACTTGTAGAAATGACCTGACACATCCAATCCCAGGTTATTACACAGATGTGCCAACCCCCCCCCCCCCCCATTCTCTCTGGTACACACACACTCAAACATTTAGACCCAAGAAAAAGCACATTCCCAGCGGCTGCCTCACAGACACACACACACACACACACACACACACACACACCCTATTACAGGAGCCCAAATGAAAATGAATTATGCATTCTGTCCTGCCACTCGTAACAAGTATATGATACATCCCCTGTTTCCACACAATTGGGCACACAGAAACACATGCAAAATGGGAAAAGTAGTTGTACATGGAGAAACTCACACACACGTGCACACACACTAAAACACACATAAAGTTATGGAAAAACAAAGGCATGAATGTATTATTGATGCTAATCTCAAACAAGCTCAAGCTCATCATTCACAAACATGTTGCATCATTCCGAGCTGATGAAACTCTTCACAACCGAATATTTGATGACTGTGTTAATGCTGTGATTCCTCTCGACACACAAGGTCATCATTGTTTTCAGCGCTGATGTTTACCGCAATTTTGAATGATGTGTCACCCACAACCAACTCCTCCTCCACCTCCTCCCCCTCCCTTCAAGTCCCAACCAAGGTCGTTGGCCTCCTTCCTGGCTTTAGCATTCTCCTTGTATCCCCCATAATCCTCACTGTTTAAGCCTGAGGTACAAATACATTCTATTCAACCCGTACCAAGGGGTCCGGTAATACCCAGCAGAGTGTGTGTTTGTGTATATGTGTGCGTGGTTATGTACCGCTGAGTAATGTGTGCTTATATACACCTCTCTGTGTGAATGTGTGTGTGCACACACCAGCGTCTGTGCAGGGCTTTGTGTTTAACACCCATCGGTGCTTAGTATTCTCTCCGCCACGCGTCCTTGCATCCCCATGCTTATTCTTTCCCTCTCTGTTCTCCTCTTTCAGATGAGAATACCAACGGCTGATGGAGAGAGGAGAGAAAGAGGGTTAGAAAAAAGAAAGGGGGAGACAGAAGGAGACGGGGGAGCGAGCAACAAAATGCAGGTGGATAAAGTTTATACAGCATGACTGATGTAACCTTGGCACTATAGTGTGCATTCTTTAATAGACAATTAAAGCGGATGCAGCTGTTGCAGCACTGAATAGGATATTGTTATGTTGTCCAATGGGTGTGGATACACAGTAAAGGTTGTGTTATTCCTGCATATTTTGACATACATATGTAGTAGTGGGGATGGTGTGGAAGGTAAATCCACCTACACTTACTTTATCCACCCTTTCTACCACAAAGTTTAAGATCAAAAACACCAAAGCAAACTTCCACTCATATGACAATAAACTGATACAAGTTATACAATACGCAGTTCTGTCATATACTTGTGCTTTTAGCCCACAGTATGCTTAGTAATCACAGGTGATTAGCGTTATCCCAACAGTGAGAAAATGGCAGCTTGTAGCAGCACGAACAGCAGTTTAATCCAAACAAAATCTAATTTGGCGTGTTCTCAGGCTGCTGCCGAAATGTGTCCCTGCCAGATGGTGCGGCTCGCGAGTCATGAAGGGAGCAGACATGCCTTACAACGTCCTCAAAGCAAAAAGTACAGACAAGAGTTTTACTTATACCAGCGAGAGCAAATCAAATATGCTGTAGTCAATCAATCATATGGCATTGTTGACAGTTGGTAGGTGAAGGTAAACGGGCTGCACTATAGCACTTTTTTACCATAACAGACAAAGTGCTTTACAGTTGCCTCCCATTCACACACACACAAACAACGATGGCAACAAAGCTGCCATGTAAGGTGCAGGCCTGTCCATTGGGAGAAACTTGGGGTGATTCGTGGACAATCCGTTTAACCCTATGGGCCCGAACA
Source organism: Epinephelus fuscoguttatus (assembly GCF_011397635.1). Taxonomy (NCBI): domain Eukaryota; kingdom Metazoa; phylum Chordata; class Actinopteri; order Perciformes; family Serranidae; genus Epinephelus; species Epinephelus fuscoguttatus. Next base: position 39,722,254 of record NC_064752.1, read on the forward strand.
ACACATGCGTCCAAATTCACACCTGTTCTTCTCTAGTGATTTTCTCCGTGACCGTGTGTCATAGCAAGAAGCCATGCATATCACGTCCCAGATAGCACACATACATCTGGCCGACGTCAGCCTGAGGACGACACATCAGACCTGAATTTATAACGTCTGACAAGCTTTAGTATTAAAATTTAATACTCTTTTGTCCCCCAGCTCATCAAACGTCTCTGTTACGTCGGCTTTGGGTCAGCCCAGTGCCGTAGAATGTCTGCCTACATACGGAAGTCGCCACAGAGGCGGAATTTCCTTTCCGCAGTGTTTGTTTGGAACTGAGCTCGCAGGACACAGCATCTCATCGCAGTTGGTTTCAGGTAAGCTAACTGGAATAAACTGGCAGAAAAGAGGTTCCTGGTGAGTGGCGAGGCACGACTGGGTGAATATAGCTTAGCACAGGTCCCCATCAGCTAACATTATCTTTCGTTAGCTGATAGCTAGTTTAGCGGTTTAGCTCATGTTACCTAACAGGCTACAACTGTGGTGTTTTCATTTTATTTTCCCTAGTTGACGTTATGTGCTCATCTGGTTATCGTGAGCACTCCTTTTGGGTTAAAGTGGAATTGCCCGGAGCTGCCACCCGTGGTCCCGCGCCCCCCCGGCCTGACCTCCGGGGCCCTGGACGTGTGCTCAAGTGTCTGGGAGAGAAGTGGAGAGGATCGCGGAGGTAAGGCGGGGCAGGCCGACACCGTGTATCCCAGAACGGGTGCTCAAGTGTGGGTGAGAGGAGCAGAGAGGAGCGTGGAGGTCAAATAGTGAAGTTTAAGGATGCCTTTGTTATGTTGTTAATGTGATTTTATGGGCAATTTATCAGTCGAGGTCTCCTCCTCTGCAAAGCAAACTGACCCGGTGGCTACAGGTAATAGTGCAGTTTTGAAACCACTGTTTTTCCAAGATGAAGGACTGATTGTTGAGCTGCTGTTAACAGTTAACGATGTTAACACCAGATCCCCTTAGTTAACAGTTTCAACACTAAATTAAGCAGAGTGATGGACCCAAAGCCTTCAATCTGGCTAAAAGACAGCTGAAATGCTAAAAAAAAAATACAGTGGTGAAGTTGTGATTTGTTTCTTGAAGTTACGTGCTCATCGTCTTTTCTGTCTCTTGCAGGCTGCCAGGAGATGTGGACTGGCTATCAGATATTGTTTGTGGGAATTTGAAAATAAAGTTTATCAAATTGACTTTTGTCTCTTCATTGTGCACACTTACACACGAAATAGGGTAACAGTCAGCTATTTTTGAATGTTAGCACTGATTTCTCGCATTGAATGGTGAAATATTTGTAGTTTGAAAGGTCCGACCTAAATGAATAAAGGTCGTAGTTAACGAAGCATATGAATATTAATGAGGAAGCGCCCACTGAGCGCAGCCTCTTTTATTGATCGTTTGAACGTCGCGTGGTGGTCATTTTCGATTAAAGGCCGACGTCTCAGCGACGTCTTGGCAATGAGCAAACTCTCTCCCTTCTATGTCTTAACGATCTAAACTTGATAAATCGGGCCGACGTCAGCCAGATGTACGTGTGCTGTCTGGGGTGAAACAGCCAAATTGTAGCACATCATTGTGCTGTCATCCCATCACGCCGTAAATACAGATCAATTGTCTACAAAATAAAAACCTGACAAATTTCTTTAAAATCCATTATATGGATCTTGTTATCAGTCACTTCATATAGTGAGGAACATTGTATCTTATCACGCTGGCTTGCTGGCTTGGCTTGTGTGTGTTTCTCCCTGTCTATCCACATTTGTAGTCCCAAATATCTCCATATTGTCCAGTTGACACTCGTCAAACTTTGTATGACAAGACCAAGCCTCTGTTCAGGTCTTATTAGACTGCCTCAATGATATCCAATCTTGGATGGAAGTGAACTTTCTCTCCATGAACAAAAATAAAACTGAGATTATTTTATTTGGCCAACAAAATCTGTTAGATGGGTATGACAGCGCCATTGGCGCCCTTAAATCTTACTGCCACCCTTTTGCAAGGAACCTTGGTGTTATTTTGGACAGTAACGTTAGGTTTGATAAGCAGATAAGCTCTATTGTCAAAACGAGCTTCTTCCAGCTCAGACTATTAGCAAAAGTAAAGGCATTTCTCCTCCGAGATTATTTTGAGAAAGTTATTCACACCTTTGTTACATCACGCCTAGACTACTGTAACTCTCTGTTTGTTGGTCTTGACCAGCAATGCGCCGTTTACAGGTAGTCCAAAATGCAGCCGCCCACCTGCTGACTGGAAACAAACGGCGTGATCACATTAGTCCTGTCCTTGCATCTTTGCACTGGCTGCCTGTTAATTTTAGGATCCAGTTCAAGGTTTTGTTTGTTTTTAAGTGCTTAAATGGTCTGGCACCGCCTTATTTATCAGAGCTTGTACAGCCTCACAGTACTTCTAGAGCACTTAGGTCGTCAAACCAGCTGCTCCTGGCAGTACCTCGGTCCAGACTCTCTACTCGTGGGGACAGAGCCTTCTCAGTGGCGGCCTCAAAGCTGTGGAACAGCTTACCTTTCCAGGTTAGAGCTGCACAGTCTGTTGAGCACTTTAAAACATTACTGAAAACCCATCTTTTCTCCTTGGTGTTCAGTCCCTGCTAGGCGAGAATCCTTGGCTTTTACTCTTTTTACTCTTTTATTTCCTTTTTTAATCTAATTTTAGTTTTTTAAATTGAGCTCTTACTATTTCCTTTGTTTTATTTATTATGATATTTGTGTATGATTATTTTATATTTCAATAACTGTACAGCACTTTGGTCAACTGAGGTTGTTTTTAAATGTGCTTTATAAATAAAGTTTGACTTGACTTTGACTTGGCTACACCTTTGCGCACCCAGACAACTGCCGCCTAATTATGCATGGATGACAGGGCCGTAGTTACCATATACATTGAGGGGGGACGTGTGTGTACCCCAATGCCCAAAATGCCCTCCCAATATATAACTGAAACTGAAAAACAACAACAAACTTTGTTTACTGCAAACAAAGTGGCAAATATTATCTCTCCCAATAAATTCTGTAGTGAAATGAGTACAATAAGTTACACTAAAATTATGTATAACAGGGCTTTCATACAGCTCTGCACACACATTACTCTTGGATGGATTACTCGCGAATGCAGGCTCGCACAGAAATGCCACGCATATCACATGAAAGCGCAGGAACAGAGCTTTCCAGTGATATCACACATCATTGTGCTGTCATCCCATCACGCTATAAATCCAGATTAATTGTCTACCAAATAAAATCCTGACGAATTTCTTTACAACCCATTATACAGATCTTGTTATCAGTCACTTCATATAGTGAGGAATATCGTATCTTACCATGTCTTAGGCTTGCGTGTGTTTCTCCCTGTCTATCCACATTTGTAGTCCGGCTTTCAAGATGCAAATATCTCCATATTGTCCAGTTGACACTCCATCAAACTTTGTATGACAAGACAAGCGCACTTCACCTTTGCGCACCCAGACAACTGTAGCCTAATTATGCATGCTTGACAGGGCCGTAGTCACCATATACATTGAGGGGGACATGTGCCCCCCTAATTCCCAATTTTGTTTTTTTTTACTGCAATCAAAGTGGCAAATATTATCTTGGAGGACATCATTGCACTTGGTTGACTATTTTTCTATGATCTTAGATGTAAATATTGCATGTTTCTTTCAGATAAAACACATTTTTGACTTGTGAATGAGTCAATGGAATGTCTTGCAATAATGAAAAAATACTGGCAATCATGTCCACCTGGCACAAACCACATGTTTTGGACAACTGTAAAGTGACAGAATGTCCCACCATCATGGTTCTTATATTGCCAGATTCCAGAGAGTCTGCCCTCTTTATATATGGCAAAATATGTCTTTTTCCAACTTGCTATGGTGAGATACATGTAAAAATGTAAGAATTTAGACATACGGATTTGTTTTTTTCATTGATATAAAATTAATATAAAATACAGGCACATAGGAGGACATGTAATGATGGCAAATCTGGTTTGCCCAGATTGTCCTGAAAAAAACAAGATATAGCATGTGTATGTAGCCTTTATAATGACTGTGATATGAGCTTAAAAGTAAAGGCAGTAAAAATACCCCAAAAACGCCTAGGGCCCATAGGGTTAAGCATAGGCCAACAATTAGTCTGAGTGGGCAGAATTCTGCTGCATAGATCAGCCTCTCATTGGGCGGAGCGAGCCACCCGCTGAAGTCCCGCCCTACCACCTCCGGTTGTGTAGCAGTTTTCAACCGTTTTCAACACGTCCTTTACTAACTTTTGTTGTGTTTGATCTTGCGGGGATGTAGCCATTTTTCTGCTATGGTTCGCGTCCTGTAGGCGATATTTTTGTGGGCGTGTTACACCAAAATCTGTTTTCCCCCGGCAATATTTTTGCAAGCGCACCGTTGCTGTGGCACCGCCCAGAACGATTGTGATTTGTTGAAAGAAGTACAAGCAGCCGGGGCATTTTTGTCTCCAATCTCAAAGTGAGAGTCGGCCCAGCCAGACCTTTCTTTTCTTGAGAAAGGTCTGGTGAGCAAGACTAGCCAACAGTAGACAGGAGACAGGACAGAATCCCCCAATGTTTAGATGCTGGTGTAGAGCCAGCAGGAAGAAGATGGAACCTCTTGTAGGGTTTCTTCATGGTGTGTGTTTATGTGTGTGTGTGTGTGTGTGTGTGTGTGTGTGTGTGTGTGTGTGTGTGTTTGTGTATGGGGGGGGAGTAGTCGTGCTTAGCTATGCTGTGGTGACCGTGAGCTGTTTTGCACTGATCTGAACACGTTGCAGCTTGGACTGGCAGATGACAAAACATACTACCGAGCTGACGACATAAGCACTAAGCGTCACAGCCACATGAGTGGTGATGTATTCACTTGGCTTAGGAAAAAAAATAGTGACTGAACTACATTAGAGTTGCCATAACACTGGAATTTCTAACTTTGATTCAGTACCTTAAAAAATATCAATATTTGTTACCATTTTTAAAACCATGGGGAACATTGACATTCAGGACATAAAATAAAACATATTATTATTAAATTGAAAAGATAAATATGACAAATAAATATAACAACGCTATAACATGGCCATGACAACTTTTTTGATTTGTAAGCACAGAACAGAAGAATGACTGATAAACGTTAACAATAAGAGAGAGCATGGAAGTGTAACTGGTGCCAGTGTACCGATACTGCAGAAAATGAATGAATGAATGAATGAATGAATGAAAAATGAATATTGAAACCATTTCAAATAATTGGAATCAAGTATATCAATAAATTTATATTTCTGACATAAAAAAAAATATATAATCAAAGACTACAAATCTTTGAATTCATAAACATTAAACTCCAAACACAGAGGTTCAGATGCAACAAATGTACTGTGAAAAATGAGCTGTAGTTCCTGGAACATCCTCAAGGTCAAGTACATTTGAAAGACGGAATGACAGAATTGCAATAATATTTAAAGAACAGCATCAGAGGACAGAGCAGCACAAGGAGCACAGGCAGAAAAATCATTGGTTAGTTATGATGACATCAGAATTATTAATGTAAGGCGTTGGCGATCGGAAATGAAAGAAAAGATCAGAGGTCTCGTGTGTAGGATTTAGTGGCATCTAGTGGCAAGGTTGCAGATTGCAACAAACTGAAACTTCTCCCATGTGCTTTAGCGTGTAGGAGAACTATAGAGGTCATAGAGAAAATGCAAATGGCTCTATCAAGTGTTTGGTTTGTCTGTTCTGGGCGACTGCAGAATAACATGGTGGACTCTGTGGAAGAGGACCTTTTTCGAATCAATCAATCAATCAAACTTTATTTATACAGCGCATTTCATACATAATGAAATGTAGATAAAAACAGCTCATTCCAAAGTTACAATAACACATCATTTCTTATTTTCAGGTTTATTATACATGAATGAAAACATAGTTAAGAATATATATTCAGTTTCTGCCAATATATATCTTCTTAAATCCTACACACTGGACCTTTAAAGCAGACAGAAAATATATGTGCTTTTTGAACTTTTACTAAAGCTTCATTAGGAAGTTCAAAGTTCAAACAGGGCCTCACATTCATGGTTGCAAATCTGCCAATATTGTGTGAACTCACCAAATTACATTTCATTATTAGCATAGACTGATTACAGCATGGGCAAAAAGGGCAAGTCATCCCTGCAATCAAGGGGGGCACTTGGCCTTAAGGATTGTTTAAGTGGATAGAATAATGAGTACAATGTACAAGGACTCCATTTACACAGGCCATCATGTAAAAATTCTAATATAATGATATGCTTGTATGGGTGTTTTGCAATTACATCAATTTCTGTGTAGAAATTATGTAATGCCAATGTCAAGTGTCAGCTGCAATTTCAATACAGAAAACACACTTCTAGTGGGCTGGCAATGACAGTAAAGTTTGAAATAAAAAGCTAAAAATGTAAGCTTGAGACAGAATCAGAGGGAACACTCTGTCCTCTTCTATCCCTCATCTCTGTGACTAACTGATTCGTGTCTTCATCAGAGCTCTAAAACCAGTGCTGGATTGTAGAGTACAGTCCTAATGTAAGAAGTCTGTATATGATGCTTGTCAGCAGCTGTGAAGGAGAATGATACATTTTTTAAAATGTCAAAATTATTATAAAGGGAGGACACAGACATGCCTCAACATGCTGTCCCCCATGATTGTGAACTCATCCAGCAGCTGAAGTATGATGACTTGATCAATGATTCCTCCCCACTGAAGGCCAGAAGATGCTGTTGGTTATTGTTGTTTTGTGCTGTGTTAAGGCCCAGACACATGAAACCATCATCAAAGAACTAGTTGCAATGAAGGCCGACTATTGTGTTGCCTCATGTCTCGGCATAAAACTTGCACGTAAACACACCATAGACAACTAACATGTATGTTCTGGGCCTGTGTGAGAAGAAAAACACTCCATACCAATAGGTGGTGCAAGTCTTCATTTGTCATTCAGAAAGGGAAACTAGAAGACAGAGTCAAGATGCTAATTAGCCAGTTAGCACATTTACAACACAACTCAATATTGAAAGAAAGCAAATTTACTGTGCGCTAACAAACAATAACACATGATTACAGACTGTCTGCTGAAGCTTAATGGCTAAAAACAATATCCTTACCTGACATAACAAATTTGTAACAATGTCGTGCCCTCTTGACTTCTGTCGTTTGTTTGCTTTCCTCACTTCTGTTTCTCATCTCATGCACTGTGCTGAGTAGCCAATTACAGTCATTTCATTCATCCATGGGCTGCGCCAGCTCTGATGCTAAATTCAACATACAAGGCACAGTGCAAAAACAGATGCACACCAACAGCCCACCATTGACCGATGGTCCACCATTGGCTTGGTGTGTCAGGGCCGTTAAATACTTCACCCCTAAATGGCCATTTATATATCAGTCAGTCACCCCATGTTATATTAAATTCTTGAAGAAAATGTTATTGTTTTTTCTTGTATGCCTCCATAGTGAACAAAGAATACAAAAAACGAAAAAAGAATTCTTGATTCGTAGAGCAGCCAAAAGTTAGGACATTTTAATAGTGGAAACATCTAATTACACTTTGGGTGTAACTTGATGCTGTTGTACATTTCTGAGAAAAGGTTCTTTCTTGTTTCTTTTTTTAATTTTTTTGCTTTTAAAGTCTTGACTGTTAAACCTTGTGATGGGCCAAACCCCCAGTGATTTAATTTTATCTTGAATATCATACAAAATGGACGTCAGAGGTAAGATCTGACAGAACTGACATCCTATAAAGTTGAAAAAAAGTTATATATTCCTATATATACCTATGTTCATTTCACTGCAGTCGAAGTGAGTAACCATTTATTTTTCAAAGTTGCTACGAGTTCTCTTAGTGCTAATCAAAGTACTAATTTTTAAACCATAATTCTTATTTAGTTTTGATTTAGAAGGGCTACAGAGTGGACATGTTATGGTTGAGACACACCCAATAGCAATAGCCTATTATTTAATTAATTTATCAAGAAAATCTAATGCTTACCGGTACTTTAGCAGCAGTCACGCCTTTTTGGAAACAAGGAAGTGAGACAGCAGTCCTTGTGCTATAGCTTATTCTTTTTATGCTTGACTAAATTGTGATTTTGTAGAAATCTGATGAAGTTGATAAAACTCTGGGACACATCTTGAAAGGTCACATATTTAAAACAGAGATGATTATAGCAATACATTTTACACCGATGTCTTCAGTACTGTAAGATTTACATTTTTCAATTGTTTGAAGTTGTTTATTCTTGTCTGGTGAATTTTGACACAGGGCAAGTTTAGAAGTTAAAAAATGGAATCAGATCAGTATATTTTTTTATACATATAAATCCTTTAAAAACAGTGTTTCACTCCTGAAAAGATATAGATATAATTTCAAGTTTTTTTTGGTTGTGACCGACCACTCTGAGGGGCGTGTGTGTTACTTTATGTTGGTTAATTGTGGCTGCTGTGACTCAGGAGGTAGAGGTACACTAATCAGAAGGCCAGTGGTTCCATCCTTGGCCCCTGCAGTCCGACAAAGTGTCTTTGGGCATCATACTGAACCCCAAATTGTGTGTGTGCCTGTGAACATTTATCTAATGAGGGGGTGGCACTGTGCAAGGTACCCCCTGCCAACAGTGTATGGAGGTGTGTGTGAATGGGTGAATGCTGTCTCGTGTTGACTACTAGAAATGTGCTATATAAATACAGTCCGTTTACCATTTGATTATACTAATGTGCATTACCACTGTACATTACCACTGTCACCAACAACATAAACAGTGCACTTGCCCTTCCAGCACTGGCACTGAAAACTGCCATTGGATTTAAATCATGTCTCATAGCAGCATTTAATATGACTGTAATTGCTCATATTTTTACACACTAAACAGCTTCAAAAGGGCAATAAATGTATGAAAACAGGCAGTGCAAAAATAGATGTGCCTCAGACATCTCTCTGTAGTCCATTAATGGACTTTTATGTGATCTATAATTTGCACTCACATCTCTATCATTGTGTCACATTTATGGCTTTTCATGAGCGGTTGATACAAAGTTAATCCAGTGTAGTGTGTGACAACCATTTTGTGTTCTGACTCCATATATACAGTCTATATAGCAAACATTACAAAGTAATGTCTAACTATGACTACTCTTCACAGGTTTCATATCCATGAGCAGTGTAATCAATTATTTATTTTGAATAATTGTAATATGCTACAACAGTGAGTAAAATGTGTGAATTGAAACACAATAGCCATCTTCCTGTAATGTTACAGTAAAAGGAGACTCATATCTCTGTGTCAATTACTGACCCACAGTATGAGGACCAATCGTATCTTTCAATGCTCATTAATTCGTGATCTCTTTGTGAGGACAAATACACTTGCTGTCACTCATGGAAAATGATTTTGCCACATGGGTCCATGATGCAGGATGACATCACTAAAACTAAACAACAAATGAGTCACCTGTCAGTTGTCATTGTAAAATCTCACAACACAGACCATAGAAACTCACAACAGTGTATTTTGTTTCTTTGTCTAGAACAAAAATGAACCAAATCACAGGTGTAATAGCAGATGTTTATTGAGCTTTCACTGACCTCCTTTTGAGGTCATGACCCCCCAGTTGGGAACCGCTAAACTCTTTTGTCCACAATGGATTAAGATAATCAACACCACCCAGCCTCCAAACGAGCCCAAACATAGAATTCTCCTCCACACACTTAATCTCAGAAACACAATTGAGTAAGCTTTGATTAAAAAAATGGGAACAAACACTTGTTGTATTCAGCCAGGCCACGAGCCAGCCCTGTACTGCAGCTACAGCTGTTTACTGCAGGCACAGAAAGGACATATAGCAATTAACTGAAAGTGAGTCTCAGTGGTTCAGGGGGCCAAGAGCAAAGCAGGAGCCCTGCAACATACCTCAGAATAAATATTTTATATATTTATTTCATTGTTACTACCAATAAATCTTACATGCTATGTATATAAAGTAGACATGTATACATGCACTTATTGTACATATTCATCCGGTCAATACCTATCTATTCAGTATGCACTATTGTTTACAACCAGAGTTGTTTTTGCAGTAACGAGTAACCTAACACGTTAGTTTGCTGTTTGAGTAATCAAATTCTTAAGTACATTTTCAAACAAGACATCAGTTACTTCCGTTACTTTTAGAATGCTGGTCCTTCAGCTCCGAAACAGTAACGGCTGTCGTTTGGTTCTAATAACGGAGATAACGTTAAACCTATCAGCCACGGAGCTTGTGGCTCGCTACGTGGTCGGAGAAATGCTGCCGTTGCCTACGGTGGAGTCTAAATAGGTGGAGGAGGACTCGTTGACAGACATATTTCAGACTCAGGACTTGCATTATGCCTGGTACACGCTACACGCTGGTACTCACCAATTATCCCTGGTCGCCTTTCACGCCGTGTGTGATGTCATCGGGTTATTCTTGTCCTATTTTTCTTACTTTTACTATTATTTGAGTCACTGCCAGAACTGTGTCTGTTCATGTGCCAGCCGACATGTTGTTGTAGTCACCTAAAAGCGTCAGCAGATGGCAGGAGCTACATTTGAAGCGCCATAAGTAATCTGTCAAGCTACTGTATCTTCCACAGGAAGTTCTGACAAATGTTTCAGAATAAAAGCCTATTTAGAAAATGGAGGGATTCTCTAGCCGAGGTTATAAGGGGCTTTTAATTTGAAACAAGTGTTGAGTTTGAAATGACGGTGCGATATGTTAACTTTACAAAGACGACGGAGCCGATAAAAAGTAAATATATAAACACACAGAGGGATTAATGAATAATGGACCGTCTATAATGTAGTCTGTTTCAAATGAAGCTGGGAGCCTCTGCAGTTGTGGTGAGTAAAAGCCGCTATTTGTTAATGTTATTACTTTACGTCCGACCGTGAGGATGTACCATTGTTTGCTAGCTTGATGCTAATGACAGTAACGGTAACTCAGTGGGTTGACAAAGTGCCTCTGCTGTTTCACACCATCATTTCCCCCTTTTACTCTGTGTGGTAACATCCCTAGAGGAAATATTAAAAACGCTGGGGTGTTGTTGTCATACAGTTGTCTACGGCAGCAGATCGTTCTGTGTTGCTACTGGTCAAAGTGACGGCTGTGATGGGAGAATTGGATCTCAGTGAAGGGCAAGTGGTCCCTAACTTTAATTTTGGAGACAAAAAAATGTAGGCTTAGTGCCCTGTGGTCCATTGGCCAATAGGAAATGTAGAATACTCAAAAGTACTTTAAAAGTGCTTGAGTTACTTTTCTCAGGGAGTAACGTTGGAAGTACTTTTAAAGTAATTGAGTTACTTTACTCAGGGAGTAACGCAGTTGGGGCCATCAGTTGTGTTGTGCAGAAGTCAGGTTAATACACAGCCGACAGCCCTATTGGACAACTGTTAAAATTCATATTATGGCAAGAACCAATCAGCTAACTAAAGAAAAACGAGTGGCCATCATTACTTTAAGAAATGAAGGTCAGTCAGTCCGGAAAATTGCAAAAACTTTAAATGTGTCCCCAAGTGGAGTCGCAAAAACCATCAAGCGCTACAACGAAACTGGCACACATGAGGACCGACCCAGGAAAGGAAGACCAAGAGTCACCTCTGCTTCTGAGGACAAGTTCATCCGAGTCACCAGCCTCAGAAATCGCAAGTTAACAGCAGCTCAGATCAGAGACCAGATGAATGCCGCACAGAGTTCTAGCAGCAGACCCATCTCTAGAACAACTGTTAAGAGGAGACTGCGCGAATCAGGCCTTCATGGTCAAATAGCTGCTAGGAAACCACTGCTAAGGAGAGGCAACAAGCAGAAGAGATTTGTTTGGGCCAAGAAACACAAGGAATGGACATTAGACCAGTGGAAATCTGTGCTTTGGTCTGATGAGTCCAAATTTGAGATCTTTGGTTCCAACTGCCGTGTCTTTGTGAGACGCAGAAAAGGTGAACGGATGGATTCCGCATGCCTGGTTCCCACTGTGAAGCATGGAGGAGGAGGTGTGATGGTGTGGGGGTGTTTTGCTGGTGACACTGTTGGGGATTTATTCAAAATTGAAGGCACACTGAACCAGCATGGCTACCACAGCATCCTGCAGCGACATGCCATCCCATCCAGTTTGCGTTTAGTTGGACGATCATTTATTTTTCAACAGGACAATGACCCCAAACACACCTCCAGGCTGTGTAAGGGCTATTTGACCAAGAAGGAGAGTGATGGAGTGCTGCGGCAGATGACCTGGCCTCCACAGTCACCGGACCTGAACCCAGTCGAGATGGTTTGGGGTGAGCTGGACCGCAGAGTGAAGGCAAAGGGGCCAACAAGTGCTAAACACCTCTGGGAACTCCTTCAAGACTGTTGGAAAACCATTTCAGGTGACTACCTCTTGAAGCTCATGGAGAGAATGCCAAGAGTGTGCAAAGCAGTAATCAGAGCAAAGGGTGGCTATTTTGAAGAAACTAGAATATAAAACATGTTTTCAGTTATTTCACCTTTTTTGTTAAGTACATAACTCCACATGTGTTCATTCATAGTTTTGATGCCTTCAGTGAGAATCTACAATGTAAATAGTCATGAAAATAAAGAAAATGCATTGAATGAGAAGGTGTGTCCAAACTTTTGGCCTGTACTGTATATATATATATATGTATATATATATATATATATATACATATATATATATATACATATATGCCTAGACCTATTGTGAACATAATAGTTTTGTCTATCTGTCTATTCTTTCTAGGTACACACTGACTGAAATTCTAGGCTAAAGATTTGGCCGATAGCTGATACCAGTGTTTTTTAGTTGTTTATTTTATTTTTGTTGATATTTATTTCCTCTTTTTTTGCCAGGTAAACAAAAAATACTGTTTTCAACTCAATAAAGTCAATAGTCAGAGTTCAGTACACTATCTTAGGATGAGTTTTTCACCAAAAACTACATTTTACAAGGTTACATTTGAACATATCATGACAATGTTACAATTTTATCTTCATGCAATACACATATCATATGTAACTCATAGCATTAAATGTGGTATTCAAGGAAGCATTCTTGGACCAATTCTGATTTCATTATATATGCCTCCACTTATCGCCACATTCATTCCCATTTTTATGCCGGTGACACACAATTATACATCTCTGTCGCACTTATTGCCCCAAATGCACTGGATGCTCTCCATGCCTGTCACTACACTGACAATAATGTATGGATGAGTAAAAACTTGTTAAAGCTGAATGAAGAAAAAAATTAGATTTTTTTAATTGGACCAAAAGCAGCAAGAGAAAAACTGCATTCAAAGTTTGATGACCTTAACAAGCACATTAAAACTAATATTACTAACTTGGGAGTGGTTTTGTACTCTGATTTAAATTTTAATTCTCCTTTGAACACGGTATTCAAAACATCCTTTTTCCATCTTCGGAACATTGCTAAAGTCAGACCTTTTTTAACCCAGAAAGATGCCGAAATACTCACTCACGCTTTTATTACCAGATATTCAGACTATAGCAATTCTCTTTTCACTGGACTACCCAAAAAGTCATTAAGAAAACTATAGCTAGTCCAGAATGCTGCAGCCAGAGTGTTGTCTCAAACAAGGAAAATGGATCACATTACCCCACTGCTGACGTCACTACACTGGCTACCTGTAACTTTTAGAATTGATTTTAAAGTTGTTTTACTTGTTTATTAAGCTTTAAATGACCATGCCCCTCCATATATCTGAGATTTTCTATCATTTTATGTTCCAGTCAGATCACTAAGATCCTCCACTGCTTTTACTTTAGATGTTCTTCATGAGTCCCATAAAAGTACTGGTGAGAGAGCTTTCTGTTTCTACGCCCCTAAACTGTGGAATTCACTAGCTCTGGTTATTAGAATGGTGAGCTCTCTCCGTATTTTTAAACGTAAATTAAAGACCCATCTTTTTAACCTGGCTTTTAATGTGAATTTTAAGTTTTACCATTGGTTTTTACCTTACTTTTATCTCTCCTGTTCATTTTTTATTCTGTTTTATTTATTTATCTGCTCTCTTTTAATTCTATAGAGTTTTAATCGTCTTTTTTGTTAGTTTGTTCTGTTGTGGCGGGTTTGTTTTTTAAATATTTTATTGTCCTTTGTCTGTGTCATTCTAATATTGCCATGTGAAGCACTTGTTTGTATGCATGTTTGTATGAAAGGTTTAGTGGAACTAGCTCTAGCTCTCCCCCTGTGAACTTCAACACAGATCTGTTGTTCGCAAAGAAGCACTATCATTAGGGATGTCCCGATCCAGCTTTTTCACTTCTGATCCGATACTGATATTACAGCCTTGAGTTTTGGCTGATACCAATACCGATCCAATCCAAGCGCGTATTATACATATTCACTTATTTTGTTGTCAGTCATGTTAGAAAAGGTTTGATCAAGCGATATTACTCTAACAAGAACAATTACTTAATCGGGTTATTTAGAATGATCCACAACAGTTGGTATGAGAAACTGACCCGTTTATTGTTAACAGGGTTAAATAAACAAACTTTAAACTTGAACATTAACATTAAATAAAAAAATATAGCTGGTTTCCTTTGGCTGCTTTGGCCCCTTAATAAATAGAAAATAAATCAACACAAGAAATCTTTAAAATGTCTAACATTGAAATTAAAATAGCAGCAAGACTACACACACTTGTGCTTTGGCCCCCTAATAAATAAAAAATAGATTAACACCACAAAACATTGTTGACATTTAACAAACAATGCAGCCTTTCCTTTTCAGTTATTTTAGTAGTGTCAGTGCCAGCCTGGTGCTGCCGTTTCCTGGGACCAACAGAGGGGACAAAAAACCACACACAATATTGTACAACTGTTTAAACAAGCAATAGTCCATCCATGGCTCCAATTTCACTAATTGTGCCCAAAACAATGCCATCAGTGCTCTTTACTTATACAGTAAGAGTGTAAACCAAATAAAAATATCACTCTCAAAAAACCAGAGCAGAAAACAAATAGTCAGTTAACTAAATTGACCGCTACTCTTCCTACCCTTCCCTCATGTGTGTCTGCATGCTGGCCTGGTGGATTGATAGTAAGTGCTGGAGCGGGTCACTGGAATGGACTGCTTGAATCGTGGAGTGCTGGGCTGGCTGGAAAACCTGGATCGGACTCCTTGAAAAACTGGATCTGAGTTCTGAGATCGGCATTTTTCCATGCAGTCCAATCTGATGCCGATGCACGTTTTTTGCTAATATTGGCGGCTGATATGATCAGGATATCCCTAACTAAAATGGAAACAATAGGGTTTGTTTCATGATATGTCAATAGTAAGTTTACTGTTTCCCTTTGTCTGGATGATGTCAAGGGAAAGTTTTCTATTGTCTCAAACCCTGCCTTTCGGCCTGTGCAAAACTGATGTGACGCACCAGTAAAGAAATTGGCCACTGCCATCGATGAATGTCATCTTAATTGGCAATAATCTGATAGCAGTCAAAGAGGCAAATATTGGCCAATGTCGGTTTGGCTGATAAATCAGTGCGTTCCTAATTCTTTACCTTTATTTGTCCAGCTTTGTAGTCCTTGTTCCTCACTGTTCTGTCTATTTCTGTGTTAGTACAGGCGAGAAAAACACAATACTGGAGTCAAATTTAGTTTTATGTGTTCACACTTGCCCAATAAAGGTAATACTGATTCTGATATTAGTTTTGGGGCCCAAAGTGAGCCGAGTTCACAGGATATCGAGCAGCTCTTCGGGGGTTTGGGGACCAATGTACTAAACTCCCAGAAAATTTATAAAAGCATTATTGCATTTGTTTATACATATTACAGTGATGGCTTACAATTATCTCCTGCTGCATTATTTACCACTATATCAGATCTGAATGTTGCTGTAATATGTGTGTGTGTGTGTGTGTGTGTGTGTGTGTGTGTGTCTGTGAGTGTTGAGGTGGTAACAGCCTCTATGAAGCATGTTATGAGCCACGTAAGTGGTTGGACGGATGGCTTGGAGCTGATTGATGCTGGCTGGAGCGGCTCTAATGCTGTCTGGCTTGTAGTATACAGAATTTGACATTGGTTTGGTCTGAGGAATATTGATCTAGAAAGGTTCTTGCCGAGCGTAGATATGGAGGGCTGTATTGATGTTCACCATGGTTCTCATTTCAAGCTCATCTCACCCCGCCTATGTGTTTGTGTGTGTGTGGGAGTGTGTGTGCGTGTGTGGGGCGGCAGCAGTGCCGGAGGCTACTCAAGTGTGAAATCGTGTGACGGTTTCTCCATTGCGCTTCATTTAGCCACACATCGCCCATCTCTCATTCCTGACAAGTTGCTTAACTGCTCCAAAATGCGAGCGCCTCGGGGTGGGGTGGCAATGTAGCCCTGTCAGTGTACAATGAGGTGTGTGTGTGTGTGTGTGTGTGTGTGTGTGTGTGTGTGTGTGTGTGTTTGTGGGGGCTAAAGTGAGAGTCTAATAAAGCCAGCAGCTGCCATGGAAACCAGGGCAGAGGCTAACTCATCCTCAGTGTCTAGGGACCCATCAGGGCCTCGGCCATGGTACAAACATATGCGTGCACACATACACACTAACACTAACACTAACACATGCACGCACACACACACACACACACACACACAATCATTTACCAAAGGCATGGCAAATGACTCTTAGAGGGAGGCCTCTCGTACACACTCATACAAACAGTAGATGAAGGGCCGTGAAATAATCTGTGGCACCACAAGAAATAGGGAAGCAAGCTGCCTGTTCAGTAGCCACAGTGACACTGTTTCCTCACACACACACAAACACACACACACGCTGCTGGTACTCCAACAGTGTGACATGGGAGTCAGGATGGCTTAAGATGCTCAATATCCAGCTGTAATCCTCTCCCTGTCCTTATCAAATGTGTGTATGCAGGTGTGTGTATACATTTACGTGTGTGTGTATGTGTGTGTGTGTAAAAAAAAAAAAGGTAGATAAGAGTGACAGCGCGCTCAGGTTGATGCCATGACAGCAGCATTCTCCATGTGACAGGTTTATTGCATTTGTAATCTCTGTTTACATAAACCCTCAACATCCAGACACACACACACACACAGGATTTTTATATACATTATATATATACAGTATACGCATACACACAATCATACATACACACACACACCTCATCAAACCTCCCCTTCCTATTGCTCAGACAATGAAAAGGGCAGAGGAAGCCAATCAAAATGATCTCTAATAAGAACATTACCCATCAGGCTGTGTGTGTGCTTGTGTGTGTATGGTGGTAGTGGATGGGGGAGTGGGGGTGGCTGGGTTAGATGGCTTGCCAAGCTTCGTCTGACATTTATAAAATGAATTGCAGGCCGTACACCGAGGAAATAGCGTGATGCAGGTTCTCCTCGGTCTCGCACTTGACAATCTCATATCCCCACTCTGGACTGACACACCAGCACGAAATTAGACGATTGCAATTGAAAGCGTGATTGAAAGGGAGATGCTGGTGAAGGCGACGCTGATCGCCACCCTGGGTGTCACTAAGGTGTCATGAGATGAAAAAAGATGACAACAGTTAAGGTGGGCAACTGACTTGTTTCCCTGACTGGACTGCAGATTCAGTTAGGTCAGATAAGATGAGACTTAAATGACCCCTGTGGGTTTACCGGCTCCACGCAGCGGCAGAGAATACAGAGAGGATAAGAATAAGACAAATTGTTAGCAGAGAGGATGATAAAAATGCAGCTCAAAGATTACAGTCTAGGATAGCTTAATGTAACATGTTGCTATTGCTCTCTCATCTCACATTCCTGCTTAACACATAATAAACACATTAAAAGTGTTTTTTGGGGCTTTTAACTCCACCATCAACTGTAGCCAGAAACTCAAAGCTTTAGTCATGTTTGCACTGGGAGAAGTGAGGCGTATTCGTATAGCTCCTACTAACTGGTATAATCTCAGGGGGCCTTGTAACGCCTACATGATGAAACAGTAAATGAAAATGGCACCCCACAGCCCTAAACCCACAATGCGAACAAGGGAAACCACCCACCAAAGCCTCATTAAGAAAAGGAGAAACTTTAGAGCAGTATTTCGCAGAAAGGGAATCTACTGTTCCCTGGCCTCGAGAAAGAACTTTGATGCCACAGTCTTAAAGAGTACATAGTCATTATTTTACATTGGCAGCATTTTTTCTGGGGATATATATCGCACTGGAATACTGTAGATTATTACATTAAACAGGTTTTCATGACATTGTGTCCACATTATTTCACATTCCCTAATATCACTACTGACACTGCTCAAAATTCAACAACAGGAGTTTTTGTACTACAAGGTCTTCTTTTTGAGGCAACAACCGCATTCTTTTTTCAGGTGGTCCATCCTAGAGCTTAGATCGGGCCCAAAAAATTCAGCCCGACCCGGGCCGAGCCCATGCACGTTATGTCCGGGACCAGCCCAGCCCGTCCAATTAACTGTAATTAACGGCCCAAGCCCGATTTAAACCCAACATTTTTCAATAAGTTGGCTGTCATAATTAACACTAAGGACACACTGAGCGTGTTAGTGCCGCGGAAGTCCTGTGAGTGTACTCGCAGGTGCTTGGCTGTCCACACAGGCAGCGCATTTCTCCTGCGCTCTCCACACCGGGTAAACATCGACTCCACTCGTCTGTTCCCGTCAGTACTCGTTTTTTCACTTCAACAGGTCATTTTAAACATGGGTAAGTCCATATTTTCATCGTTTTTTATAACGTAATAAGTTAATGACAATTTGTCATTGCATGTCCATGTATTGAGCATGTTGGGTGAACACTGAATGAATAGGGCATATTTTTTGGAGGCACGGAAAGCTGTTGTCCCTCCCACTTATCTCTACCCCCCCCTAATGACGGCCTGGGCCCGTCAGAGGGGTGGGGGGTCCCGGCCCGACCTGGCTTGGGGCCGGGCTCAGGCTCGGGCAGAGAATCTAAGCTCTAGTCCATCCGTCTATACGTCCATCCTTTTTTTCATGAGTGTGATATCTCTTATATACTGTATGTGGCTGCATTGATTATGCTAATGAAGAAATCTTATAAATGTGCACCTACTTGTAATAAGGTGATATTCATTTGATTCTTCACTAAGCCCCACCCCTCTGTGATGGTCCATCAAGCTGTCGGAGATAGCATGGAGCCCATACTGTAATTAACTGCAGTCCCTGAAGAAATATATTTAAATTTTTAGAAAAAAAAAAAAGAGAAAAGCAGACAGAGGGGTCTACAATATGCGCCTGGCGGATATATTCAACATGTTGGTGGAGCTTCTCAGTCATCCAGATCATGGTAATCTCTGCTATATTGTAAGCAACTGACTGGTGCGGACTCCGCACTAAAGAAGAAGAAGCCTCTTGGATAAGAGGTGAAATGTTTTTATATCCAAGATGTCAAACTAAGTCAGCGGTAAAGACAGGTTAAAAAGATGAAGATAGTTAGAACCTGGTGTCTGTAGGCTACGGATGAAAGTGTACTGTAAAAGTGATCCACCACATCATTTGTGACGAAGACAGAAGAAAATATGAAGCGAAACTTTGCCGAAATTCAACCAGCTCCAGTGTTGGGGTCATTACTCAAAAAAGTAATTTATTACACATTACACATTACTTAGGAAAAAAGTAATCCCTTACTTTACTTGATTACTCCCTGGACAAAGTAATTAGTTACAATGCAAGTTACATTACTAGTTACTCTGTAAAATTGCCTGAAATGCATTGCCATGTAATTTGCCAGTTAACGATATAGCAGTAAACCTTACATATGTGTATCAATCCTAAGGTAGGTATAGTTAACTAGATGGATATACCCAGAGTCAGCTTCACGACGGGCACTAGGGGGCAGTGCCCCCCACCTTCATTCACTGTGTCCCCTCACTTGTATAAAAGCATATGTTTTCTCCCATCAGTGTAATTGTAGTGATGACTGAAATCCAAAATGCCATTAGGCTGTTGCATGAGGTGTCAGGCCAGAGCGTCTTGTTCATTGCACAGCTGGTTCACAAGGTAGGCAAGGTATATTACTTGCCCACTGCCCCACAGTCATTTAGTTCATTTTTGCATATCAGCACCATGTTCATTAAATAAAAAACAACTTGAATTTTTAAAATACTAAGCATGTTATCAATACTTAGTAGGACAACGGAGTTGTCAGCAGAGTTGTGCTACAGAGTTGCAGCACAGAGTAGCGGAGTGAGACGTCTGTCCTCGCTCCTGCTATCTGCTGTAAACACATGAAGCTGCTCCCATGTTTTCCCATCCTCTGGCTCGTCCCCGCATCTGTGTACGCCGCTGACAGGTGTTGTGCCGTCTTAAGTACGCCTGCTGTGAAAAGCACCCCTAGTCGTGCTTTTCACAGCAGGCGTGCTTAATACGGCACAACACCGGCTGGACACAAAGGACGACCTGTTGGCAACAGCCTGAAGCCCGTCGTCACTAACTCTTAAGTAAGGGGAAGATATAATGATGAATTTATGTTACGCAAGTAACGACTTAAGTGTTTGATTAGTAGCCTAACTGTAATGTGATTGCTGCATTTAGGGACAGTAGTGCCTTACACTACTCGTTACTGAAAAAAGCCATTTTTGGCGGTAACGCGTTACACCCAACACTGATCATCACAGTGTGTGCAGATGAATGGTGCTTAGCTATTCCCCCATGCTGCTACCAGCACCTGGACCTCCGCCACCAGACAGGCAAGGAGCTCCTGGGAAAGCCAAACAACGTTCATCTGCATTCACTAAGACAACACACATCTGGTTGAATATCAGCAAAGTTTACTTTCACTGGTCCCTATAGAGCAGGGTAGATCTTTATTCAGTGTCATCATTAGAACGCAAATGTAGCATGTGTTCACATTCAGTAGGCTAAACCTTCAGTAGCTAACTAGCTAACCATACACTTTTCAGGCTTTGATTTTGGAAAAGGCAAGAAATGTTTATTTCCTTACAACCTCTCCAGGTAATGTGTTATTAGGGGCCTGTGTAATAACACGGGCCCCAGGCAAATCCACAAAAGCAGCCTGAAAATGAAGGAAAATCTGAAAGGATTGCATGAGAGTCTATAGAGCACAGCTGTGTTATTGTTGTTGGACCCTTGTCAGAGCTGGCAGATGTTACGCTGTGATTGGCCAGTCTGCACTCAAGGGGCAGGACATAGGAAAGGGTCAATTGTGGCTCACTGAGGCTCTAAAGTTCCACAACTGCAACGGTTCGTGACCTGGCAAGAAGCTCTTTAAAACCTTGTTTTCACCTAGCAGACCAGTCCAGTTCAGTTTGTTTCATGATAAAACAGTTCTGTTGTCAACAGTTCTGAATGGTACTAATTGAACCTTGCCATTATGTACAGTTTTTTTGTCACCTCTCTGTTGAGGTACCTAGCACACTGATCCCTTGAATAAAAGGTGGAGCTAGAAACACTGCACTCTGTGGATGGAGTAGTAAGTAACAACAACCCTGCCTACATTAAAGAGTACTGTCTTCATTGGAAACTATAAACAGATCTGCGATTTCGGTATATGCCCATATGGCTTACCCACTGGTTCTACGGTACAATATCAAAAGTGTTTGGTGGAAACACAGAGTAAGAAGACCAGAATAATCTTTGCAAAAAACCTTAGTTCATCAGGAAAAATGGTGTAAACCTTGGGAGAGCAACCTTCAGGAAATCCCTCTCCTGACATGGCTGAGAGTACACAAGGATCCATACAGTAAGTGAGGGAATTCTTCCATGGTTTATACAGTAGCACTGTAGGCCCTAAATTATGTAGTAAAACCAGCATAAGGAACTTAATAAAGCAAGTCATGTGAGTCCAATTAAATTAACACATTACATCCATCAATGTCATGTAGATTGGGTGGCGGGGGGCGCAAGAATGTGGATGTGTAGAGTTGTGGACAAGGTCAGGGTGGACAGCTTGGTAGAATGGGAAGCACAGTAGAAACAGAGAGAATCTGCGCAGAGATCTTAGAGCAGAAAGTACCCAGCCCATCTGAGCAGAATAAGCCATCAGGGCACATGGCCGACATCAGACAGTTGACTTTTAGGGCCATGATGCGTGACAGAAGAAGTGAGCTTGTTTCACTCATTGCTGTGCTGGTGTTATCACTTCCCTGACATTTCTCGACATACAGTGTGGAAAGGATTATTTGGTTGTCTGTTTATGACCTTTGAACTTCTGTAAATACTGGGTACTGTAGCTCACTACACAACTCTTTCAGACACAGCTACTGCTCCCACAAACATAAATCATATCACTTGTTATATGCCAAGGTGCTTTTTCTTCCTGGGAAAGAGATTCAACTGTAGCACTGCTGCCATTTGTGCTGGTTGATTGTCCTATTTTTTTGCACTGGCACCTGTTTGTTAATTTTATGGCTCCAAATAATCATACTTGCACTGAGTTGCTTGGAGGGGGCGCAGCTGTTGTCGTATTTATGCAACATCAGAAGGCACAGTGCATTTCTTGGTTTCATGAAATTGTACCTGTCAGCACAAACACAAGCTCAAAGAGCATTTTTCTCTGTTTTTGGTCAGCTGAGGCAAACTTCACATAACCTCATCATGTATGTTAGGTTCGGCCTCAGTTTGAATGACTTGAATATTAATGAATTGTTTTTTTTTCCTCGATAAACCTGAATTTGATACTCAGTCACCTTAGATATGACGCACACATCTGGTGAGCATTTCTTCATTATGTGGTCCATAAGTAATATACACCTAAACTATCGTAACATTAACACCATTATGACCTTACATATGGTTTCTTGGAGGTGTACATTGTATGCTGCTATTGTAGTGATACATGTGGATGGCTCCACAGTAATTTGCTGGCTTTACTTCACTTGGGTTTGACCTCAATGGCTCATTAGATGGAAAATTTGGAGACTTGAAATGCTTTAAAAGGAACTCATTTTCATTTCCTTGATTACATGTGTTAAGATTAGATGAGGCTTTAACGATCCCTGTGTAGGCAAACTTAATTGTTGCTGCAGTAGATAATAGGGTTTACTGTAAGTATGAGCAACACATAAAACCCCGTTTCATTAAAACAAACTATAAAGATTACAGACTCAGTTTGCATTAAACTACTAATGTAATTACTGCCAGTAATTAACATGCAATACAACAATAACGTTATATATGTAACTTACATTATGTGCCACTTATTACATTATTTTCCGCTGTTTACCTGTCAACACACCACAAGGAATTTTATCAGTACATGAAAAGCCAGATTTGTTGTTTACTTATAACTTGACGCCTTTTCTGTAATTGCAGTTCACATGTGGCTTTTTTAAATATTTTGTCACAGTAACACCAAAGGCATACATACACCTTCTGGACTCAGCAAGCCACTGGGAGTTTTATTATGCACCTGAGCAAAAAGGAAACCTTTGCGTACTTGTGTACAAGTTTGTTTGTCAAGAAAAGGTGAACAGCTGAAGGTAAGCATAACCATTAACAGCTTAGCCAATGTTGTGTTCTTACAGCCTTTAATAGGTGCTTAACACATGATTGCAGGGCACATTTTGCCACCAAAATTGATTAATCTCTCCCAAATGATGCTTGCCTGCCGGCTTTGTAATCTCATTAAAGTGGACCCATACAGGAAAATTACATGATCTGATTGTTTACAACATTGTAACAGTAGCTGGATGGATTCCAAATGTGTTCTACCAACCCAGTCTGCTTTCATGCACTGCTTGTAGGTGTAACTACGAAATTGGATGCACCACAATTTGTATACATCCAACATAATCATGAGCTGGTAATTTGTGCATAACCCACATAATCTGGAAGGCTGTGATCACGTGACCAGTGTGCTGACGGGAATAAAGAAGGTAGTAGTGTGCTTAAGGGGGCGGGCTAGGCCAGTGGAGGGATTACAAAACACAGGACTTTATCTCAGGAGACCGGTGTTCTGAATCACATGAAACCAAGTGAACACTGAGTTATTGTAAGGTACGTTATTACCATGTTTGTTTCCTAAACTTAGCCTACCTAACTTTACTTGCCTAAACCTAAAGATGCCCAGACATGTTTCTTTTTCCGAAACCTAACCAATGTAACTTTAAATGATTTATTCTGACTTTTAGTAGTGTGGTCTTTTTGCTTTCAACCTTTATGCTAAGATAAACCAAAAAGCTCCATATTTAACATGAGGTCAAACTATTATCAAGATAGCAAATGAGGGTATTTCCCAAAATATCAAATTATTTGAAAGTAGACTGCTCCAACGTAGCTACTAAATCAACCTTTTAGTAAAATTCTTAATTGGCCTTTCAGACCAAATGTGACAATGGCGCTGTGCTCTGAAAACCATCATTTCCATTGGAGTGCAATGTGCCATGATGGCTTAACGGTTGTATTTATATTTATAACACCTTTGAGCGGAGTGATTTTACTGTTAAATGTCCCAGTGATGTTGTAATCTATATCACCACTCGCAGAATGCCTCTTGTCCAATCAAATTACTCGGTCGGAACGAACTGTTGTATAAATAGATATATAAATTAATATAGATATGACGCATGTGTGTAAATTACCATGCCCTTTATTCCAAAAGTGGTAAAGAAAGCAAGGGAAGAACATTTAATAAAGCCCTGGAGGGTGGGAGTGGATGAACCTCAATTGTGGGATCAATAAAGGTGTATCTTATCTTATCTTATCTTATCTTATCTTATCTTATCCTAGCAGTGAGCCCAGCTCAAACCACATTTGGTCTGAAAGGCCAATTAGTCAATTTCCCAAAATAAAGAATGAGCTTTTTATTTGAATTTTAAAAACAACTGCAAACACTTGTTTAAAAAGTGCTAAGAGAAAGCGTTTTTTTGGTTGGTTTGTTTTACCAAAATGCTTAATTATATTGAATTGGTGCTTTTGCAAGGTATGTAATCTTGGTAAATGCACCAATGACATGAAATGACACGTTTTATTTGCTCAAAAAGTTACACAGTGCTACAGATCTTAAAGCTTTTCACAATATTGTGGTGTGGTGCCCTTTTATGTATTAAGGAGAACTGGATACCACGTTCAAAGATTGCGCCCCATTCATTCCAATGAAAGTTGCTCGCTGAGAGCAAACATCAAAAAGCCTTTGCAGGCTCCTTATTCTGTCACGTTTTGTGGCTCATAGAGGATGTACGCTAGAGTCCTTCTCCAGTCGAGAGAGCATGCACATCCAAGACTTTCTCTAACCAAGCCAGCTGAGCCGGCCAGTTGGCTCCCCACACATGAGAATGGGATGAAATAATCAAATCATGCGCCTCATCTAGACTCTTCAAATGCGGGATTTGGATGGTTTCTTTAAAAATGTATTCAGATACAATTACTAATTACCTGTTAAAAGATGGAGTCAAAACTAGTCCAAATATCACAATACTGAAATAATGTCAACTGACATTATTTCAGTATTTCAGTAATGTCAACTGACATTATTTCAGTATTGAAACTTGATTACTTTCTGACTTTCTGACTGACCGTCACCTGTGTGTATGTGGAGAAGGAGAGGTGCGGAGGGAGCATCCTGCAGTCCGACATACTATCATGCATTTAAATAACTTATTAGACAGATGGTGATTTGGAATAAAGGGCATGGTAATATACAGAGAAAGGCAATGTTCAGAGAGCAAGCCCAAATAAGCAACTCCACTTTAGAAACAAGCCCAAAAAACCGCAACCCACGCCTATCAATATTTGTAAGCGACTTCACAAGAAAACAAGCCCAAAGTCGCCGTTAATAAGCGAACCTGGCAACCCTGCTTGTGTGCTTGTGAATACCTGCCCTACTGTGCCTCTGATTGGTTTATGATTAAATTTTACTCTTCCTAAGCCAATCATCATCACTTATGCTTCCCCCTCACCTGCCCTCACCAAAGAAAAAAAAACTGTCATCTACAGTTTGTTTCACCGCCAGATTTCTCACATTGATTTTTTTCAGTTACCTCTGACCACATGTTCTACTTGTGCATATTTGTTATAGCTGGAATTAATACATGAATTTACTTTGGATAATTTGTTTTTGCTTCTCCATATTATTTGAGAACAACATTATTCTCAACTTCTGTCCAGTTTGGCTTTCCTTCTGTTTTAGTATTCTCTTTGTTGTCCATTTTAAAGAAGCTAGCTAACACTGACAATACTGCTGTCAAGGAGAGTTTAAGGGTGATGATGTGAGTGAAACATAACCATGGTAACTGAGGTGCACAAGTACTGTATTATGACAGTAACTATCATGAAAGCCTTTGCCTCCTCTAGGCAAGAAGACAACCCAAGTTATGTAACACTCCTTAATGCTCCCCTTGGGCTATGGAAATATTTTGCATAAGGGACAAACTTTCACAGCTGGAAAGATGTCCATTTTTATTTTTTTTATTTATTTATTTATTTTTTTTTTACAAAACTGGGATGTGTATTAAGTAGAAAGATGACGATACTTTTGAAACTGGTGCCACACTATCAGAGAAAACAGAGAGAAAAAAAAGGCATCCTTCTGCTATGATACGCTGAGCAGCATCAGTTAACAACACTGCTGGATGACATCAGTTTGAAATGCTGCCAGACAGCAGTGAAATTTAAGAAGCTGGGAAGTCCCAATAGGGTGGGCCGGAGAGGTGGTGAATAGGTCCAACAAACACTGGACTTTCACCCAGGAGCGTAATCATCGTATGACCGTTTAGCCAAATCATGATGGTTTTTCTTAACCTAACTACGTGTTTTTGTGCACAAGGAACTAAACGAGGTGTTTTATTTATTGTGAAAAAGAAGGTATGCTTCTAACAAGCAGAAATCGTACATTTCCCGTGAGAACAGAGGTGTATTTTGAAAAGACACAATACATGTAACAGGCATAAACTGACATGGTGTCCTAGAATGTCAACAACAGACATACCCAGGATACCTAGTCCACTGACCAAGCAGTGATATATGACGAGCTGGGAGTGAGAACATGTTGTTGACAGTTACAGAATTTTGGTCCATATATTTTATCAGTGCTCCTTAGTTTTACTGTTGATGTGAAAAAAAGGGGCAGTTCTCACTCAATTCTCTTCTATACTCTTTGGGTCCGTGGTGGTGGCAGGCATACAAATATTAGGAAGTACAAATGCCAGTAAAAATTTGGCAGGTTTTCGATAGCAAATGATCTGGGAGATTTGGGTGCTGGCAACATGGAGGGAAGTTTACCACAGCTCATTTACACATACTACCCATGTTGTTACAATACAAAGCTGGTTGAAAATGTATGCCTTTAAGTTTGAAACTCAAGGTAGTTTATCCAACCAGGCACTGGTATATTCTCTTCTTCATGTTGTTGTCACAGTGTTTTGGAAATTTGTGTCAAAGAAACAAAACCAGGGTGGTCGGAACAATTGAGCGTCAATCTAATCTCACAGGATTGTGATACATGTTGACTTGCCTCATTTTAATTTCAGAAAACTATCTGACTCATATCGAAATGATGAAAAAACAGATTTGAGCTGTCTGTCAAATGTCTCACTAAATTCTGTTCCAGACACTTTCTCATCTTCCAAAGGGAAACACTGAATCCCTGCCATTCTTTCTTTTTTCAAGTTGAAAATGTTTGGCTAACGGCGGTTTGAATCCCAAAATAGAAATGGAGTTTGTATCTGAAACAGATGCACGTGCGCTTGTTTCGGCTATTTTACCAGAAGAAAAAGCTCACGTGCTTGTATTTGTGTGTACGCACACACAGTGGAAAGACCCAAACACACTCACATGCACGTAGACATACATTGACAGGGAACAATAGGCGTAGAGGGGACACCTGCTCGCCTGATACCCCCTCCTCCTCCTCCTCCTCCTCCTCCTCCTCCTCTTCATCCTTTCTCCCGCTCCTCCATTAGGATTCAGTTCAGGGTTCAGCTCCGTCTCCGTGAGTAGGTTAGCCATGCGTGTCATGGCGAAATCCAGTGAATGATAATGAACTAAGCAAATGTGTGTGTATGTAAGGGAGGAGGCGGGTGCTTGCTGTATCACTCCCTCTATCCATCCATCTATTCCTCCTCCACCTCTCCCTCGTTGGTGGTGTGTCGGCTAGAAGGACGGCCCCCGTGCTGACACACTCACATACACGCAGACACACACCTCTGCAATGTGTCACTACCCATTCCACCTGCCTCTTCCCGTCATTCCCCGCTCTGCGTTCCATCTACCTACGCTTGCTCTTTTCCCTCCTTTTTTTTTTTTTTTGCTCTCTCTCAGTCTTTCTCTCCACCCCTCCTTGTCCTCAACCCCCCTACGCTGTGTGTCACCGCTGCCGGGAAGAAAGAAAAATGCTCTGGCCAACGAAAGTAGAAGAAAAGAGTCGAAGAGGAGAAGAAAGCGAAAGCTGGAGAGTGTTTGGAGCCCAGCGATGCCTCCATCCACCTTGAGTCCAACTCTTCTTTGATGGAATATCCCGGACAGCAGAGGGCAGAAAGAGGGAGAAGACGGAGAAGAAAAAGTAGAAGAGAAGGGGGACCGAAAGAAGAATAAACGAAAGGGAGAAGGCAGGACAGCCAGCGCTCGCCTCAGGAGGGTACGGAGACACAAAACAAAAAGAAAGAACAAAAAAACATATATAACATGCTCTTGACAATCATTTATCTGACAACTTCAGCTCCTCTGTCCCTCTTGGCTTTTTTCATTGGGCTTTTGATCTCCTTCTCTCTCTCATTCTCTCTGGTACTCTTTCTAGCTCCTTCTCTCTCTGTCTCTGTCTCTGCTGAGTTGTGTCCACAGGCTCTGTTTGGGATTTTGACTAATTGTGAAACTATTCTCCGGACTTCAGCAGAGGAGAGACTTTCTCTTCTCTCCATTTCTTTTTCATTCTAATTAATTCCCCCCTATGCAGACCCTCAAAGAGCCTCTCTCTCTTTCTCTCGCTAACTCTGCCTCACTCTACCTCGCTCTCTGTTTTTTCCCCTCTCTCCATCTGTCTGCCTTTGAGAAGCAAATAATTGGATGTGGAGATTGGCTTCTCTGTGGCTGAGCCGGAGGATTGAGGCTGCACGGCACTTCACACACACACACACACACACGTACACACACACACGCACACACACACACACACAATTACGCGCACACACGTACACCTGGAGCTCAGAGTGCATGTGATCGTGTATATGTGAGTTTGTGCGTGAATATGTGTGTGAATGCTGGTGTGAGCCGGACTCCTTATCAAGTCATTTATATGTCTTTAAAGTATAAATCTGGTGTTATTCTTCATTTTGTATTTATTGCCAACAAATCCCATGAAAGGACCAAAACCAACCATGTGTTAGTGCGTCTTTTATGAACTTGTTTTCTCTGTCTGTGCCTCTCCAAGCCCAAGACAAAGACATAAATGTTCACAAATGTATAGCTTAGATTTAACTAAATGATTTCCCTAAGCAGCTGGGCACTGTAGTGTGTAGCAAATGTTAC
Organism: Epinephelus fuscoguttatus; assembly: GCF_011397635.1. Classification (NCBI taxonomy): domain Eukaryota; kingdom Metazoa; phylum Chordata; class Actinopteri; order Perciformes; family Serranidae; genus Epinephelus; species Epinephelus fuscoguttatus. The sequence goes on from NC_064752.1 coordinate 39,751,761, forward strand.
TCAAACATCGAGTAATTTCTTGGTTTCTTGGGGATTATTTTCAGCTGCGGAGTAATACACATTTGATGCGCTGGTGAGTTTTTACAGGATTTACAGGTCTGTTTGCGTTTGACTCAAAAAAATGTACTCTATGGCACTGAGGAAGAAGATAAATCAGCCTTTAAATACACACAAAATACTTTAACGTGATTATTATTGTAATTTTTGATTGTTGGTTTCGGTCTTTTTCTTGCGCAGTGATCTGGTTCTTCCTTCTTCTCAAGTTACGGACTATTGAGACAAGATCTTTTCTATTAGAAACATGTTAAAATACCCTTAGAGTACTGGCAGATTTTTTTTTTACGTGTTTTACTGAGATCAGCTTTTCGGACTTCTTGACAAAAATGAATACATACTGCAGGACTTTTTACAGTGCAAAGCTGAGTGAGATGAAACAGAGAAAGAGTAGCCTGAGTAGCTGAGAGACCTTTGAAGAGATTAGTGGCGGAGGTGTTTCCCTGGAGAGAGAAGGAAGAAGAGAAAGAAGGAGAGAGAAAGAGAGAGATGAAGAGGATGAAGAGGAGGCTTGAGGAGCTTCTGAGACGAGAAGACATGAGGTGTGTTGTAATGCTGGCGAGCTACAGGCTAACTGATGGAGTGGAGGACACACGCATCAACACTTACAAGAGATGTAAAGCTGCTCTCACTGCACTTTCTGCTCTGAGGCAGGGCGCCAAGTCTCAAGTGATGAACAGGAGACCCTCCATAGCCTTTACACACACACACACACACACACACACACACACACACACACACACGGTCACCTTAACACAAAACCACAAATGGAACAAGAGGGACTCTGCTTCAGTGGGACCCTTTTCACATCACGTTTTTTTTCAGCTACTTCTTTTCTGCTGTATTTCATTATTCACCCGGTCTCTCTCTCTCTCTCTCTCTTTCTCTCTCTCTCTCTCTCTCTCTCTCTCTGTCTCTCCCTCTCTCTCCTCTTCACCTTCCCGCTCAACCACACATTTCCCTCCTCCTCTCCTCCTCCTCCTCCACCTCCTCCTCCTCCTCCTCCTCCTCCTCCTCCTCCTCCTCCTCCTCGTTCTCCTCCTCCTCCTACTACCGCTGCTTTTGCTCCATCCAGTCCGGTCTCATTGTCCTCACACACACCTCGCCTCCGAGTGTCAGCGCGCGCGTGTGTGCATGTGTCTGTGTGAGGACGGGGGTGCAGCCAGTCATTTCTACACCACAGCGCAGCGGAGCGCCGCGTTCCACTCTGAGGTGAGTGTGTGTCACCTGCTTGTCTTAACACACTCTTCACTGTTTTAGACTGTGATGTAGTTTCTAATGCTCTTCAAAGTGTGAATATACTGTCTTATTTTTAATTGTAAAGGCAGTAAGGATGGTGTAGAGAGTGTGTGAATTCCTATGTATGTGTGTGTTGTTTTGCGTTAACAGGGGTCAAAGGTGCTGGCGGTGACATTTGAATGGCTGTAGGATTGGATATAGAGCTGAAAATGTGGCTCACGCTTGTCGAGACTGCTGGTGTTATTGTGTGTGTGTCTGCGCGTGGGTTTGATTGTGTGTGTGTGTGTGTGTGTGTGTTGATCCATGTGTGTTGATTCGTGTGTGTGTGTGTGTGTGTGTGTGTAGCCAGAGGGTGAGCTTGGCTCAGTCTGTACGTGCTCTGCTTATGAATTACTGACCACGGCTTGAGTCTTACTCCCCGCTAGTTCACATTGAGCCTGCAAACACTCGCCCCTTTGGTTTTTTCCCCCTTTTCCGTCCATCTATTTCTTTTTCTATCTTCCTCTTTCCTCATTCTGTTTGATTTGACTTCAGTGACTTAATTGGCATGCCTTCGAACAGGAAACGACACTGCCAAAGCCGTGTACCAAATGCAAATTCTCAAACAACCAGCCAACAATTTATATGTTCAAATCTCTACTTCTTTCGCTGTCTTTCTTTCTCTCTCTCTTTTTCTCTCTCTGTGTCACACACACACACACACACACACACACACATATACACACATTCCATGGCAGATTTAAATATTTCCCGGCGGGGTTGGAGGGTGAACAGAAATAGATCTAATTCTAAATCAGGATGGAGAGCTCAGCTCAGCCACCCTCCCTCCCTCCCGTTTCAGCCAGCAGCTACAACACGCCAAAAAAAAAGTTCAAAGATTAGCTGCAAATTTACCAGGGGAATTATATGGAGTGAATTTGCTGCCACAGTACAAAATAGCAACACCGAAACGTTGCCTATGTTGATGCCGGACATAGGAAGCGTGAGGACAAAAGGGCGTCGCATTTTCGGAGATTTTCGAAACAATGCAGCTCGCACGAATGATGTGTCTTTTGTCAATTTGCACTGCGCGACCTGCAAAATAACACCAAAAATACACACGGGATGTTAAAGTGCCTTTTATGCTTCATAGAAAGTTGACTTTTTGAAGATTTCGGGGAGTTTTAAGCTGTATGGATTTGTCTGTTGCGGCTCTTGGCTGCTACAGTAGCTGGCTGCGCTGGAGAAAGTAGCCGGATTAAGCCTCTAAGACTGGAGTTAAGATACAGATCTGGAGTTGATGAGCTCCTAGCTGCCTGTCTATCTGCCTACCTGTCTGCCTGCTTGCCGTGTCTGTGTGTCAGGACAGGATAGGTCACGGCCCGCCAGCTGCCTCCAGCAGCCCCGCGGAGGGGAGGAAGGACGGAGTTGTGGAAGGGGGTGAAGCTGGGGGGAGGGGGGGGGCAGGTTGAAGGAATGTGTGTGTTCATATGTCAAAGTGTGAGTTTGTGGTGGCAGTGTGAGAGATAAAGCAGGATGGGGGTGGAGGAGTGGGGGGGTGGGATAAGATGTGCTGAAGGCTGGATAAGCAGCACCTGGCTTGAGAGAGAAAATAAAAGATAAGAATGCACAAAGAGAGATGTGGGGGTGTCAGGGTGGGGGGCTGCAGAGGTGGGTGAAGCCTCCAATATCTACCTACAGTCAGGACGGACGTCACATCAAGACCCACTCATCCCCTTACCTCCCTCTCTCCCCCCTCTCCCTCCATCTCCCTCACTAACCGCCCTCTTCCTCTCTACTCTTTTTTTGACAATGAGCCGACAGCAAAGAACAAAAGAAGACATAATACATGCAAACCCTCCTCTCTCTGCAGTCAGGAAGGAGAGGAGGAGGAGGAGGAGGAGGAGATGGGAAAGAGAGAGGGATGAGTAAGGCATAACATGTAAGGCGATTGCGGTAATCAATTATATAAAAAGTAAAATAAAATAAGCTGCAGTGTAGTTGCTCCAGAAAAGTCAAACTGATGTGCTTTCGAAGAGACAGCAAATAAGTGGGTGAACTTTGGGATTCAAAATGTCACTAAACGCAGGTGGAAGTAAGAAATGATTACATTTTACATTTCATACATCGAGATGAAGCTGGTAATGAGCTAAGAGATGTCAAAAAGGAAAAAGTCGGCGCTCACCTGAAAACTAAAAAGGACAAGTAACCTCTCGTTGTCACTCGAATAATGACTTTACCCTCTCTTAAGGAACGGTGGAAGCGTGGTGTTCTTATAGCGCCAAGTAAGGAGGTTGGGCAAGTGCTTTAGCATGACAAAATGTTGGAATTGCACATCAGGGACTACAGTTGCATCCCATCATTTACTAACAGCTAAAACTGGTTTCTTCTGACCATGACCAAGACCTTTCAAGAATTTTAATCAAGTTGTTTGAGAACAAATACCACTTTATTAGAACTTGGTTTTATTTTGTGGATCTGAGAATCAGTTTTATTCATCATAATATTATTGCTCTCGTGTTCATGCCAGGAATGGTTTAGACCGTATTTACAAGCAACCAAGTTTGAAAAAACAGACGCATCAGCCTCTGAGTTGTAATTCCAAATTGGAAATGATATCCCATTTGGTGAAAGGAACTATGTAACGGTCAACAAACTGTTTGCAAAATGGCTGCAAAGCCTCTTACGCTGGTGGTTACATTTAATGAAGATAAGTAGAGCTAGATAGATAAATATGTGAACACTCATAAGTCTCAAGAACAGATTTGCCCTGTTCCTCTCATTATTCTGACATTGTGTGAATGTAGCGTCATTTATGAGATGTTGGAAGGCAATGACATCCCTCACCAGGCAATATCTTTTTTGCCATTGTCTTTATAGAGCCCGTTCTCACTTGTCATCGAAATCCGGCACTTGGGCAGTGACTTGTGGCGTCAGAAACCAACGAAAAAAGGCATCCTTTAACATCGGCATGATACGCAGCCAGTTACCCAGCAGCATCAGTGGGGAACACGGCAGGACAAGGATGAAAGTTAGGGTGGCGAAAGTCTGAGTGGAGCAGGCAGTTGGGGTGGTGGATGGGTCCAGCAAACACTGACTTTCACCAGAGAGAGCAAGCCAAACCCTGTTCTTTTTGCTGAAACCACGTGCTTTGTTGAAAAATGTAAATTTGTAGTGTTGTACGGACATAAATTTCCTGTGAAAGCAGAAGTTTATCTTGAAAGAAGACAATGCATGTAACAGGCAGAACTTGACACGGTGTCCGAGAACGTCAACAACCAACACACACAGGGTACCTTGCACATCATATGTGGATGCGGAAAGTCCATAATCAAAATGTCAATATGTGACGAGGTCAGACTGAGAATGTGCTCCTTGACGGGATTTGGGGCAGGGACGAACTGTCAGAAGAGGCAAACCAGGCAAATGTCTGGGGGCCCCCCGAAAAATTTGGCAAAAAAGGACCATAATGGCAACTATTATTTGCACATTTTTGCAATTTTTGCACATTTTTCAATGACTAACTCCCCTTAAAGCTCCCATCATGGCACGACACAATGCACCACCACTGCCTCAAACACCTCATGAAGGGCACCTTCTGGCTACCATATGACAGCTGATGACAGTTCGTCATGACAGCCAGTCAGCTACCTGTAACTGTGACACATACGAGGTTAGGGGTAACCGTCAAGGCCTGGACTGGCTTCTTTGCCTGGGCCCACCAGAATCTAGGATCGCCACTGACTGAGGGTCGTAAAGCTCAGGATATTTGTTGACCTCAACAAGTCTTTCCTCATCCATTCTTCAACACATACAAGAGACAGCAACAGAAAGAGGTGAGGTGAGAAGTCGAGCTGCCAAGGGAGGAGGGAAGTAGAGCTGCTTTGGGAGCAAGAATGTACATACAGTGAGTGAGTGGGGGGAAAAAAGTGTGTTTTAAGGGCGGTGAGGATGGAAATAAATCAGTCACATGAAGGGTTGTGAAGTTGTGCATCCATGAGCATCAGTGCATGCCTAGCCACCACCAGTGTGGGGCTGTACATAGAAAGTCATAGGGGTGGCTGTTTTGACATGTGTCATTTAGTGGCATTAGGGTTATAGTTAGGAATGGCTTCATCAGAGTAAAATACACGAGCGGTCAGATGACTATGCCAACTAGCCAATTGTACTATGTAACCATTAGTAACCAGTTGGAGACCAGACGTGATAGTTGTGCGAACTTATTTTTCTATCTTGCAGATAACAAATTGGGTATGCTCACTTCACTAACCTTAAAGTAAACTGTCAGCTAATCTCACACAAGTGTCAGTTTGTTGACATCCTGTCTGGTATTCTGACCATTTGTGACTGTTGCCCCACTGGACCCACTTTTAGTGATGCCATCATGTTTAAAGATTTTCACAATTAATCTGGCGAGTAAAATGTTGAAACCAACGTATTTTGAAAGGCTGTGATCACATGACCGATGTGCTGATGGGAGTAAAGACTAAAGAAGGATGCGGTGTCGTTAGGAGGTAGGTTGGGGTGGTGGAATGATAACAAAACACAGGATTTTCTCAAGGAGACCGGCGTTCGGAACTGTGCAAACTGTGCGTCAATTTCAGGTACGTCGTCACCATGTTTCTTTTACTAAACCTTACCACAGTGACTTTACCTTACATACGTAATGTCATTCATGAGGCACTAATTTTTAGGAAATCATATAAACCATTTATGCGGATGCATTGCTGTAAACTGTAATTTAACCTTCAGCGTTTGGTGACAGTAATATGGGTCTTTTGCAAGGCAATTACATACAACCTGTTTAGCTATTTAATGTGGAGGAGTAAAACTTGACTAACTGTTCAGTGATCGAAGCAAAATCATGATCAGTTGGTATGTCGGCACCATTATTTAATGTAAAGTTAAAAATGGGTAATTCATGGATGCTGGCACATTATGGCATCTACAGGGTTGCTTGGCTTGTCCCTTTGACTGGCCTCAATTATTCAGCCTCGTTGATAAATAATGGCGGCTGTGTATTACACATAGAGAACTGACATACACACACATGCAGTGATCACGCTGGCAGTGATTTTAGCTGAGGTAATTAAAGACGTGTTAGCGGTGAGTGAATAAAACATGCATCAATCCCTCTTCCCTTCATTTGAACTCCCCCTCCTCCATTCTCTACTCTGGTGTTTTTTCCCCTCCTTATTCTACTCTCTGTTATCACTTTTCCTCTTTTTATTCTTTTAATCATCCTCCTCATTCTTCTCTATCTTCTGTTTTTCTCTTGTTGTTCTGCTCTTTCTTTTCTTCTTCCGCCTCCTATTATTCTGCTTCTTTCCTCCTTTCCATCCCTGTTCCTATTCTTTTCTCTGCCCTTCTTCCCCTGTTTTCCTCCTTTATCATTGTCTCGCTCCTCTTACTCTTCACCTCCTCCTCCCCTCACAGTCCATCCTCTCCTCCTCCTGCTCTTCTCCCTCCTCTCCATCATTCCCCAAAGGTGAACCAGTGTGTGCAAGCTGTTGCAGCAAGGGCAGCGCTGGCATACATAAAGCTAGTCTAGCAGGGGTGAGATATACAGTGTGTGTTTGTGTGTGTGCACGTACAGACACTTGGAAACACACTCTTTCTAGTACACACACACAGAAACACACTCTTTGTAGCATGCGCACACACACACACACACGTGCCTTGTAGACACTGCAGGTGCTGCATCAAGATAAATGAGCCGTCATTAGCCAATCAGGTCAGCCGGTGGGAGGGCGATGGAATACGGAGGAACGAGATCAGCGAGTGGAGGTCAAGCCTCTGACGGTGGAGATGTGTGTATTTATGTGTGTCTTCCTCTGCACAGAGAGATTGAGAAGGAGGATTCCCTGATTAGATGTGAGCTCTCATAAACTTTTCTTCTTCTCCTCTTCCTCACTGCAGTTTCCCCTTCCTCTCCCTCCCTCCTTTCTTCCTTCCTTCCTTCTTTCCTTCCTTTCTTCCTTCCTCCATTTCTGTTTCTTCTTCTCTTTTTTTTTTTTTTTTTACCCACTAGAGCTCCTCTGGGAAACAGAGGAGAGCTGAAGATTGTTGTGCTGCCGTTTGACGGCCTAATTGGTATCTCCAGCCCGTTGTTTATCTCTTCATCGGTGACTCGTCAGAGTGAAGGAGACGGAGGTTGAGGAGGAATTAAAAGCTTTTCAGAAGTCTAGTTTCCAGCTTGGAATTTCCGCAGCAGGAAAAGGTAGATGTCATATAGTGTTTTTTAAGTTCCCAAAGCACTTCTCCAGGGAAAGAGGCTATGAAACCAATTAGAGAGAAAGTCAGACTGGCATATATTCTCATTGTAGCGCTATAATCAATCAATGGGTGTGTGTGCGTTTGCCCTCTTAACATTTACACTACGGCTAATGCAAATGGATTTATGCATAAAGCGTTCATTCTCACAGCCAAGGTGCTGCTGGGAAGGAGGAAGGTAAATGATTAACCCCATGGAAAAAACTCTAATCTCCCTCATTCTCTCCCTCTCTCCATGAATGTGTGTGTGTGTGTTTGTATGTGTAGGGGGCTTTCAGAATGCCCGGTGGCTTTCTTTGATCACTAATCCTTTCTCTGGCCTGACTTTCTGTCCCTCGCTCTTTTTTTCCTCTGCCCATCTCTCCGCTCTCCTCTCATCTCCTCTCTCGCTCTCGCCTCGCACGGCCAGTTGCCATGTCTGCATTGTGAGGAGCTTACAGGCAGATATCTAGGGCAGGGTGCCCTCTCTCTCTCTCTCTTCTATCTCTCCCTCTTAGTGACTCTCCGTCATTCTCCCTCTGCCTCTCCCTCTGTTTTCTTGTGTGCTTAAAGGATAGGTTTGGATTTTCACTATTTTATTATAATACTCATGCAAGTTATTTGTCACTGTTATCATTCCTTTTCTCCACGCTGGCAGTGAGGCAAGTCTTTCCTGGTACGGCTTCACTGTGAAGGAGTGTTACTGAGTGCAAAGTGTGATTGAAATGTATTATTGTATACAGAGTCAGAAAGTGGGTACTGATAGATGTAAAGTAGTTTTGGGCAGAGCAAGTTGCAGTCAGCTTAAAATGTTGTAGCTTGAGTGAAAAACTCATGCCTATCCAGATGCTTTTCAACTCCACTTCATACATGTACAGAGAAAAGTGGAGCAAGACTGGAGGAAGTTAAGAAAAAAAAGACAAGTTGCTGGTGAGTTCTGAGCTGTCACATGAACACACAAACGCAGCTCACAGTTGACACACAGCCACAGCTAACGTCTGTACAGTCAATACAGACTAAACAATCCAATTGGAGACCATTAAAGAACTAATGTAACTTCACTATTTTTGACACAGTTATACATGGAAAGAATAATCAAAAGGTTAATCAATATAAGGAACAAACAGACACACTCTACATGCACATGTGCATGTAGAGTGTGCATGTACAGTACAGGCCAAAAGTTTGGACACACCTTCTCATTCAATGCGTTTTCTTTATTTTCATGACTATTTACATTGTAGATTCTCACTGAAGGCATCAAAACTATGAATGAACACATGTGGAGTTATGTACTTAACAAAAAAAGGTGAAATAACTGAAAACATGTTTTATATTCTAGTTTCTTCAAAATAGCCACCCTTTGCTCTGATTACTGCTTTGCACACTCTTGGCATTCTCTCCATGAGCTTCAAGAGGTAGTCACCTGAAATGGTTTCCACTTCACAGGTGTGCCTTATCAGGGTTAATTAGTGGAATTTCTTGCTTTATCAATGGGGTTGGGACCATCAGTTGTGTTGTGCAGAAGTACAGCGGTTAATACACAGCCGACAGCCCTATTGGACAACTGTTAAAATTCATATTATGGCAAGAACCAATCAGCTAACTAAAGAAAAACGAGTGGCCATCATTACTTTAAGAAATGAAGGTCAGTCAGTCCGGAAAATTGCAAAAACTTTAAATGTGTCCCCAAGTGGAGTCGCAAAAACCATCAAGCGCTACAACGAAACTGGCACACATGAGGACCGACCCAGGAAAGGAAGACCAAGAGTCACCTCTGCTTCTGAGGATAAGTTCATCCGAGTCACCAGCCTCAGAAATCGCAAGTTAACAGCAGCTCAGATCAGAGACCAGATGAATGCCACACAGAGTTCTAGCAGCAGACCCATCTCTAGAACAACTGTTAAGAGGAGACTGCGCGAATCAGGCCTTCATGGTCAAATAGCTGCTAGGAAACCACTGCTAAGGAGAGGCAACAAGCAGAAGAGATTTGTTTGGGCCAAGAAACACAAGGAATGGACATTAGACCAGTGGAAATCTGTGCTTTGGTCTGATGAGTCCAAATTTGAGATCTTTGTTTCCAACCGCCGTGTCTTTGTGAGACGCAGAAAAGGTGAACGGATGGATTCCGCATGCCTGGTTCCCACTGTGAAGCATGGAGGAGGAGGTGTGATGGTGTGGGGGTGTTTTGCTGGTGACACTGTTGGGGATATATTCAAAATTGAAGGCACACTGAACCAGCATGGCTACCACAGCATCCTGCAGCAACATGCCATCCCATCCGGTTTGCGTTTAGTTGGACGATCATTTATTTTTCAACAGGACAATGACCCCAAACACACCTCCAGGCTGTGTAAGGGCTATTTGACCAAGAAGGAGAGTGATGGAGTGCTGCGGCAGATGACCTGGCCTCCACAGTCACCGGACCTGAACCCAATGGAGATGGTTTGGGGTGAGCTGGACCGCAGAGTGAAGGCAAAGGGGCCAACAAGTGCTAAACACCTCTGGGAACTCCTTCAAGACTGTTGGAAAACCATTTCAGGTGACTACCTCTTGAAGCTCATGGAGAGAATGCCAAGAGTGTGCAAAGCAGTAATCAGAGCAAAGGGTGGCTATTTTGAAGAAACTAGAATATAAAACATGTTTTCAGTTATTTCACCTTTTTTTGTTAAGTACATAACTCCACGTGTTCATTCATAGTTTTGATGCCTTCAGTGAGAATCTACAATGTAAATAGTCATGAAAATAAAGAAAACGCATTGAATGAGAAGGTGTGTCCAAACTTTTGGCCTGTACTGTACATCTGATTGGTGCTTACGGTCAGTTAGCTACAGCTCTACTAGCTGTTTGGGGTGAATAAACGGGGACTTTAAAAACCCCTAAAAATGTGAGGCAAAAATTTCATGTTCAGTCCACTTTAAGTGATAGGGGGAAAAAATGACAGTCCTCGTTCTGTGCAAATTTTCCGCAAAAGTGCTACCGAAGTTAATATGAGACTTATGCAGAATCAAGTGAGCGTTTTTCGAAGCTATTCTATAATTCCCTATTTGTGTTTTCCTAGATTGTCATCTTGCTCGGCCATGATGAAGGACGGTTAACCAACAAATAAGCAGGATGAACGTAACCACTTAATCTGGCTAGCCGTCGCATTCTCGCTCCCTATTTGTCAAATACCGACGCTGGGTCAGTGGACCTATAATATGATGCTAGAGGTGCCCCTCCAGCATCAGTTTTGGATGCTTGGGGATGGTGTGTCAATTTGTGCTTGAATGCAGTTTCTTTACAAAAAATAAACTTCTGTTTTCACTGAAAATGTTCGTGAAATGCATTAGGGGTATCTATATCGGTATCTGTACTTGGAATAGGCGAGGGTTTAAACTGCAAACGGGTGGGACCTAACTAGAAGTTGTTATTTTCTGTTGCCAAAAGAAGTTGCTACATTAATTATTTATTAGAAAACTTTTTAGAAAACAGTCTGAGGATTGAGCTTCAGATTACCTTTGATCACAAAAGTAGGAGATTGAATACAGCTACACATCTGAGGACTTTCCTTCAGTATGAGTACAGACATTGAAACATTTTACTCAGATGATACTCATACTCGTAAAAAGTACATTATACATACTGGATACTCATTTCATGCAAGTATTCAGCTCAACCCTAAATGCATACAGTGTGTTTCGAAGTAAACTTCAAACATAGGTGTTTTTAGGTTTACTTCCTTAGGTTTAGGCAACAAAAACGTGTGGTTAGGTTTAGAAGGACACATTATGGTTTGACTTAAAATTAGTACTTTAGTTGTGCTGTAACGTATCATCAGGTGATATATGTTGCATTCATTGCATGAAATAACATCACTATCTTAGTATATCCAATACAGTAACATACTACACTATGTTGTTGTTGAAATAAAGCGGTTGACTTTTGGTTCCACACAGGAAACTGTCTCTTGGGCAGGGGCATTTTGCACCTTCAAGGGGTGAGAGGGACCTCAGAGAACCCCACTATTTTTCTTTACAAAGTTCAGTCCTACAGCTGATGTATTCAGCCAAATTTAATTTAGTTCGGGTAAAAATAATAGAATTGTAAACAAAGCCAAACTTTTCATTCCAGGATTTTCGACGGCTCCTCTCCCATTGGGGCCCTGGATAATCATTCCCACTTTTCCTTCACTATATGCCCTGGCTCCGGGGTGAAAGTCCTGAGTTTGTTTGACCCATCCGACTGTCACCTGCCCTATGCAGACATTCTTTCTCTCAATACTACGGCAGTTGCTCGGAGTGTTAAAAAATGCTTCCTCCAGCGCATCTCATATCAACACTAATGGTGCCTCAGTGTGTCTGTATCTGACAGTGAGGCCCACTGCCCAAGCGTCAGTATTTGACGAGTTGGGAGTGAGACCTGGTTGAGCTAACTGAGACAGCTGTAGCCTCGTATTGGCCTCATTTTGCTGGGCTGAATGGCGTTCAACTGAGACAGAAATCTAACTTTCTCTCTTCAGGTATTTTCTTCATACCCCATCCTCTCTTTCTCTGTTTCCATCTGTGTCTCTCTCCTTCTCTGAGATCACTGTGACTTTTATGTCCTCTTTTCTCTTACTTTCTCTCTCATTTGCTATATTTCTTTTCTCCTCTCAGTTTCAGGTAATCTGTCCAACCAGCTGAGGTGAGAAATCTCTCAGCTGCAGCACACACACAAACACACATGCTCTCTGTCACTCTCTCTTACAGTTCGCAGCCCCTCTAAGGCTCCTGCGAATACCTTATAGCATTATTATTCAACATGATCATAACTTCATAGAGGAGCTCAATGGTTGGCCAGGCTGTTGTAGTGCTAGTGAGACCTCATAATCCCCCTGCTCTCTGCCCGGGCCTCGTTAAGCCTTATTCCCCACTGGGAACCTGGAGGTTATAATTAACGTACCTCCAGTAGACCTCGGGAGCACCTCATTGGCTCTCTGTAGTCCTGGTGCTGCTCCACAAGGTGGCAAGAGAGATACTTATAGAGGCCAACAGACAACACAAAGTTTTTGTCCACAGCCTCGGGGACATTAAGAGCCGACCTTTCAAGTGTAACACAGATGCTGAGGCTGCATCCAAAAATCACCATCTCCTTGTCATGTTTTCTCCCCAGAAATACTTAATACAGCCGTGAGCATCCATTGACTTTACTTGGTGAATTATTCTTCATCCCCATCCAAAGCTTTGTGACAGTTTATTTCAAAGACTAACAGGCACATCATTTTCCCCGTAATGCCTTGTGTCTTGCACTTGCAAAAACCAGTGTACACTTAAAACACATTCTTATGATAGGTCTGACCACATCTAAAGCAAGTTAAGTGTTTATATCTGTTCTGAATGGCCACACCTGAAGGAAGTCATAGAGAGGTCATAGAGAGGAGTAAGAAGTTAAAATCTAAATCCTTTGTTGCACACCAACATGGAGGACCTGTTTGTTGGATTTTGGAAAACTCTAAGATTATGGGACAGAGCCTTCGCAATGCTGATGTCTGAAAGGTGTGTAGGGAGGGCATCATTTTACCACTCAGCCCACAGAAGTCAGTGTAGCAAGATTTTCCCTCCATCAAGATCCAGTTACTCCTTTATGCTGAGACAATTACTGGATTAATCAATTATTCAACTGACAGAAAAGTAATCAGCAGCAATTTTGATAATTGATCCATCATCCCAGTCATTTATCAAGCAAAATGCCAAACCGGTTCCACTCCAAATACTAGTATGCTGCTTTTTTATGTTCAATATAATAGTTTATTGAATCTCGTTAAGTTTTGCACTGTTTGTCGGACATTACCCTGGACTCTGTAAACCTGTCATTGGTATTTGTTATTATTTTTTAACACTTACATGATTATTGAAAACCTTTTCAATAGTCATCATTGCAGCCCTATCTTATTTTGTTGTGTACTGAGTCACTGAAGCCCTTTTCCCACTGAACAAAAAGCCTGCTAACAACCACTAACATCTAGGTTTTTTCTTTAGTGTGGAAAGGTTACAATTGCCATTCATTCCCATAACAAATGATTCTGTAGTAGACACAAGTATTTATCAGTGTATCCTTATATGATATAAAAATTCACACACACAATTCAACGGTTGGTATGACATCTAACATGTTAGTGTCACATGGCATTGCATACTTAATGTAAAGTTACTCTGGTTAGGTTTAGGTAAAGAAACATGGTGGGCATCTTTAGGTTTGGGCAAGTAAAGATACGTAAGTTAGGTTAAGGAGAAAAAAAAACATTGTTATTATGTACCTAAAAGGACAACTTTATTCTTTACTCCCGCCTGTGCATTGGTCATGTGATCACAGCCTTCTCAAATATGTGTGTTATACATGAATTAGTGGCACATGATTATGTAGGATATGCATGAATTTTGGTGCATAACTTTCGTAGGTATACGGACAAACAGTGCATGAAAACAGCCTGTATTTATTGGCTCCAGCTTCAATTGGCAGTGATCGAATCATCGACATCGACATCCAGAGGGATGTGCTAATTTTTGCCCCCCATGTGACAACACAATTCTGTCCTTCTCCACTCAAGCAGTACTTGAAGATTACCATCATAATATTTTCACAAGCCACCACACTGCTTTCTATTGTTTACTAACCATATTGCATTTAAATGTGCAAATTGTGATGAAAAAACAGTGAAAGGCCTACATTTCAGAAGCAAACTAAATCACATTAGCACCAGATATATTTACTTGTCCATGTTTTCAGTTTAAAAGCATTTTCCCTTTAGATAAGGTGAGCCATTTCTCAAAGTAAATGCCACTTTATTCATAGACATTTAGTCACAATAACCTAGTTTGCGGTGGAAAGTAGTAGAACCGTTTCACTTCAGTATCAAAGTGAGTGGCTTTCGCGTCACACGCGACAAAACTGGACATATCGACATTGAGTATCGACTGGTCCTGGAACAAGGGCAGATATATCCAGGTGCAGGTGGAGTGGTGGCGTGGGTGCATTAGTGTGTATGTGTGTGTTGGGGGAATTTGGAAATGTGTGTGTGTTGAAGGGGGCAAGCACAAAGCAGTGGCCTGTGGAGAAGATAGAAAGCTCCTGTGTGTTACTGAGTCAATAGGCTCTTTGTTCACTGGGACTGGGAGACAGTTAGCCATGAGGACAGACTGAGACTCCAACACACCATAGTGTACCTGAATCTGTGCGTGCGCACACACACACACACACACACACACACACACACACACACACGCAACAGCACACACACTATTCAAATACCTAAGCCTGACAGGACGTCATTCAATATCTGTCCACTGTTCCTGCTTTAGCTTCTCTATCACCTTATCAGCTTTTCCCTCCCTTTCTCCTCTTTGCTCCTCTCTTCCTTTCTCTCTCTTTCTATACATATATCCATCTCTCCCTACCTCTTCATCCCACCCACTGCTGGCGTCTTTGTGTTGGAACAACAGAAACTGTTTCCCTGTTTTTTCAGCCCTCTCGGTTATCTTGGTGGGGAGTTGGTGGGTGGGAGTTTTTACCTGAAAGCAGGACAGAGGGTATTTTGTGTTGGACAAGGGAGCAAGGGACAGCGAGAAGGAGAGGAGAAAGAGAGAGTTGGGAGGGTGGGTGAAATGGGGGGAGACAAGAATGCAACAGATACAGGTAAAAGCTTTGTGTGGGTACCAGAAACAAGTGCAGGAATCCAGGACACACTAGTTTTAATGTCCATGTGATGGTAAAAAAAAAGTGGAAGTGGGGCTTAAAGCCAAAAAAAGGACATGGAGACAGGAAAAAGAGGACCAGTCGATCAGATTAGTGGCAGGGAAATGGTTCGTATGTGGCCACACAATAACAGGAAAATTGCTGGATTGCTGCCGATAGGACAAACACAACATGTAAGTAAAACCAAATCTGCAGACATATCTCACATTTTTATGAGCTTTTTCTGCTTTTAAAAGTAATCTGTGAATTCTGTGAGCTGTAATGTGCCTCTTAAGTGTGCCCCCTGCATTTAATGACCTAAAAAACTGCACATGAAAGCAGGTGCTTTGGGATTCAGAATATTCAAGGCCATTGCAGAGTAAAACTTCTCTTTTATACACCAGTTAGATCGTGTTGTTGCCTGCTTGATGGGAAATGTTCTGGATGGGAGGTTACTTATATTCCACGAGTAGAAGTCAGGCACATGTCAGCATAAATCATGCTCACGTACAGTGTTTCTGCTTTGTGTGTGTGTGTGTGTGTGTGTGTGTGTGTGTGTGTGTGTGTGTCCGAAGGCAGGCACGGTATAAATAATGGATAAAGTTCTAATAAGCTTTCTGTGGAACGTCTCTGGGCTGTTGACCATTGGGATCAGCATTAGGATTCTGTCACTCAATCTTAAAGGCACAACACTGAGCTTATCTCTGTACGCACAAACACAGACACGCACAGACACACATGCGACTTCAACGGCACACACATGCAGTATACGCATTCTAGCTCACGCACGCAAACACTCGTCGCCTTATCTCATCGTCCAAACAAGAAGATAACAAATAAACCACATTGTCTGTTTCCACAGAGGATCTCGATAAGGTACAAATCAGCTTACGCACACAAAGACAGGCAAAAAAACGCACACACATAAACATATCCAAGCACATACAAGGAAGTGGAGCGAGTTTTCACAGGGATGAGGTTGAAAAAAAAGGACTTAAACAAGGATGGATGACTTTGACATTAATCCTACCTGCTTCAAACTCTCTCTGAGTGCCCCTCCTGCTTTATTCTCAAACCCTGCTCCTTTATCTCATTTCTTCTTATCTCTGCATGTCTTTCCAGCCCTCTGACTTCCCATTCCCATGCTTGTTACTCCAGCAGTCTCTCAAAAAAGATGGGATTCCCCGTCAAACTGTAAAGTAGCTCTTTGTTCACCAGACACAGAGGAAATATATTGTGCATGTGTGTTTGGTTATTAGCAATCTAGCAGGTGTGTGTACGTGTGTTTTTGCCTTTTATCTTAAAGGGATAGTTTAACATTTCTGGAACTGTTCCTTCCCAAGAGTTGGATGAAAAGATCAATACCACTCTCACATTTGTAGGGAGAGAATGAAGCTTTAGCCAGCCGGTTAGCTTAGCTTAGCACAAAGACTCAAACCAGGAGGAAAAAGATAGCCTGGCTCTGTTTAAAGATTACAGAAAGCCTCCACAGCTCTCTTAATAATCCATTATATCTTCTTTTTTTGATCATCTAACTCTCCGCCAGAAAGTCAGTAAGTGCATTTCCCAAAATGTCAAACTACTCCTTTAAATGACTTGCATTTCTAACGGCCAATTCCCATATCAAGAGTTATGTGTCATAACAGGATCAGACTTGATAGTAACAATTGTGAAAACACTACATTTTGATTGAAAAATATCTTTGTGGATGATACAGTATTATGTGTTGAAATCTACTACCTGTTTATTGAGCCATTTGCTTGCCAAAAACACAATGTTTTCATTGAGAATCCAATTCTTTCAGGCTAACGGTTCTGAAACAGTGTTAGACTATAATGGGACAGTCCATACAGTCATACATTTTGGGCTGTATGCATAAAGTCCATGTTGGCCCTTGTAGGCTTTTTGGCCTCCCTATATTTTCTCTGTGCTGTGTCCAAAATTTTCGAAGCCTCCTCTTGGTTGCGTGTCACTTACAGTTTGGTACCTGGTTGCTAGCTTTTTATAAAGTCTCAAACTCACCTACACACTGTGCCCTGAAACATCCCAAACAGCAACATAAGAAAAAAATAAAAAACTACAGGAAAAGGCAGCATCTCGGCAGATAAATTACCATCACACACTTCTAGTGGGTCCTAAATATTAATTTAGAGGGTTTTATACTTTCTGTGAGTCTATACGTTCTTGTTTGTTTTTTAGTTTTTCAAATGCAATGTACATATATGTAGGGAACAACTATTAATTCTTATCAAACATGTATGTTAATGTGTTAAGTGTTAATTTACCAAAACAAAACAAAAAACACTCGTTCATACATTCTTATGGGGTTATGTTAAACTCTCTAATATCAGCATCAGCCTAAAATACAATATTGGTTATTATAATGCATTAATTGCCAGGTTTACAGCTTCATACAGCAGAACAAGCCAACCAGTGATTCAGTGGTGGGGATATGTGGGAACATCATTATCTTGGAATCAATCATTTATGAGCTAAACTTTTATCAAAGTATTACATAATTTAAATTCATTGCCAATTTACTTTTCCCTTGGCCAATATCAGCGACCAAAAATATCGGTCTAACCCTAGTTTGGATCCCACCATGGTTGGTTCATGCATGGTGCTACGCTGTACTCGGGCCTGTGGCTGTTCATTTATGTGTGTATTTGTGGATGCACGTGGGCTGCTTTGCCTCCCTCTCCCTCTCTGTTAACGTTGACTCATCCATTTTCAGCCAGTTAATAATTCAGAGGGTCTGCAGGCTGTGTTTTCATCTGTCTCATCTCTGCGCTCGCCTGTGAAAGAACCCCTAGTAATTACACACCACCAAAACAAGACACTGAATCCGATGGCTGGCAGCGTGGCTGAGGATAGAGACTGAGCAAGTGTGGGGGAGAAAGAAGAAGGGAAGTGGGTGAGGGTGAGGGAAGGAGAGATTGGAGGACAGGAGGAGAGGGATTGGAGGATACACAGGAGACAAGAAGGATACACAGTGGAGAGAGGTGTCTCAGCACTGTTGTAAATCCTCTGCAGGGCCTTGTAAGCTGTCAGACAAGCTGAGGGTGTTAAAGGCATGAAGTGAGAGCTACACACACTCCTGGACACACATGCATGAATCACTGTGCGGAGAGAAAAGTTTCTGGCTCGCTGCTGTGTTTTATGGCTTTCTATTCCTATGTGATTTTCTCTGGCATGTCACATAGGGTCTAAAGCCATTGG
Source organism: Epinephelus fuscoguttatus (assembly GCF_011397635.1). NCBI lineage: Eukaryota > Metazoa > Chordata > Actinopteri > Perciformes > Serranidae > Epinephelus > Epinephelus fuscoguttatus. Next base: position 39,770,196 of record NC_064752.1, read on the forward strand.
GTACAGAGTGGGAGATCTGCAGACGAGGATTAGATGAATATATGAAATGACAGAAGAGGGATAAAAGAAAGCACATGGAGGTTTAACAGCATATATGTACACGCACACTCACACCCGTGTACACTGCGTGGCCTGAGGCGTTTTTGTCTCTGCTTGCAGGCAGCCCGGAGTCTAGCTCAGCTAATTGCCCTCGTATGAGACAGGTTGAAGCACATATCAATCCCTAAAGCCATACACACACACACACACACACACACACACACACATACATGCATGAATGCAGACACTTTATGTTTGGTCTGTGCCTGTGTTTTTGTCACCCACTCTCTCCCACTTGCATTACACACACATACGCACACGCACACTATATAAACTCCCCAGCTAGACCTGATGGTGCTGCTGACTCAGGTTGGTATTTAATGAAGCTCTCAGTTTCACCTTGCGTCTCCTAATCTCAGTGCTCATTTGTGATTGGCTGCAAGCACGCTAGTGAAAAATGTTAACGTTGGGAGTTTAGTGAGCCTTAAGACTACTTCTGGCTGTATGTGTGTGTACTTGCATTTGCTACATAGTGAGGACCGGACCACATTTTTAATCAACATAGTGAGGACACTTTTGGAAAGTGAGGACATTTTGGCTGCTCTTCACTTCCCATAAGGTCTGTTTGAGTGTATGGCTGGGTTAGGAATTTAGTTGTAATGGTTAAGGTTATTATGAGGGGCTTGAAACTGTAATATAACAATGAGGGTCCCCACAAAGATAGAAGTACAAGTTTGTGTGTGAGAATAATTGAAGGGCAAATAGAAATGTGAATAATAATATGAGAAGTAGCTTAATGGTAGTTTTTCTTCTTATTGAGTGACAGCACTCAATAGACCTCCTTGCCAATCTTTACCACAGTGTGTGTGTGTGTGTGTGTGTGTGTGTGTGTGTGTGTGTGTTCACTGACCTATTGACTGAACCGCAGTAACTTTCTCTGCATTGAGTTTCTTGCTGAGAGCACTGCAAAAAGGTGAAAGACAAGCACGCACAGCCTTGAGAATTATATCGACAGCTGCCTGCTATGTAGTTACTGGATTACATCTTTTTTTCCAGCTTTAGGCCTGTAGTTGATATAAATGATGGCAAATGATGGTAAGCTTTCATGTTTTGATTCTCTCTGGCACTTCAGAACTGTGTTTCAGCAGTGGCTTCTTTGAATTTTAGTCACAATCTGGATTAGAAATTCCAGCTGGGAATTAAATTCAAACCTCACCTATAGAGTTCCAGGGTCAAGAGGAGTAATTTTAGGCATCTGAGGATCCAGAGGTAAATATCACCTTTATTTCAAAGTTAGTGATTGATAGCTGAAGTATTTTAAGGCTCTGAGGGACACAAAACAGTGAGGAAAGAAGTCAAATAAGGCAGCTAAGGAGCATTTTGATAAGAAACATCCACTCACTGAGCTCAGAAATATATCGCACTAAAGGGGAGCAGAGGGTAAAGATTATGATTAACAATGTGCTTTGTTTTGTTCCCCAACTTTACTGCCAGACAAGCATGTTGACAGCTTGACACTTCTGAAAAACCCTGTGTTACGTTCAATGCAAAACATTTTTTACATCCACTGTTTTACATCTTTTTACAATAACCACAGTATGATTAACAGACAGCCAAATAATCCACAGAGGTAGCCTATAGGGGTGTGACGGTACGCAAAAATCTTGGTTCGGTACGTATCTCGGTACACAAGTCACGGTTCGTTTTTTTTCGGTACAGTAATGACAAAAATGGACAACTATTAAATGTCTTTTACTTATTGGTAACCTTATTAAAACATACCACCACAGCAGTTAACCCTTTTTACACAGTTTTTGAATGAAACAAATATATATAAAATCCTGCTTTTTCACATTGTTTGAATGAAAATAGAAATATAAAAGTGAAAAATAAAATCCTGCTGTTTTTTTAACACATTTTTTGAATGAAAAATATAAATATACATTTCTGCTCTAACAGTTTTACTCAATTAAAATAAAAAGTATAGTGCAGCTGGTCAGCTTTAAAGCCTGCTCAGATTCAGTTTTACTAGGAACTTACTTAGCCTTCCCACTTTGTTAAAGTGCAGTAAACAAAACATGCTTATATCTAAAGTGCAGCTTAAACAATTTTACTCAGCTCCAATGGCATTGGTTATTTCTTTAGCGCGATAGTCAGGGAAACGCTCTTTCTTTTTAAACGACGACGATATCGTACTTTGCACCAGATTGCTTTTTCTAGTCGTGCCGGTTAACGTTCAAACTCGGGTGGTGTCGCTTTAGATGCGTTAGCATGTTAGACGTGCTTCCAAGTACATACCCGACCGCTGTTCTGCAGTGTCGGCACACTGCTTTTGTCTTCTCCACTTGTTTATTTCCATCTTCGTATTTTAGCCTGAAACAAAAGTGTTCCCAAACGGAGGACTTAAGGTTTGCGGGTGGGTCTTCAGGTTCGTCAGGCTCACTTGCCATGTTGTCAAAATGCAAGAATGCGCTGCACAAAGTGAAAGCGGAGATTTACGGGACTCGGTCCGTCACTCAATTATGTCCGTCGGGGAACTAGATATTTTAAATAGTTCGGTTCGCAAAAACGGAATTAAAATAAAATAAAATAATATCCTGCGCCCAATAATTCGGTACAGGGTCGTGCCGAACCGAAAATCCCGTACCGAACGGTTCGACACAAATACATGTACCGTTACGCCCCTAGTAACCTGGCCTAGTAGAGTGGCATTGACTTCACTTGAAACAGCAAGAAAGTAGTCGGCTGGAAATGACGACTGGCACTTACAGAAAACGCTGCCTGATGCACAGCCTCCGCTCACATACATTATAAACAATGTAAACCATCTCATCTTTGGACTGAGTGCATAAACCTTAAAACTTCAATTAATAGCCCGGGCTATTATTTGCTTAAGTCACTGAAAGATGGCACAACATTGAAGCAGTTAATTTTGTGTATAGCTTCAGGTTTTACTAATATATTATTGCTAACATGTTTTTTCCTCTGAGCAGTGGCACAGCAAAACATGTCAACAGCTCACTTGATCAGATATTTTTACTTCAGGGAAGTCCTTTAGGCAAACTGTAAGTGAATCAAATGGAAATGAATAAGGCAAAGTCTCTTCATCATAGAGTTCAGTTACAAATTCTAATCAGAAAACTCATTGCCTCAATAAGCATGAAAAACTGAAAACCCATTTTGTCTTCTTTGATTCCAGATATCCATTTGTGTTCAAAAGACTTGCGAGCACACAAGCAGTGTGATGTCTTGGCAGATTGCCAGATGAAGGAGAAACGCTTTAACAATTCTCTTTTCTTCCTTTTCTCCTCCTCTCTTCCCTGTCTCTTCTCCCTCTCCTCTGCAGGTTTACGTGGATGCGGTGCATCAGATAGGCTATGCCCTTCACCTGTGCCTGCTTCTGTGGCCTGAACGGCTTCTGCCGCAGACGGAAGAAGAAGAAAAAGGAGCAAGTGGAAGAAGAGGAGGGTGAGGAGGGTGAGGAGGTAGAACGATTGAGGGATCAGGAGACAGAGGTGTGACGGCGGCACAGTCAGCTGCGCTCTCCTTACCGTCACCAGGGTTTTATCCTTTTACAGGCTGGAATGTATGGCCTGGGTTACTGCTGCTCAGTACAGACTGTCTCATATTAAGCATGGGGATACTATAACAGGGGTGGTAAGGGAGCTTCAGCAGGTACAGGCTTTTATTGAAAAATTCTGAATTAATTTAGATTTTTTTTTTTTTTTTTATTGGAAACTTCTTTTCCGAATGTTACTGGGACTAGGGCTCCAGGTTCTACATAGCTTCTACTTTCCACTTTAAGTTGCATAAACTCAACAACCGCAAAGCTGTCTTGAGCCATATTCCTCAAGATGAATCAGACTGATGAAAATAAAAGCCTGTGAACTCGGAGCTCATCCCCATTACCCTTCCTTGCAGCACTCTAATTTTCCCTTGGCAGCTGACTGAGAACTTCGCTTCTGCTGGTGTGATTCCAAAAAAACATCTCTTATCTGTTTGATTAATTTCTTGCCATAGCTGGTGTACTGTACAAGGTGTGAAGAAAGCCATTATTTCTCTCAGTCACACTTCTCAGCGAGGCTGCACCTCTCCCTTCTCCTCCTCAATCGCAGCTCTGCGGAGGCTGAAACGACGGAGCTCTGCATCTCCTCACCTACATGCTTATGTCAGATCGACTTAGTGAAAACTTCAGCCAAGTGAGAAAGTGTACAGTAATTTCCAAAGTCACCCATGGAGGGCCAGAGCCCATCTCGGTTTTCACGCTGAGCTGGGCTTAATCTAAAGCAGAGCAGCTGTCCAATCAGCAGCTTAGCTGGAGTGTGAAGATAGGAGTCAAGGGTCAGAATGAGCAACAGGGTTTGTGAAAAGTCCCTCCTCTGATGCCGTAGCATCTCGGTCTCATTAATAGGCAGACAAGTAATTACAAACACACAGACACTGATGCAGACCCATCCGTTAATGTCCCCCGGTGGGAGTGGAGTGTCTGCGCGTAAATGCCACTGCGGTGAGCTTCCAGCTGTCACCTGTGTGAGTGTATGACTCTGAAAATGTGTGTCTGTGTGCTTGTGTTTCTTCTTGGCTGCAACAATAGACTTTCAAACCTGAAACAAGTGGTTAAGAGATCTATTCAGCTGCTATAGAACCGCTTTTTCAGAATGCACATCGAGACACAAAGACAAAGACACACACACACACACACACACACACACACATGCACACACACAGGTCTCATTAGCGTATGTGATTATGCATGGCACGTCCAGTCAGGCAGTGGAGATGTAATTAACCTTTTCCAGCAGGAAACAGATGCCTGGATGTCACACACAAACACACAATGACATACACATGCAGACACACACACACACGTCTGCTGTCAGGGAAACAAAGCCAACGTCACGGTGTCACGGAAACAAAGCCCCAAAAGCGCCGCCTGGCACTCTGTGATAATCCCCTCACGCATATTTACATTCAGGGCTTAGAATACGCCTCGGTGCCGCCGTCTCCACCCCTCGCCACACTCCGCTACCACCCCCCCATCTCCACCCATCCATCCTCACACTCCTCTCCATCTATCTACCTATCGGCCTTCCACCACAGTCACCTTTTTCCTTCCACTATCTGTTCCTCTCCACCATCTTTCACATCCCTTTCAAAACTTTCTCTTTCATGGGGTTCATCTTGTCATTATCAGTGGATGGTACATGGCCTTGCATGGCATCTCCCATAGATTAGCCCCCACTCTCTCTTTCTCTGACTCTGAATATTAGGGATTTCTTCAGGCGGGCAAAAAGCTGCTTTACGACAGATTAATGGACGGCCCTGATTGTGTCTGTTGGTGTGTGTCTGTGCCTGCATGGAATAGATTGTCTGTTTACTCATTCTCCCGCTACAAGCGGCGAAATGAGACAAAGCTAAAGCCATTTCACAGTGTAGAGCACCTATTATGATTCACTGTGTTACGACGCAGCCCTAATGAGAAAGAGAGAGAATGAGAAGAAGGGCTGGAGGAGGATAGGGGAGGAAGAGAGAAAACGACGGTAATGAGAGCGAGAGTTGGATATGGAAGAGGGGGGCTAATGCTAGACAGAGCAGTCATGCTAATTGGCTACAGTGGATAACTTTCTGAGGCGGGGGATGAGTGTGTGTGTGTGTGTGTGTGTGTGTGTGTGTGTGTGTGTGGTGGGGGGGCAGAGAAAAGAACAGCCTGATCTGTCGGCGTTACACTCGTTTAACGCTCCCTCCATTTCACCTCTTTAATGAGAGGAATATTCGCTCCAGTAATGGCGAAAGACTTGAAATTGGTAACGATTTGTTGCACACACACACACACACACACACACACACACACACACACTTGGAGGTGGTAAGGAGGGGGGGGCTAGAGGGAGGATAGTGTTGGCGAGGGAGGGTGTGCGTTTTCCCTCAAGCACCACAGCCCAGTCCTTTATGGATCATGGCAATTTTCAGGGATTGTAACTCAAGGACAAACAGCTAAAAATAGAGGGGTGGTGCACGACTCCTGCGACAGTGGGGAGGAGAGGTGGGAGGAGGTGTGTGTGCGCGTGTGTGCGGGTGGGGACAGTGAAAACGAGTCCTGTCGCATTAGATTTGGGTCAGAAACGAGGGAAGAGCCGACGAAGCGGAGAGTGTTACAGACGGCGGGGAGATTCATCACTCGCTGCTCCCTGTACCTCTCGCTCGTCTCCTTCAACACCTCGCCACCCTCCCCCTTCTCTCCACCAAAGATGGTAAACCGCTGGAAAGACAAACGAGAGGTAGCAGAAAGAAAAAGAGAGAAGTGAATGTATAATGTGGGGGAAAGAGAGACTGAACCGCAGCTAGGTTAGATAATATTATAATATTAATATATGCCATTCTATCTGAGGCTCTTTGCTGTATAATGAGTGCATACATAAATTTATACTATGGAAGATCCCAGAAGGGAAGAAGCTCTAACGGTAAAGCCTTCCTCTTACACCTGAACTGAGTCAGAGGGCCTGTACCCAGTCAGGCTGGCTCATGCACCGTTCATATGTATAGCTATAAAGAATGTAATGCAACAGAATTTGTATATATTGTGACAACTGTGATCACATAGTGAATGCACTGACAGAGAAAAGAAGGAAGTAGTATAAAATGCAAAAGTTTGTGTAAAAAGGCAGGTTGGGTTGATGGATGCTTTAAACAACAACTTTCCTCAGATGACAGTTGTTCATGTCCCCTGCGAAACCAAGTGAACCTTGAGTTACATTAAGGTACATCATCACATAACCCTACATAGGTAACGTGATGATGCCCAACCATATTTCTTTTCCTAAACTTAACCTACGTAACGTTACCTCAGTATATCAATCAATCAATCAATCAATCAATCAATCAGTCAATCAATCAATCAATCAATCAATCAGTCTTTATTCCAGACACAGGGAAGGTCCATAGTACAGTACAAACATATAAAATAAATAACTTAGTAAGGCAGATCTAAAAGACCACAGTACATGGATTGTTCAATGAATCACATATAAATTAAGACACCAATGGCTCCACAGTCTTGAGGTAAATCTGACTGCGCTCATTGTAGGATTCACTAAAATTGCAATTATGCTGTTGCATGACACACACACAGTCTACACATACACCTATACATAAGGTTCCTGAGTACAGCAGGACATGTGGGTACATCAACAGTTACAAACAGATGGCTAGCGCTACTCCATCTAGGCACTTTGAGTAGTAGCCTCAAACCATCATTGTATGCCACATAAAGTTTCTGACAGATGGGCAGTGTACATTGGGGTACAAAAGGCTTTAAAGAGTGTTATTTTCACAGAAGATGAGCACATACCAAATTTTCTGATCAGCATATTAGCTTGTCCATACATCGTACGATACTGCCTATAAATGTCTCAGTCATCAGACAGGTTACGTAATGTCGTAAGTATTTAGCCTCATTACATATGTTATGTGGACTGTACCAGACGGAGAAGTCAGGAGTTATCACATTCTTATCTGCCTTACTTCTGACAACCATGATGTTACTCTTCTTTGCATTGTATTTGATGTCAAAGTCATGACCATATTGGGAACATACCCTTAATAACTGTTGAAGGCCAGCACTATATGGACAAAGGACCACCAAATCATCTGCATACATCAGGTGATTGATAATGCGATCACCAACCATACAGCCTGTTTTGCAACTGCTCAACAGCTTTGACAATTCGTCCATATAGATATTGAAGAAGTAAGGGGACAATAAACTTCCCTGCCTGACTCCGTTACTAACCTTAAATGGGTCAGACATAGTGTTACCCCATTTCACAAACACTGACTGATGCCTGTACCAGTAAACAAGAATTCTAATTAGATTCTTGGGTACTCCTCTGTTGTGTTACTTATAAAGCAATTTCTCATGATTAACACGGTTGAAGGCTTTAGAGGCATCAATAAAACACATAAATATTGTGGTGTTGTGTCTGTTGTACAAGTCTAAGATCTCCTTTAATGCAAAAATGCACGTCGGTGCCATGTTTAGGTTTAAATAAACCTACCAAATTGATTGTCAGAGATCAGAGCAAACTCCTCCAACCTATTCAGTAAGATTCTCTCTAAGACCTTTGACAGGATACTAGCTAAAGTAACTTGACGTTGAGTATGTATTGAAACAATACCCAACCCTGATTCTTTTCCTAAACCTAACCTAAGCAGTAGGGGCACTAATTCATTAGATATCATGCCAACCATTGTACGAGAATATGTTGACCCAGTTAAAAAGAATTGTTCGACATTACCAGAAGCATACTTATTTACTTTCCCGTTGAACGTTAAATGAGAAAAAAGATACCACTCTCAGTGGCAGTGGGAATCAATTAGCTTAGCATAAAGACTGAAAGCTGATGGAATTCTTGGCAAGAAAACAAATATTCCAAAATCGTCAAACTATTCCTTCAATCCAGCCGGTGGTGTGTTGGTTTACTGTCTGCATCACATAGGGATTGAACCAATTAACCCAGTTCATAATAGTGCCTTGCTCAAGAAAATTAATCCCCTCATCACCTGAGACGATCATCAAATATATTTTATTGGGAAGATGAACACTCATGGAGAAGAAGCTGCTTTTAGAAACAAAATGCTGCTGAATATGCATTGCAGGGCATTTAGATTCATGGCAAAGTTAGTAGTTGTCTTCAGGGACTAGAACCCTCAACCCTGGCAGGGTTGCTAAAGTACTGTACATCCCTTTTTTTATTCCTCCAGTGTGTCCTCCCGTGCATGAGCCTGTTGTCCCTCCCTTACTTTCCCCTTCTCTCACCCACATCTGTTCTGTTTTCCTAATGAAGAGGAAAGTGATGGTCCCACCAAGGCTAATTAGGAGGACTGATATGCAGAGCGCTGACAGACTGGTGATAGAGTCAGGAGGGAAGCGCCAACGCAGTACTGCTTAGAGCTCCCACCAGTCCTGGAGCATCAGAGGAGGGAATGGGGAAAAGGGATGCTGAGAGAGGAGATAAAAACGAGCGGAGGAGGAGGAGGAGAAGAGAGATATATGGCGTAATTGAGACTGTAATGGGTTTTGTCAGAAGCACCTGTCAGGGTCAAGTTAAAACGACTTTGGTGAGCGAGGAAGAGAGGGATGAGAGGATGGGAGAGGGGAGAAGGGGCCAATTGGAGTCAGGCTCCCGGTGAGGAGAGGCCCTCGTCCATGCCAACCTCACCTGATTGCCAATTTGTGCCAGTCTACAGACATAAAACGCCAATATGAGCCAAGCGCAAACACACAAACGCCAGTGATTCAGGGAGTACTAAGCAGCTAAAAGCATCCATACACATTCACTCACACACATGTGCGAACCCACGCTGACAACCCACCTACGCCGGCTGATTGGACACATCTAGCCACTTAACAAGGTGTCCATGGTGGCGGACTTTAGCCGTGTGATTGGAAGATAAAACTGCCGCCGTTAAATATCTAATTCTCCCCCACGTCTAGATGAAAATAAGGTGTAGCGCTGATTAGATTGCTGCCTGCTGTGCCAACCTCGGGTCTGCGCCATGTTCATTACCAGCCCTCACCCCCCAGCCCCAGCCAATCCTATCTTGGTTCGTGTTCTCCTGCCAACCTCAAATACTCTATTTGTGATGGAAAAGCAATTCTGACACCCTCGAGAGTTGAGGTCGATGCCTGAGGAGTGATGAAATTAAGTTGAGTTAAATTTATTTATAAATCGCTGTTAAAGCTGCACCTGGCTATTCAACATGTTGACAACCCTGAATGGCAGTAAGACATAACTGACTGAAATTTAAGACCTCGGTGCAGAGAAATTCTGTTAAGGTGGTGTCAGTAAATGTCCCTCTTTTTGTCCAGAGAGAGTGGAGATGATGAAAAGGGTCAGCTGTCATCCTGGGGACAAAGTTCTCACTTGGTGCTGTTTAGGCTTTTGCTTCTTTCAATTTCATAGAACATGTCTGCTGCCATCGAACATTTCGACACCACATTTCATTCAAGCAAACAATAAACACCTCAACATTTTCACCTTTGCTGAGAGGAGAGGGGTATTTTTAGGAGGTACAGCTTCAATAAATGTGCTTCTTACAAATCAAAAGCCATACATCAGATATAATAATAATCTATTTAATAATCTAGATAAACAGAAGGACAATCACTTTACTTCGTGTTGTATTATGTGAAGCTGTAATTAATGCCCCACAGGGATTTGAGGACATGTCTCCAGTATATGGGGGTTTAAGACAGCGAATTTTCCGTTTCCTAGGCTAAGGAAGGCATGACACATCCAATTCTACCTTACTCATCCTCTGATTGGCTTACCCTGACTTTCTTACCCTAACCCTAACTAATCTTACTCCTTTTGCCTTAACCTAACCAACCCAACCAACCAAAGCGGCCAGTCAGAGAAGGAGAAGAGGAGATCATGCCTTTGCTACTCCAGGAAATGTAAATTCACTTTTAGGAATATTGGGGAAGGCTACATTCAGCTATATTCAATATATTTCATTCTGACTGGTCAATTAACAAATGAAAGATTTATTCTTTGTGTACAGAATCTATGGGTGGTGAAAACCATGTACAGCCAAATTTGATTATTTTCAGATAAATTTAACAATTAAAGGTGTGGTGTGTAAGATTTAGTGGCATCTTGCAGTGACACTGCAGAACTGAAAAATCTCCCATGTGCCAAACGTGTAGTGGTTGGTGCAAAAACAACATGATTTCAGGTAATTATGAATTAATGTAAACATAGCTTTGAATATTATGTACCATTTTGACAATAGATGCTCCTAAATCCCACACACTTGACCTTCTGTGTTTTTTTAAGGTGTTAGAATGTAGTCCTACTCCTCAGGCTGAATAATCCATTTAAAAAAACCATTGGATTGTGGGAAAAGCACTTTTTCCTAGAGATTAAAACTTGAACATTTTAAGACACATGGTTATTACAGGTGTTCGTGTTTGGAAAAGAAATGTACAAACGATATAACTGAGTTGTTAACTGAATAAATGATATGTTAAAGGGTCTGATGACTTAAGTATTTCTAAAATTCTCATGGTGCTCCAGTGCTGACATACTGTTATCTTTTTTTCGTCATGTGAGTAAACTGTAAAGACAAACCTTTGCTGGAAAAACTAATGAAATTATCTGTGTTAAAAAAAAAAAAAAAAAGTATTCTGCCACCTCAGGTGACAGTAGGTTAATTTTTGTGTTATATTTGCTTAGTTTTTTAAATATTTAATTGCACTACTTACTGCTTTTGCTGTAAATGCTCACCAGGAACATTACTGGAACACTTTTGTGGAATGTAACCTGGTTCACTGCCACAGTTTGGGTTTCAGAGCAGTTTTACTTAATAGTCTTCAAAATTTAATAGGGATGATGAGAACATTTTTTTCAAACCAGCAGCAGAGTAAGCAGCAACTCTGCCAGCAAAGCAACCAATTTATGTCCAATTTATGTGTTTAAATGCTGAAAATCTCCCAGAGTCTCCAGTTTTAGTGGGCTGGAGGTTAGAGGAGACGCACATCAAGATGGACATTATATTTTTCTCATCACTTTTAATAGAATCTTCCGCAACTCTTAACAACTTCTACAGCAGCTGCAGGCTATCTGCGCTCATACAACTCTCAGCTAATGCTCTGCTTTATTTACCGTACCTTTTCAAAATGGAACGAAATGTATATTGAACTGTGTTTCAACTAAAGAGAGAAAAACTTTTCTAATTGGCCATGGGCTGTAAACAGGCCATATCTTGTGCCAAATCGCCATCATCAATGGGAGATAAATCAATTTCTCTCCACTTTTTTTCTCAGCCCTTTCTCTTCATCCTGCCCCACCTTCTGTTCTCTCTCACACTCTTTCTCCACACACACACACACACACACACTCCCACTTCCACTGGAGCTGGTCGATACCGGAGCGGGTATTGAGCAGTGGCTGTGGTCTAAATGAGAGATTGATTTCTCGGGGGGTGTTAGCCCCTGTAACCATGGTGTTGAGTCGCCATCAGAGACCTCTTCGCCAAACGCTCATTGATGAAGTGCTTGTGTGTGTGTGTGTGTGTGTGTGTGTGTGTGTGTGTGCCACGAGCTTTAAACACCTTTTGATTTAGTTGTGCTCAAGAACAATACTTTTCATTAGAGGCTGATAGCATTCATTAAGAGCAATTTAGCATGGCCACTAATGAGCTGATCTGCTCTTGAACACTTCATTCTCCTTGAAAAACAATGAAACAAGGCATCACACAAACAGTAAGACAACACTTGTCCTGATTGCAGCTTGAGTCAATTCTCGAAAACTGTTAGTTCATCAGAGCTCCAAATAAGTGGGAACTAGCTGCTGGCTCTTTGTTTAGGAAGCTCTGGCAGTGAGCCTTTCTGCTCAAACTGTAAATACACTTTGTGTCATTTGAGCCTATTCATAACATTTACAAAGCCACTGATATTGTCTAAACCAACAGAAAGCTTGTGCCTTCGATCCAATATGCGGCCAAAGCTGTTGAGCACACAGCAAATCAGTCTGCGTTTCCCAAAATCCGCGCTGCTTCGCTCTGAGTGTCCAGACTTTAAGTTTGTTTGACGAGATTTGAGTTTGTTTGTAGCATCTTGCAAATTCTTTCACCCCTGTTAAGCCTTCTGCGTTTGCTGCCATCCAACCACACACAACAGCCTGTTTGTCGGCATCTGAGTGTGTGTAATGCTATCTCCTATTTGAGTTTTATATTATTCATATATCTGGGCCTTTGTGGCAGGGAACAAGCAAGGCAGAGATGGAGAGAGAAAAACGGGAAAAGCAGAAGGGACCTTTGACAGAGTAGCATTGACGAACAGCTTGACATAGTGAGATACATAAACATGAGGTCAGAGAGTATCGCAGTGGGAGACGGAGGAAGGAGAAAAGGCAAGAGAAAGAAAGTGTGTGAGAAAGACAGATATACTGCATCAGAAAGGTTGTCTCTCATTGACAAGCTCTCACTCTGTTCAGGAAACCCACCAATCAATGCTTTGGCAAGGCAGGGTATACACACACACACACCAACCTGCAAGGTACTGTGTGTGTGTGTGTGTGTGTGTGTGTGTGATGGAGGAGAGGATGTGCTAGTGGTCTGCATGCTGCAGGAGAGTGTGTGTTTGAAATGCAGAGCACGTCAAGAGTCCTAGGGAGCTCCTTTTGCAGCAAAGCCTCATTAAAGAGACACTTGCCTTAAAGCAAGGATATACTGCCAGACCACACACACTCAACAGCAACACTAGAGATTCACTCAGCCAGCAGAAAGCCACACACACACACACACACACACACACACACACACACACACAGAGGCGGCTTCAGACAAATCGAATAGAAATCGCTGTGAAGAAATAAACAGAAGTGGAGGAATAAATGTGGTGTAGTAAATGTTCTCCACCCCAATTCTTTTTTCCTCATTTTCTCTCCTTGTTCTCCATATGAATAAAAGTGAATCCATCCACCGGCCGCCCCTCCCCCCACCTCACACTAATATTATATTCATGTATATTTGATTGTGTCAACTCTGTGGAGATTGGCTATGCTGTATCTTGTGTGCCTTTTAAAAATGCATCTATGAATAAATAATGTCTGTATCCGCTGATTGAAAAAGCCATATTGCCAGAAAGCCATGATGAAATGATAATGTAATATCTGTCCCTGTGTTGAATAAAGCAACGCACCCTTCATCCTTTCTTTCTTTTCTTTTTTTTTTTTTTTTTTAATTCTCTCAGTAAATGAAACCTAAAGCTCTGCAACGGCACCTTACACCGCCTGATGACATTCTCTTGTATGGTTTGCACTGCTGCTCTGAGTGTGTTTTAATAAAGAGAAAGCCTCTTTCTATACATCTGAGTGCTGTGTGGTTGTTTGGAGGTATTAATAAAGAGAAGCAAGCCGTTTCCCCGAGCGGCTCCCCTGCTAATTGACAGTGATAGCAGAGACTTGTCTCCTGGGCTGATGTTGGGAGCCTAATAAAGATGCATTACTATGAGGATGTGAGAATGATGCAGATCGGGTGGTTACCCCCCCCCCCCACCACCACCACCACACTCCTGTCCTCCTCCTCCTCATCCTCCTCTTCTCCCAATGCAGGCTGATTAAACTGATAAACTGTGCCTGAAAGAGGGAGAGATGGGGATGTAAATAATGAAATAGGAGTGAGTAAGAGGAAGAGTCAGTAGGGGAGGTGAGAGGAGAGGTGGGGAAAGCTTGAGATAGAGAGAAATCCCATTAGCAGCATGCTCCATGCCCAATGAATAAAATGTTAAGTTTGATATTGCCTGCTTAATTTCGCAAATTCTTAATTGGCGTGACATTTCAAGTTAAAAGCTCTGGCCTCTTAGTGACCCTGTGGTGTCAGACTGCAACACACATACACACACACGTACATACACACACGCACTTGACAGGCAGTGCCTATCGCTCGTGCCTTTTGATATACTCTCATTAGCATAGCAACAGTGAGCTGACCATCCGCAAGGGATACAGTAACCCAGGCAACCAGAGCTGGCCAGTCCAACTATGGGAACCAGAGGCACAAATGGAGCCCTCCTCCTCCCAGTCTCCGTCCTAATGTATTAACACTCAGTGGGTCTGAGCAAACATCCACATCCATACAGGCAATGATTTGCAATTGTTACCATAAGTGGGCAACATTTTCATGTGCAGCTTGAGTGATTTTACTTTCTCAATCACATGTGATTTGCTGAATTCTGAGAAGCGTCTAATATCTGCGGGCTCTCCATGAGAAAACAAAGTTATACATTTACATGATATTAGAGAGCGAATCAGCAAAACACTGAATACACTGTATTATTTGAAGAAAATTATTTTTTTGTAGTGAAGGCTGGGTATTGAACGTCAATACTTTTTGAACCAAAATGCACCCGTAGAATCAAACACCAGCGTGTCAACAATCAAATGTTGGCATTAAATGCTTTGTCCTCAGAGATCTAAAATGATCTTTGTTTATGCAAATATATCATCAGTCAGCTATGACTCTGCAAAAACCCTGGATGCCTCTGTGTTTAAATTTTTCCTCTCTGTGAATTATCTTGCCCTCCCCGGCAAGTGCGGCATGGTTAATGATAGGGAAAGACTGGTTATTCCAAATAAAATATCATGATTATGTTAAATAAAAGTCAAATACTGTATGAAATAATGGATGTAGCCACCATGATGTCATCCACTGGTTTGTAAACTCTGCCTTGAGGCTTCAAGTTTTACATTTTGGGCATTGCTGTCTTGGATTTTTGGAGCCAGAAGTGACCGTGTTTGGACAAGAAGGTGGCGCTAACAGTTATGCTAGCTGCTAGCTTGGTTAGCGCAGTGCATTTGCAGCTATGGTTTACTGTTCTAATGCTAATGCTACTTTTTGTGAACAAAAAACAGGCTAAAAACCATTAAACAAAATGTACTTACTGGAAAAATTGAATTTCTGGGCTTTTAGTACATCCAAATGCTGAACAAGTATTTTTTAGTTGACCAAAGTAGTTACAGGTAACTTTCATGACCTCAAAAAAAACTGATATAGCAACGGCAACGTCCAGGTTACATAACCTAACCAACGTTGTCGCCATAGCAGTGACCAATGGACAGCACCAACCTGCCACTTAAAGCAACCAGGCCCTTAGTTATGCAAATGTTTAAGCCTTAATGACATTTAAATGGGTGAGTTATATAAAAATATACCCCAGTTGTCATGAACAGGGAAATTAGCTCCAGAGACCCAAACCATTTTTTGTACCAGGCTGTGAACATGTTTATTTCTGCTGTTAAGTTGGGCATTTTAACATGGGGATTGATTCTCTTTTGGAGCCAGCCCCAAGTACTCATTCGAAGAACTGAGGCTTTTGGCATTTCCGTGTTGGCTTTATCTTTCAGCCCTGGAGGTTGCTGTTGTGTAATAAAAACACAAACATTAATTGCAGGTCCACACTACATATACTCCACACTACTTCCTGCTCTGGCTCAGCGCTATGGTAAAAGCAATATACGGACCTGTAGAATCATCCAATATGTACATAACTCCCAGGGATACAGGGCTGGTTTATGTGTACCTGGCAAGGATGTCTAGTGTGCACCATGACCGTTCCCTAACAAGAACCAAATGTTTTTTGTGCCTGAAGGGCTCTGAACACTTGAAACAAACAAGTGTCCTACACCTGTGTTGTATAACTGCATGCAAAAGCATTATACTGTACCTGTTCTGGCCTGCCATCTTCTCGATGCAGTGATTCTACAATTGGGAATAAAAGCATACTGCTGTTTATCAATCTAGATTGCTTTGGCGTGGGTAGCTGAGTGTTGGAGATATCAACTATAGAGATGTCTGCATGTGCATAACCTTAAATTTGGGATTAACTGTCCCTTTAAGACAGCCTCTCTTCAAAGGCAAACAGAGTGTTTCCTCTCAGGTGTACAAATGAACAGTAATGGAAGCAGACAAACAGTGTGCACCGGAGTGTGCTCTGTTTAGAGTCTATATTGAAAACATACTACTTTTCCTAAACAGATTTTTACACCATATCTGACTCCAGTTCTATTTTTACCCTCTTCTCAAGGGATGTTTCAGCCAAACAGCATTTCAAATTGAGTGAGAGATTGTAATAATCTCTCCACCCCTGTTTATGCCCATACACCTCAAATAAAGGCTGCACTGGCAGATGGAACAGTGTCAATCTCTCTCCATCATTTGGCATGGAAACCTTGCAGAGTTTTTGAAATGCATATGGTGGATCCTGCACAGATGGATACCTCGCACTAGCAATTTTATTCCACCTGTCAGTGTCTATCCCACCTGCTTGACACACACTCACACACACACACATGCGTGCACACACAATGTAGAGCAGTGGAGGCGGTAGTGCTGTAGTTAATTAGAATTTAACATATCAAACTGCGTTTTCTCAGTACCTCGGTGTGTGGGGGGGTTAATTGTGTGGGCAGAGTGACTAGCTGCATAGCTGTTTGTGTTAACTCAATACAGAAAGGCTATGTAAGGGAGCTCTAATAATAGAGGTACGGACAGATTGGAAAATCCTCTGCACAAGCAGAATAAAAGTGCTTTAACTACATCTCTGGGCAAGCAAAGAGGCAGTGGGAGAGAGGAGGAGGAAAAGTTGAGAAAAAGGAGGAAGTGGGGGAAGAACACAGAGATTGTTTTACTCTTTGCTCTTTGTGATTGTGAAAAGTGGTGCTGTTCAGTTATGGACGTTGTTGTGGTGATACAGCAGGCTTTTTCAGTGGCGGCGCTTGCCTCTGTGCTCTTTGTGCGCAGACCCTCTGCAGGCCTTCCAAAGACACAACTATTTAATGAGCATATCGATCAGTGTTTCTCACACCTTCATTTCCCCCACAGAGAGAGAGAGAGAAGCAGGCAGGGAGGAGAAGAAAAGGAAAGGGGTAAAAAAAAGCGATGAAGAGACGAAAGCTTTAGAAAAGCTTTAGACTCACAAAGTGGGGCTTTTTTTCTAAAGACCACAGGGGAGTCGGCTTTGTGCCTGTAAAATTCAATTTACCTTTTCACAGATGGGCTATACTGCGGCTGGTATTGAGGTGCACAACTCATAAGCCGCTCTGAATATGTGTGTGTGCGTGTATGTGTGAGCATGTGTGTGTTTGTGCCTGTACTGTATGCGCATGCACACCCGTAAATTTGCATGTGTGTGTGTGTGTGTGTGTGTGTGTGTGTGTGTGTGTGTGTGTGTGTGTGTGTGACTATGTGTGTATGTGCAGGTGCTAGCATGCTCATTTGTGTGCGCGTGTGTGTGATCAGAGAGTAAAGCAGCAGTGTAAGCCACCCTGGTGTGAACCTGGGTTTTCTCTCGGAGCTCCGTCTCGCTCCAGTCGCTTCTCTGCATCACATTACCTCTCCACCTCCACCCACCCAGCACCACAGACAGAGAGGGAGGAAAAGAAAAACATCAAAGACAGCCAATGAGCCTGTTGTACTGTGGCAACTTAAATCACTGGGATGTGACTTCTTTGTTGACTTGAAGGAGAGCAGTCAAAACTGTACATTTTTTGGGAAATGCGACTGTTGTTGACTTCAGAAAAATCATCCCTGTGTCTCCTGGGTGTAGGGCTGCACTTAAGCAAACACTATGTTGAGTGATAATAATACGCTGTGTCAGCGGAACATAATTTCACTTGGTATGCCACTGTAGTTCTTTGAAGTGACACTCTGCAGCGACATTTCCTCCTAAATCATTTCCTCTCAGCACCTGATAGGCTGCTGAGAACATATGTGAACTATATGCTTGTTTGTACCAGTTACTTTACTCGCACAAATTATTGGCTTGCATGAGAAAAAACGCAAATCCTCCGAGGGAACACAGACTCAGCAATTTGTTTATAGCTGCCTTATTGATGATGGCCATAAAATAAATCTAGATGCAGAAAGGTAGTTGTGTGCAATTCCCATCCTTTATATCTGGGACACGTGCAGAGTAACAGATTATGAAGGAAAAAATGTACAATATCAGCTGTGGGTCAGCCCATTCCCATTCCCAGAGCATCAAATACAGCAGCTTTGTCAGTGGCCATCAGCATCTGATTCTGTTGCACAATTTGCCCTTTAGCGTCTCTATGAGATGCACTGGGCTTTAAACTAACTCCAATGTAAACTGATCTGTGTTAATAATGTAAAATAAAAAGCAAGAGAGTCTGAAAAGGGTGGAAGGGAGAGGTGGTGGATATGTCAAACAAACACTGGACTTTCATCCAGGAGAACGGTGTTCATGTCACAAACCAAAAGGCAAGTTGTTGATGCCTCAGTGCCGGCGACAGCCATGGCCAAAAGCCTTACGTTTTCAGGTTATCTGTCCGTCCCTCTGTCCTGGTTCCTGTTCTGGTTAACATGGTTACTCAAGAAGAAGAGGAGAAGAGAAGAGGGATTACCTCAAATCTGGCACAAACATCCTCTTGGACTCAAAGATGAACAGATTAGATTTTCGTGGTTAAAGGTCACTGTTTTGGCAAAACCTCAAGAATTCATACGCTAATTATGACAAAATTTCACACAAATGTCTAATAGGATGAAATGGTGAAGTAATGACATATTAAATCCAAAAGGTCAAAGGTTAACCTCACTCTGACATCATAATGTTCTGCAAAAAAATATCCATCTGGCCACAACACAACATTGTTTCTCAGGAACAGAAGGGGGGGACATTTGGTCAGATACTAAACTGGTGACACTGATCTTGAAATTGTGGCGATTGTGTAGTTCTTCTGTGCTGCCCGGTTGAAGTTGTTGTGAAGCATGTATGTTTTAGAATTTGCAGCAACACCCACATTTGAAGCTTTGTCTACTGTCATGGCTACATATGAGTCTGGACAGATATGGATATAAACTGTAACTGCAACTGGTTCAGGGTGGCAACAAGGTGGGAATTAAATTTTTAAACTATGCAACATAGTAAATGTCACTTGACATACACATACGTGATGTAGGTTAATAACTTACTTAAGTCAAGTTACAGAACAAATGTACTTAATTTTAAGCCATACCACTGTATTTTTTTTTCTAAACCTAAACCCTAAGTATTTTGCGTGACGAAACCTAACCTTCCTGTGAACACCATAGTTTATTTTGAAAAGAAAATTTGACACAATGTCTCTAAGCTTCCAAAACAAACACCAAAGGGGGACCTAGAGTGTCATACTTTGAAGCGTAGGGCCACTCATCAAGATGCTGTACTTGACAAGTTGGGAGTAAGAATGTGTTAGGTGGGTACACAAAAACAGTACTCAAGTAAAAGGATTGTTAGTTTATAATTATATTGACTCAAATAGAAGTAAAAGTATAAAAATAACTAATTGAGTTAGAGTACAAGAGTATCTTGGAAAAAAGAATGTACTTGAATGTAATACTTTTCCCCCCCTATCTTTATTCTAACTTTTTTCTATCCTATTTTTGTGTCCTCTGATCTTTGCAATACATTTATATATTTTTTTTATTTCATTTTCTCGTACTATGTTGATTTTACAGTATGAAGCATTACACCATAGCAAAATCCTTGTACGTGGAAAAAATGGCAGTAAACCTGATATACAATTTATTTATTATGTTCAAACAGGTAATAACAAATATGCACATTATCTGTGATTTAAGTGTCATAAGTGCCATGTTAAGCATTGATTAATCTCTAAACAAAAGACAAGAAAAAAAACTTTGTGTCACTTCCTGACTTGGATGGCACACTGCATTGTGTGTGTGTGTGTGTGTGTGTGTGTGTGTGTGTGTGTAGATGCATTTGGTACCCAAAACATAAACTTCTCTTCCATCTGTTTGCTATGATTGATTAGTAGGCTATCTTATCTCTCTTGGACAGTTGCTGCGAGCTCAGATGAATGTAATTATTATTTATGGCAAAATGTATCAGTAAAAGTAGCAAGAAATGTGTAGCCCAGTGTAATAGAGTAGAAGTACATATGTTTTATCACAAAAATACTTGAGTAAGAGTGAGAAGTGTTCTGCAAAACAACTGCTCTCAGTACAAACTTGATTTTAAGTGAATGACTGAATGTAATGTGTTCCCACCCACAATAGAAACATTGGATTAAAGCTCCCAAAACTTTATTGTGTTGAATAAGGGCAACATTTTGACCATTTACTAGTTGGGTCAAAACTTTTCCAATTTGAATTGGTGGCCTGTAAATTTGCTAAATAAAGACATGGTAGAGTTGAGCCTTCCAGCCCAATAAGATTTTGGAGCTTTAATCCAGTCTGAGGATACTCTTTGCCTTTTCTAAAAATAAGTGTACTACTTGTATTTATAAATTGATAATGTAAAGCATTTTCATTTAATTATTGTCCAAATTATATGTGAGCCGACCATGGTACTAACAAATGTAGTGACTCGGTGGCCTGGGTCAACCCCTGTCTCATTCATGTGCAGAAAGAGCAATGTGAGGGGCAGACAAGAGGCCAGAGCTGGGTATGTTTGCTGGCTTCTAAATATGGATAATTAATTTGCAAACGCTAAATCAATCGCAGTTCTCTACTGCAGTGCTTAACAGCTTTACTAAATATACAGGCGACAGGATAGCCCCTTAAATGGTGGCTGCTCAGCCCTTTCTCCAGCCCATAGAACACAGAGGAGACAAATAACAGTTTGCACCTTAGCAAAGCATACGCTGTTGCGGAGCGCACCATTGGACTGATGGGTAGGTGGAGTTGTCTTGATTACACAGGCAGAAAACTTTACACAGTCCTGAAAAGGTTTGCAAAATTGTGAGGGCGTGTGTGTGTGTTAATATAAAGTGTCCCAGTTAAAGAACATTCATTTTCACTGTCACACCTCTTCCTAACTGGAGGAGATGTAAACGAAAGAGCAGTGTTTCAATGTTTCCCAGTGGAAATGTCCTCTGTTTGTCAGCAGACAGGATGGGCAACATCCACAGCCTCTTTTAACCCTATGGGCCTAGGCCTTTTTGGGGTATTTTTACTGCCTTTACTTTTAAGCTCATATCACAGTCATTATAAAGGCTACATACACATGCTATATCTTGTTTTGTTTTTTTTTCAGGACAATCTGGGCTAACCAGATTTGCCATTAATCCATGACCTTCTGTGTGCCTGTATTTTATATTAATTTTTATATCAATGAAAAAAACAAATCTGTATGACTAAATTCTTACATTTTTACATGTATCTCATCATAGCAAGTTGGAAAAAGACATATTCTCTCTGGAATCTGGCAATATAAGAACCATGATGCTGGGACATTCTGTCACTTCACAGTTGTCCAAAACATGTGGTTTGTGCCAGGCGGACATGATTGCCAGTATTTTTTTATTATTGCAAGAAATTCCATTGACTCATTCACAAGTCAAAAATGTGTTTTATCTGAAAGAAACATGCAATATTTACATCTAAGATCATAGAAAAATAGTCAACCAAGTGCAATGATGTCCTCCAAGATAATATTTGTTTTTCAGTTTCAGTTATATATTGGGGGGACATTTTGGGAATTGGTGGGGGGGCACGTGTCCCCCTCAATGTATATGGTGACTACTGTCTTGTAAAGCATGCATAATTAGGCCTCAGTTGTCTGGGTGCGCAAAGGTGAAGTGTGCTGGTCTTGTCATACAAAGTTTGACGAGTGTCAACTGGACAATATGGAGATAGATGCATCTTGAAAGCCGGACTACAAATGTGGATAGACAGGGAGAAACACACGCAAGCCTAAGACGTGGTAAGATACGATATCCCTCACTATATGAAGTGACTGATAACAAGATCTGTATAATGGATTGTAAAGAAATTCGTCAGGTTTTTATTTGGTAGACAATTGATCTGGATTTATAGCATGATGGGATGATAGCACAATGATGTGTGTGATATCATTGGAAAGCTCTGGTCCTGCAATTTCATGTGATATGCGTAGCATTTCTGTGCAAGCCTGCGTTCGCGAGTAATCCATCCAAGAGTAATGTGTGTGCAAAGCTGTATGAAAGCTCTGTTATACATCATTTTAGTGTAACTTTATCGTTTTTTTTTTCGCTGTGAAAACATTGGACTACCGACAAGTGCTTGGCCTTGTCGGAAAGCTACAATTCCGCTGTTTCACGTGATATGCGTGGCTTCTCGCTATGACAAACAGTTGTGGAGAAACTCCATAGAGAAGAACAGGTGTGAATTTGGATGTACTATGCGTCATTCGGGCCCATAGCCATTGTTTAGGTTTGCTAAGTGGCCAATAGACTACCCTATTGTTGTCTTAATGTGAGGGCATATCTAGATACTTTATCGTTGTCAGTTCATCAGGGTTCACTCACTCGCTGAGTGTTAGGAATAAGTGTAATGCTGTTGGCCCTGACCCCTATATCAAGGCACTTGAACCAAACACAGCTGCCAAGCGTCAGCATATGAATGTGATTTATCATTTGTAAAACCACAAGGTACGGGGAAAAAAAAATATTAACAACTGACTGAGAAGTCAAGGACACTATTGGCACACTATTATTAAATGTAAGTTGATGAGTTATACAACAATCCTAAACACGTTTATTTCTGCTGTAAAGATGGATGTTTTAACATGGGGATATGTGGAGACTGGAGCCAGCCTCAAGTGGACATTCAAAGAACTGCAATTTTTGGCACTTCAGCCTTGGCTTCATTTTTTCTTCCTGGAGGTTGCTGCTTGAGCTAAACACATTCATTTCCTCCTCAGCTGCAACAACATTGATCCAGCTGGAACACTCAGTGACAAAAATACAAAACGTCTCATTTGTTTCTTTAGTAAATACGTGTTTAAACTTTATTAGAAATGCATTTGGTTTACTCACACTTTTCAAATGAGAACCTACAAACGATGTACCTGGGTCATCTGTTGCTTCTTGCTTATCTGTGTCTCACTCCACCTCCATCACAGCCCCACTCAGGAGGGATTCTCCTGTTATTGCAGCAAGTCGCTCACCAAGGGGGTTGAGCTCCGCTGTGTCCTTGCCCCCACCTGTGGTGGCACAAACACTATATCGGTGTACAGCTATGCTTCTTTTGGCTTACGCTTTTATGCTCGACCAGTTCTTTTTTATTTCCGAGAGCATCTGAGCCTGTGTTCTGGCAGTGTTCACTGCCTCTGCCACTCTACAGCCTTTCTAGCATTCATGATGCCCGCACTGTGCTCACCAAACAATATGTTTTTCCTGCTTTTACCTCCACAATGAAAGAAATTAATTTTTTTAGCCTTCTTTCCAATATTCGCCATAATGCATGTCGATGCACATCAATTCATATTAATTAGAGGTGTTTCACTGCCTATTTATAGGTAAGCATGGGTGTTAAAAGTGTGGGGCGAGAAGCTTGCTCACATGTGCCAAATTTCAAGTTGATATGAATGTTTTATGAATCAGAACATTTTTGTGCATATGTTGCAATCCTCCGACGCAAATTCTATTCACAGTTTTAGAAATGACGCGTCTGAGCAGCTGTCATTACGCTTGGATGTGGCTATCTGTAGCGTCGGTAATGTTACAAAGTGCTTCAAAATTCAGGATAAAATTAAATAATTATTAACACAGATATAATGGCTCAAATGTAAATACAAAGAAGGAAGACACTCTGTACTCATACATTATCCAAAATGTGCCTTTGATGGACATTTTACAAAACATTGCGTAGACTGCAAAAATGATAACCAGTTTTGGGAGACTTCCTTTTATAAAATGTATTCCACTACAGATCACTGAATACATGCCCTAAAATGTCATTTGTATCATATTCTATGAGATTACTCAAACTAAGTAACGATTTTAAATAGTTTAGATTACTTCAAAATCATTGACTGATTTCTCTGGGTCTAATATTTCCATGCGAGAAACAAACAACAGTGTCCTGGCAATGCATCTCTTCTGCCATTGTCGTGTAGCAGGTGCATTATACACACTTTAAAAATCTGTTAATGGGAAATGTGTCCCTCCTTTACACTATGTCCTAACAGCAGGCGAGCAGCTCTCTCTGTCCACACTGAATCCATTAAATATGCACTTTTATTACGTTATGTAAACAAACCACGTACCTATCGGCTCTTTTTAAATAAAAAACACGTTTTATATTGTGTTGCTGAAAATGACATACAACGTAGCCAGCAGCAAGCAGTGTTGGGCTCATTACTCAGTACTGCTTTCAAAAGTAATATTACTTTATTTATTACTCCCTGCCAACAGTAATTTGTTACACTACTCGTTATGTTACTTTTCTTTTATAACCGAAAAAATTGGTAATTGTGTATCTCCCCAACAATCAGATGTGTGTTTCTGTGTGAATGTCAGGGTTATCGCCAGTAAGTGGTTAAAGCTGGATAGCTTTTTTACCTGGGGGCTTTCTGTTGCCTGTGGCAAGGCTCTCCACAACATATCCAGCCACAAGCTTCGTTATTTCTTTGTAGCCTGCAGCTGTCCACGATTAAAATCCAGTTTTGGTTGTTAAGCCAGTGTAGGGCAACAGCTGACCTCCACGGCTGAGGAGGGCTTCCCTTTAGTGGAGTGTATTTCCTGGAGCTTTATGTTGTTTTGCTGTCAGTCGTGGTTGGTGTTTCGGACCGGAGGTTTGAGGATGTGTTTTTTGAGGTGGAAAGAGTTTTAGTACGTCTATTTGCAGCAACAGTGTTCTTGTAAATGCTGTGCCAGCGCAGCGTGATGACTAAAAAAATGAGTCCGCTGTTGTTGTTATTAGCAATGCTGAATTTACCAGAAACATTCAGCTCCATGGCCATCTCACTCCAGCCAGCTGCCACCTTATATAGATTTTTGTACTGTAGTTAAATGTGGAGGTGTTGTGTAGAGCACCTCTCAGAGCTACTTCATAAATCAGCAGTTCTTTGTCACCTTGAAGTGATCGACAGGAATAAATAGCAGGAGGGCATCCGACAAAAGTTCAGCCCAAAACGGCAGAGCTGAGTCAGTCAAACTGATGCTTGCTCACTTTTCATTTAATTAAGACACAGTGTTAGAGCAAATATAACAAAAACAAAGTAATCTTTTCAAGTAATCTATTTTTAAAGACAGTAACTGCATTCATAATACCACCAATATACAATTATTGTATATACATACAATTACACTGTATTACAAATACAGTTACTCAACGGTGTATTTCCAACGGTGTATTCTGTTACGTCCCAACCTTGATAATAACACAATCAGTGACACTGGCAAACAACCTAGGAAAAATTTTACCTGTCTATCAACTACTATTCAGTCTTCTCCTCATCATATCACCAGGGATCTAATCTAAAACCATGTGCACTCCTGGTCTGAAGTATGCTCAGAATGTTTGCACATTCTCACCGCACATCCTTCCTCTATAAATATCAGTCCATGTGTGGGGAAAGGCGTATGCATGGTTTATGTGTGTATGCATTGTTTATACATCTGGCCCCAGGTGTTGTTTTGATAGTTGTAGTTTGTGTCCATTTCACTCCAAGAATAAAAGTGGAAGAGGCTGAATCAGTAATGAAGTAAAACAAAAATAAGAAACATGGAGAAAAGGAGCAAGAAGGACAAATGAAGCAGTAGAGGAGGCAAAACAGGATGCAACAGTGGAAAAGGGTGGAAGAGGGTTAGGAAAATGTGAGGATAAAGATGGGAGGCAGATGAAACAGATCAGATGAAAAGAGAGAGAAGCATGTATGTGACTGTGATTGCTCTGTCAGGTGCCGTTAGCTTGACTGAACCTTCAGTGTAGCGCCGTGTTTATGTTTGTGTATTTGTGTGCGTCCATATCGGTGTGTATGTGTGTGTTTGTGTGCACCTACCAGACTCTGCTCCTCTTACGGGGCTTTTAATGAGGAGGAAAATTCTCTCCTCAGCATCCTGGAGTCTCTGCAAACTCAAATATGAATAGAAAGAAAGAGAGAGAGAGAAAACATAGTCTTCATACTACAATTACAGTGACTCTCTGCCTATTTCCGTGGTAGTAAAGACACAGAGCAGCTCAGCAGCAGCCACAGAACCTTCTTTGACATTTCAGAGGCAAAAAACAGAGAGAAAAAAGTTGCTCACTCACATTGACAGAGCAAACGTCAGAGTTGAAAGGGAGTTACAAGAGCAGTGGGGAATCTATTCCTTCTGTCTCTGTCAGTCTCCGTCTCTCTGTGGGTCTACCTGTCTGTCTTTTTCTCCCACTCTGTCTCCAAACATTTGTATTGTTGTACCTGAAGACACGGCTCACTATTCATCTCCAGAATCTTTTAGCACAATTAATGACGGTAAATAATAGATAAATCAAGATGTTACATCTAATTTGTACTTGCCTGTAGCTGCTACATTAGCAGATGTTGTAGCATGGCTAGGTGCATTAGCTTCACCCCTTGTCTCTTGCTCAGAAAGTTACAAAATGATCCATTGTAGCTCACAAGAATGTCTCTATACTTGGATTAATGATACAGCTAACTGGTCAATATGTTTCAGTATTACGTAAGTGTTAGCTAACTAGTTCACCTCACCATTATGGATAGGTGTCATGCAGTGATTTAGCATTAGCTAGCTCACAATGACTCATGGGTAACAATTAGCCTTTTATTAATGTTGTGTACTGTAAATGAAATGGTGTTTCATTTTATTTTTTATGAATAGGCCGATTTATCTTTGCTTATATGTTGGATTAATTTCAATATATATTTTCAGACATATTTTAATTTTTAGGGGAAAAAAGTAAAATTGAAACTTTTTCAAACAATAATTTAGAAGCCCCTCTACAGTATGTTTAAAATCATTGCCTCAACATGGACCCTATTTTCCCTTTTGTTTTTGTGTCAAAACAATCTGGAAATCCATTGGTAAAAAAAAAAAAAAATAAAATAAAAAACTTTAAAACTTTACCTCTGGAGGCACAGCCCGGAGTTTTTCGACTAACAGAAGTGCAGTTGCCTCTGCAATCGCTCACGCCCTTCACTTCCGGCGGTGCCCCCAGGGAATCGCCGTGTTGTTTATAAATACTTCGGGTAGAAAACCAGCAGAGTTTAGCTATTTATCACTTTTTTCACGTCACTATATCACCGTTCTGTACTAATCTGATGTTTGTTAAGTCTATAAACACAATGATTGAACAAACGTTACTATTTCTGTGTGCATGTTTTGTAAATAACATGGTTATCGTAGATTAGCTGGGCTAACCATTAGCTATTAATGTTAGCCATTAGTGGTGTCTGTAATAACCATAGACTGTATAAAAATAAAGTAATATCTCAATAAACGGTCCGTGAATAAAATATTTTTTCCAGTGGATATCTTAGTTACAACATGATTGAGCTAGCAAAGCAGTTTTGTGTTGCTATGTGTGGTATTTATTCAGTTATGGGAAATCACAATGTCTAGAAAGCATCAGTGGCTGCAGCTGACAGGGACAGTTAGCAAAGCTAACATCAGGACGTCATCTGTTAAAAGCCTCCCGTTGTCGGATACGACGTGAAACTACTCCAGTTAGCTCAGTCATGTTGTAACTCAGACATCCGCTGGAAAAAAAAAATTTCACGTTGACGAGACGGCGTTTTGGGTGGAGCAGTCGCTATGAACGTGGAGCTTACTGTTTCTGTAGGTACACATTTCCTGGGGACACCTGCACGTCTCGACCACGCCCCCTCCATTGTGATTGGCTAAAGGGCAGCATCGTTCAACCTCAAAGCCCCGCCCTCCCCCCCTCTAGTCGTCTTTCACACAGGGCTGCTGACAGATTCTACAATGTAAATTGCAGAATCTCTCTTGAGAGATTAGTGTCAAAGTGACTCGTGATAACAACATTTTTTGAAATTTTGAAACGAGCTACGATGTAACCACTCAGCATAGTTGCTTCCCTACAATTTACATCCACTAAAAGTGTTTGTTTTTGCCAGTTTGCCAGGCTCAGTTTGTAATTACAAGTGTCTTACAACAAAGGACCTTTAAGGACCTTTCCTGTACCTTTGGTTGTTCTGTTCTGTTTTTGTCCAAGTCTCACTAACGAGAAGTCTCATTCAGAAATTTCACGGGAGGTGAGAGGGCTGCCGGTAACAGTCGATAGTTGTGTTGACATACAGACAGTACGTTTTGCTCTTATCTAAAATGTTTTCAATGTTATGTTTTGCTGATTTCAACAATGTGAAAATATGAAAAGATTTAAGAATGTGACTTTTATTTTAGCAAGACTTGAACACAAAACCAAAGCGAGTGACAGGTACGGAAAAATATTTCATTTCTCTGTAGGTATGTAGGGTTAGGGTCATCAGTGAAGCATAATACCCAAACTTCGGTTCCCCTCTTGTTAACACCATCAGCTCTGTTAGCATTGTTGTCATTGTTTAGCATTGTTCATGGAGTTAGAACCATAAGCTGATAGCCACTGGCTCAGCTACCTCCATGTTCAGAACTGTGTCCAGACAACTCATACGCTCTGAATTTTGCGTTTTCAGAGTTTTTAGTCCGTTCTTAATCCCAGTTTGTCAAATAGCCCCATTTAGACATTAAGGTCCACTGAGAAAGCAGCAGTCTTTGATGAATTGGCATGAGAACGGGTTGAAGTTTTGGCCAAAGCGCTGGTCTGCTGGAAATTTTTTTAAAAAATGCCCCTGGAACATGAAGGCATCAACATGAGCAGGGCAAGGATAGGGTCTAAGACATGCTGCGACACACATCGTGCTGCAGGGGAGTGGAGGGGGCAAGGAGGGGGATTGGTTGTTTGGTGACGAAATTAGCTACCATATAAGTCACCTCCCACCATGTAAGCCAATAGCAAAATTCAATTGCAACAGCAGAGATTCAACCAGTAGAGGACAGTTGCTGTGCATATGCAATGACAAAATAAGTTCATGTATTGTATTTTTGCAGCATGAATTAGCTCTCTACCATTTGGGTATTCCAAATGTCCCACAGACAGCTGTTAATTTAATAGCCTGTGTAGATATTTTTGACTGAAATGTACACGAATCTGCCACAAGTCGTATTTATGGCTTACAAACTAGGATGCTAGAGCATACAAGGGGCACATTAAAGCAGCATGCCTCTTCCTGTAAAACACTCAAGGGTAACCTGAGGTTTGCAAATGAGAACACACAGAGGATAATGAAGTAAATATTGGAGTTATGGACCCACAGTGCAATCGTTTAGCTTCAAGGTGTTGGCACAAGGTGTTAGGAGTATTTTTATTCACTCTTTGCCTTTGATGGAAGTCCAAAAATAATGGATTTGACCACCTCCTCTGTTTTGGAAATGGCTGAACTACTGATGCTGCACCAAATTATTCTTCAGACGCACAAATTTCCCCAGTGTTTGGAAGGATGATATATTTATACTCTGTATGGAGACTGTCCTCACCAGACAAACAAAAGACTTGGAACGTTGTTTAAATGCTGAAAACAACATGGTTTCCCAACTTGCGCCCTCCTGCAGTTTTTCACTAGACAAAAATCATGCTGGTTGGGTGTGCAAAGGGTGCAACAGTAGACTGTGGTCTGCATCTCATTTTCAACCAAAAGCCAAAGTTGTTGTTGTTTTATTTTTGTTGTTTTTTGTAATCATGAAGGCAATATCAATACCAATCTTTCAGTCACCTGGGGGCAGCAGAAACAAGCTGTAGTCGCAATGTTAAGTTATCTCCTGAAAAATGTTATTATGGCTGACTTGTTAACAAATAGTTCATTATGGAAACATCCAGCAGATACAGAGCAACGGTGTCATTCATTTGGAGTCATATTTATGTCCACATGATGAATGTAATTCCAATATTTACTCATCTTTTAGCTGTTAAAGATCTGGACCAACTATTGAGGGAAATATCTGTCTCTTTAGCTGCTTAATGCTACACTATGTTTATCATCTTGTTGCCAAGATTCAAATTCTTAGTCGACTGAGATTCTTTGAGCTGAGCAGTCATTTTCTTGTTGTTGTTTTTCTTTGCTTTGTTTTGTTTTGTTTTGTTTTGTTTTTGTCAGTCAGTGTGTAGTGTGCCATAGTGCACAATTTTGGTCCAAAGATGTGAGCAGAGTGAGTGCTCCTCACTTTCACACTGCTCTCTGGTACAGGCAGCTACAGACCCAGACCCAAGGTGAATCTGAGTGAGGCAGCTGCTTGGAGGAAGAGAGTCTTCACCCGGTAAGGATCCAAGATGACGGATCCTTACCTTACTTGCGTAGTTAGCCTATAGGCCCTTTTTACACTGCCAGATTTTTGGCGAATGTTGGGCCATTTTGCCGGCAAGTTGCGAGCGTTTAGACACACAGAGCCAGATTGGCGAGTTGATCCGAGGTGCCCCATTTTCCGCCTCGTAGGGTAGATATATTGGCGGAACCTTTTTGGTTTAAAAAGAATGAGGTGCCTTTCCACCACGGGAGGGGCTGTTGATGACTTGTGGGAGGAGCTGTTCATGACGCTGCACGTGCAAACCATGGGGTCATCCCTATGTTTCCAGGGTTCTATGTTCCCCACTTAACCCTGACAAAAAGGCTTCTATGTTCCCCGCTTACACAAAAAGGGTTCTATGTTTCCCCCTTGGTTGAGCAGGCAATGTAGAACCCAGGAACCACAGAACCTTTTTTGTGTAAGCGGGGAACATAGAAGCTTTTTTGCAGGATTAAGTGGGGAACATAGATACGTTCCCCGAGCCACTGGCGGTGGATAAACAGGAAACAGCTGATAGCAGGAATGAGCAGACGGCGATACAGCCTCTGGGGGCAGACCCCCTTTTTTTTGGCATTCCGGTTTGATTTGGGCAGAGGAGCCGTTTCCGGCTTCCGTTTATATACAAGTAAATATGCTGAACCACTGCGATGGATTCAGAGTTTGCAGTGACGCCAATTATGTTCCGCCTCGTTAGTTCACTGCACGGACTGTTTAACATGGCAACAACTGCAGCCGGCTCAAACGTGATTGGTATCACGCGGACTACAAACAGCCTACAACTGGAAACCAGGGCTCTTCCGCTCTTCTTCCGGAGGCAAAATCTCCGGGGTTTGCCTACAGACTCTACATTCACTGAATTCACAGAGTCTGTAAATAGAGACTACCGAAGGACTGACCAGCCGCGACTACCCTCAGAGTACGTCACTGTTTACGTCACACGCTAAGCTACACATTTTGTTACTTGCTCATGACCCCCATTGCCCCAAAAAAGGCGCATTCTATATGAACAAAAGTAGGCACACAGCATTTTGCTGCACAATTCCTATCTAAAAAGGGCTTATGTTAGCCTAAACTTGGCTTGTTTACTACTTTACATGAATGTCGCTGTCACCCTAAACATCCCACTGTACCCCGTTTAAACTCTCAAACTCAAATCTGATTTGACTGATTTAATTCTGAGTCGTGTACAGCTCTGACCTGAAGAGCTTTTTCACCAAAAACTGCCAAAAAACACTGATGATGAGAGCTGTGAGATTTTAGCAAAATAGTGAACCTGCAGGCTGTAAAACCAAAACAGTGCTGAAGAGAACTGCAGAGTCAAGTGGGAGATAATTCACAGTAGAGTGTGCCCCCTTTCACATTACATAGTCATTTTATCCATTGTTCTATTTAAATATGTACTATATGTATGTTATTGTATAAAATAGTGATTGTAGCTTTAACTAAGTATTTTCCTTTGTCTTCATCTTGGCGATAGTTGCGCCAGGTGAGCAAAGCACTCAGTGTCATTTGGAATTACAACAGCATATTTTGTCATTTAGTTATGCCGGCTCATTGCCCTACTGGGATATTTGGTCCTGATAATGATAGATGTATAATAACATACAGAGGATGGGAAAATAAATAGACAGGACAGGTGCTGGATTTCATTTAGACTTGTCCATTCACGTGTTCTGTGGGGCTACAGGGAGAAGAAAACCTCATCAACAGAGTCCACAGACACCCAGTTGATGTTACTGGTGGAGCAGGGACACCTAATGGCAGCTTGCAGTACTGCAACTGCCTCAGACACAAGATCCTCTATTTGACACTGATGCAGTCAGGCTGATTTAAATCCTCTGTGACTCAGGTTGGATAAATACAATCGCAAACTAAACACATCCTTTATCTTGACGTAATCAACCTGCTTATCAAACTTCTGATCACTGCTGCCTGTGTGTGAGTGTGTGTGTGTCTGTCTGTGTGGGTTTGGATATCTGTCAAAGACTGAGCCTCTTTGACTGTTATCAGAAGGCTGATTCCAGCCCAGGCTGTCTCTGTTCTCTAAAGGCTGTGTCAGCCGCTTGGGATTTTAGGCAGACAGTGTTGTTACGTAGATATCCAGACACCAGGACTGAGGGTGTTTCCCTCGGGAGATAAGGGAGCTCGATGGGTGACTGCGTCGCAGCGTGGAAGGGGCCGGTTTCCAGCCGTGGAAGGTGTCTGGCTGCAAATCGTTTTTCATCTATAAAGCTGAGGGTCAGAAACTAAAGTTGTCTCGACTCAAGGAGGGAGATTTAATCTAAGTGTGACTGACATGAGCAAGGTGTTTGTTCTCACTTCTCCCCTGCCTTTTACTGGCAAGATATAGACCTACTCATTATTAACATACTTATGAGGATATTTACTGTACATGCACATTACAACTTATAATACATATCTTACATCATTATTACTGTAATCAGCAAATGAAATGACATTGTGATTGCAAACCACCTATCCTATTTCACAAATCCTGGTTTACAAATGAATATGTGGTGGAAAAAATATTGATGGAAATATTTTGTATATGTACACCAGGTATTTTTAGTTAAGCTAGCGCTGTGGCTCCAGGATTGACAATATTGGTCACTTGCGAAATACCTCAGCCACTATTGGATAGATTGGCAAGAAAGTTGGTACATACAATAATGTAAGCAGGTGTTAACATGCTAGCATGCTGAAGTAAACATTTATTTAAAAGTACTGCTGTGCAGCCTCACAGAGCTGCTACTGGTATCCTTAGTCTTGCTAAATTATATCTATAGTAAGCATAATCAAAGGACTTGGTGCTTGCAAATCACTGGAAAGAATCCAAATGTTGAATATGTAATGAAATGTGATGAATATACGGTGGAATTTAATCAAAACATTTTGGCGTTTGTCCGACATGGACTCTGCTGCTTTAAAGTCTGTGGACAACACTATCGTCATCAGCCAGATAACTAAGAGTGACTTCATGTTGGGAGTATATCAAGAATCTTGCAGTGTTGTGCTCAGAGAACAACCTACTGCTGGACATCCACAAAACCAAGGAGCTGATTTCTGACCTTAGAACAAAACGCAGTTGATGACGCACACCCCTGCCTACATCAGCGGAACTGAGGTGGAGCAGGTCAACAATTTTAGGTTCCTGGGAATCAGCATCACAGAGAGTCTGACATGGTCTCCATTCCGGTTTAGAGAGCTTAAAAATGTCTGTATTTCTTAAAGGTCTAGTGTGTAGGATTTAGTGGCACCTAGGGGTGAAGTTGCAGATTGCAAGTAACGGAAAACTTCTCCTGTGTGCCAAGCGTGGTGGTGTAATGGAAGAAATACACAGGTATATGGGACATACCTTCTTCTTTTTTTGGCCATTTACAATATACCCATCTATCAGCCAAAAAGCCATTTGAATACATAGGATAGTATACCTACTTACTCCTCAATAACCTAACCATCTACCCAGTAGTACACCCATCTCATCAACTACCACTACACCACTGGCCAAGTGTGAGTTACAGTGGTGAAACCCTGTCTAGCCAAAAACACAACCATTCGTAACATAGCTATGGATATTATATTCCATTTCTTTCAATAGACGCCCCTGAATTCTACACATTGGACCTTAGAGGAAACTTAAGAAAGCTAAATTCCCCAGCCAAGTTCTTGTCAACTTTTACAGAGGAGCAACAGAAAGTAACTGGAAACATTACAAACTGGCAGAGTTTGTGTACGACACAGGGCAGGATGGCTCTGCAGGAGGTGATTACAACTGCCCAGAACGTCACTAGTACCCATATACTGAGCATCAGTGATATTTGTGAGGTGAGGTGCCTGTGCCCAAAGGACACTAAAAGACAATACTCGCTGAAGCCTGTTCACCCTCCTGCCGTCTGGCAAGTGATACAGAAGTATCTGCTGCCATACCACCAGACTGCAGAGCAGCTTCTTTCCTCAGGCTGTGAGACTCCTCAACTCATCCTCAGTAGTCCACAACAAAAAGTAGTTCTTCTTTTTTTTCTCTTGTGTATCATAAAATGACTACAAGTTGCATTTGAGTTGTGCAACCCTGTGTTGTAGAATGACAATAAATGAACCCTAAACCTTATCATCAGTTTTTATAGTCAAACACATCACAACATGCCATAAACACCATAGGACATCGACCTATATCAGTGTATACACCTACATTGGTGCAGAAACTTTACCTGATAGCTTCATCGAAACACCATATCCTCAGCATTAGGACACGGCTGATATTTGGATTTTATTGTGCCGATTCTCGTAGCGCTGTGCCTGCTGGATTTATTGGAATGTTTCACCACTCGTTACACTGTGGATTCACACTTCCAAGGACATAAAAAGACAGAGTTGGTAATGATACATCCCTTGTCTCACAGCAAGCAGACAGGAAGGAGATTTCACTCTCTCTCCAATTCTGATGCAATGTCTTATTCATTATAAGCCTATTGCAGCCTTTGGAGAGCCTCTCTCTTTTCTTTTTTCTTTTTAAACCCTCGAGGGAAATGTATATCTGATATGGACTGGAATTGGAATTTTTTTTTTTACATGAGCTGACTATCTGGTGCATTGGTGGGTTGTGTTGTGGCGTGGCACGCCTTTAATGCATTAAAATGGTAAAGCTCCCTATGGAAGTAGGTGTGTGCCGATAGAAACAATTCCCCGGCGTTTCCATCATGGCGGGTGTTTGATTTTCTCTTGTTTTGTACTCTTTCATCCTCCCCTCTCTGGTACATGGTGTGTACCCTATTCTTCCACCCTCATCTCTGTTTGTTCTGATAACGAGCATAGAGGCCCGCACGGCCTGCCCGCAGAGAGAGCGACAGAGAGACACAGACACAGAGAGCAAAAAGAGAGAGTCAGGAGTAGAGAGAGAACGTTCTGTTTTCATAGGAGACTCCTTGTGTTCCACTTTTGCCATAATGGCCTATTTGTGTACGACAATCTCACTCCAACACCTCGCCTCTGATGCCTGGTTTATTTTAAACAATGCAGAGTGTGCTTCCCCAGATGAAGCTGTGCGTTCATTGTTTTAATGTGTGTTCATGTGCTTGCATGTGTGTGTGTGTGTGTGTGTGTGTGTGTGTTTTTGCAACTATGTGGGAAGCCGACTCCCGCGCCTCTCATCTGTCAGCGCAGCAGGGTTGCTATGGGAACGACAGAGGGCCAACAGAAGTAATGAAGATGCTCTGAATTGTTGTGAGGTGACCTTGAAAAAGCAGATGCAGCCTCGTCTGCAGGTTACGTGCACGAGATGCAACATCGTCCATCATATGCACTGGTCATAGAGTTATTCAGAAAGGTGGAAGTTGCTGCTCTGAGCCATTCAACCCCCAATACAGTGTGACAGGTGTCTTTTAAACACTTTTGAAACAAGCCAAATCTTCTTTTGGTTGGGAGCTTTTCAGTCATAACCAGCAGATGCTTTCTTCAAGTATTCAAAATCCTTCTTCCACCCCAATCTGAGGCCCTGTTTTACTCACAGGAGTACCGCAGATCACCAGAGTGCTGGTATTAACACTGATTTTAATCAGAGGCTGATGGAGTGGCCCAGAAGCCAGGTGGAAGCTCTTTCTGGAAAATAAGTGCCATTAACTGATCGAGTAAAAGCAGCCGAAATGCACGACGACGGCAGCTGTACTCCCTAATGGAGAGAAACTGCTAATAACTTGCAAAAAGCTGCTTGTGTCTTTGTGGGTGCACATTCAGATCAGTGTTCATGTATGTGTGTGTGTGTGTGTGTGTGTGTGTGTGTGTGTGTGTGTGAGAGAGAGAGAAAATGAGGAATTGAGGTCAGACGAAGTGCAGACCTACTTTGAGAGATTCCTGTTCGTTTGTTAATGTCAAGCAACCACCATTTAACACTGATCCCACCTCCTCATTGTCTTGTTCAGATTGACCTCAATGACCCTGCATGTGTGAATGTGTGTGTGTTTGCGTGTGCATGAACCCACTACCTCCACACCAATCAGCCACAGGACCGTTATTGATTGTGCTGCTCTCCGTTCACCTTTCCACTTGTTTACTTGTTTTAGTGATTAGCCTGGCCCTCGACACGCTGGAGCTCATCACGACTGCTCTCCAATGGAAATGGGGGACGCGCCCTGGGTAGGAAGGTCAGGAGAGATGTGATGAAAAGAGAGGAGAAAAAGAGAGGAGACGAGGGGATGAGGGAAGGAGGAAGTGAGGAAACGAGGAGATGAGAGAAGGAGGCGTGAAATCCCATGATGAATTCTGCTCAGCATCCCAAGGATTACAGCAACATCCACATCCACTGGTGCAGCGGAAGGAAGCGCTCCTGGTGTACACACCAGTGCTTTTCAAAATGAAATATCCAGCACTGGAAAGAAAGCAGATGCTTGCTTTTATAAGATGCCTGTGGCATGTATGTAAACAAAGGTTCATGTGCATATTTATTGAGCTTTATTTCTTTGCGCAAAGGATACAAGACAGAATACAGAGGGGGCATTGTATGACAATGGTAGAAATTTCTGTAATCAATATATGTTCATGAATACATTAAGAAGTCACTAATATCTGTTATATTGTAACAATTGACTGTTGAACCCTGTGCCCAAACAGCAATTGTCCAATCGTAGCTTAGCAAGGTATGGCAAGCTTTGGATTTGTGCATATGGGGCTGTGGTAGGAGCAAGTGAAACCAATGTCGAAAACTGCAGTTCCTTCAATGGCCACTTGAGGCTGACTCCAAGAGTGAGTCAATCTCTGTAGACCCACATGTTAAAATGGCCAACTTCACAAGAGAATTAAACATGTTTACAGCCTTATACACAATTTGGTCTCTACAGCTACTTTCCCCTTTCATGTCAACTGTACAAGGATGAGTTTTTATATAACTCTCTAGTTTAAATGTTATTACGGCTTAAAGTTATGCATACTTAAGGGCTTGGCTGATTTGAGTGACAGGTGGGTGCTGTCCATCGACAAGTCGCTACCCTAATGACAACGTTGGTCTTGTAATGTAACCATAGCATAACCCCAGATTCTAGGTGTAGCCGTAGCTTTTGTTTTTAGTTCATGTAAGTTAATTTCAATGTTTCGGTCAGATAAATAGGCTAGTCTTGTTTAGCGTATTGTAGTACAAAAAGACCCACTAAGGAGTCAGATAAACAGTTTGTCTGGTAAGTACATTATATTTTAATCGTTGTAGGCCTGTTTTTTGCTAGCAATTATCATTATCGCAGTCAAATATACCTGTAAATGCAATATGCTAACCAAGCTAGCAGCTAGCGTTAGGATTAGGTCCACCATCTCTTCCAAAAATGGTCACCTCTGGCTCCAAAAGTATAAGGCCATATCCACACGAAGACGGAACTGAAGTCCTTTTTTAAAAGTTTTCCATAAACACAGAATCGTCTCAAGATATGTGTACGTAAACATGAAGCCACTGAAAACGCTGTAGTACATATGCAAGGCCTGTAAGTGGCGCTGCAACGCTGCCACAAAGCGAACCAACAACAGAGAATAAGAAATGGAGCATGCGCATAAAACTGGTGCGATGTAAACAAACAGAAGAAGATGGCGGAAAGTACAAATGCCAGAGGAGCCCACTTTGTATGGACTGACGACGAGGTAGAGCTGCTACTTAGATTCACACTTGATTACAAAACTGCAGGAGAATGGCGCATGCGGGTTAAGGGAGAGGTGGGGTTATGGCCTTATCGTTTCAGAAAAGAGATATACTGTGTTGTAAATACGGAAACGTGAAGGTGGCGTCTTCAGATTTTTTCACTCTGGGACCCGGTTTTAAAAGTTGGTGTATTTGGGCTCCTAAAACACTGGTTCCGTGTTTATGAAAGGTCTATAAAATAAAAAACCTTTGTGGATACACCTAATCTCTAGTCCTGTGTGGACATGGCATAAGATGACAATGGCCAAAATGCCAGATTTAAGGCTTCAAAACAGGAGTCCACAAACCAATGGGTGACATCTAGATAGATAGATAGATAGATAGGTAGGTAGTACTTTATTGATCCCAAACTGAGAAATTATTTTGTTACAGCAGCAAGTAATCAAACAGAATTTATAATTATAAATATTTTTATAATATAAAAATATAAAATATATACAAAAATAAGTAGCACTAAAATTTAAAATATACAAGAGAAATAAACAGGAAAAAAAATAAAAAAATAAAAATATCAATATCAAAATTGCAGGAGTAAAGAAAGTGAGGTAGAGGTTGTAGAAAATGTGCAAAAAGCTACAAAAAAGCTACAGTGTGCAAAGGGTACAGATGACCTCAGCCCAAGGCCAAGGGGGGTCCCATGAAAAGTACAACAGTGTATTTACTGACTTAAAGCACTGACAGTGCAAGTTCTATGTATTTACATGATAAATAAATGTAATTTTATAATTAAAGGGCCAGTGTGTAATATTTGGCATGGTTTATTGTCAAATCTGAATCTGAATCTGAATATTCTACCCATTAATATGGTTTACAAGTGTATAATCGCTATAAAATAAAATTTGTTTGGTTTTCGTAGCCTTATAATTATGCTTTTATATGTGTATATATATATACATATATATATATATATATATATATATATATACAGGCCAAAAGTTTGGACACACCTTCTCATTCAATGCGTTTTCTTTATTTTCATGACTATTTACATTGTAGATTCTCACTGAAGGCATCAAAACTATGAATGAACACATGTGGAGTTATGTACTTAACAAAAAAAGGTGAAATCACTGAAAACATGTTTTATATTCTAGTTTCTTCAAAATAGCCACCCTTTGCTCTGATTACTGCTTTGCACACTCTTGGCATTCTCTCCATGAGCTTCAAGAGGTAGTCACCTGAAATGGTTTTCCAACAGTCTTGAAGGAGTTCCCAGAGGTGTTTAGCACTTGTTGGCCCCTTTGCCTTCACTCTGCGGTCCAGCTCACCCCAAACCATCTCGATTGGGTTCAGGTCCGGTGACTGTGGAGGCCAGGTCATCTGCCGCAGCACTCCATCACTCTCCTTCTTGGTCAGATAGCCCTTACACAGCCTGGAGGTGTGTTTGGGGTCATTGTCCTGTTGAAAAATAAATGATCGCCCAACTAAACGCAAACCGGATGGGATGGCATGTCGCTGCAGGATGCTGTGGTAGCCATGCTGGTTCAGTGTGCCTTCAATTTTGAATAAATCCCCAACAGTGTCACCAGCAAAACACCCCCACACCATCACACCTCCTCCTCCATGCTTCACAGTGGGAACCAGGCATGTGGAATCCATCCGTTCACCTTTTCTGCGTCCCACAAAGACACGGCGGTTGGAACCAAAGATCTCAAATTTGGACTCATCAGACCAAAGCACAGATTTCCACTGGTCTAATGTCCATTCCTTGTGTTTCTTGGCCCAAACAAATCTCTTCTGCTTGTTGCCTCTCCTTAGCAGTGGTTTCCTAGCAGCTATTTGACCATGAAGGCCTGATTCGCGCAGTCTCCTCTTAACAGTTGTTCTAGAGATGGGTCTGCTGCTAGAACTCTGTGTGGCATTCATCTGGTCTCTGATCTGAGCTGCTGTTAACTTGCGATTTCTGAGGCTGGTGACTCGGATGAACTTATCCTCAGAAGCAGAGGTGACTCTTGGTCTTCCTTTCCTGGGTCGGTCCTCATGTGTGCCAGT
This sequence comes from Epinephelus fuscoguttatus, assembly GCF_011397635.1. NCBI lineage: Eukaryota > Metazoa > Chordata > Actinopteri > Perciformes > Serranidae > Epinephelus > Epinephelus fuscoguttatus. The sequence continues at coordinate 39,810,525 of NC_064752.1, forward strand.
TTCGTTGTAGCGCTTGATGGTTTTTGCGACTCCACTTGGGGACACATTTAAAGTTTTTGCAATTTTCCGGACTGACTGACCTTCATTTCTTAAAGTAATGATGGCCACTCGTTTTTCTTTAGTTAGCTGATTGGTTCTTGCCATAATATGAATTTTAACAGTTGTCCAATAGGGCTGTCGGCTGTGTATTAACCGCTGTACTTCTGCACAACACAACTGATGGTCCCAACCCCATTGATAAAGCAAGAAATTCCACTAATTAACCCTGATAAGGCACACCTGTGAAGTGGAAACCATTTCAGGTGACTACCTCTTGAAGCTCATGGAGAGAATGCCAAGAGTGTGCAAAGCAGTAATCAGAGCAAAGGGTGGCTATTTTGAAGAAACTAGAATATAAAACATGTTTTCAGTTATTTCACCTTTTTTGTTAAGTACATAACTCCACATGTGTTCATTCATAGTTTTGATGCCTTCAGTGAGAATCTACAATGTAAATAGTCATGAAAATAAAGAAAACGCATTGAATGAGAAGGTGTGTCCAAACTTTTGGCCTGTACTGTATATATATATATATATATATATATGTATATAGCAAGGGCCTTGCTTTAGAGAGGTCGCCATGTATGTAAGGCAGCCGGAGCGGACAATCCAGCCAGCCAGAGAACGCATTTTGTGTGCATAAATAAACCAACAAAAAAGACAGCGGAATGAAGGAAGAAGGAGGAGGAAACAGCAGAGAGTGTTAGTAGTTTGTCGATAGAGAGTAGTGAGAAGTTTTTTTAGTTATAAAGTTTGCGAATGGACCACACTTAACACGCAACAGGAGAGAATGAACCCGAACCATCATCTGCGAGGAAAAGAAGACGCAAAGACTGGCAAAGAAAATGGGACAAGCGGTGGCAGAGAATAAACATCGGTGATGTTTTTCAGTGATGGAGGGGGTTCATGAAGGACAAAGGGCTTCAATCCGACGCTGAAGTGGCATGTTTTCTGCTGGACAGGTAAGGGTTAGGTAAGGGTTCCTGCACCGCCTCTACCCCCTCGCCCCCTTCCTCTCCCTGGTCTTCCTCCTCTTCCTCTTCCTCCTCTCCCTGTGTCCTGTGGAAGAACACTCTGGAAACGCATATATTATAATCGTACCAACCTATATTTCCTGCACTGTGCCGTGACTATCACATAAAACGTGTTATTTTAGCATTACTGTGCTAATGTTTGCTCTTGTTACCAAAACAATTAGAGATAAAACACTCCTAACATAACGTTATATCTCACACATAACCTATATCTCACTGGTAAGCTATAACATATTGTAGTGTCCGCCAGGACGTGTGTAAAGGATGACGCAGTTATTCGGCAAACCACTGTTTATTACTGAACAGTACAGGTTACTGTTGGCTGTAACTACGCCAAAACAACCAACAAACAAGAACTTAGCTGTAACTCCAACTGTGCACTCCTGCTCTCTCCTCCAGCTCGCTCATACACACACCAGCACGCGCACTCACACAGCTCTCATCCCCGTCACACTCGCACCCCGCCCCCCTACCTATACTCATTCAATCCCAAACATGCCATTAACTCACAGAACACTAACATTATAACAGAACATTTACCGCAGGGTCGCTACAATATCGTAACATGGTTTAGATTCCTAAATAAATATTCACCTCATCGCTAGATAGGCCTACTCCTGAAAAACTCGAAAAACTCGTGGATGATATCATCTCTGTCTGCGCAAGGCTTTCTGTCCTGTGAGGCCACTGTCACTTACCCGACAAGAGGGGTGAGCGAGTGAGCCCTGCAATCTAGAATTTGGCCGCTGATGTCACTGTTACTCACCATTTTTACACGCTGGCCCTTTAAAACATATGGATACACAATACTCCCCCTCCCCGTATCATGAAATGGTGTAGTCCATCTGACATGGGTCAGGTGTGCATTAGCGGCATAAGTCACAAGGGCTGCTGTTAACATGTGAGGCAGACTGCTGCCTAATTAGCCTCAGAATGAGTCACCAAAAATCAGGGACCAGTAAAGGCAAAGTCAGGGTACAAAAAAATGTGAAGAAGCAGCAGCTATGACAGGCAGAGCTGAAGGTGAGAAGTTAGGCAGAGTCATTTTTAGCAAATAAAACCTGATGTATCAGGCTCAGTTTTAAAGCTATCCACTGGAACCAACAACATTATGCTCTCTTGTTGGAAGGAGGGCCAAATAACGCTCCAAAGTTATGCTACACTTTGTCAAGGGAAAAACAAATATTGCCATTTTATAAAATGAAATGGTGTACTTGAATATTTCTGCATACTGGGGTCTCTAAACAGTCTTGGAATTGCATAAAATCAGTGTTTGATTTTCTCTAATCATTTTTGGAGGACATTTCTTTCAGCCCAGGACACACATGAGGCTACCTCTGCTTTTCAAAATAAGAACACTTAACAGGACATAGAAGTACAAGCAGATACAAAATACATATTGAAATATGATTTATTGGATTAAATTCACAAAAAATGTATACAACATTGCAGCATACATTGGCACATTCTGTAGCCTTCACCTGTAGATCAGTGGACCGATGTGAAATCACCAGTAAGACCATGTACTGTGTCATTCACATGCATGCTGGTGCATGACCCACACATACAAAAACAGCTCCGTAGTGCTACTAATGGTCTGAAAACGCCACAGGGAACCTTTAATTATTCAGTATATACAGATAATTAAGATGATATCAAAGGAAAAATGAGTTGGATATGTTGATGTGTGTGTGTGTGTGTGTGTGTGTGTGTGTGTGTGTGTTAACATGGAGTTGTGATGGTGAGCAGGCAGCAGGTGGTCCTGAAGCTGGTGCAGGCTGTTAAGAGTATCTGCTTTTGTAAACATGGATTTCTAATTCACCTGAGCATACAATATGAACAGTAGCATAAACAGTAGCCAGGATTTTAAAATATGGAGGTCATGTGTCTGAATTCCTCCCGCAGAATCCCACTAGACTGAGGAAGTTTTGACCAGACACCAGCCGAACTCCATAATTTTATGTGAACTGTTAAAAACAACCCAACACCCCATTTTTTTGTAACTGTTCACTCATATAAATCTTATCTCCCTAAATTACAGTCTGATTGTTTTACTAAATCTCTTTTATTTTAATTCACCCAGTTATTTTATTTTTTTTTTCTATTAAGACAGTCCACTTCTAAGACATTTAGTTTAATAGAAAACACTGCACTTCGAGTCCAGCTTTCAAAACCCTCACCCATGTTGGGTTGTTTGCCCTCTGTTTTACTCTTCAGTCGTGATTCATCACCTCTCAAGGGCAGGCATCATACTGTACATGACTTCAGAAATTTAAACTGAACAAGGTTGAATTTATAGCATCTCATTCAGTAGTAATGGGACACTGTGTTGGAGTGCAGTTTTACATAATAATTGTACACAGTGCAAAATATGAAGTTGTACAGCCATCATACTGTCAACTGTGAGGAAACCAGGGTCAGGACACAATGTCAGATGCTGCTGCGCTGCATCAAGCTGTTTGGGTGTGGGGCTTACGGATGGCTTCAGGGTTGATTGGGTTGTGTGATCAAGCATCTTGGTCATTGACGGGGTTGCCTCTGATTGACACTCGTGTACAAACCCACTGAGATCAGTGCTGCACATGGCCAGCTGAATGGGCTACCCCAGTTACACAGTAGGTGACATGAGGCGTGCTCTTTAGCAAAATGTACAGTAATAGTGCATTATTTCACATTTTTCTTTCTTTCTTTCTTTCTTTCTTTCTTCAACTAAACTTCTTTTTATGGTCTCTTAGAAAATAAAACTTTTGGACACTGAACACTGCTGGAATGTATCTGAAGCACTGCCAACCTCTTCCCACAAGCACAGGAAATTGAACTTTTATGTACCAACAGTGAAAATACTTGTTTTCGTCTTCTGCAAATTTACTGGAGGCCTTGATCCCACATGAAGAACAAATTTGAAATACAAGCATACATTAAACACCAACCAGGGAAGGTCATTGTTTTCTACAGCTCCAAGCTATCTAAGCTATAAACCTATAAAGAGAGCAAGATCAGATCATGAAGCATGGGTGGTGACAATTAACGTCCAAAATATTTTCTAACTTTCTGAAAACAACAATTCAAGATCCATTCCGTACTTTGTAAGCAAGGTTTGAACTACTCCCTCAAGCTCTCTCTGTCGTTCTTTATAAAACTCTTTCTGTGACTTTTCCTGTGTACAATTCAATCAAATGCAATGCCATGAAAAACTTTAAGGAAAATTGTCCAGAATTGTGCACCCTTACACCCTTTCGAACAAGTGTGGGTATTAGAAACAGCTATATGGATGGACACCTTCAAACAGGAGGTTGGTGAGTGTAACCTAGTCTTAAGAGGCCAAATGATGACTTCTGACACTAGCATTGGCATTTCCCTCTTGCTACTAGCTGCTCGCTAATTCCTGCTATCAGCTGTTTCCTGTTTATCCACCGCCAGTGGGTCGCACGTGCGGTGTCATCAACAGCTCTTCTCACAAGTCATCAGCAGCCCCTCCCGTTGCGGAGGGCTGCCTGGGTCTTTTTAAACTAAAAGGGTTACGCCAATATGACTACCCTACGAGGCGGAAAATTGGGCACCTCGGATCAAATCACCAATCCGGCTCTTTGTGTCTAAATGCTTGCAGCTTGCCGGCAAAACAGCCCTAACATTTGCAGAAAATCTGGCAGTGTAAAAGGGGCTACACACTGGTGGCCGAGGCTATCATACAAGGTGCCACTTGCTACTCAGTAACCATCACACACTCACACTCCGATGGAAAAGCCATCAGGAGCAACTTGGTCCTTGGTGTACTTCGGCATGCGGACTGGAAGAGCTGGGGATTGAACTGACAATCTTCCGATTGGTGGACGACGCGCTGTACCTCTGAGCCAGAGTCACCCCCAGCCAGAGAGAAGGGGCCAGGGCCTCACAATGTGCTTATAACTTTTAGTGCCCTCTGAAGTTTCTACATACAATATCTGAAAGTGGTGTAGACACTCAGCTGGCTGCGGTGTAATGGAGGACATCAGATCCCAGCCTGCCGTGGTCCTCACAGGCGGAGGCAGCTCAGTCTCAACTGTCAATTACTCTCTCATGTCAGATTGGAACAAAAGCTGTTTGACTCAAACTTGAAGGTCATAACTGAGGAATTTATTCATTGTTTCATCTCTGCCTGGGACAGAACAATTACTCCTGTATATTCTAATCTCACTATGCATCCATGTACACTTCTGGCAAACTTCAAAGCTTTCCTTTGAAAAGCAACTCTCCCTCGCCCCCCACCTCCATAACAAATTACCATACAAAAGTCTCTCAGCACACAACGCTACACTACACTGAATCTCTTCACAGACGGAGCTCCGCTGGATGATTGAAGTCGAGCTCTCCTGAATTTCCTCAACTCGCCTCCGTGATCAAAGTGGTTGAAGGCAGGCGGTTAGCAAGACGGGCCCAGAAGTGAAGCGCTGCCTGGGGCTCACTCTGTTCTGTGGATGGGGAAAGACTTCTCTGCCTTGTAGCCTTCACTCTGCAGAATATGCATTGTCTAGAGCTCACGCACGGCATGCCTCAGCTCTCTCCAGCTTTACTTTTACTGGTTGCTGGGCTGAGTATAGTTGAACTTTAAGCAACGTTATAATGTTGCCCACACAGACAGCTTATATAGTGTGTGCTTCTATAATAAATCGCTAAAGTGAATATATTATTAGACGTGTTTAAAATGCAGACAGTGGCAGTCAGATGCTCCCTCCTGCCTTACCTCACTTTTCATATTAGTCCCATCTGAGTCATGAATCCTGACTGTAACGTCTTTTAACATTTTATAGCCTGATATTCTGCATCTTAAGTGATGTGGGTTTCTTTTTAGCTCCTGGACCTTCTGCAAGTTACACAACATGGCCAAACGTATGCAAACCCTCAAACATTACACCTATATGTGACAGTTTAGCATCCTATTCCAAAACCATGGGCATTAATCTGCTGCTGTAACAGCATCCACTCCTCTGGTTAAGAACAGAGCTGAAGCAGGAACACATAGATCAGCCCAGTTCCCCTAGATCCATGTTGGACCAATCGGGTCCATTGCCCTGCAGAGAGTAGTAAGTCAGAGAATTTGACTTTCCTGCATCCCGTCAGAGACCTACAATCAATGTTTGCCTTTTTTACGTACTGTAAAAACAATCTTTCCCTTAACCTTACTGCAGTTGCCCCACACAGAAATGGTAAAAATGCTCTGGATATGAAAAACATAAGTGAATGTAATCCAGGTTTGTGCAGAATCCTCCATTATTGCCGCTTTTGTGTGGTGATAGGTCTGATCAATAACATTTCATTTTAACTGGCAACTTTGCTCTCTGTGTGTCAGTGTGAAAGGACTAATGGATTTTATTTGTTGAACAGCTTGAAAGCACTATGAGGCCTATAAATATCTGCTGCAAGTGCACAGCGTATAGATTGTATGGTGGCATGTTGAGCTGATTGTATTATTTATACGAGACATGACCTGGCTACACTGAGCCTGTGTAATATGCTGCTGCAGAGTCACTTCCCTGTGTGGTTACATGGGCTAGTACTCTGAACTGCAGCTCTTTAACCTTTCTATTAAATCAGATAGTTCTATTCTGCAGGCGTAAGCCTGAGGGGATCATGCTGTTGGTCATCTGTGTGAGTGTGTATTTGTCTGTTCGCAGCTAATCCTGTAAACTACTGGACCAGTCAGTCTAATATGTTGTGTGCATATTAATGACTGTATGCTCAAGGACCTCTCTAGTTACACTGATTCACAATTGTTAAAGTTTTAGTTTTTAGTTTAAACAGTTTTATTGACTGTTTTATACTAGAATTGACCACTGACTCCTCACTTAGCCACATTCTGACATTTGTCGTAGCTCAAAAACTGCTATCCATAGAAAAACGTAGTCTTTTTTGAACCGGAGTATCTGCAGATTAATCCCATACCCAATAAATGATCCACTAAAACTAGGCACAATATGAAATGAATAAGTTAATTGTTTTTGCTACCTTTGCTGCATCTTGGATGCAACAAAAACACACACTTACATCTGGCTTTTGCATTTAATGGGAAAGGTTACAATCCACATCATCCACACCAGTGTCAAATGACTCTACAGTAGTCACAGGTATTTATCATTCACTAGCTTTGACCAGCAGCAATGGAAATACAACCACTGAGTGAAAGGGTAAAAGGGAATAAGGGAGTCCGGAGGGGACAATGCCACTGTGCGTAGCTGTGCCACATTCTGGCTGCCATGGCTGCCAACAGATCATGGCCTTATACTATACCTGTCGTACCACACCACAAGCATTTCAGAGGCAGATTGTTTTGTCTGCCAAATTTTGTAAACTATCAGATTTAGTTGATTTGGTTCAATTTACCTTGATGTTTATGCTTTTACCAAAACAAAGTAAGTAGGCTGTGTAGTTAAATGGTTTCTTTATTTCCTGCCTTGTTGTGCTGTAGCCAGGGATGGGCAGTATTTCTATTACTTGTATTTAAAATATGTATTTCAATTACATTTGAGTATTTTGTAATTTGTATTTGATAAGGCCGATAAAAAGCAAATGTAATTTAGAACAAAATACTTTTGAGTGGAGTAATTTTGTATTTAAAATACTTAAAATACTCTCTCCACGAATCAAAAAACAAAAATAATAGGCTACACATTCTTGTAATATTGGATGTAACAATATTTTTTACTTATTTTATTTCATTTTTTTAAAAAATATTTTTAAACTTGGGCCATTCAATTTGCCCTTCAGTGACCTTGTGGTCTGTTTTATAGGAAATTGTATGTTGTTGTGGTTGATGCTTGGGATGAGTATGCTACAAATGAATTGCCTCACATGGGATCAATAAAGTTGTCTGAATCTAAATCTGAATCAATAAATAATATTTTAGGGTAGCCTACACCAAATTGTGAGAAAACAAGCGCAAATTTGCAATAGCTGCGACAAAAATTTGCTACTATCATGCCATTAACAGATGAATCATGGTTGTTTTTTCTGGCATAGTTACTTGTGGTCTCTAATTGCAGCGTGTATATTTTGAGCATTTTTGGTCAAGGACTTTTTGAGTTATTCACAAAAAGATTTGAATTGGTTAGTATAGCGCCACCTATGGACGAATTGTGGGCATTATTTCTGGTATAGTTACTCACGGTCTTTAGTTGCAGTATGCAAATTTTAGCATTTTTGGTCTAGGACTTTTTGAGTTATTCAGGAAAAGCTTTGTGGACCGACCAACCAACCGACCGACCAACCAACCGACCAACAGAGTGACCTATAGAGCTGCGGGTTGCTGCTTAAAAGTAAAAGAAAAAAAGCATTTTCTGTATTTTAAAATACAAAATACATGTATTTTATTTTGATACATTTTCTGGCACCGGTATTTTGTACTTTATTTTGATACATTTATTTGAGGGGTATTTTCTATTTTGTATCAAAATACATTTTGATGTATTTTTGCCCATTTCTGGCTGTAGCCTACTAAGTTAATACTGTTAAAAGTCTGGTTATAAATGATATGGATCAAAGATTTGTGGCTGTGTTTTATTTATTAACATTACATTCATATATTATATTGTATCTATATTTAACATACATTATCTGCTAGCAAAAAACCTTGATCTGCTCTTTGCAATGTGCTGCAACTTTTTTAAAAAATAGGCGCATATTTTTCGTAGCTTCTGGGACACTTCTGTGACATTACTCCAAGCAACCACAGACACCAGTTGTAATGCTGGAGCGGGTTTGATCCAGTAACAGAGAGTCCATGAAGATGGAACCTGGAAATGCTGATGTAGACAGTTCATCTGGAACAAACTGACACAATATAGTGTTTGCTGAAGTGACAGCAGTGGAGCGAGTGATGTGCCAGGAACAGATGGGTCATTGTGGTTCATGAGATCTCATAATTTGAGTTGACCAATAGAGCATTTCCTCTGTGTTCCTCTGATTTAGCAATTGGTTTGCACAGTGCAAAAATCCCACCTTGACCCAATTACCGCTCCTGCTAAACTGCTATGAAACAAACCCAGAGTAGCATATTCTGGCAACCCTCATACCTGTGCCAAGTACTATAAGCTGTAAGTTTTGCCAAGTAAAAACTGCTGGCTGTAGACAGTTTGAGTCTCAGCTGAATTATAGATGTAGAAGTGGATTCCTTTCTCCCAGACCAGTGTTCTGCTCCAATGGAAACATCAGAGACTGAGAGTGACATGTCGACAAGCCAATTATGTGACTGGCCAGCTGTCATCGGCAACAATATCTCTACAGTCATCTCTGTCTCAGACTCTGAGACATCAGAGAGCCTGCAAATACAATGACAGGAGACCACACAGATTCAAGGCTCTTAGAAAATAATAATACAGTTGAAAAGGCATATTCAATGAGCTGTAAAGTACAGATGTGCATCAAGAACAGTGCGTGTGGGTGTGTGTGTGAGTGTGTTTCTGTGTGTGTCCAGAACTAAAAGAGAGAGAATGATGGTGCTGTAATCAGGCTAGGTCCCAGGAGGGCAGACAGCAGTGCTGACAGCGAGTTGGTACTCATCTTCAGAGCAGGATTTCTGGGCCACGCTCCCTCTGTCTGGCTCTTAAAAAATAGCAGGGGGGCAGAGAATGTTGAGGCACAGACAGGAGGCAAAAAAATGACCCGGGCTGAGAAAATAAGGGGGGGGGGGCTTGATTTTCTAGAGGCAATGACAGCAACACAAAAGCTGGACTGTCTATCAGACTAAATCACAAAGCCTAATTGACACAGTGTAGATTCTGGGCTTGGGATGATGTGTTCAGGGATGGTAGTGGCCATTACTGCCTTACAAAGGCAGAGAGCAGTAATTACAGAAACAGCAAAGTTTAGAATTTGAAGTTGGATAGCTCTTAAGCATCAAGCCTTAAGATATCCTTGCTTTTAACCACGCATTCACATGCGTATGAGGACTGCCTTAAAAACCCTTCGTCCGTTTGGAGCGCTGGTTGTGCATGTTCTCAGAGATTAACACTATGCGTCCACAAGAAGCAGTGAGCGCATGAATGGTAGGGGCAGTGTGGACATACTCACCACGCTCAAGACGTTCTTGATTTAGGGGCCTTACATACCATCTACAATGGCACTGCCGTTGCTTTTGTCTGCTGTGATCTCAGAATTGAACAACATTATCTGCATTCTGTTTCACAGTGTACACAAGCAGTACTCCCTGCTGCCTGTCCAAGGAATGTTGATTAAGGGGACTTCCCTTGTTAAAATTCCTCCAATCACAACCCCCAGCAATATCAACATACCAGACATCACTTCCTCCATGCGTTACCCTGGTAACACTCACACCTCACATACCCGTTACTGCTACTAGAAAAATTCAAACCACTGAAATATAATACTGAAATATTGAAACAAAGACATACCACTATAAGACTTATTCTATTGGATTGTTTGTAAATTGGGAATAGATATATTTTTAATAATCTACAGGATATACAGTGTCATGGCCTACTATGGTTTTACCCAGAGTTTATTATTATTTATGGCAAAGTTATTGAGCAAAACTATTACATTTTATTTAGAGCATTAACACACAAATAGAAATGAACAAAAATGCAATACAAGTGCAAATTTCATCACTTTTAAACTGCCTTCACACCACTGCTTAATAACTCGTTACCTACAGTCAATTTCAATGAGGGGATGGTGGCAGAGGGGAACAGTAAGTTTGTAGGGGTATGGAGTGGTTGCCGCCAGCTTGCACACACATAGATTCTGCTGTGCTGCACTGAATCTACCATGTTAAACTTCCGGCAGTTGTCGTCTGGCTTTAGCCGATCAAACTTGGGCATCACTCTAGCAGAAAGAAGACAAGATGGAGGAGCTGATAATGTTGGTGTCTGACTTCCTGGAGTTGCAGTGCTTGCAACTTATGAGAAGAGCCAGAAGAAAAACTGGGCCTGGGATGACGTTTCCACCAAACTTCAGATGACCTAAATGGTAAATTGTCCAAATATGTAGAAATCTTTGGTAATTTCAGTGATTTCCCTGTCTTGCTACAGTATGCACCTACATGCTAGCTTGCGCATCTGCCCGTTCTTACCAAGGTACCTACCTGATGTCACAGCTGCAGACCGTAGCGGCAGCAGCTGTTTTTTGGGGAAACCCCCTTGGAGATATGAAAGCAACTTTACTGTTAATGTTGTGCACGTTGATGTTTAATAATGGACATCAAACATTTTTCAAGTGTTCAAAGTTCCCTTTAAACTGAACCTTTTTTGCTACCTGTGGTTTGGAATCTTACTAAACATGGCTGATTACCCTGTGCTGTCCACTTTGCAGGGAAGTACTAGGTGACAGAAACTCACCCATAGTAACCTCCTCGACTGTCATCATGTTTACTGTTTACATTATACAAATCCGGAACTTCTATACTGTCTAAGTTCTCTGGTGTGCTCTCTAGTGGAAACTTCCAGTAAAATGTTTAGTGCATCGGCACGTATGTAAACAATTCTGTTCACGGCAGAGCATGTGAGCGGAGCGGAGTGGGGAGTGGAAGGATTTTGTGTTGAGCAAAGAGCGGCTATTTTTTTTAAAAGGTGGAGCGGAGCCTTATCTCTCACTCCAATTTCACTCCGGTCGCTCATGCCCCACGCAGAATGCATCTTTGCACCTGCGCACACCCACACTATTTTCTTTCAAAACTATGGAGTTTACTGTGTACTTCAGAAAAGAAACTGAGAAGAGAAGCAGCGGTACCTTGGAGAACGGTCCCAAACTGCGGGGAGAGGGGAGAGGGCTTCCCCGGAGAATCTACCAAGCTCATGTTTTATTTGTGAATAGATTACAGGTTAGGGTAGTACGACGCAGTTTTTTTGAGAGGAGTGGTGAGCGAGTAGAGCGGGATAAAATTTATGATGGAGTGGAGCAGAGCGAAGAATGCGCAGAACCAAGCGGAGTGGACGAGCGGTGCAAATTGACAAGTCTGCGAGCAAGGAGCGGAAATTTTCACCCGCTCCGCTCACATGCTCTGGTTCACGGTGCAGCAAGTATACTGTACCTCCAATCTCAGCCAAACTGTGTAACATACTGTATGTAATCTCTAGAAACAGATATCGGCATATGTATGCAGAATCTGTGGGTAACGATACAATATTTTGGTATCAGAAGCACTATGGTTTCTGTTTGTAGTTCGAATAGTATTGACCTATCATGTTTGAGCAGCAGTTCAGCAGTCCATGTGGAGAGTATAAGAGTTGGACTGCCAATGGCAATTGACAACGAGTTAGCTTTATACATGCTTTTATAAAAATGTATCTGTATTCATTTGCAAATATCTGTTCATAGGGATTAGCCAAAATGAGTAACACACAAAGAGGAGGCCTTGGCCCAGATATCTGCTGTCTTCACGATCTTCTGAAATATTGGCTGTTGCCTCCAGAGGTTTATCGTTGTCAGACACATAACCGATGGGTTCCGATATTGTTTACTAATTACATACATTGTAAAACCTTAACTATATCTTTTGAGGCTGCTTATTAATCATTGTCATAAACTTAACATGGAATCTAAATAAACATTTAGGTACTGAACAATTTAAATGGTGCAGGGAAATGCAGTGTCTATTTTAATACATTCATTTTCACAGAGATCCAGATCAAATTTCAACACGTTTTTTTTCCTTTCTCAAAGTGACACATGTCTATAGCATTGTGTTCTTATATGTTAAAAGACATGTCAGAAAGTCAGTAATAAAACGCGTAGCATTGTGGCTTTGTAGAACAGAATAATGAGGTACATGGTGGTAGTTTGTAACTCAACACTGCAAATTTGTAAAGTTTGTAATGAAATTGGTTTTCTTTGTACATTTGTCAATCATGTTGTAAATTAGCTGTTAATAAAAATTTATCTATTTAGAAACCAAAGTCTAATTCAACTACAAGCTCTAATGAAAGCTAATGAAATTATAAAGCATCTTTCAAATGTATTTTCCATTAATTATTACAATCAGAATAATATGAATAATTTAGAGAAACTATTTTAATATGTCAAATGTGAATGCAAAGCCTGAAAAAATTATAGATTGGAAATGAAAAGAGTGAAATTCAAACTGTGTTGAAAGCAGACACGAGTGTGAGACTTACCAGCATTGATTGAACTTTACTACTTCCAACCTGTTAGACACAGAATGGAACTTGTAACTATTCTTTAAAAATTAAGAATAAATATATAAAATAAAATAAATAGATACACTGACAATAATCAAAATCAAATATTGCAACAACACATGATCAGCTAATGCAAAATACACTGTGTCCTTCTGCTTTGTGTTTATAGGCAGAGTACGAACCTGTCCAAGATCAATAAGGTACATGACACAAGGTGGGGCACCACACAGGAGGACATATTGGTGAATTTCAATTTCAGCCATTTAACATAAATGTCCAGGTAGTGTTTTACTTATCAAGAAAAACACTGTTTACACACTGGACCATACAATAATGCTGAGCTGAGTCTGCAGGCCGCCTCTCTAAGGGGACATATGAGAGCTGACACTCTTTGTCACTCACTTCCATGCTTACACAGCTGTGTATGAATCATGAAGCTTTTCTACCTGGACCTGGCTCATCTAAATGGAATACAGCCTCATACATTTTAATGACACCTGTGCTTTCCTGCTTTGACATGTCAAAATGTCTGTACTGGTCTACAGACTGTGTTGTTGATGACATAGACCAGAGGTTGACAATGGTGCCTCCAGACATTTTTCAGAGGGGTGGCCAGATGGGGCCACTGAAAATCTCAAGATGGCACACCAAAACCAAAAGCCATAACTGAATTTCAAGGATTCACAATGGTGATGAAGTGTATAGGCTAGTTAAAAATGAGTTCTTTGTTCTTCAAATAGGCTGGTTGTCGTTCACCTTAAAAAGACAAATACGCAGCTTTAATTTGAAGGAGAACTTTGTAAGGAACAAAACATTTACTGGGACCAAGCTTTCTCAAGTTTAGGAGAGACTAATGGGCACCCATTGAACCCATTTTCATTAAAATATCTTGAGGTGAGAGTTCAAGGGACCCCTTTAAAAATCGCATTTCAGACAAGCTAGTATGACATGCTTGGTACCAATGGATGCCCTAGGTTATGGTTTCATAAGATCCCACTATCTTCATTATCCACAAAGCCCCATTTCCACCAAACACTTTCGGTATGATACCTTTGTAATCAAGAGTAACCCTTGAGACATGGTACCTAAACACTAGGTACTTTTAAATGTGGGTGGGGGTGTTGTCACTCATTGCTCCATCCAGCACTCACTGTATTTCCTCATCACTGGTGACACAGAGGGAAGTCTGCACCTCATTTATCATCCAGGGAACAGGGCTGCACGCCGTCATTTTCAGAACAAAAAAGAACAAGCAGACTGACAGTCCCTCTCCATGGGATATTTACAAAAAGCGGATTTGTGCATTTAGTCCTTCTCAGGCAAGTGCAGGGGTTTAGCGTTGCCAGAGCCCACAGGAGCGATGCTCCATGATGCTTTTTTTCTTCAAGTGAGGACTAGAATATATGCAGTTTATAATCTGGTTGAAATTAATATATATTTTTAAACACTTGAAGATCAACTTATTACAAAAAGTGTATGTCATCCAAGACAGACAATAAAAACTAATGGAATGGTCAAAGTTGTCATATTGAAATTTAAGGTTTGTTGATGGATTCATGTCGTCAACTCATGCATCGAGTAACATTACAAGTAAACATTCCACCTTAAAAATTGCCTGCATTTGGCCCATTGAATTAAGTTATTTTTTTCTCCGACTACAGCTGCTGCGAGGCAGCAAAACATCCTTTCATATTATAGTTATGGTTTACTATGCAAAACTCTCCACGGTATGAACAGTGGTTACATGAGCCTCAAAACCAGCCACAACTCAGCCCTGAGCAGAGTGACCATCTGCTATTGACCAGTCAACGGACTGCAGTGTCCACAGCTCCACCTTTTAGTACCAGATCTCTGTGCTTGGCAAAGCACAAAAATAGTAACTGTACGAAACGGTTCCATCAGTACCATTCACAACTTTTTGCAGTGGAAACAGAAAAAAAAAACATACTGATCTGTACCATACCATACTGCTTGGTCAAAACAAGGCTAAAATGAGTGTACCACAAACAAACAAATTGCCCTTGGTGGGATTAATAAACTTGTCTGAGTCCACAGCCTACTTAAGACAGTAATGTCAGCCTCCATCTATTTTTGCCAGGGAAGGCCAGTAGGGGGCAAGTCAGCAATTGTATTAGGGCAGCCATGGCCTCCCCGGGCCCCCTCCTGGGGGCACCACTGGAGGTTGAGTGAAGTTGAATTAAACTAAAAATCCCTCGATGATAATAATACTTTTAATAGTTCTAAAATGTTACAGGACAAATGCTGTCCATGTATCAGTGTGGACCTATGTCTGGCCTGGGTCACCAAAATAATGTGCAGACTGGTTAGCAGTGTATTGAACTACAGGGGAGGTCACCTGATGATGTGGGAACAGCTTCCTGCTTTGTCACCAGGTTTATAAGAACTATGTTATGCAGTTCCATTTAACCCTATGCCTTTGTATTTATTTCATCTATTAAATATTTACACTATAACCTCAAATCAATTGACAGAGCAGTAAACGCCCACAAACATATCTCTCTGATTTCAAACACATGAAACTGTGTCAGTAGACTCCCCTTTACCAAATATAGGTTATCACAACACACAGGCTCTCTCCCTCTCTCTCCGGATTGTACCATCGAAGGGATGAATTTTAACTTGTGCGATAAAAGCTCGAGATGAATACTTCATCTCTGACCCACTTAATATCTCAGGCTCGGTAAGCGGACCTCTTTGTGCTCCAGCCCGCTCCTCCGCTGTGCGCTCCCGGTGCGGCGGGAGCTATTAGCGGCGCGCCTCGCCTCCCATCTTCCTCTGCCTGGATCCGACTCCTCTCTCCATCTCGCCTCCACACAGAGAGGAGCGGAGGGGAAAGGAGCAGCGGCACACACCGAGACAACGGCGACGGAAACGGACAAAGTAAGTAGCTCGAAAGCGGATATGAATGGAAACGTAGTCGGTCTACCTGAGAGGTGAGCCACTTGAGGGCTTTGACGTGACTCCCAGCTGAGTTGAAAAGTAATGGTAGTACTTTAGCGAGCAGTATTTCGTTACTCGTTACATTTGACTACACGGTACTCGGGAAATATCGAGGAAGTTAACGTTTCCTGCTGCAACTTCGGTTAGTTGGCGAGACAATGCTAAGCTAGCGATGCGAAAAGGTTATTGCAGGCTAATATTACAACTACTCTACAAGAAGGACACACTTTCTTGCTTTAACACATTGCTTTGTTGTTAAAATTAAACTAAACTTAATATTTCACACAAGCTAAGCCTTTATGACACCAGACACTCCTGTGAGTTCATGTGTCAGTGGTTTTGTGTGACACTGTGCTGATAAGCTGCTTACAAGCCTCTATTACAGATGTTATGTGAAGACCAGGGCCATATGGTAATGTAAAAAACACACTGTAGAGTGATGGAGATAAATACATGAGGAATATTAGTGATATGAAACCAAGTATTATCACAAAGTGCCAGTAAGTGACACACACCATTAGTGTCACAGGCACGGAGTATTTGAGTGATAACATAGGGGGCCATGACAAAAGAGAACAAAGTGCTGAAAGGTCAGAGCAGATCCATCATACAGTAAACACTCACTTGTCAGTTTATTAGGCACACCTAGTTAAAACTACAACACTCCTGCAAAAATCCTGGCCTCATGAAAGCTCCACTGTTTCGTTTAATTTTGTTTTAGAGGTGTTTCTAGTGCTTGCTTACACATACCTGATTGCTCGGCCTGTGGTATTGCTGCAGCTTGCACAAAAAACTTCCCACAGAACACTGCGCAACCATGGGTCCTGAGCAATACACCTGGGCCCCAAACAGCTATAGATTTATTATGTTGTTGAGATAGGAAAAATGTTGAATTCTGTTGCTATTCTAACTCATTGTACCTCGAAATGGTGCACAAAAGGCCCCGAAGCACTTGCAAAATGTGCAGCTCACATACTTCTTACCTGCTGTGGGCTTCTGCTTCTACTTTAGAGGAAGTCATACTACTATATCTGACATATAAATGTTACTGGTTATGTTGCAGTTTCAGATTTTGTTCACAAAATCTAACAATTAAAACATGATGCATTATTACTCATATATTTATATTAGAATTGAAAGTTCCACTATAAACAGACGTTAAATAAGTGAACTGTAGGTACATTGATTCACCCTTCACTTCAAGTAAGAAGGCAAGACATTTACTATGCAGTATTCGTAGTTTTACTATTAATAGTTAAAAGTTTTACTTCAGAAACAAAATAAAGTGTTGAGCATGTCTTGTATCACTACCAATACCAACATTGCCAGTTAAAGAAAGGGTGAAAGTAAAGCAAGACTCCGTTTGCCTAAATCCACCCCTAAAAAACACCCAAATCACAGCTACTCATGGTCAGAAACATGGGTGAAATACTCTTAGAAGATGTGTTAATTTCCAAATAGGGGTGTTATTAAGTAGAGCATGGATTTAATTAGCGGAGTTATTTTGCAGGCGGTAACATTATTAGTGTTATAAGTTAGTATGGTAGAGAAAAACACAAGATTGTAGCCACTTGGCGGTCACAAACACACAGCGGACATACTCGACTTTGAAGAGCCTGGAAGTCCCGCCCCTGCTGCTGCACAGAGCCACAGAGTGCTGTTCACTTGTCCCTTCTAAGTTTATTAACATTGAACGTGTCGCATGTCCAAATCACATTAAATTGGACACTGCACATCCTTGGCTCCCTGGCAATACACCCGCCAAGTGGGAAGTAGATTAGGTGGAAGGTTCTTGAGATATGTGAAGGACACACACACACACACACACACACACACACACACACACACATACAGATAGGCAGGCAGAGATGTCCTGCTTTATTGTGAAATTCTCGCTTATATAACGGGTGGAGAAAATATTAAAAAACTTGAAACATTATAATCTTCACTTAGTCAGGATTTACCGCAGGGCTGCTGTATTAGATTGCATAAGTTTTAGCTGAACCTCATAAACTGGAAAATGAGTCGAAGTCCCTGTTTGAATATTATTGGATTATTTACATCATTTGTCATCGTTCACGTTTTTTAAACTCCTTACCCAGCTCATGAAACGATGATTGATGATGATGGATCTATTGTTACAGCCCTCATGCCAGTGATGACAGTGAATATAAAGACCATCCAGGCCTTATCTGAAAGGTCACTTACTCAATATTCACCACACTTGTCTGTCTTCAGTCTGTCTAGGTTCAGGCTGAGCGCAGATGTACAGGAGGAAGAATGACATTTCTTTGTCTTCCTTTCTCCCCCAGGGAGATTGTCACTCTCCTCTACTGTCATACTTTGCTCCAAAGTTGGAAGCTCTATTCTTTATACTCAAGCAGTCCCCATCAGAAACTCCAGGGGGGAGGGACGTGGGCACCGACTTTGCTAAATTTCAACTACTTTTTCAACTGTAAAACTATTCTGTCAATAATATTTGATAAAGTTAGTTAATTATTTACAGAATCTGAGCAACTAAAACCATACCGCATGGGACTAGTAGTACCTGGGGATGCACAGGATAAGTGAAGTCTGTATTTTACTCAAATTTAATGACATTATCCCCCCACTATGATGCACATAGTCATCTGTATCTCTACACAACACAGAAACACTTCACAGCATTACTAGTGGTGATGCACAGTGTTAACCTCCTTTTTTTCTTTTAAATGGGGCTTAAACAAACAGAACTGATTCTGCCATAAATGGTCACATGTTACCCATCTCATCATCTCTCAGGATATCGCTCCTCTGATGGATTTGAGCTTGCTTTTTCTGCAAACAGGTCTCCATGCTGTGAGCCTGCTGGACACATAAATACTGCCCAAACTTTCCTTTATAACTGCCAACACAGCCTCCGTAATTCTTGACCAGAAAAGAGGCACAAACATGCCGAGGGGAAAACAAAAACCTGAAACTGGTCCCACATCACCGAAATGCTGATTCACACAGGACTAATATTATCACACAACCTCCACGTTTGGTAAAACATGGAGGGTATGACAAATGACGGACATGGCAGAGTCACACAGGATTAAGATCACAGGCGCAAATATTACTAAAGGTCACAAGGTAATGCTAGTCCTGTGCAAGAAGGGCACAAGTGCAGTTTTCTATTTTAAAGCTGCAGAGCAAGGAAGTGATTACTCTATACGTTGTCCCAGTCGATTATTCAAGTACTTATGCCTATCCCTATTATGAAATAACCATACATTATATTTGCACTGTAAAGCTGAAATGCTTGCAGTGTTGGTATGTGATAATCCTCTGTGATGTAGAGTTTATAGTGTCATCTTCTTCACTTCACAGATAACTCAATCGCAGTGCTGAGAAATCATCGAGGCTTTCCTGTCTGAGATTCCGACCTGACGGTACAGTAGTGTCATTGATTTTCTTCTGGTTGAGGAGCCTCACCTCCTCTCCCCATGCTTTCCTTTTCACTCCCCCCTCCTCACTTTCTACTTCCTGCCCTCATCCTTTCTCATTCCGCAAGCATTGATTACTTTCTTCTACACATACACACTCATAAATACCATTTAAGCCAGTTGCTGTGTGCAGTGTGCAGCGTTACGTTAAATCGATGGGGTTCGATGCCGGCCTCAGTGTAACGTTAGCCTGCTCATTTTTCTCGTAAGACAAACAGGATGGAGCTCCTTCCTGTCAAAGTTAGGAGGAAGTTAAAAAGTGATATAACGTATGTCTGTCAAACATTGCTCTTGGGATGACAGGCCATCTCTCTCTGACAAGGTGAGTGACATTTTCAAATTTTGCATTGGCAGCGTTGCTCCAAAATCATGATTTGATTGATGACTGGTGGCACACACTTTATATCATATATTTTTAGTACAAAACAGTAACTTGCATGAATTTATTGTATACTTGCTGAGCAGAGTGTACTGCTTACATTAACAGAATGTATACACTCTCCATTGGTATATGCTGTTTGCTTAGTGGCATTGTCGAGACCACCTAAACTGAGAGTCCGGACCAAATCCAGAGTGAATCTAGACCAACACAAGACCACACTTTTGAGGGGTTGAGACCAAGTCAAGACCAGACCAGTGCAAGTCCCACACTGCATGACACACTTGCGATAAAATGTGCAACATGAAAACCACAGGCCTCCTCAAATTGATCTGTGAAATACACATTCCCATAAAAACACCCCAAAAAACAACTGAAAATTACTCTCCATTCACCTATTTTTACTGCCATATACTATATATATGTGTGTAGTATAAGTGTGAAAGATGTTTTTATAAAATATTCAAAAGGCAGAGGTGAATTTTATGTGTAGGAAATTTTCCTTTGTTATGAGTCAACAAAGACAAGCACTAAGAAGCTGAAATCAATGTACCATCCTTATTCAAAAACCCTATTTTACACAGGGAATTTAGTGATAATCCCGCAACTGTGGTCTTGACTGGTCTTGAAATAAATACTATATATATGAGTCCTTTTTGTTTGAGACTGAGACAAGACCGAGTAAAAATGCTGTAGATTCCGAGACAAGACTGAGACCTTGAAAAGGTGGTTTTAAGATCAAGACCGCTCTTGAGTGCTACATCACTTGAGCCCACTGGTAGTGGTAAATTAACCACTAGAATAATGAAAAAAAATCAAATATATAGCAGCCCTAAGAGAAAACATTCTTAAATTTATATGCGGTGATATTCAGTACATTTAACTACAATGGAATTAACCTCTGTCTGTACGTACTGTATAACTGTCCCTAAGTTTTCTTGACAACCATTCATCCGATCAACTTCACATTGAGCTGGTGTTTTACTAAGGACCCAAGAAAGTGCAGTGTCGAGTGTGAGTTCTTAAGATCGGACATATTTATCAGTAGTATGCTAAGTACATACTGTGTATTTAGGGCTGCACGGTATATGCGGTAGGCTTTATGAACAGCCCCGGACTTCTCAGACTCTTTTAGCGACTTACCGCTCAGAGTGAACTCATTCAGCGTCTCCTCTGGCAGCAGCACAGCGTCTCTCCCTCTCCTCTCTCGCCGTGCGCACATGGGAGTTGGTTTTCGGCAAGAGAGTTTGTCATAAACCTTTGGTAATGTAAACGTATGTGACGCTAGGGGCTCCACAAAAAACTCCATATGTGAATGTGTGATAGTTGTGGTATCATAACAGCCTGTCACAGGTTACAGCCTGATGATTAGAGGAGAAATGGCAGAGCATAAAGGTCCAGGTGGAAAAAACACAACTCAGTCATTTAGGATTTTGCTAAAAGAAGGAAATTACCTTTTGATATAGATCCCAGGGGACATTTTGGACCATAGAGTACTGGGTTTTAATTTTGAGTGTTGAGATCTGCATTCTGCACAATAAATGCTCTAAAAAATACATTATATCTTTGCTTTTGTTGTTGTTTTTTTTTTATCAATTTAGCTTTGCTAAGGGACTACAAAACCCATTCAGAAACACTTCTATTATAACTTTTACACTTAAATTTATACCGCGATATATACTGTTACCGTGAAGAGATTCGATTTATACTGTGATATAAATTTTAGGTCATACCGCCCAGCCCTATGTGTAGTGTGTAGTGTATTGAAAGAGGACTCCATTAACCGCTACATCGCCAAACAGCATGCTGAGTACGACTTGCTCTCAAACTGAAAGTCCATCTCTCCATTACATAGATATTATGAACCAAGTCAATCCATTCATCAACACTAGGCATATTTCTTTTCAGCCATTTCTTGGTTAAGGATTTCTTACCTGCCACCAATAGTATTCTCAGCAGATATTTATCCTTTTTTCTCCATTTGAATTCCTCTAGACTGATCAGGTACATCAGTTCAAAATTAAAAGTTATTTTGGTTCGGTTGTTTCAAGAATGCCATGAATTTTAGTCCAAAAGGAAGCAACCAAAAGGCACCCCCAGAAGATATGGAAGTGATTTGCTGCTTAATTCCCACACAATCGCCAACAGTCCATTTGGTTTTGTAAAGATTTTTTCTGGGCAGGAGTACAAAAATAACGCATGACATTCTTCCAGCCAAATTCTCTCCAGGATGGAGAGCTTGTCATTTTCCATTGTTGTCTAAGTATCTCTTCCCATTCACCTTGTGTGATAGTCAGGCCCCCCTCAGCTTCCCACCTTGTTTTAACTCTGCAATAGGCACATTTTAAACAGGCAATGCACAAGTGAATTCCAATATATGAATTCTTGGTTGCTATCCAGATGATAGTAAACCATAGACTGTAAAAATAATGGACGTAGCTACTGTTTGTCCACTGGTTTGTGGACTCACATTTTGAAGCCTTAAGTTTGGCATATTGGCTGTCATCATTTGGAGCCAGAAGAGACCATATTTGGGTCAGAGGGGTGGATCTGATGGAGAGGTTGAGGACAAAATGGGCAGTCACTCAAAGCGGCCTGCCCTTAATAATGCATAACTTAAAGCCTTAATAAAATGTGAATGAGTGAGTTATTTAAGAATTCACCTGCTACAGTTGTCATGAATGGGGAAATGATCTGCCTGTACCAGGCTGTAAACATGTTTATTTCAGGTATACAGTTGGGGATTTTAAAATGGGGGTCTGTGGGGATTGACTAGCTTCCGAAGCCAGCCTCAAGTGGCCATTCGAGGAACTGCAGTTTTTGGCACTTCCACTTGGGCGTCATTTTTCAGCCCCAGAAGTTGCTTGGAATAAAGTTAAACCTGAGCTTGAGCTTGTCAGGTGACATAGTCACATAGAAAGATTAGTGAAAATGTGTTGAAACTGTGATACAAATATAATGTTTTTTTCCAAGCAGGGACTACTTTACGTGTATGTACAGAGAGCTGCAGTGAAAGGTTTGAAACTGTGTGCAGCTAATAATCACAGCATGGCTTATGAATTCATGCTTGCTCAGCAGGTCCAATAATAGGCCTGCCTAGATCAGCTATAATTTATAACAAAACAGTAACAAATGATTTCCTCAGGTCAGCTGACTTAGTTTAGATAGTCTTGGTGGCCTGCTTTTTCTCAACACATTGCTTGCTAAAGTGTTGGCACACAGAACTGGAGCTAGTGATCTACAGGGACACATAACACTGGTGTTTGTCTTCTTGTTGCTTAACTTCACAATGTGAATGTGTTTATAGCTCACCAGACTGAGGGCGAGCAGCCTGGTTACTGTGTAGCTGTAGAACTGGTGGATAAAAGCGAGCCTGCCAGCAGAACACACTGTCCAGACCTCCTGCTGTCTTATGATCCTCACAGAGAGGAGATAAACACACTCTTTATATTATCTATAGATGCCTCTGCCCATAAACCCACCTCTTACCCCTGAACTAACTCTGTTACAGAAGCGAATATGCCCTCACTATGCACAAATGCTCTCACTCTGAAAGTCAACCATTCAAATCTTTAAAGGGTAGCAGTACAGCAACACTCACACACATAAAAGCATGGTGCAATGAAAGAACCGTTAGGGAGTTCATTCCAATTCTGCTGACAGCAGATAGGTCTTACCATTCTCTTTCTCTATCACATAGTAATTACTTATAAGGCCACAGGGATTATGATGTCCCTAACTCCCCTCTGTAATAGAGCTAGTGCTCCATATAACCCGTTAGTTTTGCTACCCAGACTCTATCACCCCCCTCATTAAGCTGTCCCTCCCTCTCATTATCTCCTCCATGTAATATCCTCCATCCATTAACTTAGCCCACTTCTCCCACTCTTCACCGTTACTCCCCCTCCTCTCTCTGCCTCTCCTCCATCTTTCCTTTCCTTACGCTTTTCCCTCCTTTGCTCTTTTCTCCACTCAAGCCTTCACAGCACTGCCACACTAGATCAGCTCACTCTAATTTGACTCCTACACAGCAGTCAGTGAAAGGGAGCAGAACCACTATGCCCTGAATGTACGAGTGGATGAGCCAGGGAGGGGGGCCGTGCTTCAGGGACACAACACAGTACAGTGGAAACTCAATATACATTGTCCTTATGTAACCAAGCGTGTTCAGTGGTGCAGGCACGTCATGTCCATGCATACATCAAGCTTTGTTTTCTCAGCTCTGCTAATGTTTGCTTCTTTTCCTTAGCGCCTGTATCTATTTCCGTCTCGTCTCCATGGCTCCTGGCGCAGCAACATGCACAATGCAGCCGCATCTTATCATTAGCTTCTCAGCCACTTCCACTCTCTCATTAAGATCATTTGTGCACCTGTGCATTAAAAAGCACGAGTATGTGTGGCGAAGCTAAATACTGTGTGTTGTTTTTCAAAAGATGGTTGAACTTTGACCTTAAGACGCTGAATAATAGCATGGAAATCCAGTTCTATTTATGAAAAAAAAAACAGTAATTTATCCTGTCCTATTATCTCACTTAAACCCTTATTATGAATACTGCTGAAATAAGCACAACAAGAGATAAATGTTTCTCTAGTGTCTTTTCAGGGTAATGCTCCTATAGCTGTTCTAATCATGCAAAAAACAAACAGGGTAAACAAGAACTGCTAGTTTCCATGGTGCATAGGGAGTTAATTAAGATTCCCCCAAAATGTAAACAAATTTAGTCAATGTCCACTTAGTAGCTTTACATGTGCATCTCACAGTTTCACTATAGATGGAGTTTACTCAACTGTCTTTGATGGCTTAGTTGTCATCATGTGACCTAAGTATAGGGTTTTGGTTATGTGAACAGGTGGTTGAATGTTACAGGAGATGGTAACCCTTGTTTCTGTTCAAAGATTAGGCTTTTCTCAATTCTCAATTTGTACCTCCTTGATTCCTTTCCTCACCTTCTCCCCATATGTCTTAGTCTCTGCCACCTGAGTTGCGAGCTGAGGAGGCAAGGAAGAGACTAGTGTTGTCTCAATACTTGAATTTCTAATTTCGATACAGTAACTTGAAAAATGTAGATATTTCATAACATTTTTGATACCAGATGAAAGTAGCAAGGCTGTATCATGAGAAAGATGAATTTTCTTCTCCTGGTTAGTTGCAGAGAACAACAGAATGACTGTACTAAACATTACCAACAAGAGAGAGTGAGAAAGCACAGCTGGTACCGGTTTATCGATACAGAAGAAAATGACTATTGAAACCGTTTTAAACATTCAGAATCACTATTAATCGATAAATGGTCATTTTTGACAACACTAAAAGAGACATGAGGAGAGAGAAGTCAGTGCAACAGGCATCATACAAAATGAGCCATCCTTGCTCAGAGCTGTCATTTTAAAGCAACTAGATACGACGTGTGGCACAGCTGCATCATCAGCTGTATGTCCCGACTCTTTCATATGTCACAGATGCTGAAAAGACGTCCACAAAGGACACACCTGTGCATCCTAGCTCCTAGTACTCTAGCAAGCCTCTACTCTTCTCAAGATGCTTTTTAGGAATTGAGATGGTGCACTTAACCACCGCCAATAGCCAAATGCGGATAGATTTTCCATTTGGCAAGTGAACCTCAAGAGGCTAACCACCATGATGGCGGGTATGTTTGTGCCAAATTAGTCATGTACCAAAAGACTATTTTGAGAGTCTCTGAAATAACCAAGGAGTTCTACATTTTTGGACAATTTATTTTGTCCTCTGAAATTTGGTTGAAATGTTGTCTAAGGCCCATTTTTTTTTCTGGTTGTCCTTACAAGTTGCAAGTGCCGTAATCCTGGGTGTTCGGACACCAACATTATCACCTCCTCCATCTTATCCTCTGTCTGCCTCTACGATGCCCGCTATTATATCGGCCTGAACCCGGCGGCAATCGCCAAAAGTTCAGTACAGTGAACTCTTACCCCTACATTTGTGTTATCACTTTCCCTCTGCTGCCTTTCCCTTGTTGAAATGACCGGAAAGCCCCATTAAGCTAATGTGTAGGTAAAGGTTATGAGTTGTGCCCATACTTATGAAGGTAATCAAATAGTAACACAAAGGCTTCGTTGCCTGAACAATGACGGCAAAATCTTAATTACCTACCACATTGTCAACAGCATCACATTACAGATTCACTAGACATATACACTGCATCACTGCTTACCAGAGGGAACTTACTCACATGCTGAGGCTGTGATGATGAGTTGTTCAATATATTTATCTAATTTTGCTCAAGATTTTGATCTGGCCTCTACTTGAAGTTTGTATTCAACAATATACAAAAACAATTTATTATTTTGACTGGTAAAAAAATATGCCTGGCTGGTGGATTTTTTTTATCTACCAGTTCCCTTGGCCGGTGAGTCAAAAACTGAATTTCGGACACTGTGGGCTGAGATCGATTTCCAGGTCAACTGGCAGGAGGATAGAGTGAGAGGAGAGATGAGATGAACGTCCTTCTAGATTTTTCTCCTGCTCAGTCACCTCTGACCGCCTACCAGCTGATAACAGCACAGACCAGAAAAGATGTCTAGCTGTCTGTTTGAACTAGACTGACTTTTGTTGAACAGTTTTGAAGCTGAAGTGTTTTACATTTTAACGGCATTTGATGACTTTTCACAAGAAAAAGGGCACCACACGATCTCTTTGACAGACTGACATGAATATAGACAGACATTACTAAGGCATGAAATGTCTCATCCACATATATCTCTGTTACACTGACACATATTTGTATATTTAGGTTTGATATTTGCTCTGTGCTGAAAATAATATGTGGTATAACTAGCTAGAGGCATGTGACTGTACCATGAGCAAACAGAGTGTGAAGACTGAGGGAAAACAGCCTCTGATTCAAAGGGTTAACTAAAATGTGACACTTTCAGATAGCAGGTGTGAAAAAATGTGAAAACTTCTATTAAAGGTATAGTTGGGGTGTTTTGAAGTGGAGCTGTAAGAGATACTTATCTATCGTAGGTGTATTACGTACGGTAGACTGGCTGCCAGGACGCTCCCTGTTTGGAGGATCAGACACGAATAGCACCTCAGAAGCTCAGCTATGCATCGGAGAGGATTAGGGTGTTCAGCAAAATGTATTTTAGCCAAAAAAAATCAATATTAGTCTAAGTGGAAGCTATATTGGGAATATTTTCACGGCTTTACTTGCTGTCAGACGGCTCCTTCCTTTGGCACTACATTTTTGCAGCAGTTTAACTTCCATATTCCTATGCAAAAATACCCAACTATGCCATGCAAGATATTATGCTGCAGGTCAGGTGTTCGGGTCACGCTCTCAGTGGTTTTTGAAAGAGGCAACATATACGAGAAGAAAAAAAACGCAGTGATTTTGACAGCGACTGTGAAATGCCATTCTCTGTGGAGACAAAAGGATATTCTTGTGGACCAGTATGTAGAGAAGAAGAACCTTTGTGGAGGGAGATAGAACAAGCCAAAAAACAGCGAGTGAGATTAAACTTGAGGCCCAGAAAGAGCAGAAGCTCACTGTGAACTGTAAATGCATGCTCACCAACCAAGAGAGCTTCAGCTGCCTGGACTTGGTTACAAAACAACCTCATGATCTTTCTAAATCGGAAAATGCCAGCACTTCACACACAACCTTATACTGGTTATTTAATAAGCTGCATACAGCAGTAC
The DNA here is from genome assembly GCF_011397635.1 of Epinephelus fuscoguttatus. Classification (NCBI taxonomy): domain Eukaryota; kingdom Metazoa; phylum Chordata; class Actinopteri; order Perciformes; family Serranidae; genus Epinephelus; species Epinephelus fuscoguttatus. The sequence goes on from NC_064752.1 coordinate 39,838,214, forward strand.
TCTGCAGCAAGTGTCTCAGGCGTCTTGCAGGTGAAGTGTTGATGTCTTTATTCAGTGTATCTTGCCACAGCTCTTTTCATTTCTTTGTTTGAACAGCTCGGAAAAACACAAGCACACACTATTTTATATACTTATAGAACAGGGAAGTTTTGTTTCAGTTGGCTTGTGCAACAGTACTGTCTGACCCGAACAGCAGACCTGTGGTGTATAACAGTGCTCAGCACAGTGGGACATTTTTGCTCAGGAATATGGAAGTTATGTTTCAGAAAATGTACCAGAGGAAAAGGCTGTCTGACAGTGGCTAAAATATGCTTTGCTGTTAATCCTAATACACAGCAGTGCAAAGCTGAGCTTCTGAGGCACTAGTCCCATCTATTCTTCCAAACAGGGAGCACACTTACCATCATCTACTATAGATAATACACTGGCTATAGATGAGTACCTCATATAGACCCACTTTTGAACTCTATATTTACCTCATAAAGATGTTTAAGTAAAGAATACGCTTTAAGACTAACATAAAATTGGCAAGTAACTCTAGATTAAGTGTTTTTTTCCATCTATCACATTCTTGGCCTGTCGTGTATTTCCCAATGGAGCCTCTCTTTGCACAGGCTGATGGTAAGGGTGTTCATGCATTGTACTGATAGTGACATAAAAATCAGAGAAGGAGAAAGACATGGGCGCTCTATTCTTTCCTCTTAAACGTGATGGCACACTTGAGTTGCTACGGTGACAGTGTACTCACTTTTACAGCATCTGTCAGCTGAACACAGACACATGCGCATATACATGCAGAAATAAAAGACACACAAAAACACATACGGACAGCCACACCAAGCGAGCGAGAGAAACAGAGTGAGTTGTTTGTCTTTTAAAGGCAGATAAGAGAAACGCCAACTGCTCCGCAACAGCCTCAGCCAACAATCAGCCATAACTTATTTAGTCTCAGCTCTCTCATTATAGAACCTGGACCAGATTTAGCCTGCTAATTCACTTCATCAGTACCAATACAGACATAGGAACAGCTGGGCTGGAGCATTTTGCCATTTTAATCTTGTGTAAAATATGTAAATGACAGCATTCACAGTGAGGTGGCCAGCAGCAGCCGCAGCAGCAGAGCTAAAAGAAGCTCCAATGACAGCAGCAGGTAATTTTCATGCTCCGGGTTGTGGCAACATTATTATGCTGCATTGTTCCTTCTTACCATAGAGTCTCTGTCTGCTGATGGTGATTTATTACAGATAGCGCACGATGTGTTTTTGTGTGCACAATAGAGATAAGATTACCAGCGAGAGCAGCCATTGGCTCCGTTTGCTCTCTGGAGGCTGAGGGATGCCGTCTCTCCCTCTGGCCTATTGATCCGGAGGTCAGCTCAGACTCTGAGAGTCTTCTTGGTTGAGCAACTCTGCAGCCCACAAACCTTCAGACTTTAGCTTCCTGCCCCGCTCTGTTAAGGCAGCACATTCGCCTAATCCTGTCTGGGCCATTAGATCGGTTGGAGCTGGGCAGCCAGGTAACCCAGAGCTCCAGCTAATCTTGGAGCTGACCGGCGGCAGGATGTCTGCAGCTGCTGCTGGGAACAAGGTGGTTATTCAGTTGGTTGAGAGGAGCTGAGCTGTGGATCTGTCAGCCAGAGAGCCTGAATGTGTTGACGGTGAAATGTGCTGTGTGTTCACATGGTGAGGAAGAGCTCTCGCGCCTTGAGGTATTACAGCTAAGAGGCGGTGTAAATGTCATGTACAATATACTGTGTTGGTCTGAAGCAAAGCAGAGAAAATGAAGCATACTGTCCTGTAAATCTCATCCAAAAGTGATCTACAAGTTCTTCTTTACTTTGGCTCTATCTTTAGTGCTCAACTCACTTTGCTGCAGTGTTTCTGCTCTGCACTTTCCAGACTTCACCTGTCAATGAAACTGTGTAGGTAGCACTTCCTTTTTTTGCATTTCCCACAGATAAAGTTTTCAGCTTCTTTGGGTTTCTTTACTTTGCCTGTTCATCCATGGTAGCTCTCACTGCCAATTCTTCTTCTATTAATTCCAGAAAAGGCAGAAGCAAAAGCACATCCATTTTCATGCTCTGGGATAGCACAACCTGAAACCTCTTTGGAATAATACTATATGTGTAGAAGCTTTTCAGGCATGGCGTGCTGCATGACGGATATGCAACGTTACTGGCTAACATATATGTCTGTTACTGTTTGTAACTGTTCCTTACGGCTTTATTCAGACATGATGCAAGATTTACAGAAAGAGATAATGTTCCGGTAATATTTGGCCTCTTTTACATGAGAGGGAGCAGAAAGAGAGAAAAATACTGTGGAAACAGTGAAAAGTAATTATATGAGGTCTATTTCCAAGGGCACGGTCACACATGAGAGAATGCAGGTAAGTCTTACATTTCACGCCTTTCTCCTGACTCACTGCCAGCCATGCAGCATCTCTCATGTGAGGCAGTTTGTATTTATCATGACCAGTGTTATACAATACTGGCTGGTCAGACACGACAATAATCAATGTCTCCTGCACACATATTTCTTTGCTGTTGGTTGAGGCTGTAATTTCGCTGGTAAAGTTCAGTTGAGCACCACGCAGTGCAAAGATGTGACTTTGCTTTGCTATTCAACAAAGTTCATTTACAGCATGTGTGACAGTGCCCTAATACAACCCACAGGAAAATTTCCCAAAATTAGCACCCTTATTGGCAGATGACAGAGCTTGTACATAACTGTTAATAATCACAATTTTAAAAATGTTAACGTAATTTTAATGTAAAAAGGGCACAACATAACAAACTGATACCATAATGTTAGGTTGTTAAAGTAAATCAATGTTTAGGCTTCACACAGGACTCGAATAGCTGTCTCCTGAGTCAAAGTCCTGTGTTTGTTTGACCCCACCCAAGCAAAATTTTCATGTGGGAGGACATAGCCAAAGTTTTTATTGAGCATTTTGAGAGAGGGATTGACATTATATTGATATGGCACACTGATTCACAAGAAACGGACACTTCATGACAAAAAGGTAGCTTACCGCTGATTAAGGGGAATATTTTGGCAGATTAATATTAGAAGTATGTTTTCTTTAGTGTATAATGAGCTAAAAATAAGAATCCTGTTTTTGCTACCTTAGAATGAGCCATTTTTATCTACATAGGCAGTGTGTCCACATCTAGAGATTGCTATGTTGCACCACCATGCTTCTATAGTAGCCCAGAATGGACAAACCAAACACTGGCTCGAGATAGGGCCATTCTCATTTTTGCATTAGCCACCATAGTAAGCAGCCCCACCCCGACAAGAGCATCGGGAAAACAACGTTTTTTATGTTAAAGGTGGAGAGTAGGAGACCTCTGCAGAAAATTCAGCTCCAGGTAAACTGTAGTGCTAGTTACTTTTACAGTTTACTAAAAGGGGATCGATTTCAATGTCATCAGATCCAGATGTCATCAGAGTTGAACTGAGGTTGCACGTGGATACATTTCACTATATTTATAAATGTGACTATAAGCAGTGTCAATATAAGCATCACATACTTGTCTCTCCCTTATTTTAATGCTGTATCTCTCTTGCTCATTAGAGTTTAGGTGAGCTCACTGCAGGACCTCAGCGAGGTGAACAAAACATATTTATTCATATGAAAATGTTCCAGATAATTACTCAGAGACCTGTAGTGATAAAAACAAGAACTGCTGTGTTTTCACTTTCCTGTGTCTATCTTTACTTTGCAAAGACTTTTTCTCGCTCCTAAAGTTAAATGGATCTGTTTCAATAGCAGGTTGTTACCATGAAGTGGCTGGCCTGTGCTGAACTTAACCAGATAAGGCTTGCTTGAGCCAAAACAGTACTGATTGTATCAGACTCAGGGAGGTGGAACTGCTGTTAGAGCTCTGGGGGACGGATTCAGCATTGTTAAAACCAGGCCAGTGTGAAATGCTGTTTGTCTGATAAAGCTCTGGTACCTTCTTTTGCATTTTTATACTCTCTCACACACAAACACACAAATAAGAGCACACACACACGCACATGCATACACTAACAAATTTTGGCAACTTTGGCGGTGTACTGAGGTCAGCTACAGACTGCAGCACAGATGCGCTATTTAAATACTGCAGACTAATTAAATACAAGTCAATAAATGATCCCTCGGTGAACTGCCTGCACCAACAGAGGGAGAGAGGGAGAGTCCAGAGAGGGACAGTTGTAGAACAGAGTAAAGCACACCAGGCGTTTCATCTGACCTCTAAATAATGAAAAATAGGTTACTGCACTAAAAATACCTTGTGTAGGTTATTGAAGCCTTTTCCCAAATCACAGCCCAACCTGTAAGACAGACTTGAAAGAGGGATTAAAGAAGACTGAGGGAAAGAGGTTGTTTGATTCAGACCATACAGCAGATTCAAGATTGCTGCTGTATTTCAAGCTATAATGTGGCTGTCAAAGCAGTAGTCAGGTCCTCTTCATCCATATTTTCAAACCTCAGTGAGTTCTCAAAACCATGATGTCTATAAATACTGTTTTTCTTCCAATTGCAGCATTTTTTACTTGCAGATTATCCTGTAAAAACAAGCTGAAACAAACATGTAAATACAGGTCAGGCACAGGAGCAGTGCAATTTTGGCAGTTGTTTTGGCACCAGATATGTAGACTACCTCTTATCGCAAACAAAAGTGCAAACAGCAGTGATTTGTTGTTTTTTTTTTGGACTTTGTTGGCAGTAGTGCCCTCACAGACCTCTCTGAAATCCCCAAAAGCCTTTTACATGCAGTGTATTTCCCTTTAACTAAACTAGACCTAGTTCTTTTTGGCTCCCATTGTTGTTAAACAATAGCTCTGCTTACATGAATAATATTCCTTCAGTGTGATTGAAATCACTCTGATTAGAAATTCCACTTTAACTGTTTACACTGACGCCAAATAAAGGTGTGAGTTTACATGCCCCAAAGCATTTAATCAGAATATAACTTTGTTTACTTGTGCAAAGTGGTTCTGCCCACTGTAAAGCATTTAATCTGTCGGAAATACTATAACAGAAGAAGAAGAGGAAGTTTATTTTTTCCAACCTTATTGAGTAAATTTAGTAGTAAGTAACTGAAGTATAACCCAGGTTATGTTCTGTGCCTACGAATCACAGACGTCCCACAAACACCTCACATGCAGACTATCTAAATTTGAGACAGAAAGCTATGCTATAGGGCTGACATGAAGCCCCTTCTTTATGCCTCCTCTGCATTTTTACACAGAATCAAACAATGGTGGTATCGTGCTGCTCCTGTGAGTGATTTCAGACAGCATGCCGGCATCAGGGAAGCGAAAGAGGCGTGCTGGGCATAATGTATAACACAACAGCATCAGCCTCTAGTGTGACCTATCACATACACGTCAGCAGTGTTTCCTAAACAATAACAATGACATAACATGGCAATAACAATCATTTACTGTCCCTGTTATATGGCAGCTGAGGTAGAGCCCGGAGTGGGCCGCATTTTCCTGACCAAACCCGACCCGAGTCCGAGACGGTTATAACCGAGCCTGGCCCAACCTCAACAGACTTTTTGTTTTTTCGTCCGAACCCAACCTGAGCCCAAAGCAGTTTGTAACCTGATACAGTTTTTGTTATCATGGTTACAGCTTATCTGTTTACTGTGATCACACATGGACAGTGTGTAAATGACCATCAAAAGGCAGCTGTTATGCACAGTCAAACACGCTGCACACACAGCAGCGCAACGTACATACTCAATTGTAGCGGAGCCTGTGTTGCATTCAGGCGTTGTCATGTAAATAACAAATTCCAGCACTTGAATAGGCCATAGCACAACACAGCAGCATGCCAAGTGGGCCAAACCAGAGTAAAATCTCTGATTTGTTATCCAAACCTGGCCTGACCGGTCGGGTTCCTACGGGTCTTGTAAGGCTCGGGTCTCGTATCCACACTCTGAGCTGGTGTCATCCCCTGCTCAGAGGGTAAGGAGCTCCCTGACCTTATTGTTTTCCATTTTGCGGACATTTTTAACAGCTGTTCTTCTTTGAATTAGCTGCTAAATGCTGCTAGCTGCCTTTAAAATCTTCCATGGTGGGTCACATGCATAACATGTCGTCAAAACGTCCCACCCATCCCACACGAGGTGTGGTCCTGCCGGCTGTCCCTTTTGCACAGACACCAACACTGATACTTCCACCACTAAAAGTGAGACTCTGGCCCCTCATTCAATGTTTTTTTTTAATACAGAAACAAGAGGCAGCATAACAGTGCAACATTCCCATCTGTAACTGTCCATGTAAAAGGGGTCAAAGGTTCCCCCTCAACATAATTGAAAATTTGTTTCAATTGAGCCAGTCTCCTCAGATTGACGTTGTTAGATGAGGCATTTTTATTCTGAATATTAGGGCCCATGTTACTGCACCTAATGACCACCTAAATCCATCCAGCTAGGCAGTTTGTAGCATTTGAAAAGGAAACTTATCAGCAGGTTCACCTTCTTAATCTATTAATTGAATCAATTCAATTAAATTTTAGCTAAAGAACATTTATTTGGAAAATATTGTTCATGATACATCTGAAAACAACACGAATAATGAATATCTGATTCCCTAATGTGAGTCTTTCCTGGGGAAAAGTAATGCTGGATTTCTTCCTTCCAGGTCTGATTAATAAGGGATTAACTCACATGCAGTGCAGTTGGATCCAGTTTAGTCATCTCAAATATTCCAATTTGTTGTATCTAATGTTATTACTGGCTGGATTTGTGCCTTGGCTGCAGGTTAGCTTTTGCAGTCTCACTATTTGCATATTGATGCGTCTGAAGTCCATGAGCAGAACAACTAACAGACTGAGTTCAGATGTTCCTCCTACACTGCAACCTGTTTATCATAAATGATGGTTATTGTCTTTCAGACTTGGATGGAAGGTTGATAAGGCTCTAATCGGTGGTAAGACACGACATGAAATTAACGTGCACTTCATTATGCTTCATTTTAATGAATGAAGCGTTCTGTGGCTTTACATTTAGAGACGGTCCCTGCACGGAGGGAGCTGAGGGAGAGGAACTATGCAACCTAATTAAAAGTTTCAAGTTGGAGGCATGCTGATTGTAAATGACTTCAGATGATGCTGGTGGGCTTACTGTTGATCTCAAGCTGTTCAAGCAGTTAATTAAAAAAAAACGATGTGGTGAACCAAATCGGTTACAGATTGCAATTAATGCACTCTGTGAGCCGGGTCGGGAGAGAACTACCCCGCCTCGTTAGCAAGCGTGCGCCTGCCACGGTCAGCCTATAGGAGAGCAACCACTTTTATTTGTTTTTCATCCTTTTCATGAGCCGTTATTAACAGCAAACCAAGCGATAAGCAATCATGTGCACATGGAATGAAAAAAACAAAAGCTGTGCCTCTCGGGAAAAGCCCAACTGTTGCTATGGCAACCTACCGGCACACACTAAAATGGGGGAGATTTTATTTTGAAGGACGATCCTCTTTTTATATTCAGCCTCCGTCCTTTATTCCTCCGTCTGTGAGACGATCAAAGGTATGACAGGTAGATAAAGCGTGGCAGTAAAACAGAGGGAGACGGACACAGAGGGGGAGAAAAGGGAGAAGGGATGGAGGTTTGGAAGGAGGGGGGTGCATGTGTTAAAAAGAGATTTGAAGCCTTAAAAGATAAACTGCTGAGAGAATGTGTTAAATCACAGCTTGGTCATTTAACAGCAGGTACATTTTCACTTAAACCTCCTCACACACCTAACTCTGGCAGTAATGACTCGTGTTACCACCCCTTGGATGACACATAAGGTTGATACAGGGTGCATTTAAGGTGATGTAGTGTGTGATGTAGTCAGAATTTGGTTTGAAGCGCATCGTGGGTTTATTCTGGATGCTTCCTCCCACATCAGTGACATCCTCCTCCCCCGTTCCTCGCTGGAAACCGTTCGTAGGCAGGAGAAGTGGGTTACACGCAGGAAACAGAAAGCTCCTGAGGGATGACACAGGAAAAAAACAACAGCGTCGCCAGGCATCACAGCGACGAGGAGAGAAACTTAAACATGAGAGACACCGTGTCAGTTCGGTTCCACTAGTCTACAGCTGCTACTCATGTGAGCAGAGCAGGGAAGAAGAGGATGTTTTGATTCACAGTTACACACGGGCAAAGTGATGTAGTGTTAAAGGGAAAGGTGGGTGAAGTGTAACTTGTTGGCAGTGATCACCATACTGCAAAAGTCTTAATGCATTATACTGTGTGACAAGACAATCCAGTATGTTCACTTAGCAATTAGCATTCTTCTTTAAATTAGAAGATGAGACCTTGTCGTAGCTCCAAGCCTGGATGATTCATTTTAATGACTGCTTAAATAATCTGACAAAAAAAGAGAACTTTCAGCGACATAACAGGTGAACTCTTGTTGGGTGTTATTTAACACAGAATGTTGGAAATATGAGCTCAAGTTTCTTTGAGCTACTGATTTGGTTCGGACATTAATAAGGATGGAGATTTTCTTCCTAGAAGTTAAGGAATCTTTAGGCAACTGAATGAATGAAACCAATACTTTGAGTGAGTGACATGATAGTTTGGCCAGTGGGTGTATTGCTTTGTTCTTCTCCTCATTTTTAACATGCATCAGACATATTTACTGATTTGAGCTCGGAATTTGATTAAAAGCATAATACATAATTTTTGCTACTAAGGGTTTCAATCAAAACAATAACAAAAGACAGACTTTGATGATGTTGTGAAATAGTGTGGGATCATGGGAGTTGTTGTCTACGTAGTCTCTATACAGACTCTACATTCAGTGAATGTAGAGTCTGTAGGCAAACCCCGGAGATCTTGCCTCCAGAAGAAGAGCGGAAGAGCCCTGGTTTCCGGTTGTAGGCTGTTTGTAGTCCGCGTCATATTGACCAATCACGTTTGAGCTGGCTGCAGTTGTTGCCAGGTTAAACGATCCGTGCAGTGAACTAATGAGGCAGAACATAATTGCCGTCACTGCAAACTCCATTGCAATGGTTCAGCATATTTACTTATATCAATCAATCAATCAATCAATCAATGTTATTTATAAAGCCCAATATCACAAATCACAATTTGCCTCACAGGGCTTTACAGCATACAAACATCCCTCTGTCCTTAGGACCCTCACAGCGGATAAGGAAAAACTCCCCAAAAAGACGGGGGGAAAAAACGGTAGAAACCTTAGGAAGAGCAACTGAGGAGGGATCCCTCTTCCAGGACGGACAGAAGTGCAATAGATGTCGTACAGAACAGATCAGCATAATAAATTAGCGTACGACACAATGAGACAGAAAGAGAGACAGCGAGAGATGCAGGACAGACGGTAATGACAGTAGCTTACAACAACATTAATGAAAGTCAAGTATTATAGTTATAGTTCTGGCTACTGCGGTACAATATGTTGAAAGTATATATTAATATCTGGCAGTATACATGTGTGACAATAATCATATGTGTATAATAACGGTAGAAGTATGACTTATGACTAATGATGGCAGCAGCAGCAGGAGGCATCTGGCAGGACCACAGCAGCAGCACAACCACACACGTCACGCTGTCCAGGCACCGCTGCGATCTGAGAGACAGTGGAGCACAAAGGCTCCGGAGAAGAAGCCGAGTTAGTGACATCCAGAATGGCCGAGTTAGCAAGATGCAGTAATAGGATGAGAGAGAGAGAGAGAGAGAGAGAGAAAGAGAGAGAGAAGGAGAAAAGGTGCCCGGTGTATTATAGGGGGTTCTCCGGCAGACTAGGCCTAAGTCAGCCTAACTAGGGGCTGGTACAGGGCAAGCCTGAGCCAGCCCTAACTATAAGCTTTATCAAAGAGGAAAGTCTTAAAGGACAACTTTGGTATTTTTCAACCTGGGCTCTAATTCCCCATGTGTATGTGTGCGTATGATTCATGGGTACCACTCGTTCTAAAATTGGTTCAGTATTGAGCCGCGAAACGAGCTAAAACGGTAATGGGGGCAAATGCGTCCTGTATAAAAGTGCTTTTTTTTCGCCACTGACCGGTTCAGATCGCCAGTGCTATCTCTGTAGATAGCATATTGTATGGGCCCTGGGGCCAGCTGTCAGTCAGTGTTGGAGCAGAAAGGAGGAAGGTGTCCCCGCTAGGTATTGTAAATGAGTATGTGTGTGTGAAGTGTGTGTTTTTTCGCCACTGACCGGTTCAAATCGCCAGTGCTATCTCTGTAAATAGCATGCTAATTTAGCCTTTCCCTTCGGGATTGGATGTCTTCTCTTCTTCGGCTGGCAGTAGTCATCTTGGGAGAAGTGAGCACTGCAGACCCGATGGTCTGCAAGGCACAGTGTCTGGAGAGGAGTGTTAGCATCCATTTGTAGCACAACTAGCCACAACTTCAGCATCTCGCCGTCCGACAAAGGCAGCCTACGAAAGCTGTACGGGGTGTTGCGCGACATCCTGTTTTTGCGTTCGGGAAAAAGGCCCGTTTACACTCCAGGGGGTAGCACGTAAAAGACTCCGTCCTCTGACTCTTCTAGCGTAACACACACGTCACACACACATACTCATTTACATTACCAAGCGGGGACAACTTCCGCCTTTCTGCTCCAACGCTGACTGACAGCTGACTCCACTCATTCACACTCACCACTGCCCCAGGGCCGCTACCATATGCTATTTACAGAGATAGCACTGGCGATCTGAACCGGTCAATGGCGAAAAAAAGCACTTTTATCCGGGACGCATTTGCCCCCATTACCGTTTTAGCTTGTTTTGCGGCTCAATACTGAACCAATTTTAGATCGAGTGGTACCCATGAATCCTACGCACACATACACATGTTGTGTATGTGTGCAGTTGTCCTTTAAGTCTAGTCTTAAATGTGGAGACGGTGTCTGAGAGGAGCCTGATAGCTGAAGGCTCTGGCTCCTGATCTACTTTTGGAGACTTTAGGGACCACGAGTAACCCTGCGTTCTCAGAGCGCAGTGTTCTGGTGGGATAATAAGGCACTATGAGCTCTCTAAGATATGACGGAGCCTGACCATTTAGAGCTTTATAAGTTAACAGTAGGATTTTTAATTCAGTTCTGGATTTTACAGGGAGCCAGTGCAGAGAAGCTAAAACAGGAGAAATATGATCTCGTTTCTTAGTTCCTGTTAGTACACGTGCTGCTGCATTCTGAATTAGCTGGAGAGTTTTTAAGGACTTACTAGAGCTACCTGATAATAGAGAGTTACAGTAATCCAGCCCTGAGGTAACAAAAGCGTGGACCAATTTTTCTGCATCTTTTCGGGTCAGGATAGGCTTAATTTTTGCAAAATTACGCAGATGAAAAAAATGCAGTCCGTGAGGTTTGTTTTAAATGAGAATTAAAAGACAAATCTTGATCAAATGTTACTCCGAGGTTTCTTACAGTAGTGCTAGAGGCCAGAGCAATGCCATCTAGAAAAACTATGTCATCAGATAAAGAGTCTCTGAGTTGTTTGGGGCCAAGAACAATAACTTCAGTTTTGTCTGAATTTAACATCAGGAAATTGGTGCTCATCCAGGTTTTTATGTCTTTAAGGCAGTTATGAAGTTTAGTTAATTGATTACTTTCTTCTGGCTTCATCGATAAATACAACTGTGTATCATCCGTGTAACAATGGAAATTTATAGAGTGATTTCTAATGATGTTACCTAAAGGAAGCATATATAGAGTAAATAGGATTGGTCCGAGCACAGAACCTTGCGGAACTCCAAAACAAACTTTAGTACGTAAGCATGATTCATTATGAGCATTAACAAACTGAAAACTATCAGATAAATAAGATTTAAACCAGCTTAGTGCATAACCTTTTAGGCCAATTAAGTGATCCAGTCTCTGCAGTAGAATTTGATGGTCAATAGTGTCAAACGCTGCACTAAGATCTAATAAAACAAGTACAGAGACGAGTCCTTTGTCTGAAGCAGTCAGAAGGTCATTTGTAATTTTAACTAGTGCTGTCTCAGTGCTATGATGCACTCTAAATCCTGACTGAAATTCCTCAAATAAATTATTATCATGGAGAAAATCACACAGCTGGTCTGCGACTACTTTCTCAAGGATCTTTGACAGAAAGGGAAGCTTAGATATTGGTCTATAGTTGGCTAACACTTTGGATCCAGGGTGGGCTTTTTTAGGAGACGTTTAATTACAGCTACCTTAAAAGACTGTGGTACATAGCCTGTTAATAAGGATATATTGATCATATCTAATATATGAGTGTTAACTAAAGGTAAGACCTCCTTAAGTAGCCTAGTTGGGATGGGATCTAAGAGACACGTTGATGATTTAGATGAAGAAATCACTGCGGTCAATTCTTGAAGAGAAATTGGGGAGAAGCAATCTAAATATATATTAGGTCTTACAGCTGTGTTTGAGGTTAGATAGGTACTATCTGCGGACAGGAGGTCATGAATTTTGCCTCTAATAGTTAGAATTTTGTCATTAAAAAAGCTCATAAAATCATTACTGCTAAAGGCTAAAGGAATACAAGGCTCAATAGAGCTTTGACTCTCAGTCAGCCTGGCTACAGTGCTGAAAAGAAACCTGGGGTTGTTCTTGTTTTCTTCTATTAGAGCTGAGTAATAGTTTGCTCTGGCATTGTGGAGGCCCCTCTTATACGTTTTGAGACTGTCTGCCCAGATTAAACGAGATTCTTCCAGTTTGGTTAATCGCCAATGCCTTTCAAAGTTTTGCGATATTTGTTTTAACTTACGGGTTTGAGAGTTATACCAAGGAGCGAACTTTCTTTGCTTTGTTAACTTCTTTTTAAGAGGAGCTACAGAGTCGAGTGTTGTTTGCAGCAAGCCTACGGCGCTATCGACAAGATGATCAATTCGGGAGAGGTTAAAGTCGGTACGGGAAACCTCTGTTACTGAGGGACTTGGTATTGAATTTAACGACGGAGTAATCATTTCCTTAAATTTTGCGACAGCACTATCTGATAAACATTTAGTATAGTAACTGTTGCTGAGTGGCGTGTAATCAAGTAAAAAGAAATCAAAAGTAATCAAATAATGATCCGATAGCGAGGGATTCTGTGGAAAGCCTGTTAGGTTGTCAATTTCAATTCCATACTGTATGTCAGAACTAGATCAAGGGTATGGTTAAAACAGTGAGTGGGTTCATGTACACCCTGACTGAAGCCAGTGGAGTCTAATAATGAGATAAACGCGGTAGCCAGGGAGTCATTATCAACGTCGACGTGAATGTTAAAATCACCTACAATAATAACTTTATCTGATTTAAGAACTAAACTGGATAAAAACTCTGAGAATTCAGATACAAAATCAGAATATGGGCCAGGAGCACGGTACACTATAACAAATAAAAGTGGCTGCAAGGTTTTCCAGGTCGGATGTAAAAGACTAACAACGAGGCTTTCAAATGAATTATAATCTAGTTTAGGTTTAGGGCTAATTAACAGACTAGAGTTAAAAATGGCTGCAACTCCCCCTCCTCGGCCGCTGCCTCGAGGAATGTGGGTATTATTATGACTGGGAGGAGTGAATTCATTTAGACTAACATATTCATCTTGACACAGCCAGGTTTCAGTGAGACTGAGTAAATCAATATGATTATCTGATATTAATGTGTTTGCTAACACAGTTTTAGACGATAGAGACCTGATATTTAACAGTCCGCATTTAATTCTCCTGTTTTGTCTTTCTGTCTCAGAAGAGGTTTTAATTTTTATGAGGTTGTTATGCACAACTCCTCTTTGTGTAATTTTAGATTTAAATAATTTAGGTGGTCGGGGGACAGACACCGTTTGTATAAAACTATTAAAACTATGGCTGGGTAACTGAACTAGAAGCTCAGAGAGGCATATAGGACTGCGACTCTAAGTCCTGATCTCAACTCTGGGTTGTCAGGGATTTAAATTACTAATAAAATTCGCCAGGTTCCTAGAAATGAGAGCAGCCAGAGAAAACTATGGAGTCTGACATCGTTTTTGCATATTCACACACCGAGGCAATATTAATTTTAGTGACCTCCGATTGGTGTAACCGCGTATCACTGCCACCAACATGAATAACAATCTTACTGAATCTACGTTTAGCTTTAGCCAGCAGTTTTAAATTTGACTCAATGTTGCCCGCTCTGGCCCCAGGGATACATTTGACTATGGCCGCTGGTGTTGCTAACTTCACATTCCTCAGAATAGAGCTGCCAATAACCAGAGTTTTATCCTCAGCGGGTGTGTTGCTGAGTGGGGAAAAGTGGTTGGAAACGTGAACAGGCTGGTGGTGAGCTGTGAGCTTCGGCTTGGAGCTATGCCTCTGGCGAACGGTTACCCAACCTCCCGGCTGAACAGGCATTACCAGAGGACCGCTAGCAGAGTCTAAGGCTATGCTATGTGGCTCCGCACCAGCTACAGGGGGCTGGCTAACTACTGCAGCTACTGAATGGTTTTCCATGGTGTGGAGCCGCGCTTCTAATTCATTAAGCCTCGCCTCCAACACAGCAAATAAGCTACACTTATTACAATTACCACTGTCACTAAAGGAGGCAGAGGCATAGCTGAACATTTGGCAGACCGAGCAAGAAAGAGCAGAGGGAGAAGCCATCGCTAACTGTAAAGCTAATGTAGCTACCAAGGCCAGTAACGTGCAAACAACAGCTAAGAGATTAGCAAGAAAGTCGTAGAAAGGAGGAGAGCTATAAGTGCTTAAACAGAACCAGTGTGGGTTAAGACTTGAAGTAGACGTTAAAGCAACTGAAGTGAGAAAGCAGAAAGCAGGCTAGTAGAATTCACCAGAACAGTACAGAGTCACTGGTGTCACAGAAACACCGGAAATGACACAACTCGCTTACTGCAATACGTCAGCACATCAGCAGCAGTCATTATATATAAACGGAAGTCGGAAAATGAAATTCGCCTCCTCAGTCAGAATCAAACCAGAATGCCAAAAAATCGGGGGGCTGCCCCCAGAGGCTGTATCGCCGTCTGCCGGAAGTCAGATGCCGAATACAGCCGATGAGTTCCGAGAATGTTGTCTACATTGTTAAAGAACCACCATAAAAATCTATGACTTGACTTAAGCAGAAATTACGTTAAGTTAATGAATTAAAGTTTTAATCACATAACGTTTAGTCACATTCATTCACGTCATTTCATGTAAGTCTAATACAATAGTCACAACTAACTTAAGCTTACATAACGTTTACTGGCTGATTTAGGGTTAGCTTTAGATGGATCGACTACTCTTACTGCTGCTTTAGCTAACCTTATGTGGTGAATTCAACCTTGGGGTCGCTCAGCGCGCAGACCCTCAGTTCGCGCCCTAAAGCAACTTGACTTTATCCAGATTAAGCCCAGGACCACTGGGGGTTTGATCCTGGACGCAGTGTTGCCAACTTAGTGACTTTCTCACGTGGCTTAATGACTTTTCAGACCCTTATTTAGGAACTTATTCAGACCATTAGGGGAAAAAAGAAGAATATATTATACTGCAGTTCATTACCATGCATGCTTCAGAGTAATCAAGGTCCACAGCTCTTCTGCCATCAGCGCGGGGTCTCTCCCTTTCTCCTCGGGCAGTGCAGTAGATATGGGCCAGGCAAGAGGAGGGGAGAGGCCACTCATCATGGGAGTTTAGTTGTAGTGAGTTTCTATGTTTACACTGATGCTCTTGCTCTTTGGATTAAAAGCAAGACAAAGTGGTGCACTATAAGCTTCATATCTGTCAAGCCATCTAAATGTTTCGTTTAGGACTTTATGTTGCTGCTGTTACACAGGTTAGCTCTATTGCTGCCGCTGGCCACCCACCCACTGTGACCCCTGGTGCTTTGGTTTATGTTGGGTTTGAGTTGCAACAGTCAAGCTGAATGTCCGTCTCCAGAGCTGCAGCCTGCTCTTCCCTGATGAAGCAGTCACATCGGTGGGAGTGAGGCAGAGGAACCACTGCAGTAGCAATAGCTTATCTCATTTAACTTGTTTCATATCTTGTTTCATTGGTGATTTGATAAACAACTCAAGAGAGTGAGAGTGGTGCAAGGAGGGACTATATGAGAAGGTCCTAAAAAAGATCCCACTTTAATAAAATATTTGTTTAGTTTTGAACATTTCATTCAATTTGTTAATCATAAACTCATCCATAGGTGTTCAGTCACGTGGAGTTTCCTCTTTGGAGAGCCTCCTCCTTTACACATGTGGCTTTGTGTAATATATATATATATATATATATATATATATACAGTACAGGCCAAAAGTTTGGACACACCTTCTCATTCAATGCGTTTTCTTTATTTTCATGACTATTTACATTGTAGATTCTCACTGAAGGCATCAAAACTATGAATGAACACATGTGGAGTTATGTACTTAACAAAAAAGGTGAAATAACTGAAAACATGTTTTATATTCTAGTTTCTTCAAAATAGCCACCCTTTGCTCTGATTACTGCTTTGCACACTCTTGGCATTCTCTCCATGAGCTTCAAGAGGTAGTCACCTGAAATGGTTTCCACTTCACAGGTGTGCCTTATCAGGGTTAATTAGCGGAATTTCTTGCTTTATCAATGGGGTTGGGACCATCAGTTGTGTTGTGCAGAAGTCAGGTTAATACACAGCCGACAGCCCTATCGGACAACTGTTAAAATTCATATTATGGCAAGAACCAATCAGCTAACTAAAGAAAAACCAGTGGCCATCATTACTTTAAGAAATGAAGGTCAGTCAGTCCGGAAAATTGCAAAAACGTTAAATGTGTCCCCAAGTGGAGTCGCAAAAACCATCAAGCGCTACAACGAAACTGGCACACATGAGGACCGACCCAGGAAAGGAAGACCAAGAGTCACCTCTGCTTCTGAGGATAAGTTCATCCGAGTCACCAGCCTCAGAAATCGCAAGTTAACAGCAGCTCAGATCAGAGACCAGATGAATGCCACACAGAGTTCTAGCAGCAGACCCATCTCTAGAACAACTGTTAAGAGGAGACTGCGCGAATCAGGCCTTCATGGTCAAATAGCTGCTAGGAAACCACTGCTAAGGAGAGGCAACAAGCAGAAGAGATTTGTTTGGGCCAAGAAACACAAGGAATGGACATTAGACCAGTGGAAATCTGTGCTTTGGTCTGATGAGTCCAAATTTGAGATCTTTGGTTCCAACCGCCGTGTCTTTGTGAGACGCAGAAAAGGTGAACGGATGGATTCCACATGCCTGGTTCCCACTGTGAAGCATGGAGGAGGAGGTGTGATGGTGTGGAGGTGTTTTGCTGGTGACACTGTTGGGGATATATTCAAAATTGAAGGCACACTGAACCAGCATGGCTACCACAGCATCCTGCAGCGACATGCCATCCCATCCGGTTTGCATTTAGTTGGACGATCATTTATTTTTCAACAGGACAATGACCCCAAACACACCTCCAGGCTGTGTAAGGGCTATTTGACCAAGAAAAAGAGTGATGGAGTGCTGCGGCAGATGACCTGGCCTCCACAGTCACCGGACCTGAACCCAATGGAGATGGTTTGGGGTGAGCTGGACCGCAGAGTGAAGGCAAAGGGGCCAACAAGTGCTAAACACCTCTGGGAACTCCTTTAGGACTGTTGGAAAACCACTTCAGGTGACTACCTCTTGAAGCTCATGGAGAGAATGCCAAGAGTGTGCAAAGCAGTAATCAGAGCAAAGGGTGGCTATTTTGAAGAAACTAGAATATAAAACATGTTTTCAGTTATTTCACCTTTTTTGTTAAGTACATAACTCCACATGTGTTCATTCATAGTTTTGATGCCTTCAGTGAGAATCTACAATGTAAATAGTCATGAAAATAAAGAAAACGCATTGAATGAGAAGGTGAGTCCAAACTTTTGGCCTGTACTGTATATATAATAAATTATTTGCTGGTTTTATATGGTCATCATATGTTTTTCATGTGCAATTTTAATTATCAAAGCAACTGTAACTGTCAGAAAGGGCTACAATGATTGAGTATTTTCATTATCCAGTAATCTGCTAATTATTTTCTCAATTAATTGATTAATCCTTTGGTCTATAAAATGTCATAAAATAATGAGGAATGCACCGTCACATTTTCCCCAGACTCCAAGGTGAAATCTCATCATTGATCTGTTGTGCTATAAAACAAAGCGAAGGAGGAAATCCTCACATTGGAGAAGCTAATCCACATTATGTTTGGCAGTTTTACTTTAAAAAATACTTGATGAAGTAGTTTTCAATTAATTTTCTTTTGTCTGTCTACTGATTAATCACTACACCATTGCTGCCAGATAATCACTGCTTTAAAAGTATAACATTTCCCTGTAAAATTTAGTTAGACAGTAGTTTAAAGTAGCATAAAACAGACATACTCAAGTTAAGCACAAGTACCTTAAAAGAGTATTTGAGTAAATGTACTTAGTTAATTTGCACCGCTGCTGATGAGATCCTTCCTATGACAAACACTTTAAAACATCTTATCTTCTTTACTGTAGATGCCTCTGAGTGTTAACATCTTACAGGCTGCTGTAAATGCCCACTCTTGCGTATTCTGCTTTTTACTGACGCTCTTAAAATTGTGTTCACTTTTTCACACTCTAAATCTAAATCTTCTCTAGGGCCCTGCAGGAGGCAGCGGACCATCCCCAGGAGAGTTCAGCCTGGCCTTTTACTGATCCCACACTCCTACCGCTCACCTCCGCTTCACCTTTTCAATAAAGAACCTCCCCCTCACCCAAGGGCCCTGACTCCAGTCTCCCAGCTCTCCCACACCTCCATCTTCTCAGCTCTCCCTAATCAGTCCACCACCAAAACTTCCCTGACTCTGGGCCTCCTCCTTCGTCATCCCTCCCTGCCTCGGTGAGTCTCCCCTGGGGTGCTGAGGCCATGGCGGTACCTTCAGCCCACGAGTTTCACTGGCAGAGCCTGGCACGACTGCCCAGCGGCCGCGTCTACCACACTCTGACTGAGGTGGGGGGGCAAATGTACATGTTAGGGGGCTGCGACGCTGCAGGGAGGCCCTGCCCTGCCCTGGAGCTCTACTCCCCTGAGGTAACAAACTCATGCAATATGGATACTGTTTCTGTTTCATTTTTTTTCCTAACTAGGAATAGACAGTGCATGACCGATTAAGTTGTACTACTCGTGATGTCAGAACTATATGTATATATATACATATATATATATATATATATATATATATATATATATATATATATATTTATATATAAACACTATTATGAAATTGAAAAAAGATGTAAATATACACATTCACACATTTGCTCAAATGTTACATTTCCCCAGTGTGCGGAATACACTAAATGAAGCTAGAATATACAGTATAATTAATAAAGTTTTCCTGTACAGTACCTGCATTTCAATTTCCACTGTGCAAATGTATCATGTTTTACTTAAACATGAAATACATTTAAGCCTCCTGTCACAAATAAATTGATTTAAATGGGAAAATAAGTAGCCCTATATATAAAACAAATCCAAGCACTGAGCAGGTGCAGTAGATAAGAAAAGTAAAAACTAGTTGCTGTTTTTTTAAACAAAGATGTAACTTAGTTGCATTATAAAACATAACCAGATGTTTTGACAGCTGCTCTGTCCTCCATAGTTTGTGGGTTTGTCTGTGACTGCTTTGCCTGAATGCAGCTGATTGTCCCTGTCTGCAGGGAGACAGGTGGATGAGCTTGCCTGCCATGCCCACCCCGCGTGCTGGGGCAGCCGTGGCAGTGCTGGGCAAACAGATCCTGGTGGTCGGAGGAGTGGGAGAGGACCAGAGCCCTTTGAAGGTGGTGGAGATATACAACACAGAGGAAGGGAGGTGGAGGAAGAGGAGCGCTCTGCGGGAGGCCTTGATGGGTGTATCCATCACTGTGAAAGGTACGGAACACCAGTATATCATAATAAGTAGTAACATTTTGAAAGACAGTGTTACTACTTCAAAGCCAAAAGTTGTCTCCTTATCACACTCTGATACTTAAACATGTAGGCCTCTAGTCACTGTAGTGTAGTATGGTGGTGTATGCAAAGCTGCCATTTATAAGACCAAATACAGTTGATTAGCTGTGTGGGTTGAATCTGGAACAGGTTTAACAGAACTTCTCTTAAACACGAACTATAAACAGTAACTGCTGAACTTTGAAATCACTGCAATAATCCCTTTTCATAAAAACTTTTATTTATCTCCAGCTCCAAACAAAGATCACAGAGGTACTTAAAATGAGGAAATGTGTCCACTGCCAAGAGAGTGTCTCATTTCATCAAGTCTCTTTTCTAACCACTCCTAATGCATGAAAAAAATCAAGCCTAAACCTAAAATATGTTACTGATTATGCTAAATATATTTCATGGATGCAGCAGCAGATGTACTACATTATGCAGCAGGACTGCAATAAGAAATAAAAGCATTCTGTGGAAGCGAGTACTGGACATAAAAATCCAGCATTAGCTCACATTAGTTGTCATTTTAAGCCCAGTATAATATTACCTGAGTATCTCTAGGGGTTTTAACTTATTTCTATAAGGTTCCCGGCTCCCTTACAGTCAAGATGGCAGGGAAGATAACGAAAACTGTTGACAGATTCATGTCGTACCGTACCTAACTGTAGTGGATCTTAACAAATTAGGTGTATAATTAACCAAATTCATTCAAAACAAGATGTCAGTTTTCGAACCATAATGAAGGTAGGTAAATGTAGATAGCAAAGACTTTCCAGTCAATATAAAACAGTCAAACAGGTTTTTCAACAATTGTGAATCACAGCAACTGCAAGATGTCCTTCAACACACAGCTATAAATGTATACACAAAGTAAGTAAGTAAAGTTTATTTTACTACGTACTAGGCTGATTGGTCCAGTAGTTTGTGAGTTTAGCTGCAAACAGACAGGTGGACATACTCACACATATGACCAAACGCATGATCCCCTCCAGGCTTACTCCCAAGTATGTTCTGTGGTTCTGGAGGAGCTTTCTAACATTTAAAAAAATAACCCATTGAGGTTATTTTTTGCTTTGCTGCTTTGGTTTGACCACTGTTTCCTAAATCTGTCTCTTGTGAGTCACCCAACTTCATGGAAGTGCAATACTAAATCACTTGAGTTCTCTATTCTCTAAACTATTAGTTATGTAACTAGTAAATTTTATGTGCCATCACCTGTGTGTGAGTGTAGAGAAGGTGATTGGAGTAACTACACTCCACATTGTATGAACAGCACTTCAAACAACACCTGAATACACTTTAACTGTAACCAAAAAGTTCAAGGTAAGTTTTGCTATCTGATGTCGATTGAGCAATTTTCGGGGTCTGACACTCACATTTATTCTCACATTTTAGGATCAGTCCAGCAGTCTATATAAATAAACAGTTTTTTCAGAGAGCATCTCTTCAGCCTTGGTTGGGTTCGTGTTCAGTCCAGCGGTGCATCTGTCAGTGTCTGCTGGAACACAGATAGATGCTGTAAACACACAGACTTATTGGCCGTGTACGCACAGCTCTCTTCATCGCCCTGAACAATCTTCAATCCTCAGGCCTTTGCTCGCAGTTTCATCCCCGAACTCATCCCCAGCAGCTCAAAAGGAGACAAATAGCCTGACAAAATGATCAATGGGGCCAAATTAAAACAAATATGGTATATCTGAAGGGATAGTCAGTCACCGATTTGACTAAATAACGCAGTTCTTAATGACATTTTTAAAATCATTATTTTCCAGATATTAGATAATGAACTTCAGGTAATGAGCTTTTCTACTCCCCAAAATGAATATAAAGTATGTGGGAAACTTTTTTCCCTTTGTTATTTATGAAAGGTAGATGTGTAGAGGCTAGAAATTGTTGTAAATATATATAATTTATCACAAGAAACTTACACAATCAATAAAGAAATAAGAAATGCAGACTTTTCCCCTGCAGCTCCCTTTCTCTTTATTCTCATGTACTGTGTTTTCCCTCATGTCAACACTCTCACACCCACTTCCATTCTTATGCTAGAGGTATCATGCCAAAGTGCCAGACGTGGACTCATGCATTTTATTATTCTGCTGCTGTACTCCCTGTCCTTCCCATGTCTGCCACAGTCTCCTGCCTCGTCACGAACTTCTCAGCCAGCTCTCTGGTTTTGTAGATTTTTAGCACTTCATAAAAGAAAGTGCCAATGAGGTGTTTCCATCTGCTGGGATTGGTCTTTCACAAGCTGATCATTGTTGAGCATTGTTGACTCATTTTAGCAGCATTTTAAGGCAGATTGTGATGTACAGATATTTCACACACTAAACTTAAGTCCATAAAATTCTTGCATTTGGTGAAAATTGTGGCCTGTTCATCCGATAAATTATTAGTACATAAAAGCACTCTCTGCGTGTGTGTGTGTGTGTAGATGGCCGAGCCCTGGCTGTGGGGGGAATGGGTGCTGATCTACTCCCTCGTAGCATCCTGCAGCAGTATGACCTTCGAAAGGACGTGTGGGCGCTACTTCCTCCCATGCCGACCCCACGCTACGATGCCAACACACATCTCCTGGGCAACAAGCTCTACGTGGCAGGTACAAACACACCAGTGTAGGTGTACTAAAATAGTTTAACTGTGTGTGTGTTTAACAACATGTATTATTTCTCAATATTCTAATATGCGCTCTATCAGCATTTGTACAATTATAATTATTAGTGCTCTTTTTATACAAACCTTTAGGCGGTCGCCAGTGTAAGCGACCAGTGAAAGCCTTTGAGGTGTACGACGCAGAGACGCGATCTTGGACCACTCTACCCGCCATGCCTTGTAAACGTTCGTACGGGGGCGTGATATGGGACACAACTGGGAGGTTGTGTCTGCTCGGAGGACTGCGGCAGGGAGGAGGGCACCAGAGCTCCAAGTTCACCAAGAACGTCAACATTTTTGACACCAACCAAGGTACAGAAACACATTTACCTTCACAGGTTTCCATTTATGCTGCTAGTCTTTTGATAAAAGATCTGTATTTGGTCTAATATGTAAAGGCCTTGGAGTAAGAGATTAAACCCTGCCACTCCTCCCCATTTGAGACATAAGTCATGATTTAGAACACATACACATGCACACAACACATGCCAGATGACAAAGGGTTGTTTAAAATTTTCTTCCAAGTCCCCCATCAATATCAGCAGTTATTCCATTAATTCGCAACAGCTACATTGTACAAACACTTCACAGGAGATGTCAAATTCATCCAGCATGCTGCCGATGCTTTCTCAGCTTCTTAGTACACCAAACATAACTGTCAAGTTCCCGTGAGTCTGAAATACAGCAAGCTGTGACTGTCTAATGTGTGGCCAGCGATGTCCATCTGCCTGTGGTAACAGCAATTTCCCATGTGTTTTCCCGTGTGGTATCATACAGTCGCACTATGCATTTTGAGATTGTGGTGGATCTTGAAATTTTATATCTTGGCTCCAGCTCGATCATGGGATTCTGAAACCCCTCTCAGGAGACAATACCAAGGGGCCGCATATCCTTGCATACAAATCTTGCTATCTTAGCGGCGATAAGTAACAAACGGTTGAATTACGAATAAAGAGTGACAGCCATATTAGCTAACAAAGCAATATGTTTCTCCCTGCTTTCAGTCTTTTTGTGAAGATAGGTTAAATACCTCCTGACTTCAGCTCCATCCCACACCTCAACGCACAGACACCTCAAAGTCAGAGATAATAATATATATATTTCCAAAGCTGTTTCTTCAACATTTTAGATGAATAAAAGACCTGTAATCAAAAAATTAAAGTCATTATGATAGAGTTGGTTAACACAGACATTCATTTTTTAGTATCAGCAAATGTCTCATTATCTCCTTCACTGACAGCATTCATCTTCATTTCGATTTTACTGTCACACCCAGCATCCATTAAAATCATCCACAGCATGAAGAGAAATGGTTTTCCACTCAAACAGGCTCGTTCCTCTCTTAATTCTGTGCACACTCTGTGTCCCACAACACAGTGAAATGACTTATCCCTCTATCCCGCAAGGACACCCCAGAGTAACAGGTGAACAAATTGAGGAGGGACCGGAAGGAGAAATGGGAGAGCAAGAATCGATAAGTCATTTTAGACAGCTGCATATACGGTCGCACATTGGGATTGGTCGAATGGAAGCCAAATAAAGCAGAACGTGGGAGTGATAATGTTAATGTATGATAATGGGGAGAAAGTTTTCCTTGTGTGTGAGAGATAGAGGAAGAAAGAAGGAAAGAAAATGCCTTCCAAAAGCCACCAACGCATGCGTTGGCGTGCATATGCTGATGCATATCCACACACACACACATACGGGGAAGGCAGCCGTACCCCGTTTCTCCAATCTAATTTTGGTGGAGATGAGATTGGAGATGAGCTGTGGAGGGAGGGCTGGGGATGAGGAGCGCTTTAAATTACAAGATCCAGAAACAGATTGCTTTATTATCCATCTGCAGCAATATCTCTCCACACACACACACGCGTGGTCATGCAATCTGCTGTCACACAGTGATATTCTATTACTGTTCCATTCCATATCGCCGGTATTAAGACACACACGCCTGTTAGGTGATGTTTCGGCAATGTGGGCATGCTGCAACAAGTACGGCCAAAAATGCAAAGAACGGAGCTGTGAAAGAAAATTAACACGGAGAATAGCAACGGATTTCGAAACTGTTCAAAGGGTCAGCTGGTGCAAATTACTTGGGAAAAAAAATTCTGTTTCCTCAAGTGGTATCAATCCTTTCAGAGAGTTGTGGATCTGTTTCCCAGTTTTTTATGTGTCCATATCTGTCTCTGAAATGTTTGTCCCAACAACAATACAATGGTTTCAATGCAGTGAGCACCACAAACACAATTCCATTAACCTCTATTACATTGTGTGGGGGAGGTAGTAATCTCAGAAATGGATATCTCAAAACTCAGACAAATAAATTGCAGCTTTGCTGGATACTGCCTGATTCTACCACAGCAACTTTCTCCAGGGACTTTGGATCTGTTTTAAAAACTCAAGACCCTTATATGGATTACAATCAAAGTAACAAGGGTCTGTTTTCCTTTAACTGACATTAAAAACAAAGTTATGTATAGTTTGACTTCCTGACAGGTCTAAAAGCAAGACAAAGGGATAGTTCGAATCTCCTAAAGTGGGGTTGGTCCATAGTCAGTGTATTACATACAGTAGATGTTGGTCGACACACCCCCAGTTTAGAGTGCCGACATGAAAGTTGAGCAATGTACTGCTGTGGATGGGGGCAGCAGCAAAAACATATTTTAGCCACGTAAAAAAGTCTGTAACAGTTTATGTTTACGCTATGTTGAGAGTTTTTTTTTACTGCTTTGCCTTATTGACAGATAGCGTGTACCAATGGCCTCAGTTCCCCATCTACGCTCCCGTCACAGCCACCAGAGGAAGTTATTTTGGCTGTCTGAACACGAGTGTATTTATCCAATAATATGCCAGCCCAATCCAAACTAACCTAAATGCCAAGGTTACAAGATACACAAACAAACAAACCGATAGAGGCAGCAATAGACCAGCAGCTCCTGTGTTCAGCAATGTTAAATCACTGTTTATTTCAATGAAGCCTGGCTTTGCAGAAAGTGATGAAACGGTTTAAGTTCCCCAACCAAAATCAGCATCTGATGATGAGGTAAAGCTGTGAAAATATTCTACATATAGTAAACACTTAAACTGAGTATGATTTTTTTAGGTGGGCCTTTTATATGTTTTGTTGCTGTCCCCTCCACAGCAGTAGATAGCTTAGCTTCTGTGTCAGACTCCAGCCTGCTTCTCCAAACAGGGAGTGTGCTGACTAACATCAACTGTATGTAATACACTGGCTATCGATAAGTACCTCACACAACCCCACTTCAAAAGATCTGAACTGTCCCTTTAATTTGCTCTTTGATTCAGTTACAGGATACTAAAATTGTAGTCATAGTATCTGTGTGTGAAAATTGCATCTTAAGCTCAACTTCATGGCTTTTTAGATGGAGTGAAAACTAATAGATGAACGCACAAAGGGCACTGTTTGTTCTTGATTTATTTCCTGACTTTATTTCAAGGTTCATTTATTGTCACCTTACACCAGTGGATTGCACAACCAAATGCAGCTGTAGTCTTCATGCTAGACAAGAAAAAAAAACAGTAGTGAGTTTCTGGGGCTCCTGGAACTATGTGGTTGAATAGGGGAATATAGTTTTTAACTGATTTAGGGGACTAACCCTTTAAAGCTGCTCTCTGTTATAATAACTAGAATTATGAATTCTACTTCCTTTGTTGTATCCAACAAAAACACATTTTAATCAGAGGCTTCTCCAAGGCATGTAGGGCTCAGGCAACAGTAGCAAAACCCACAAATGATGCCGTCCCCCTGGAGCCAACTAGTAACTAAATGTATTCCCACATCGTCTATATTTGATTTATGTCCTGCTTGAGATGGTTAAAACCACCCAAAACACTTCAAAGCAGATGGAATCAAGCAGAAATGAGAATAGAGCAAATATGCTCTTGTTTTGGCCATGACTGTGGGCCAATATGTAATTACTGAATCATAATGGTGAGATTGTGTCCAAAAGGATCGTCTGTGTGGTCAGCAGTGTCTGAGATTTCACACGTGACAGACTAGACAGAATTCATCAAAGGCTGAGAAGCAATCACCATCCTTTTCTAGTGTTAATCACGATGGACAATTACAGAGGAGAGCTGTGGACGAAATTACTACCACACAGACTACAAAGCCCAGTCTTCAGAGAATCGCCTCATCTCCCTCATTCTATTGTCGCTCTCTCTCTTTCTCTGTCTCTCCATCTCTTTATTTTCCTCTGCCGTCTCCCTCCAGACTAGAATAATGCATGCTGGTGTTTTCCCTGAGTCCTACAAAGAAAATCTTGGCGCAAAGACTTGTGTAATCCCTCCAAAGCAAATAGGAATAAAGCTTGCAGTTGCAACTCAGTCTCAGAGGATTGAACCATAAGTCTGCAGTGTGATGTGTTGACACACACTGTAATTTAAAGAGGAAAATCCAGCCAGTGACACTGTAAGCACTGTTTATAAAAGAATTACTAATGTTGTGGCTTGTGTTCTGGGTCCACTTTGTAGATTTATGTTGTATTTTAGAAAGAGATGACATCACAGCATGTTCCCAGTATCTACTGTGGTATGAGGTAGAATCCAAGAAAGAACATAAGGTTGGTTTCAGAACCAAAGTGCAGATTTTCATGTAGGTCCGCCATCTCATATCAATGTCTAATAATCATTAAAAGAAAAAATCCATTGCAGTAAAGGCAAATACTCAAATGTCTCAATCAGCAATGGCCTACATTGACCAGAATGCAACGCAGTGTGCAGCGTGTCCTTACCAAGGAGCTCAATTTGAATATTTAACACATTTGCTTGCATGTAAAAATGCAACTAAGAGTCTGCAGCATTGCTTTGACCTAAATGCTAACATCAGCATGCTAACATGCAGACACTACAAATGATAATGTATAGCAGGTATGAATATTAACATTATCATGCCAACATTTGCTAAGAAGACTAAACACAAAGTGCAGCTGAGGCTGGTGAGCTGAGAATGTCATCAGGCATGCAGGTATGTGCTCCTAGACCAAAATATTGAACGAATTCAATGTGTGCAACACATTTCCTGGCAATCCATCCAATAATTGTAAAGACCAACTTAAAACCACAATGTTGACCTGCTGGTGGTGCTGGAGGAGAAGGGGATTAGGGTGCTAAAGGGGATCACCAAAGTTAGTAGGATTCAGGGGTCATCCCTGTTGAAGGCCAGCCCATGTTGTTAGAAGTAGTGTACACTGGGAATATTTTAAAATTAATTTTAAAAATTAGACTATATATCCAAAATTACAAAACAGCCAATAATAATTTGCTTCCATGGTGTAATCTTTTGCCCCTAAAACTGTTAGATTACAGGGTCTCTAAGTGAAATTCAGAGCATTTGCATTGGTATTAGAGCTCCATCTACAGACAGATTTCTGTCAACACTGAATTATGTATCCTGTCATAGTCCATTTATTGTTATCACTAATGCAAAAAAAAACATTTTATGCATAGTTCCTTCAAATTTGCTTCAAATTGTGCACATTCAAAGTGGTGAGTGCGTATGTCTGGGGTTTTTGCTATCTTGGTTCGGCCTGTGGAGCCTTCGTGTTTTGTTTTGTTACCTTCATAAGTATAGATGCAACTCTTCACCCTTGGCTACAAAAGCAAATGTTTAGTAACGGAAAAGAATGGATAAGAGTATTGATAAAGATCCAAACCAATAAGGAGTATCAGCAGGAGTGGTAGTATCAATAAAATGATAGCGATAACCATCCCTATTTTCCTGTTACATTATGAAAAAGGATTAGACTGCTACTAGACTACTTCATCAAGGTGAAATGTTTTATTTTATACTTTCCATGCAGAAATTGGTGCCTTTTCCAGGAATAAAATCATGACCAGAGTGCACCAAATCGCACCATTTAGCACCAGAGGGGGGCATGTCCCGGGACCTCCTTTTGTGTCAGCTTCGCTGCACAAAAGGAGGTCCCGGGACACCATCAAAAGAGGTTCAGTCTAAAAAAAAAATTCACCAGCACCCATGCATATGAGTTGTCTGCCTATGGTTCTCAACATGGTGGCCGCTGAGCCGGCAGTGCTAACTCCATAAATAGAGCTTAACAACAGCAGCAGTGCTAACAAAGCTAACGGTGTTAACGGGGGGAACCAGAGAGTGGGCCCTATGCTTCCACAACAACACCATGATAGCAGTGCAGTGCAAAAGCTGCGCTGATGAGATAGCCACAACAAAACACGGAGAAGCTCGGATTACAACACACACAGGTAACATGGCTTCATTCTCTGCTCAGGATGTCATTACTCCTCTATGTCTTTACATAGCAAGGAGTGGTTTGCTGCTATATAAATGCTCTGAGTGTCGCAAGCAGAACCAACATTAAGTAAAGCTTGATAGCATTTTCAGACATACTGCCAGATTCATTCCTAGCAAAACTGATCATTGGGTACAAATACCCCAAAAAACTTTCTTAGGCTCGTGTGTTTTTTGGGGGGGGGGGTTTTGAAGGAAGGACTAGAGTTGAGAGCAGGCATGTTTGAGATTTTGTCTGGCTGAGCCAACTGACTTCCTGTTGTCGCCCCGTAATTTAATGATAAGCGCACCTTACCTTATTTTATTGGACCTGACGGATAAAGTTCTGATAATACAGAGTTACTTCGGGTTGTTCTTGACGCTTGACTAGTTGGGTATCGTTTCCACTGTTTCTATACTCTCTTCGATACCTTACTTACTTCCTTTAAGGATATAAATATGTTTAAATACACAACCCTGTATTCATTTAGCAAAAAAATGAACATCCAGCCTGCAGTGTGAAATATCTACCAGGAGGGCTTCCCTCTGGGGAGAGAAGAGAGCAGAGTGGACAGCCAGCTGTGATCTCTATTCTGTTCTCTTCAGTGTAACCAGGCTGGAGAGGAAAACACAGCTCTTCATTACACACTGCTGCACCATGCAGGAAGGTTCACCATCTGGCTACTTATCTCTCTTTCATTCTCTCTACCTCTATTTGTTTTCCTCCACCTTGTTTTCTCTGTCTCTTATTTAAGAAAAAAGATTGAGAACAAATGAAAAAGAGAGGGAGAAATAACAAGGTGAAAAGAAAGAGAGGAAGAGAATGAAAAGAGAACAAGGAGACAATGAGAGGGAATGAAGAGGACAGGGTGGATAGAGGAAAGAAAATAGAAAAACTAAGCAGAGGAAAGCTAAGAACAAAGATAGATCCTGAAAAAAAAGAAAGTTAGACAACAATAAAGGGTAAGACATTTTTGTACTTTTTCTCTCTTGTTCTGTCTCTATCTTTCTTTTTAATTCTCTCTCTCTCCTTCCCTCCCTCGCTCCCTAATGAAGTTATCTTTCTTCCTCTGTCACGATTCTCTCCACTCCGGGTTTCTGTCTGATAAACAAGACTTGGCAGCAACTAAACCTTAAAGTAAAAAGAAAATTTCTGCAGTCTGCCGGGGAAAGAGAACGGCTGTTTTTATTTCCACCACTCTCAAGTACACTTTTTATCATCTGGAGTTCTTCAGCTTAGAATGTGAAGGAAATGTCACCTCTACTCCAACCACATAAGGTCTTTTGTAATGTCTGCGACACCTTTGGCTTGACAGAGTTTTCTTACATCGTTTCCAACACTACGAGATGAAAGATGCCAATGGCTGTGGTAGATAAGAAAAACCACCTGCTCACCACTGCACCTGTATGTACCCTGGCTGAATTCCCAGCAGGGGGCTTCCTCATTGACAGTAGCAATGTTAAAGGGACACTTAACCCCAAAATATAAGATAGATATTTTTCTTTTAGCCTGTAGTGCTATTTATCAGTCGTATCAATTATTTTGGTGTCAGAATAAGGTATCGGCCGTAGAGATGTTTGCCTTCTCTTGAAAATAATGGAATTAAATCACACTCTGCTTAAAGTGCCAAAATAAATACATTTGACAAACTCAACAGCAGTGGGTCTTTAAAAAAATCATGAACCGGTTACTCAAGATAATCCACAGACCTTGTTGTGAACAGTTTCATGTAGGAACTATTTTCTTTTTATCAAACTACACCCACAAACCGTATCACTGCGCAGAAGGAAATGTGCATGTACTCAATGGTGGCCCTGACACATTAGATGCCTTAGGCAAGCCTCCCCCCAGCTTTTGTTGTTTTGACATGATAACGATACAGCATGTTTCAGGGTTCATGTGACAACGGATAACTCTACCGGGGGGCCTGGGGGCAACAGGAACCCAGAAAAAAACGGCCTCTTTATAATGTAGTAGGTTTTGTTATACAGTTATGTTGTTGTGGCCTTATGTTATATTTCAAAATAATAGCAGTCATAGTACTAGTAAAATATGGTAAAAGATAAAGTTGTTTTTTTTCTTCCCCCATTTGAGCCACTCCCTACGGATGATGGCACCATTTACGCCAGAATTCCACTGGATGCATGTCCGTTGCAGAATGGCAGTGCTGGTTATTCGCTGCGTGCTCTGCCGTCTGTCAACACCCACCGGCTGCATTTGCTGTGCGTAGCGGTGTAGCTCCGCCGGACAGCGGGAGTCACGAGGACCCAGGAGATCTTGCAAATTCACGCATAATCACGCGATATAACAAGATGTAGTTTCTATAAGCAGAACCACAAAACCAGAGGAGTAGTAGCAAGACATCTCGGTGCATCTCCATGATTAACATCTCCTCATCCATGGTGTCAATGGGGTGAAATGACGTCTGAAAACCTCTGACCTGTTGACTTCAGGCCTGCCTCTGCCCATTATGATGTTTTTTTTAAGGTGCAGGGCAGGGAAATATGATCCGCCGTGAACACTGTGTATTTTATTTTGAAAATTAACCGGATGTTTTATTGTGTTTCTGTGCACGACTTCCCGGCAAAAATAGAAGTCCTACGTATCTGTTGCAGAGAGCTACAGAGTGCCACAGCTGTGACGGAGCCGGAACGCAGCACAGCCGCAGCCAGTGGAAACACACACATTGACTAGAATTGAAACGTATCAGCTCTGCGGAGCGGAGATGCAACCAACACGCATCTAGTGGAATCTGGGGGTTAGCATTCACCTATGCTGCCTGTGCCACGGGCCGGCACTGCACCCACTGTTAGCTCACCTTGCACCACTACAGCTCAGCAAAGGAGGACACCATGAATGTTTACATCTCTTGCTGTCACAAGCATCAGCCTCTTGTCCATGAGTAGATGCACACTTCCTTCTGCGTGGTGATACAGCTGGCGGGAGTAGTTCAGTAGAAAGAAAATAGTTCCTACAACTGAGAAATTGTTTTCATCTGTGGACAAAACTAAAAATGACATTGTCCTACAATGTTTGAATTAAAGCAAGCATTATCAACTATCAGCACATTAACAGCCATCTGTATAATTGCATGAGATTATCACATGATCACATAGTGAGTCTAACTCTGCGTTATGTCATATAGTGAACAAGGACCACACTTCCTAGGACTTTCACCACCAGGCAACAGCATGATCTCCACCAGCAGCCACACACATGCTTAAACAGACTGCTCTTCTAATGATACAACATATATATGCACGAAAATGATAAAACCTAAGCTTCAAAACATAAAAGATACCAATACATTACCATACTTTACACCAACAAACATGCAAAACCCTCCCAGGGAGAGTCCAAAATGATAAGAGGAAATAAAGCTAGTGGAATTGATTCACATTCCTGTTTTAAAGAATATTGTTTGGATTATTAAAACATTAAAACATATTTACTCCTAATAAATAACTAATAAATATACATTCACACAACCTTAGGAGGCATTGGAAAAGTAAATTATATATTTTAATGCAACTGTTCACATAAAGCTGTCAAAATAAAGAGTCCTCACAGGATTTTACAGGAAATTGTATTACCCTGTTCTTAATTTAGTGCAACATACACACTACTGCATTCACAGTCTGACTATAACCAGCATACCTGGTGTCCCCTGTGTAGTGACCCACTTCTGTCCACACTACATAAAACTCTATAGGTTTGTTTATTCACTCATTCATTCATTATCCTGTTCAGGGTCACTGTGGGGCTGGAGCCTATCCCAGCTGACACTGGGCAGGAGGCAGGATACACCCTGGACAGATCGCCAGACCAGCACAATAGTTTCAGGTTTTTCATTAAAGTCGTCTAAAAGGCCAGCACTATCAACACTTTGTCTTCCTTGTAATATTCTGACCCCACCGCCAGCCTTCCTGTCCCCTCTCTTTCTGTTTGTAGTTTGTGTTTGTTATAACCTCTGTGTGTCCTTGTGGCATGCCTGTGTGCGTCCTGCACATGTCCTGGCTGCAGCTGGCTTGTGTGTGACCTGTTTGTGCAGGTCACACACTTAAAACAAGCTCAGCAGCATCCTGTCTGGCCAAAGGAGGACTACAGTGCCACTGACCTCCCCCCTCAGCTACTTCATAAGCTTGTGCACACACACACATCTGCTCATTTCAGCTGTCGTGTCTTCTTCCGTAGGCGCCTGGTTGAAGTCAGAGGAGACGGTGGCGATGAAAACGAAGAGAGCTGACTTTGCTGCTGCTTTCCTGCGTGGACGGATGATAGTCGCAGGAGGACTTGGTGAGAGGGATACATTGTGAATTTTACTGCATCCATGTTACATAACTCATGGCCGAACAATCCTATGGGATAAAATAACCTACTTATAAGTCTTAATATGACTCAATGTGTTTGTCAGCAAGTTCAATGCCTGTGACAACGAAAAAATCCAGTGAAATCATGATATTTGTCAGGCTCATGCTTATAAAATTAAAGTAACCTGTTGCATTTATTGTTTTAATAAAATTCTGACAAAATCAGTCATTTATATCCTGGTGCATTAATGTTGTTAAGATTTCCTGTGAAATATGAACATCTCCTAAGAACTTCCCTGTATGCCAGTATACAGCAGTAAAACAATAGGGAATCCTGACTACCTTTGATGTCTGATACCTCTTAATGTGAATACATTCTCAAGGTCATGAGCCGTCTGCACTGGACACAGTGGAGGCCTTTCATCCTCAGAAGAAGAAGTGGGAGAGGTTGGCTCCAATGACCTTTCCCCGATGCTCCACCTCCTCCATTGTCATCAGAGACCGCCTCCTAGTGGTGGGAGGAGTTAACCAGGTACACTTGTGCTAAATTCAACTGTAAATGTAACAGTGTATAATTACAGTCAGGGCTGCCTATGCACCAAACCTCAGCCCACTTAAAGTCTCCTGGAAAGGATACCAGCTATTGGCTATATAATTCCGATGTGGCAAAGGTAGAGAGAACTGGAGGGGGTGATTAGGAGGTATGGCAGACACCATGTCACCATGTATGAACTCTCCTGTTGAGTATTTTAACAATATACAGTTGAGGTCAGTAACAGCCAAGTTTATTGTTCAGATGTTTAAAAGACAGAACTAAACTACTCTTAGCTACTCTACTCACTTTCTTTTAATTGTTTCATCAGATCTTTTGCGTGCTGACACCACAAATCAGAGTTTCTACTTTCTGCTACTGTTGCTTTTCTGGCCGACAGGTGGTGCAGGTTGGACTGAGACAGCAGGTCCAGAACTGCAGGTCTGGACACTGCTGACACTGCGGCTCTGTCACTGAATAATAGTGTTTGGGCCTGGTTTCAAGTGCTTTGCATTAATGACACTGTGTCCTTGTTTTCTCCTGTTGAGACACCATTGCAACAGTGATAATTACTTAATTTACACCATAAGCCACATAGCTTTATTTGTATCAGCTGCACCAGTCTTTAAAGCTACAGTTGGTAAGTTTTATAAAAATAACTTTTTGTGGTATTTGCCGAAACTATCAAAATATACCGACAGTGATTCATGAAACAGTTAATCTGTGAAAAAAAATCAGGCTCCCCCTCCTCTTTGTGTTGTTTCTAATGACATTTGCAACTAGTCAGTGCCAAAGAGTCTCTAACATAGCTGTCAATCTTGTCAGTCATGTCGATCACCGCCCGTGATGTCAAATATGAATCAAGATTCTGTAACTGCATTGCGTGTTTTTCACCTCAAATGTTTTTAGAAACATATTTCAGTGTACTGTTTAGCTGTAAAATGAGAAAGTTTGCTCCGGCCTGTGGGTGGTGCAGAGTTTGGGCTTGACTGTTTTCAACGTGGCGGATGGATCACAAACTTCCTCATTTTACAGCTAGTTTGACAGTTTGACAGCAGTACACGAGCAGTGATAGACATGATTGATGGCTGTGTTAGAGACTCCGTGACTCTGATTGGTTGTCTTCGGTCAGACAGTGGATTCTTGAGATGCAGTTAAGAGCACTATGAGGAGGCAGAGGAATATGATTATCCGTCTCGTGTACACTTTCAGCAAATGCGACAAAAAGATATTTTTACCGAACTGACCAACTGTAGCTTTAAAGACTAGTGCAGCTGATGCAAATAAAGCTGCCTATGATGAACAACATCAGGTAAGTGATACTGTACGCGACAGTGTCTCAACAGAAGAAAAAAATGACACAGTGTCATTAGTGCAAAGCACTTGAAACCAGGCCCAAACACTACTATTCACTGACAGAGCCGCAGTGTCAGCAGTACTACAGTGTCAGACCTGCAGTTCTGGACCTGCTGTTTAAGTTCAACCTGCACCACCTGTCGGCAAGAAAAGCAACAGTAGCAGTGAGGAGAAATTCCATTTCAACAAGCAAAAGATTTGATGAAACAATTTAAAGAAAATGAGTACAATAGTCTAGACTAACTTCTGTCTTTTAAACATCTGAACTATAAACTTGGCTGTTCCTGACATCAGTTGCATATTGTTTAAAAACTCATTAGAAGATTGAGTTTGCTCAGTCGCCAAGAAACTGCAGATGTTCATATTCTCATCAGTCAAAACAGTGAGAAGAGCACAGACAAAAAACAGAGAAATCTCACTTTGGAAGAAAATTGTTTCTGTTTATGTTGGACCCTGTTGCACATAGTGAGAAACAGACTGAGAAAATACCAAGAGCATTTTCAGGGCTAAATATTCTGAATGTTAAATCTTGAAACATACACACAAAGAAAACAGTAGCCACAACAATCCTGCAGCTTTGAACTTGCAGCAGCGGTTATGGCACTTTGCTCACCAGTAGGTGGCAACAAAATTAAAAAGGAAATGATCAGAGAATGACTGAACAGCTTCACCTGGTGGACAATCTGCAGCCTGATAAAAGTGAGTATATGCTATAAGGTGCTTCATATCTAATAATGGCCAGTACAATATTTCTTAACTAACTATTTTTATATCAATTACTCTGTGTTGCACTGAATTTGTGAAGAAAACTGTTTTTCTTTCCTGCCTCAACACAGACAAAGAATCCAAAAAATGCAGAAAATACTTGATAAACTGAAGTCATAGGCAACTGTGTTTAACAACTGCCAAACTGTACCAAAACATCATTTTACAAACTCTCACAGAGCTTCTACAGTATAATCTCAAGTTTCATTTATCCAGTCACATTATATGTGTGTCATGTATTCCTTCAAAGGAAAGAAACTGAGAATATGTCTCAATGATTTTGTTTTGTTTTTCAGTTAAATCTTCCAGGTCTCCACTGAGTTTTGTTTGAGTGTTTGCACACTAATGTTGAAAAGTACTTTGAAAGCTCTAGTTGGTAACTTTCATGAAAATAACTTTTTGTCATATTTGTTGAAACTATAACTATATCCACACAGAAGTCCATGTGACAGATAATCTGTTAAAAAGAGTTTCTTCATATTCCTTGTAGTGTTTGAAATGGCATTTGCAAGAATCCGCTGCAGATAAACAAAAAATCAACCAATCAGAGTCAAGAGTTCTCTGAAGCAGCTGTCAATCATGTCAGTCATGACTGCTGGTAAACTGCGGTCAAACTGTCAAACTAGGCAGCGCTGATCAATATGAATCAAAACTGTGTTACAGCATTCCTTATTTCTCACCTCAGATGTTTCCAGAAGTGTTTAGTGTACTGTTTAGCTGTAAAATGAGAAAGTTCGTGACCTGGCCGCCATATTGAAAACACAGCTCACTAGCTGGAGCAAACCTCATTTGAAAACTGAAACAGTACACTAAAATATGGCTCTCATTCATATTTGATCAGTGCAGCCTAGTTTTAAAGTTTGACCGAAGTTTATATGCAATGATTGACAGCCGCGTCAGAGACTCCTTGGCTCTTATTGGTCATGTTCCTTAAGCTGCAGTAGGTTCTAGCAGGTGTCATTAGAAGCACTATGACGAGGAAGAACATGTTTTTCTCACTCATTATCTGTCTCATGTTCTACTGTGTGGATGTAGTGACAGTTTCAGCAGATTTGACAAAAAGTTATTTTCATGAAAGTTATCATCCGTAGCTTTAACTATGTGAAGCACTGGTGTCCTGAAATGCAGTTTTTGTAAACATCTCCCAGCCAGACAGACACAATATTTTTCATTTATTTAAGATATTAATATTAAATAAAATGTCAGCATGGAAATATGTCCGACCCTCAGCCACCAGTCTTTTCTTTAAATCTCTATTTCTTTCAGGTTCCCAGCTCGGCCCATGAGATCCTGTACGTAAAAGAAGAAGAGTATCTGTAGCCTGTCGTAACTGACACCAGATGAATGCAGCAGATCAACGATTCCACTTCCTCTTCTCTGTACGACCCTCCTGATCAGACTGTAGTGCAATATATAGGAAGCATTTAAGAATCTCAGAGAGACGGAGTGT
Source organism: Epinephelus fuscoguttatus (assembly GCF_011397635.1). Lineage (NCBI taxonomy): Eukaryota > Metazoa > Chordata > Actinopteri > Perciformes > Serranidae > Epinephelus > Epinephelus fuscoguttatus. Next base: position 39,875,434 of record NC_064752.1, read on the forward strand.
GAGCGATAGTCCCCCGACTTTGTGATGTAATGTAACAGACAACACTGCCCCCTGCTGGGCCGTGCTGACACTGAGCCACACATGTATGCACAAACATGCACAATGGAGGAGCTGGCTCTTTCTTTATACCGACTTATGTTTCTTGATACTTTTAGTATGTGACACTTCTGTGTTGTACGTTGCAGTGCATACATGGAGAAGAAACTATTTTGTAGCGTATATGTCTTGTAATGTAGACAGAAGACCTATTTTATTGCAAATATGCATTTCATGTTTTGTTTTGTGTCTCTGTTCATGCGTTTATTAATGTGAGCTTGCTAGCAAGTGAGCATATGTAGACAGTGTGATTTCCTTATAAGTTATTAATTCAGTTTGGTGACATAACTGCAATATTTGTATATTATTTAATATTACATAGCAAAAAAAAAGCCTCACCAGAAAGTGGGTAATGTTTGGTTAAACTGTACTGTAACAACATTTGCACTAAAGCAATTAACAGTGAGTGAGAGTTGATTTTATCATTAATAATTTCTGGTGTAATGTACTGTAATAATTACACTGAGAATGCTGTACTATCACCCTGTAACAGTGCACATTTGTGGATATGAAAATATGATTTAATACATTGCATATATGAAAAGAGACTGTATTAAATGACAGTATGTTGTTTGTTTTAATACCAGACAGCTGATTTAGGCAAAGAAATGGATTAGATCAATTGTACACATTTTATTCCTGCAGCAATACAAGTTTTCTTTACTCAGTGTTTCATTAGTGCAACACGTGCTGTGCTGTAATAATCATCAGTTAACACCTCACACAGGCTGTGATGTTACAGATTTGTTTTTGTGACTTCAGAGGTATTACCGTGTGTTGTCATTGTAGTCAAAGCCAAACTTGTGTCCCTTTGGCTCAGGCTGTTGTGTAACAGGTGACTAAGCTGTGTAATATTTCATTGTGTTCATTGTGATTTTATTTCATCCTACAGCATGATCAATTTCTGATCCGCCTTACAGCCAATCATGTCGTGTAATATTGAGGATATGAGTAGTCACTTTCAGTGGAATAAATGAAATCTGTAGTTTGTACTGCACTTGTTTCTCCACTAGATGGCAGCGATTACACACATGGATCCACACAGCACAAGAGGCCTTCACTGACTCATGACATTGTCTGTGTCCCAAATCATTCACTCATTCACTCCCCCCACTCACTATTTAGGGAGTTCTATGTAGAAAACTATACAGTGAGTAGTGAGTGATTTCAGACACAGCCACTGTCTTTGGTTCTCCAGACTGAAACAGTATAAATATCATCATAGTACATACACAGGTATGTTGTCATTTTCTTTATTGTTTTTCAATAGAAATGACACTTTAAGCTACGTCTAAAAAGTCATGAACTTAGAATGTACATTATGTACATTACAATACTGAGATGGGGGAAAACGGAGAAAAAGTATTAATAATCATTCACTGAATATTTTACTTTTGTTCATATACAGTAAGTGGCTCTAATGATGACAGAAGATTACCAGTAGACAGTTTACATCACTAGAGTTATTTTTGTGCAATGTGGATTCCTTCCTGGCCTTGGAATAGTGGACCAGCTCTTTCCCCATACGAGGCTGCTGGAGGGGTCTTGGGAGTTTGCCCATCCAGTTTACATATGCTTTCTTGACTTGGAGAAGGCTTACGAATGTGCCCCTTGGGGAGCCTTGTGGGGGGTACTACACGATTACGGGGTACCAGGCTCACTGCTATGACCCATCCCGTCCCTGTATGACCAAAGTGAGAGCTGCCTCCACATACTCGGTGGGTGCTGGCCTCCACCAAGGTTGTCCCTTGTCACCGATCCTGTTTGTGATTTTCATGGTCAGGATCACAAGGTGAAGCCAGGGGGAAGAAGGGGTCCGTTTTGGGGACCTCAGAATCTCACTGCTTCTTGCAGATGATGTGTTTCTGTTGGCGTCATCACACCATGACCTCCAGCATGCACTGGGGTGGTTTGCTGTTGAATGTTAAGTGGTCGGGATCAGAGTCAGCATCTCCAAATCTGAGATCATGGTTCTCTGCCATGGGAGAGAGTTACTGCCTCAGCAGAGGAAGTTCAAGTATCTCGGGGTCTTGTTCACGAGTGAGGATAGAATGAAGCGTGAGATGGATCGGCAATCTGCAATGATGCAGGCGCTGCGCCAGATCATTGTGATGAAGAGGGAGCTGAGCCGGAAGGCAAAGCTTTCGACTCTGGTCCATCTACGTCACAGCTCTTACCTATGGTCATGAGCTCTGGGTAGTGACCAAAAGAATGAGATCGCAAGTGGCCGAAATGAGTTTCCTCGGAGTAGAGCCGCTGCTCCTTCGCATCGAAAGGGGTCATTTGAGGTGGTTCAGGCTTCTGATCAGGATGCCTCCTGGGCGCCTAGAGCCTAGAGGTGTTCCGGGCACGTAACACTGGCGGCAGACCGAGAACACTCTGGAGGGATTACATATCTCATCTGGCCAGGGAACACCTTGAAGTCCCCCAGGAGGAGCTGGAAAGCGTTGCTGGGGAGAGGGATGTCTGGGGTGCTTTGCTTGATCTGCTGCTCCGGTGACCTGGCCGCAGATAAGCAGATGAAAATGGAGAATGGGTGGATGGATGGATTAGCTATTACTATGTAGTGATGTGGTCAGACACCTGGATTGTAGGTAGTGGAAAGTTTTGCACACTAACAGCTCACACTTATGTTGTGTGTTTATGGCTGTTAAATGAATATCACAGGTTCAAAAAAGAAGACAGGTCCAAGGTTTTCTCTAGCAGTTAAAAAGCTTTTAATCACATAACTAATGGTGAAATACTAAAAACACAGGCAATGCTGGTACATGTTGAGATAGAGTGGGGTTACAGCCTTCGTGCAGCGTCACAAACAGCCTTGTTACAGGCTCTTTGTTCAATACTTTGGTGAGCAGTTTGTCATGTGTTTCAGTGTGTGACTTGGTGACAGCTGACTGAGGAGCAGACTGATGGCTTTGGATGCAAAATGCATCACTTGTATTTCAGAGAAAAACAAATCACAGATGTGTGGTCTCTTTTTTAATGAGCCTGCCACTGATAAATAATTCATATAAAATCATATACTGCCACAGTTTCTTTTTCCACTCCATGGTTTGTCTCAACTCGACATTACTCGACCCACTTTTAGCACCAGTAATTTTCTCTATGTGGTTTTCCAATGCAGGTAGTACCAGGTAAATGTAGGTGGGACTCTTATATGACTGAAACTGGCATGGCATCATAACACTGGATCCTTTCATCAACAAGCAAACAGAGAAACGTCTGCACTTTGTCAGTTGAGTGGTTTGGCGGACTGTTTTTACGAAATCGGTGTTGAGTGAATTTTAAAAAATGTAGTTGCTATTGACGGTAGGTTGGCTATTTAAATGTGGCAGGTTTGTGCAGGATGTCCTCTATTGATCTAGTGACAGTTATCTTGACCAGTCAGCCATCTCCAGTACTTAAACTTCATATGGAAATGCAATATATTACATATATGCTGCCATATCAAGACTGATGTTGTCATATTTATTACCTCCATATTAATATTACATACATACATCCTCTAGATATATGAAGACATACGTTTATAACATATATTAAATACCTATAGTAAAATTTGTATATAAACAGACATTTAATTTACATTTATCTATGAAATCTCCTTGCACAGCCACAGATCGTCAGGTGCTGGTAGGCAGCAGGAACATGAGTCATAAGATATGCAAAAAAAATCAGTCAGTGTGCAGAGGATTTTTTTGCATATCTTACATTTATCTATATGATGAAATTCTACACATTATTATATGTTGCTTCTATATATATAAACGATATATATTTAATTTATATTTGCAAATTTATGAAAACAACATATATATATACAAAAATTCTGTGTTCTATATGTTTTTCTTATTGATTTTTAAAATATGTCTATCTTTTACATTTACATAGACTATATGATATTAGCATATATGCTTTGGGATGGATATTTATGTTCATAACATATATGTCTACAATATAAGCATAGATCATGTATGTAAATGTATTAAAAATATCTATATGATCAGTTTTTATAAAGTAGTATGTGTTGTGACCAGATATGTTGACAATATACTGTATATTTATTTGTGAATACAAGTTTAAAACAAAAATATATATTCAAAAATCCTGTCCGCTTATGTATGGTATGGTATATGGTGGCTTCAATATAAGCATTTATTATATATGCAAACAAATAATTTACAGAGACGAATTTTTAGGTCTATGATAGGTGAATACATAAAAAAGTACACGTTGGGGATTTCATTTATGGTTCAGCACTCTCAGAGGAACATTTCAGGCTTAAAGCATGCCATGTGTACTTGCAAGATATATTGCATTGTAACCTGTATTACAGTAAAGAATCATATCTGTAACACAGATGTTTATTCCTGTTAAATATAGATAAAACATATTTTTTGTTTGCCAATCATATACACAGCAGCTGGATATCTTAGGAAGTAAGAACATCAGTTTTTCTGACAATGACAGGGTCAAATCCTGGTTGAGATGAAGAATAAGTAAGATGTACATAGGCTAAATAAGTAACATATATTTAATCTATATATGCACACGATGCTATGTACATGTATGTATATTTATGTGCAGTTTACATATAACACTTTTATGTAAATACATATATGTTATATGTATAGATGATTATGTACGTCGCATATGGGCAATAAATGTAATATACATACATAAACATACATGTTTCTATGGGCCAGACATAAATGTCAAATGTGACTCATAAGAAGCTTTAGCAAAAGTACAGTTATGAAGGCAATACTTTTCAAGCTTAGGCTGTAATTTTGCTTCCCCCACCTGCCATTCACTCCTTGCATGCTCACTCACTCTCTATCTCTAGCTGTATATAATTCAGTATATGTGCATATGTTACATTTCTGTATGGGAGGCACTAGCCACAACTTTTGCCAATGGGAAACCAAATGAGAACAGTTCTAAGCCAGGTGAGTCCAGTCGAGCTGTGTTGGGACCATGCAGTGAAAATGCAGCTTTTTTGCCTACTCACTGATTTTCATACATCTTGACATTAAAGTATCCAGAATGAGGGGGCACCTGTCAGCAAACAGCATGAACTCTAAATATGTTGGCATATTTATTTCATGGTAATGCTACTTGTTTCTTTGTCTGTGCCCTTAATGTAGCTGCCATTACCTACTGGAATTTCATAAGGCATGTGAGCAAGCTAGGCAGCTAACTATCTAGAGCTGAAAGATGTCTATCAGTGTGAGTCTCACAATAAAAAATGTTGGGTATCTTTACACAAAATCATCTCTTAACAGTAATTTTACTGCTTTCCAGCAAGTTGCTTTATTTACTGCAAATGTCAAGTAGTTTACATAAATCTGTCAGCTCAGACGTGACACACAGTGTGAAACTAGGCCACAAATACCATAGATACAACCATGATGTCATTAGCTATTGACCTTTTCAAGGTCTTGTCTTGTACAGATGTGAACTTGGATTGCACTACACTGAACTAACTACTGAACTTGAGACAGAGACAGCACAGGACAGATGCAATGTTGATTTGCATGGTGATGCAAACCGATTAAAATGATTTGAATTGGCAAAGTGATTTGTAATTTCCACCTCTACCATTTACTGAAAATATTTTTACTCTATCACAACATTGTAGTGAGGTGTGTTTTCACTGCCTGCTGGGCTCACAACCTGAACTGTAAATTATTTTGAATTTTGCTGTGTCATGCCTATTTCAGTGATATATATATATATATATAGATAGATAGATAGATATAGATATAGTATCTGGGGATGCTTAAAAGCTGCAAGTCATTGGGAAAGGGTCCTTGGCAATCAGCAATGATTGATACACAATAATGTTATACAGCAATAACCACCGCGCTCACAGTGTTACAGCAGGGTTTAGTGATGGTACGTAAGCTCCTGATGTAATGCTTATTCACTGCCTACTCTACATCCACACCGATTTCCTCTGTGATGCTTTTATTGCTGCCCACTAAGGATCAAACTTTGCTCCACAAATGACTCACTGCAAAACACTCACACACACACACACACACACACACACACACGCACGCACACACACACACACACACACACACACACACACACACACACACACACACACACACACACACAGCCATTTTAAACATCATCCAGTCTAAAACGGGGGGTTGATTGCATTCAAGTGGGGCTGGCTGCGTGTTTGTGACCGCTCTCTATGGCCGCTGTATTCCTCGCTGTGTTTTTTCCACATTAACGCGGTCAAACTAATTGCCCTGGCAAAGCAGCAGAGACACACAGAGGGGGTCAGTTATTAGCCTGAACTGGTAACTCCCACTTAACCATTCAGGTAAGAGGAAATAAACTGTACAGTGCGTGACATTCACATTTACACAAAGAAAACAAATTCATCTTTTATGTGTCTTTGTATCAAGGATGAATTGTAATCTGAAAAGAGAGGCAACATATCATTTCAATAAGAAGGCTTGTAATCATATTGTCCCTATTTGTCACAGTGCTGTCTTCATTGCACCTGACACACAGTAAAGGACAATGAGGAAATTGAGGTAATCAGTCAAGAGATTGACTTTCACTGTTCACTTTCAAATAAGTTGTTTCTTTTGTGTCAGTTATCCTGCAGACAATACTGGCTTTTTGTTATGTTACAGGTTTGTGTTTTCTTGGACACTTCCACCTCCACATACCTCAGTCTATCAGCTCTGAGTATCTTTTACACACCTGTTTGCATTACTGAGAGTTTGACAGAGCACACAGGTGTCATCCCATGGTTGTGGGATATTTGATCTGAACACAAGGTTTCCAAACGTGTTACATAATGTGGGGACAAGTGTATTTGCACATTCAAAAAAAAAAAAAAAGTCCACAAGAAAGTCCACTGTGCATGTGTGTGTGTGGGGTGGGGGGGTGGTAGTGGACGGGTTCATGGTGGTGGCTGTAAGGGCAAGTAAGGTATAGTCTGGTCAAAGTACATGGTGAATGCTGGTATCTAACCTTTATGTTGCACACCTTTAAAACTACACAGGTTTGAATGTGTATGGCCCATAACGTCAGTGATTCTGTCTCAACTGTCACACATACAGGTAGAGGACATCTTGCCCATATGGAGCTGCACAGCATAAGCAAACAAGTCCCATATGTACATATGATATTGGTGAGGGTGATCATAAATTAACTCAAGTAAAAGCAGCAATAAAATACTTCATCTCAAATAAAAGGCTTGCATTTAAAATCTTACCAAAGTAAAAGAAGTTTTATCTGCAAAGTGTTTTAAGAAGCATCAAAAGTGAAAGTCTTATGCATAGATATGGCCCACCCACATGAGTGTATGACATTATAAATACTAACATATTAAAGCAGCAGATTGACATTTTGGGAAATATACTCTTGCTAAGAGTTAGATGAGATAATTGATACCACTCTGTCTGCGTGCGTAGTATGAAGCTACAGCCAGCAGCCAGTTAGCTTAGCTTGGTAATAAGAATAGAAACAGATGGAAACAGAGCCTGGCTCCGCCCGCAGAGGACAACACCTCTAACAATCACAGATTATCATGTCATATCTTTTTAATGATGTATACATGTCAATGACTGCAGAATAGTAACCTTAATAGACTGAAGCACAGTGTTTGTTTATAATAATTTACAGAAAACCCCGATGTGATGTACATACAATTAAACGGTGCTGACCAAATGCTGACTCAGCTGATTTGTTTTTAGCCACCTAAAAGAATAAATATTCAACACGGGAGATGCTGGTCTACCGCTGCCTTGATCAGTTTGTGTATAAGGCAAAGCGGTGACAATATTCCAAATATAGCCTACACTTAAAGGGATATTAATGTTTTTACGGGGGTCTTTTTTTTTAGGTGGCTAAAATCTAACTAACTGAAGCAGTGTTTGCTCAGTGCCATTTCCCTTTACGTGACATGGGGATTTTCAACATGGAAGTTATTGTAAATAGGCATTGTGATTCAGTCCATAGACTTCTCACAGTTCCAATTCCTTGGGTCTTATTGTCACTATAAGGTTGCTGGTCAACCAGTGAAGACTCTTGAAAGTGACCTCGCCCTGCTAAGAAAAATAGTATACAGTCTGGCACATAACCCCCACATGAAACCCCAGATTCTGATGAACAAATAAGATGTAGCATGTTTGGGCCCACTTCAAGAGTTTTGGGGGAGCTGGCTGACATAGTTAGGATAGTTGCTTAACCCTGGCTCCAGTCTTGATTTTGAAAAGCTTGTTTGAGTAAACTGAGAGGTTCTATACAAAAAACTCTTCATTATTACTGCAACAATATCATGACCTCATGAGTCTTTGTGTGTGTGTGTGTGTGTGTGTGTGTGTGTGTGTGTGTGTGTGTGTGTGTGTGTGTGTGTGTGTGTGTGTGTGGACAAATACAGTTGTATCTCTGGATGAACTGAGCATAGGGTTTACATATTTTTTGCTTTAGGAAAATTTTTATGAATTACTTTTACAAAACATTTAGTATTAGTATGTTAATAATATGTAGTAACTGTTAGTATCTTAATTTTTAACAAGAGGGATGCCATGTAGCTTTGATTTTTTTTGTATGCACACATCATCAAATATGACAGCAAAGATGTGCAAAATTAATCAAGATAAAGAAAAATGGCATGACCTATACCTGCTGCCTTTAAAACACAAATAATGCAGTAGTATTGCTATTGCAATACAGACAAAAAACATTTTAGAGTATAAATAAGAGTAGTTCTGAAATAGCTGTGAAAATTAATCTTAGGGTCACTCTTATCCTATAGACATTTCCTTAGCCAGTTATAATTTCTCCTTACCTGTGAAGCCTTGAGCTGATAATTGGTGCTGCTGTCAGGTCCCTGTCCTGATACCTGCCTGGTTTCTCCCTGTCCCTCTTCTATCTATTGCAATAATATAGATAATAAATGTGCAAAGCAAAATTCATAAATAGAATTAGGAATGGTAGTGGTGACATAGCTGTGGAATTAACCTCAAAGTCACTTTTATGCTATAGATATTTTCTCTCAACCAGTTATAATCTCTCCTCACCTGTGAAGACCCATGATCATCCTTGCTGGCCTCTGGTCCACTGTCTCCTCCCTGACCCTGCTTTTTATATTGTGGCAATAAAGACTAAAAAAATATGTGCAAAGCCATAGTGAGCACAAGTTCTGCGCAGAAATTAAGGAGGAGTGGGTTTATTCCTAGCATGAAACTAGCTAGCAAGGTATTTAACATAGGTAACAATAACATTGGTGTTCTTGTTAACTAGCTTAACTTGCTATATTGGCATCTATTAATTAGTCATCATTTAGCTAACATTATCTACATGCAACAGCATTACTCCACTAACACGGTTTATTTGCAAGAAACTTTGCAAGGTTTTCTGCTTCTTGCTGGTTGGTTTGCTGAACATAGTTAACACACAGCAGCACTGCCCAGCAATTGATTCTGATCAACAACATGACAGCATTACATCCATGCCTGCACACACAGATTCTAGATTGACAAGGGGGATACTTTTTGGTCAATTTTCTAAGAGGGGCAGAAGTAGGGGGGTGGGGAAGAAGGGAATGAGCCATTGGCCTTCCCATTTTCACCCCTTGCCTACGTTTGTTTTACGTCACGGATGTAGGCTAGCATGAAATACTTAAATCAAGTATGAGTATGATAAAGTTGAGTAAATATACTTAGTTAATAACCACCCTTAGGGTATGAAGAGTTTAGTAATGAAATGAATTTCTCATACAGGACTGACGAGTCTGACTCCAAACAGTGTCTTGCTTAAAAAGAAAGGATGAGTTTAAAGGAAAACACACACGTGTACCAAAATAAATAAAGAGTCATCACTTGGATGTGCACACCCATTCCCAGCAGCAGTTTACGTTTTCCTCCACCCATTCTTCAGCCTCCAGTTACTGATGTTAATAAAGGAACATCATAATGCTTTTGCATACAGTATTTACATTACCAGCAGCCATTTTGTCTCAAGTTGTTTTTTGTCTCTCCTCCATTACAGGCAACCATTTTTAATATTCTACAGAAATCGACATGCCAACCTTCATAAACCAAGCTACATTCAATGAAGTCCTTGCACATAGATTTTGTTACCGTAATCTTATACATGAAAACCAGTTGTATCCTCAAAGGTACAAAATAAAAATCTAAACACTGCAGCAGACTTTGGCAGAAGGGCAACAGTAGTGAAAAGTGTACAACATTTGTAGCGATAGACTAAAACTTGAAAAAACCCTGTAATGGTCCTTTAATATAAGGCCTCCTCTCTGCAACAAACTATTTTTACTCCATTTTCCAATTTTCCATCTCTCTATTATGTTAGGATGATGTCCGTTTTGTTTAATGGGTGAGCCATGTGCTGCCTGTAGGAGGTTACTCTTCACCCACCCAAACTCTCACACACACACACACACACACACACACACACACACACACACATAACACGTACGCACGTATACACAAACGCACACAAACACTCCTACTAGTGCACATACAAGGACAGGGCAGTTAATCGATAAGACTGTTTGTTATTCTCTAACGCCTAGCAGGGTCTGGACGTTGCAGAGTTTCTGTCTGAATAAGTAACTTCTTTAATCATCACACTGCTTCTTCCCTGTTTGAAGCCTGAAACATTGACTGTATGCTGTTTTTGGTGGCAGCAAGTACAACATACCTTGGAAGGTCACATTCATTACAAGGGCCCGGGTCACTTTTCATCTGCACTCTGTGATCCCAAAATGTAATGCACAAATAAAGAATACAGAAAGTGGAATCATATTGAAGGGATCCTTAAATGGGGTATTTAAAATCGAATTAACTAGAAGGTATGTTGCATGAATACCCATGATGTATACAATGTCATAATTTGGTGGCAGGTTGGCTCACTCAAAGTAATTTATTTCCCTTAAAATGTTTTGTTTTTACATTTGACATTCTGTATTAAGAGCTTCTTTACTGCTCATGTTCTGCTCCAGTAGGCAAGTACTCTAAGAACACAAGTTAGCATAGCTATGAAATATCCCTCTCATCTCAGTCTGATTGGAGTCTCCCATGATCTGCATGGTGAGGGTCACATGCCAGAGACAGACAAAGGCATGGTACACTAAACCTTTCAGCACCCTCGCAGGACAACTAGACTACAGTAAGGAAATGGCAAGACAAAAAACAATAGGCCTAAAGCTCTATGGGAAAGGTAAAAAGCTCTGACTGTAAAAATGACTTTGCATGTTTGCATGTTCTTCCTGTGTCAGCGTGGGTTTTCTCCGGGTACTCTTGCTTCCTCCCACAGTCCAAAGACATGCAGGTTCATTGGTGACTCTAAATTGTTCGTAGGTGTGAATGTGAGTGTGAATGGTTGTCTGTCTCTATGTGTCAGCCCTGTGATGGTATGGCAACCTGGCCAGGGTGTACTCCACCTCTTGCCCAATGACACCTGGAATAGGCTCCAGCCCCCCCGCGACCCCTAACAGAATAAACGGTTACAGAAAATGAATGAATGAATGTGAAAAATGAACTTTTTCCTTATTGCTGGTCTTTTTTTATCTCTAGAGAGTGCTGCAGGAATGAGTCCTTATTCCAGGAAATGAGTTAGCATTTTAGCACTTAAGGTTCCCTTGTCTCAAAGTCAGTAGGTTTTTGGTTAGATGCCTGAAATAAGGTCTGTGGTTAACACAAGCTTTAGAAACTTTATGTTATGTCAGAAAATACCCCTCTCTGAAATTCTGAAGCTGTTATGTATCTTTAAAAAGGCTGTTGCTAACAGGTGGCTAAATGAGACCACAGAACGTCATTATACCAAATAGCCTCGTTGTGGTTGTGACATTAGGTCCATGCAGCTGTAGTGTAGTTGGTTTATAGCTTAACATTAGCCTTTTACTTCTGACGATTGCATTCCATACTGAGAGTGCAGAGTGTTGTTCGCTTGTAAAGATTAAAATGTTTGTTTATCAAAAAGTTGTGTTTAGTTCAAAGTGCTGTATGTAACTCTGGAAGATAACTGATAGTTGAGTCTCATTCCCAGGTCATCAAATACCAACACTTTGGGTTGATGGTTTGGTTACAGACCCAAGGTCTTGTGATGTCCTGAAAATGAGACTCATCAATTAACTATCTTTCTGCAGAGTTAGCTTACATACAGCACTGTTGAAGCAATATTTTATTGCTATAACATTTAAATTATAATTACAAAAATAAACCAAATAAGGACTTGTAGTGAGCCAGTGTCTCTCCAAACTGTATTATATTACATCCGTCTTACTATATCTTACTATATAATGACGAAAACTCTGTGTGTCTATCTGTGTGTCTGTTCCACGTTTTTCTCCTCACTGACATGGTCAATCCATGTGAAATTTGGCACAGTGGTAGAGGGTCATGGGAGGATGTGAATGAAGCAATATTACATCAGTTGGCCAAAGGGGGGCACAATAGCAACCGATTGAAATTGCAAACTTTGAATGGGCATATCTCATGCCCCATATGTTGTAGATACATGAAACTTTGCACAGAGATGCCTCTCCTCATGAGGAACACATTTGCCTCAAGAACCCATAGCTTTCGGTTATATAGATTTTCCGCCATTTTGAATTTTTGGAAAAACACTTAAAATCGATCTCTTCCTAGGAAGTTTGACCAATCTGCATGAAACTCGGTGAACATAATCTAGGGACCAATATCTAAAGTTCCCTCTTGGCAAAAGTTGGAAAACTTACTAAAACTGAGCTTCTATAAGGCAATGAATATTGCGGAGGGCGTGGCTCATCACATAAAGGTGTATAACATCTCAAGGGTTTCACCCATCACCACACAACTTTGTAGGCATATGACCACACATAATCTGAGGGGACCCCTCCATTATTGACCCCATCAAACAAAATGGGGGCGCTAGAGAGCTAATTTCTTATGAGGCCTAACTGGCATATCGATTTTTACTAAACTTGGTAGATATGTAGAACAGGACGCCTCAAGGTGACTGGAGAAATTTAACTCTAATTGGCAACTGGGTGGCGCTATAACAACAGAAAAATGCTTAGAAATGGCTAAAATGCGACCAATCGCTGTGGCTCCCCCTGTGGCCCAATGTTTTGGTTTTTTTTTTTTCTAATTTTTGGTATGACTAAGTCATGGTATGGTATGCTGAACATAATCACGGAAACTGTCAGTGTGTCATTCTGTCAGTCAGTCATTCTGTCTCTCCCACGTTTTTCTACTCACTGACGTGGTCAATCTATGTGAAGCTGCACATTGGCATTGAGGATTGGCATAGGTAGAAGGTGACAAAGCTACCAGTATGGATGGGTATGGGTATGGACTAGTTATGAGTATTCATGTAGCCTATACAACTTCTGCTTAATCAGATTTTGAAAACCATTAATTAAATACTTTCCACTTTCCATATTACAGTTCTGTTTTCATAAATTTTCACAAACAGAAGGGGCACAGCTCAGACACAATGCTAAAAAGAATAATTAATACTAAAATGTACCCAGACAACACTGAAATTAGCAGATTGGCCTGCTAATGCTAGCTTTGCTACGCACCTCAGGCACATTACTCTTAGCTAGCAGATCATAACGGTCCCTCTGTGATTTATAGATGATATTTTTACAGTTTGCTTTAATTGTTTTCTTCCAAATTAGTTTAGCTAACTTTTGGGGGTTTGTTTGATTGTGTGAATGTTTGTGTTTCTTGCTCTGTCTGACTTCCTTTTTGTGATTTCACTTTGTCTCCACATGTGATCAGATAATGACAGCCCTCTCACTGTGGGATGTAACGACTCTCTGGAGAATAAGGATAGAAGTGAACACTCAAACTCAGGCTTGTCGCTGTTTTCTGCTTCTCCTCTGTGTGTAGGGGAGGGAGGCTGGAGAGCGGGGGAGTGTGTTCGGTGGACAGCCATTCATCCTGAGCTGAGGGAAGGTTTCCAAATCTCCCCCTGACATTCTTCTGGGCTCAAAGAAGCCCCGGGACAGAAGTGGCCCAAAACTGGCACAGACCGCCTCGGCGTTGCCAGGGACAGCCACTCTGGCGAGGCGTTGCTGGGGCCCTGCGCTGTTTTGTCTTCCGTTCTCACCTCACTTCCTGGTTTGGAAAAGGAGGCTGGAGGATCATTAACCACCAGAAGGCCCCCATACTACACTGTACGTCCAGACGTAACCAGACCTCAGGAAAGGTTCACAGGTCTTCATTCAGTTAGCTATTCCTGCTCTCACTGGCAGTCAGTGGCACATTTTCTTTTTTCCACTTTAAGCAAACATCCATCCACTGCTGTCGTCAGGTAGATTTCTTAACCTAAAGGAAAGATTATTCATCTTCAGAGTTACACTGACCTGTTGCCAAATGAGTAGAGTCCCGCTATCTCATGTACTGTCTCTGACTCTGCAGCTTACTCTATAACTTTGGGATTTAAGATGTTACATCATACCCTCTCACTGGATAATTGCTGTCTGATCAGCCATATGGACTTCAACAAAAAGGAAATGCTGTGACTCCATACTTCCTTTACACACAGAAATTGGGAATTTGTTGGATTGTTCCATGGATGTCTGAAGAGAACGGGATCCTTTCATTCCAATGAAATTTGCTCTGTGGCACATAAAGCCAAAAAAGTTCAACTGTAGCATAAAAAACTACCTGGATAGCCAGCACAGCTTCTGCATTGTGTGGCCCATAGTGCAGACGCACTAGCGACTAGAGTCAGCTACTTCCAGTTTAGCTCTCTACTTGAGAGGGGATATCATGCATATAATCATGCAGCTCTTCTAGACTTTCCAAATGTTGTTGGACCAAATGGATCAAATTCAAATTCTGCAACAAATCATTCTGAGGTTTTGATAGTCCAAAAAATATATCAGGTAATGGATGTCATTACACTGTTTGGCTTCTATGGAAATTGGCATCAAAGCCTCCTGGGTTGACTGGGTTGATATCTGCTGCAAATGCACAGTTTGAGAGGCGCACAGAGCTGGAATACAATGAGAAGCTTTCCTTTGCAGTAGTCTGACAAACACTGACCACTATTTACATGGCAGCACTAATGAGATCAGTTATCAGCTGGCCATATTACTGATAAAGAGAACAAACACCGACTTTCAGCCAAGAGAGCAGTGTTCATGTCCCGTGAGATTCTAAGCCAAACCCTATTCTTTTTTTCCAAATCCAACCATGTGTGTTTGTTGTTGAAGGAAAAAAACTTCAATTTGAGGTGTTGTACCAACGTAGTGCATTTATTTTGAAAGAGACTGTATGTAAATGTTAAATTTCCTGTGAAAACAGAAGTGTTGTTTCAAAGAAGACAATGCATGTAACAGGCAGAACTTGATGAGATGTCCCTTGCACGTCGTATGTGGACGTGGAAAGTCCATGACGAAACGTCAATATATGATGAGGTCAGAGTGAGAATGTGTTGGAGTGGAGATAATGCATAGCTCTGTAATCCAGCCTTGGGCTGCCAAGTCATGCTTTATCTTGTTTATTGTGATTAGTTTGTCCAAACAGCTCTGCTTGACCACCGTAGCAGGAACAGGTAACAGAAGGCGCCTCCATCTAAAAGATTTATTACACTGTGATGTCAACTTCACATTCCCTATAGCGGGCATGACTCAACAGAATGTGTTGGTGTATGTATTTTATTAGGTCTTTATAACAACATGATGCCATAACAGAAGTTGCATGAAGGATGTTCTAAGCGTGTTAATACAATGTCTCTCTTTTTTTCTGTCCAAAACACAAAGTCACATAAGAGACTAACCTGCTTAGTTACACTGTAAACTTGCACACAGTCCTATTTTCTTCACAGTAAAGGTGTAATAAACTGCTAATTCAAAATAATATTATTAATAACACAAAAAAAAATCTTTTTGATATCTGTGGTGGATGTGGTGTTGTTTGGCCACGAAATGCAGAGTAGGCTGTGTGAACCAATCAGGACCATGACTTTTGACTTGCATTTAGCAACCTGAGACAAAAGCAGAACGGAAACAAATGAAAAAATGTGAAGATCTGCCAAATCCTGGAAAATCTTGAAAACAAAATGTCTCAGATTTTTTTCTCTCATGTAGGTTATTTTACAGTATTTCAAGATCTCTTAACATCTCTGATACATTAAAATCTAAACTCAGACTGAGCACCAAATTCAACCAATAGATGTGCTCTTTAGCAACCTGTCAACACTTTTATTTTTCCCAGGTTTGTAGGCAGTTGTCTTGGTGGTGTCCTGGGAAATCTCTGAAAAACACATAACTGCCCAGTATTCGTGCTTTGCACTGGAAAGGACCATTGTCCAAGTATTCTTTAGCTGCTTGGAAAACGACTTCAATTTACCAAGACAGACTCACAACGAAATGTGCAAGGCATGAATCCATGTGAACACCCAAGCCCAAGACTTGTGTCTTGGTACAAGACTGAAAACACTTTATACATTTAAAGTGAACCATATATTAGGAGACATCTTTTATACTTACAGTATCCAATCAGTTGATACACATACAAAGAATATCTTGTTGAGATGCTTGTGATGAATATAATAAGACTAGTTTAAAGACATCTCATCTATGAAATACTGTATCATGTGTACTGAATCCAAGAATGAATCCTCTTAGCTCCTGAATCCTCTTAAGGACAACCCGTGAGTTTCCACTCTCCCTGCCTGCATTCCTGCAGGAGCACAGTCATTGTGCAGCACTGGGTCATTACAGCATCTGAAAACACATCCACTGAAGAAATCATATAAAAATACAATGGAAAATAAATCAATTCTTTAAGAAAAAAAAAATGTGTTTGTACATGAAAAAAATAAATGATGTCTGATTTCCATGTAGCTGCTTCAGTTTCAGGGTCCTGGTGCTATGCATGCTGGCTCACTTTTGCACTGACAGGGTTTACCAGAACACATGAAAAGAACTGAGCCTTCATTAATGTCATTAGTAGGCGCTTTTCCTACAATGATAAGTCACAATGTCTGAAGTGAAAAGGACTGTTATACATTCTGAGGTGTCGTGATGCACTTTAAAAATCAATGGACTCTTTCCTTTGATCAGATGCTCACTCCCTGTGAGTTTTACCCTCTTCCTACCACCATATTTAACATACAAAGACTACCAACTGGGGTCCATCTTCATTTAGAAAAATATACACACTTTTCTTTCATACAAATTGCATCGTTTATCCAAAAACCAATTCCAGTAGTAATGAAAAGCTTCTTTCCCAGTCCTTTGATTCTGGTATCCTTTCAATACAATCATGTAAACATGATTTGTGTTATATTTATATGGTGAAACCAACTGCAGTCATTTTGACCTCAATGTAAAATAACTGAAACAAAACCACAGTCATTTAAACTTCTTTGTCCTCAAATACAAAAGTAGACAGAGACCTTGGTATCACCATGAACCTCTGTCAAAATAAAGGTAGAACAAATATGTCACATTTAGATTTTTCAGTTTATGCAAAGTGTAACATGAATGGAGTTTACATAGAACTATGAACTCCTCATGCTACAGGCAGATATAGCACATGATTTGGCTCATGCTATGCTCAGGGCATACTTGCATGTGACAGCAGGAGCAAACATTTGATATCTTCCTGTCTGTGTTTCAGGAGCAAAGGCAACATATTGTCAGAGTAGATTTTCCAGCCAGACATTGGATGTCCACAGCAACAGGTGGAGTTTATTGCTGGGGCTAATAAATTGAATTTGACAGTCATAAAACAGAGTGTATTGTATTGTGGCTCTGAGTTTGAACATCACCTCACCTTAATGCAGAGCAGTATTTAGGGTCGTCGACAGAGCACATGAAGAAATCTGTGTCAACTGCATCTTTGCCTCCTTCAAAATGACTGAATTGAACTGACTAATGAGTGTGTTGAGCGCAGTCTGTACAGTTAGCTTGTATCTTGCTCTTTTGAGATTGATATTTAACATATGTTTTTTTCCAGTGGATGCGTGACCTTCAATCCCATGAGTCTTGTGAGGCCAGCCTTTGGTTCTTCACACGACGAAATCTGGCCACGTGAGAGACTAGTGAATCTCAGCTGGGTCACATCATGCCGGGAGCTGCTCCACTGAAGGCACCGCCAAGCCAAAGACATGTGGTTGCATTTTGGATTTAAAAACTACAGAGAAGAGTTTAACAAAAGCAAAACCTCATGTAAGATGTATAAAATTGAGGTGAAATATTGTGAAAGCAACACAAATCTTCAAAACCATTTAACGAGGCATCACCTAGATATGCAATTTGCAAAAATGTCCAATACCATACAAACCCCACTGGAGAAGGCATTTGGTAGGCAATGTCGTATATAACATCACAGTGCTCTAACTTCTTTTTTTAGAATGTCTGAGGAATGCAGTGATCCGGGAATTTACTTTAAATTTCCCCCACTTCGATACCATTGTGGTTCTCCAACAAGGGCTCCGTGCGACTGTATTCCTTCTAGAGGCTTTGTAATCCAACATAGAACAGCAGTGTTTCTACAGACTAAACTAATAACTCCAACAATTAATGTTTCCTGTGATTATTTATCCATTTATCCATGTTAAAAGGAGTTGTTATTGTTAGCCATTGACTGAAGATGCAGGATTATGTATCCCATGATGCATTAGGTTGAGTCTGTCGACCAATCAGAGGCTGTTTTGCTGACCGGGCATGCATGCTTACAGTGCTAATCCCAAAGGCCATGTGTAATGGAATAACATGACATTCATCTCATCAAAGTACCAGTGAAAAATCTGCTGTTTGCGCAGCAACTGAAGTGATAAGCACAATATTGGGTAGCACAATAAATAATGTGTTTATTATCCTTTGTACACTATTATCCTTTGTACACAAATATATACAACCTTCAGAAAACTTAACAAATCTAGAAATTCAACCTATTTAGCCCCAAAACCAAACATAGGCTATCACAGGCTGATCACATAATCATGAGCTAGTAACTCATGTATGACCCACATATTTGGGAAGGCTTCAATCACTTGACCAGTGCACTAACAGGAATAAAGAAGGAAAAAGTCCATGCAAGGAAGCAGGTTGGGGTGGTTGGGTCACAGAACATAGGACTTTACCCCAGGAGTTGTGTGAAACTAAGTGAACTTTGACTTATTTTAAGGTACATCGTCACCACATATCTTTTCCTGATGTTAACCTATGCCACTTCACTTGCCTAAACCTAAAGACGCTTGACCATGTTTCTTTTCCTAAACAAAGTAACTTTAGTTGCCTAAGCCAAACTTACCAACTTTAAGTATGTAATGTCATTCTCAGGTCACTAATTTGATCATATGAACCGTTGTATGAGGATATGTTGACTATCAACACTGAATGCTGGAAAACAAAAGAGCAGGACACTCACAAACTATCCACCCACCGAACATCATTGCTACATAGGATCTTGCATCTGTTGTGGCCGAAGACCATCTGCAATAATAATCATCTCTAAATCACCCAGCAAGATGACATCCACTCCATGCTCAAGAGATGCAGGTGGACCTGGATTGGCAATGTGCTCAGAATGGACATCAAAGCAACCCTAAGAGTAACTTTATAATGGACCCCAGAGGGCAAAGAAGGGAAGGGAGGCCTAAAAGAAAGTGTGCAGGACAATAGAGAAAACACTTTCAACATTGGGGACCATAGAGAAATTGAACAAAGACAGAAGGAAGTGGGCACCAGCTGCCCAATGCACCAGCCAGTCAATGGGGATAAGTCTGTGTGTCCACATATTTAAGAAGGCTTTGAGGGAATTTCCACGAATTTCACACAAACAACCACTTTGACTCAAGTAGGACTCATTAGATTTTGGTGGTCAAAGGTCAAGGTCTCTGTGACATGAACATGTTTTTGCCCATAACTCAAGAATTCATATGCTTGTGACAAAATTTCAAACAAATGTCTAACAGGATAAAATGATGAAGTGATAACAGTTTATATCCTAAAGGTCAAAGGTAACTTCACTGTGACATCATAATGGTCTGCAAAAACACTTTTCTGTCCAAATACTTAACACCATACCTCAAGAACAGAAGGGGAGACATTTGGTCAGATACTGAATTGGTGACACTGACCTTGGGTGTCCACCTTGACACTGTGCTGATTGTATAGCTCTTCTATTCTGCCAGGTTGTAGATGTGTGTGAAGCATCTATGTTTTAGACAACACATTCTCACTCCGACCTCATCACATATTGACGTTTGGTCATGGACTTTCCACATACAAGCATACACACATGCACATACATACATGCAAGGTACCTTGGATGAGTTGGTTGTTGACGTTCTGGGACACCGTGTCAAGTTCTGCCTGTTACATGCATTGCCTTCTTTCAAGATACACTTCCATTTTCACAAGAAACAAACACACATGGTTGGATTTAGGCATGGGTGCAGATCCCGGGGGGGACGGGGGGGACATGTCCCCCCCAAATTCTGAAAAACACAAATTGCCCCCCCCAATTCTAAATAGCTTAAATGATTGAAATTGAACAAATGTATACAGTAGTATACTGGGAGAAAGGGAAGATGATGAGGAGAAATGGGAATCCGTGAGAGGCGAGAGATGAGAACGTGAGTGGACATAACATGCCTGAGACCCTGAAACTAGAAGTAGCATTAACTAACAGCGAAGCAGTGAAAAGGAGGGTGATGGCTGGTTCCATGTACTACTGGCTGTTGAAGAGAAATAAACAGTAAAGGTAAGCATATGATTCTCTTTGTAGTGCTTTTTGAATGACTTGGTGATGGTGATGAGCCTCTGTGAAATCGTGAAATATGCTGGCAATCTCAAGTGCTCTGTGGGCATGATTTGCGCGCATGCAATTAAAAAAAAATCACAACTGATTGTGTCCCCCCCAAACTTGTCATCAGATCTGCACCCATGGATTTAGGCAACAAAAAGGAAAAAGGAACGGGGTTTGGCTTTAGAATCTTTAGAATTGCGAACACCGTTCTCTCAGGTGAAAGTCAATGTTTGTTGGATCCATCCACCATCCCTCCCTCTCGTCCCGCTCGGACTTTTGCCACCTTAACTTTCGTCCATGTCCCACCGCATTTTCCCCTGACGCCGCTGCACACCTTTAAACTATAACAGCAACGGGCCGTGCATCATGCCGACGGTCAAGGACGCCTTTTTTTGTTGGTTTTTGACACTGCAAGTCACTGCCCTTGTGCCAGATATCGACGACTTCGGAGTGAGACCAGGCTCGTTTAAGTATATGTAGCTTGTAAGGAGCAACATCCATATCTGAAGTGTTGTCAACTGTCATGGCTACATATGAGTCTGGACAGACATGAATGTAAACTGTAACTGCAATTTGACTGGTTCAGAGGCATAAGGCTGTGAAGCAGGAATACTAGTGGGGCTCTGTTTTGGTCTCCACAAACTCCTGAGGATAGTCAGCTCTTTCACTGCTAAATGAGCCACTACGCTCACCAGCTAGTCTCTGTCAAGACAATAAGCCAACAGACACTAAAAAGCTCTGGGTAGAACTGAGGAGAGCTGCAGAGTTGGATGACAATTCACATAGTCCACGGTTACAGCAATATGAAATATTGATTAGTGCAGCTTTTATTTGGCAGTTCTTCCCCAAACATCCTGCACATATTATAGAAGAAAGATATGTAAGATGTTTCCTTTCAGCTAAACAAATCACATCTGTGTTTCTTTTTTGTTCATTCAGCACAATGCTTCTGCTGTGCGAGAGGAAATAAAGAAGACATGAAACTGCAGTGAGACTTTGAATCACAGCCAGTGAATGTATGTTGTAACACTTGGGGTTAAATAATACATGTTAGCTGATACTCTGCCAAAAACATGTCCTGTCCAATCAATAAGTGACAGAGCTGTGCAGCTCCGATGTGACTGTGACTTTTCATTTGTATTTGTTCAACGATTGTGTGAGTGTGTGTGTGTGTGTGCGTGTGCGTGCATGAGACAGAGTTCATATACTGTTTGAAACTAAAAGCAGATTTAATGAGTAGAGGATTACTTCAGCTTTATTGATCATTATTAACAAAATTGGCAGATGAATTAGAAAACCTTGAGAGGCATCTTTGTGTTTCCCAGAGCCTTTGTAATGGAATAACAATCTGATCTTTCCCTGTATGTTGTGTTATTGTATTTTTAACCTTGTTTTACATTATTAAAAATGGGGGGTAGAAATCACTGTGTTATTTTAAACTTAAATCAATACACATTTTATGTATTGCCATGTGTGCATTTGGAAATAAATGCTGTTCACATATTGCAGAGAAGGGTGGTAATTTAAAACCATGGCTGTGTAAAATGTAACTTTCTCTTGAATGTACAGACAGTTGACCTTGTACAGTTGACACCTCGTACTGGTTTGTGTGCTGAGGTGAGTGAGTGTTGACTTACCGGAGATCACAGAGACAGGTCTATCTCCAGTATTTGTCTATAGCCATGGGATATTTACCTATTGTGTGAAAAAAATATCATATAAAGCAGTCAGAGAATAGGAAAAAAACCATTAAAGTCATGTCTTGTCTTTCTTGTAAATCGTGTGTAATGTAATCTTTAACAGGGAAAAAAGAAGGAAACCTTCCTCCCTGCAACAGATGTTGCAACAGATGTATGTATACAGAGAAGATGGATTTAACAACAATCAAATTACATTACAAAGAAACAAAATGGCAAAACAGTTATTTTGCTGTTCAAAATACAGTTTTATAAATTCTCCTTTACAGTGATAGATGTGACAGATGGCTGTCCTTTATTTTTAAGTGAGTGGAAATGAATAGACCTGACATATTAGACTCATTTAATTAACAGTCAGCAGCTGTGAGTCTGTGAGTCAACTTTTGTGTGTGTGTGTGTGTGTGTGTGTGTGTGTGTGTGTGTGTGTGTGTGTGTGTGCAAATGCGGTTCTGATGCCACCCACTCTGGGGGGAACTACCTGCTACTCTCTGTCTGCTGACAGACTTTATTAATGCGATTGTGTCACAACCGTACAAGCTGCAGTCGCAAAACTTTGCAGGGTGTGTAGCTGAGATCACACTGAAGGTTGAGTTTGAATACAAGTGTGGTCTGAGCAAGGGAGGCAGAAGTGTAAGGGTAGGAAGTACTCTATGCCCCCTGGCCCACATATGTGTTATGATTCGGATCACTGTCCTCGTTTCAATCAGTCACTCCCGTCCACTGATCCAGTATCATTAGGGCATACTGAATAAATGTGGTGTAGTTCACCTGTTTCACCAAACTCACTTTGTTCTTGTCATGTGTTTCATTACACCACCTACACCAATTTGATATTGCGGCCACACCACCAAAAAAAAAAGTGGCAGAAATTGTCCTTTATGGTGTACATTATCTACCCTCTATGACCCATAATACTCGAGTGATGATGACAGAGTGAATTTGCAGTGTTGTTACTTCCCTGTTGCTCTAACCTGTAAACAGAGGTCTGTTCCAGGAAACAGTAATCTGTAAATCTTTGTAAGAAACTCCCTTCAGATCTCACAGGATATTACACTGAAAGAGCTGTTTCAGGTTACAACCAGAAAATTTCCATATAACTGAACTGAAAAAAAAGGATGCATGTACACAAGCCCCTCTAAGTTCACAAACAGCTTTTCTGTCATACGTATGAAAATCAGAACAATAGCAAACATTCACTTGCAGAGAATAAAAAAATGAATGAATAACAAGCTTAAGGCCAGCTACCTGTCTGTGAAAGGGTGATGATTCATCACAGGGCATAATGTCACACACATCCCATGTTTTAATCCAAAATTTGAGAGTTACAGTTTGATGATTTTCAGTTGTTTTTTTAAAATATGTGCTAAAGTTCAACATTTTTGGAAATACACCTAAACAAACACACTTATTTGCTAACTTTCCAAGAAATAGAGATCATTGATACCACTTTGATGTTTGTAGTTTGCAGTGGGTATGGAGCTACAGCCAGCAATTGGCTAACTTAGCTTAGCACAAAGACTGAAAACACTCCACAGGTTAAATATATGTTAACATGTTCATTTGTGAACTTGAGAGGTGCAGGTATTTTGTTATCTATGGAAAAAGTCATGCTAACTGTTTCCCACTGTTTCCAGTCTTTATGCTAAGCTAAGTTTGCTGGCTGCTAGTTGTACAACTCATATGTACAACTAGCAGCCAACAAAGTGCAAAACAGTGAGTGAGATTATTTCCCATATTGTCAAACTATTCCTTTATGTTTTCAAATAAACCATTTAATCTCCTGTTAGTTACACAGCATGGTTACTATGCTCACTCTCTGCGTTAGCAACAGGATACATCCATCAATGTCTTAATGTCCTTGAGTAAAACACTGCACTCCAACCTGCTCCAAGAACACATCTTCCTCCAGACCTTTCACTCTCACTCCCCCTGTGCATCACATTTGAGTCAGAGGAATATGCAAAACGAAAAACACATAATTGGGTGAGTAACACAACCACATATTCCAAGTAAGTCACAACTTCCTGTTCACCTACTAGTCTCAGCAAAAAGCACCAAACACATCCACCCTAGATACCACAGTGTGACTGCTTCTCATTCCTCTGTCATTACTGGCTGTTTACGTTGTGGGCAAACCGGTTCAGCTCACCACTCTGCCAGCACGGGTGGGTGTGGATGGATTGCAGCCTCTGCTCTCTGGGCAATGCTGCTGGGGCTGCTGATGCTGAGCCGAAGGACTGTATAGCAACAGGCAAACAGCACAACAAAGCTGCAGGTCCTCTGGGGACATTGTTAGAGCGGCTGCTCTCCTAGGAACAGCATTAGGAGGCTGAGCATGCACTTTATCTCTGAGATAACACACACACACACACACACACACACACACACTGCAAACCCTAGATGATAAAAGAGCTTCAGTATTCCTATAGTACATTATATTATGTAAACATAACAGCTAATCAAGAATCACATTGTTATAAGAATATTTTTATACTATTAATGGAGATGAAAAAAAGTAGTAAAGCCATTAAAAGAGAATAGAAAAATAGAGAAAGAATACCATTCAAGATTAATACATGGTTGTAATAAGTCAATCACCAGTGGTGGAATGTAACTAAATTCATGTACTCATGTGCTGTACCTACGTACAAATTTAATGTACTTGTACTTTACTTGAGTTTTACCATTTACTGCTACTTTATACTTCTACTCCACGACATTACAGAAACATTGTTCTTTTTACTGCACTACATTTATCTGACGGTTGTAATTACTTTTAGAGATTTGACTTGTGAAATATATGATCAGTTTGAAAAAATGTTAAGCATTCTTATAAATCGAATTACATAACAGTTTATCAAGTGCTTAAAATTAGGCCTATCTGAACGGAGTTAAAATACTGCCTACATAAACGTATCAATAATAATATTTCAGTACTATAGGGCCATTTTGCCTCAGGAGTACTTTTAGTTTCGATACTTTAAGTAGGGGAGAGTGGGATCGGTTGGGACGTGTATCGACATGAAATTACCTTCCATTACTCACAGACTACTTGAACAGTGATGAAATAATTCAGCAGATACAGGTGTCTGCTAACATTTTATCAAGTTATTTAGAGTCAAATTCAAATGTGAAAGGCACAATTACCTTATATTAACAATGTCACTTGTTCATGCATTTCTTAGAGAAAAAGAAAACATTTCTAAAATTATAATATTTTAATACATTTCTGAGATATGGAATTTAGCTATGAGACTTAATTTCAGTATTAGCTCAATGTCGTTACCCTAGGCTACATGTAGCCTATAAATCTATAGGCTACATGTAGCCTATAGATTTATAGGCTACATGTAGCCTATAGATTTATAGGCTATTGAGTTTGCTGCATCTTGCAAAAATAAGTAAGTAACAACAACTTGAAAGTTTAATAGTGTGTAGTGATAGTTGATAGTTTAATTTTGCACATTCAAACTATGTTAAAATGCCAGCCTATGTGAAGTTAATTCGGATTACATTCACTCAGTGACTTCACGGTGGGTCTTATTCTATTAGGAAAAGCTTTTGTCTACGTTTTTCCTTTGTAATGACTGTCTGACTACTGTCCCAACTGTTTCATTATATTTTATATTGTGGTATGACTACTTTCACCTAAGTAAACGATCTCAATACTTCCTCCACCAGTCTCTTGCTATGGGTCTATGGCTGAGACACATTATGAGAAAAATATTAAGTATTTTTTGTGAGGAAAACAGTGATTTTCAATAGGTTTCTTTCTTTCTTTGTATGTGAATATTATGCCATGTGAAAACATTTACATCTGCATGGCATGGACAATTACTGAATGGGCCTACTGGGCACAGGCTTCTGCAAAATGTCCCTCAAATCAACATTTATTGACCAGGAAGATACTTAAAATGACCACAAAGAGACACAAAAAGACCCTGAAGAGATGTAAAGAAACTGCAAGAGACAAAATAACTACAAAAATATTTAAAAACAGCCACAAAGAGACACAAATGACCAAAACCAGGCAAAACCACCACAAAATCTACGTTTTTCTACTAAAGGGGAGACAAAAAGATCTTAAAGTGATGCAAAGGAAATGCAAAACGACAAAGACACACACAATGACCACAAAGAGTCACAAAATAATGAAAAAAGACACAAAACTATTATGCAGAGATGCCAAATCAACACAAAGTGACACAACATACAATACACAAAATTATTAGAGACATAAAATAAACAGTCTTGCTCCTATGTAGGAGAGGTGGTGGG
The DNA here is from genome assembly GCF_011397635.1 of Epinephelus fuscoguttatus. Taxonomy (NCBI): domain Eukaryota; kingdom Metazoa; phylum Chordata; class Actinopteri; order Perciformes; family Serranidae; genus Epinephelus; species Epinephelus fuscoguttatus. The sequence continues at coordinate 39,902,264 of NC_064752.1, forward strand.
ACCTTTTGCATATCTGTGCCAGGGGCCCACTGTCTCATAATCCGCTCATGATTCGAGGTCACTTTGGTGTAATTTCCAAACGTAACTTATGTAAGGCTTGCATTTATTTATCCTCTGAGTTGATGGATCATTGACTAAAGTCCACCCCTGCTCAGTTACACTGTACTGATGCGCGCGTGTGCCCATTCAGTCAGGAATCTATTGTTAAATTAAAACTTGTATCTCAGCCCCCTGGTAGTAAATTAGCAGGCTTGTGGGGGAGACTGGCACCGCACGGGCACAAATTTCAACACACACGAGGGTGCAGGGAGGGGACGTGCGCAATGGAGACCAGTGGTGGGAGGAGGGTGGTGGTGGTGGCGGCGGTCATCGAGGGGAGGGGGGAGGTCTGTATCGTCAGCTCAGAGTGTGGAGGGAGGGCCCGCCTTGTGGCTTCCTGGCCCCCTGCACCGGACGGGTGTATTATAGATGCGCATCCAAGCAGCCGGGCGGCGGGGGCCACTGGACGGGTGCAATGTGACGGGGGTCGGGAGAGACTGGGACACAGCCTTAACCGCGCGGGAGGGAGGGTTTAACCATTAACCAGCATTAACCATTAAGGCAGCTGTGCAGAGCCGGTACCGTACATAAGGCGTGCGCACCGGCGTCCACGCCTCAGCCTGAGCGCGTTACCAGGAGGTGGAGGATACATCCAGCAGCCGGCCACGCGAAGTGCTTGTGCTGTTCATCACTCCGGTCTGTCCGCTTCTCCTCTCCGGGACTGCTGACACTGAAAGGTAACCGAGGAGCTTTTTATCTGACAACCTGCTGGACATTTAGCTGCTTGTTCATAGAACAGAGAGAGACCGGCTGTGACAGTCACGTAATCTAACGGAATGTGTCACTTGGCGACTCAAACAGCTCAGCACAGCTTGTACCCTAGGTGTGTGTACAGTATATGGTGATGATAGAGGATGGAAGATTCTAGTGCGTTTGCGTTTTTATTTTCAAGAGTTAAATACTCGTGGTGATAGTGGCAGTGACATGAGCTCGAGCCCGGTGTTGGAACAGAAAGCCCTCTGCCCTTGTTTAAATGAGCAGTAGAATAGAAAAGGAGGGCTCGTCTATTCAGCCCTGACCAGGGGAGCACTAATTTACGCCTTTGCCATGTTGGGTTCGGGTGGTATTGGTCCTGACTACTAAACAGAGAATTGTTTCAGCGGGGAAAGCCAAAGTCTGTGTGCGGATGTCGCAACATGCAGGCGGATGAGAGCTGCGTCAGGTCAGCAGCAACCAGAGCAGAAGCAAGTAGATTGGCTTTCAAAATAAAAGTTTGTATTTATTTTGTTGAGTCAGGGCTGATACACAGTTTGCTTCATGACATGTGTCTGTCGGGGGACTTAACATACTCTACCAGATTTGATGTTGTAGCTTTGATCACCCACACAAGAAATCCTCCGTGATCAGTCGTTGCTGATATAAGATTCAGGATGTTTTATGGTGACATGCTGTGGTTCGAGAACGGAAAAGGGTGCTAGATGTACCAGCACTCTCTGTATGACTGGTAGAGACATAGATCTTCCCGCATCTGTTTCCATGACAGTGTTAAAAAAATGTTCCTTCATTTGACACTTCTGTTGCCTAAAAAGGAGTTGCACATTATCCCTATTGTCTGAGACGGTCTGAAAATATTAATTAACATTAACAGCTTCATCCCAAATCCGAAAACTGGAGTGCTATAGCTCAAATTTCTGTTGTGATCACTTGGGTATAAAAACCAAACAATCATTCCGTGGATCCACAAAATCAGGGTCCCATGCATTTTCTATGAAGCAGCTCCACACTTTGTACTTGATGACACCACAAGTTTGACACTAACTTCTCTGGTTTCTGGCTTTGACAGAAAGTAGCTCATGTTTACATATATCGATTTAACTTTCTTAGACCATGGGGATAGCATACTGGCAAGGCTGTATCCATAACACTGAGAAGAGAGTCGTTTATAAAGTTATTATTTTCCATAACACTTTATAAAAACTATCACAATATATATTAAAATGACTGCCTTGCATTGTGGAATTCTTAAATTAGGTGGCATTCCCCTTTAATTCCATTTCATGAATAAAATGGGTCTTTCAAATGAGGTTTCAAAATCTGCTTTTTTCCTACTTCTATAGGGGTAAACACTCAATATAAATTTACTTTTGCTGTACATTTACTTTTGTCACTTTGAATTTGCCTGAGGATAACAAAGGCTGTACTCGTAATAGGGCCAGGGTATTTACTTTGAAAGATGTGACAGGAATTACTGTCTTTGCATTGTGGGTAATTGACATTAGTGTGACACTGTGTTACAGAGGATGTACTCAGTACCTCTGCTCATGGTAGCATATTTTTAGCTGCTGGGAGGAAATTAGGCACTGAATGAAGCTGTTTAAAACTCACTGTTGGTCTCTTCTCACTGCTGACACAGTGTCAGTGAGGAGTGAAGTGGGTTTCTGTTTGGCTTAGATGCTATATAGTCTATTGAAAGGACTGAGAGCATTTGAGATAGTCAGAATGAACTTTATGGGAGTTTTTGATCATCTATTAATAAGTCTAAATATTTTTCAAGATTGTAGCAGTTGCATTATATAATGTAGTGACTTTATGCTTTTTGTGTGTTATATATTTTTAAAATATTCCTGAAACATCAAGATATTTTTGGTTGTTATACAATTTGCACATTAGCCTACATCCATCTAGGATTGCTGTTTTGTGATAAGGGAAATGCAAACTGCTAAAATGTCATTCTTTTCCAGGGAAAGGAAGCTTGAACAGCAGTTTTCAGCTCTTACATGTTGTCTTTTAGGCAATCCAAGCTCAGGTGTGCTGTAGTTAGTTGTTTTATTATGATTTAATTGTATTTCTGTATGGATAATGGCATCCACATTACATTGTCAGGAAACAGTCTTGATCTGCTACCTACTGATATTCTGAAATTAACCTGGAATGGAAGGGAAAGATGTTTAAATGTAAAACTGCATAATGAATGAATCTGTTCTCTTCCCAGGTGACTGTCCACTCTGGTTGGGGAGGTACTTTCCGAAAGCTGTAATTCAATCTTCATACTGCAGACCTTTAAATATCTCCCAGGAAAACCTCCCAGCAGCCACGTGGTGTAAGGTGAGACCTTCCCAGCCCGGTACACTCACCAGTCTGACATGACCATTGGGCAGAAAGCATAACCAGTCTGTGCAGCAATCTGAGTACTTCAGACCTCTGATTTTATTTTTTCTTTAGCTTATGCTGAACTGTTGACAAGTGACTGGAGGGGATTTCTGTGGTGAGTCCCCAAGCCTGTTGTTTTCCTCTCTTTTCTGTTTTGAACCAGTATGCTTTCTTCTTTTTTTCGCTGGCCTACCCTGAGCACCTTGCAGTGAATGGAGAACCTACTGGTTCTGCTCCCGAAGCACCGACAGGAACACGGGCTCTGCAGACACACGGCTGCATGTGCCTTGCTGCAGGTTTTTTCCTACAGTGCAGTTTTCTCCTGGTCTTTAGTAGCGACCCCCACTCCCAGTAAGCCTCTTTAATGGGATAAATCAATTGGACTGATCAGGTTCAAAACCAGATCAGGTGGACCGTTCCATTCTGACTTCCCCAAAACTGTTAGGCCAAGGTAACCTGACCTTTTCTTGTCAAGCACATTGTCTTCCCAAGGCTTCCGCATGGTACTTTGGTCGAAAGAACAAGACAAACTCCCTGACATCGACATGTCCTCCGGGGACATTGAGGTGAAAAAGGAGGGAGGCCTCCAGACCCCGGCCCTCCTCAACTCCAACTGCTCCATCCACCCGGTGATCCTTACAAAGGGCCCCGAGGAGGTGAGCCCAGGGTCCGGGGGTGAGTTCGAACTCACAGAGGTCACAACATTCACCGAGAGGGCCGGTGAGACTGGGGAGGATGAGGAGAGGGCGGAGATCGTGGTGGCATTGGACTGCCGGGCCAACGCCAAAGGTCAGCGGGAGGAGGACGCTCTGCTGGAGAACGCAAGCCAGAGCAACGAGAGTGATGACACCAGCATCGACCACAGCCCAGAACCACCGGCACCCCTCAAGGAGACCTCCTTCTCCATTGGCCTGCAGGTGGTGTTCCCCTTCCTGCTGGCCGGGTTCGGGACAGTGGCAGCTGGAATGGTGCTAGACATTGTCCAGGTGAGTGATCCCAATATATTCTATAGCGTGAGCACACAACATATATTTATGAATGTCCTTGGCTCTGATTCTAATTAGTAAATGGTCATTTTCAACATAACCTCACACAATGGTTCATATGAAATCCTGTGAATTAGTGTTCCACAAATAACGTTAGGTCCTTAATGCAAAGTTAAGTGATTAAAGTGTAGTACAGAAGTTCGGTTTAGGCAAGTAATGTTACCATAGTTGGGTTTGGTAGCGGAAGATGTTATAAATGACACTTTGATATCACAGGATACCTAGATTCAGATGTCTAGAAACACTCATTCAACTTCAATCCAGTAAGCTGTCTCCACTTTATTCCCTTTTCTCACAGTCCCGTTACCTCTGATAAACAACGGGAGCTACGTCAAGTTACGTAAAGTTAATCTGACGTGTCACAGTTGTGCCTCTGATCAGAGCCGGTGCTCCAGGCGTGTGTGCGGAGCCGCACTGTGAGATGGGCCCTGGGAGCGTTTGAATGAACTGGTTTAACAAGCCCCGCTCGCCTAAGCATGCGTCTGTCACTGTGCTGCCGACCTTACCTGACAGCATGCGTTTGGGGATGGGTGGGGCAGCCGTCACACACCATGAGGCTATTTACATAACCTCACCTCTAAGGCCTGCCTGTCCTCAGGGCTGGCACATGCCGGTACCGTGTGTTTTAATATATGTCACACACCCTTCTGTTTGAAATCTAACTTGCTCTAATAGAAACAAGAATAGAAGGTGCTAATTGTAGTGCAGTGTGTAGCCAGAGTAACAACTCGGCCTCCAGGAAAAGATATGACTACTCTTTTTCCTTCTTTTCCTGTTGGCACACTGTAGCAGTCATCGTCAATGTGCAGTGTGGAAATGCAGGCTAAAGTTATGCTAACAGGTCATATATTTCTTTAAAGTCAGCTTGTGATGCAGATAAAGCTGGAGGTGTCAGGCTGCCAGGAGACCAGTCCCAGCACATTGTGTACACGCATACTGATGCCAGCATGGCGGACCCCAGGAGCTCAGCACATTGAGGAAGCAAAAGAGGCAGGGGAATGAGTGTACTTTCTCTGAGCACCTGAAACGGCAGCTGTCGAGCTAGAGTCAGAGTGAAAACAAAATGCAATGTCAAAGCCTCTATTACCGTGTGGTTAGGTATCGTCACTAAACCAGGAATGCAGAGGTTTGAGGTCAAAGTTTTCATGCTGCCTCAACTTAGGCACCATGCTGCTGCGGTCTCTCCAATTTCCAAAACACTCAGCACACCATTCCTTTAGAGGTGAGGCTGGGAAAGAGGAGACATAGAAGGTGCAGGGCCTTGTCTTTCCCTTCTAGTCAGCCATGCTTGTTCCTATGGGTAAACCTTGAGGAAATTCTTGCAGTGAGATGCAAGGGGAGGTCATCCTGAAACCAGTTCAGCTGAGCATCTAGCAGGGTTGTCTCGCTGCCTAATTCCCCTTCGATGACACTGTGAAACGCTAACTCAGCTAATCCCCCCCTGTCCTTGCAGGAAGGTAATTGTCTAACTCTCTCTCAGCCTCTCTCCCTCTCTCCCTGGTTTGGTCAGACTGAACCAGTTCTCTGCTAAATGTAAGCTTGGAAACTCTAACATGCTAGAGCCTTCATTTCATGTGTCTGTCTGGCCTGCAGTTTTGAAGTTGCGGCTTGGACCGGTGCGTGACTTGGCTTTTTGCATCACTCTCTATAAGGCTTCTTTGAAATGTGACCTCTTTGGTAACTTTGACTATGGACAGCACACACAGAGCTCATGGCCTCATTCCCACTCAGGGTTGGCCTAGAAAAGACAGTCCAGGCTGGTATAGAGAAGTGAGACGTTTGCATAGTTCTGCTTAGTGACTTGGCAGCAGAATGACCTAAAACTGTCCGTCAGTCTCCCCCAGCCAGGGCTAGAAACTTAGGGCTCTGAGGGTGATCGGCTCACTTTGGTTACGCAGTAAAGGTTAGGTGTGGTTCATAAAGGTCATGGGGTGCTAGTTTTCCTGGAAATGCCAGTGTCAAAAGCCAAATTGCTGATTTGTTATCAGTCACAAGACAATTTTAGATTCTAAAACTTACAGTTTCTTCCTCTGCGCAACAAACCAAGAATGCAAAAAAAACTTGTTTGTAATATTTTTTTTCTCAAATGAAATGAATCATGTGTATGTCTGCCTCAGTATCTAGCCGTCTGTCCAGCGCCAAAACCAAGAAGTGGGACACAGCTTCAGCCTAAAAAACAAACAGTCTAAAAATACAAGCACTAGTAAACAGGAAATCGTAGTCGACACAATGGTTTAACACCAGCCAAGCCCTCGCTGCCCACCAGACACCATTTTAGTCCAACCACATCCACTTGCCTGGTTTTCCACTGTGAAACCAGAGCGTGGGCTTCTTCCCTCAGACTGAATCATCATTCCAGCTACTACTGGTTTCCAACCCCGGAGTCGTTCACTGGACAAAACTGATGCTCAAATTGTATGCATCATAAGTATTCCATTCATCCCAGGATTTTCCTAAACAATGCCACCAAACTATGAAACGTATAAGGAACAAGTGCAAGTATTTTTAAACTTTCATTGGTGTCCAGCAATTTGTTTTAGCCCTTCTATTCATATTGGTCATTTCTTTCAGCCAAAGGTATTATGTCCTGACAATCATTAACAACATATCAGCTCACAACTATTAACACCTCATGCTATCCCAGACAGCTACTTGGTTAGGATGAGTGATAAAGATAGAAAGGATTAACAGGTTATAATGCTTTTGTGTTGTCCCAAACCCTGGCTAATCTTTCACTCTGTCCAGAATCCTCAGGAATCCATGGAGGGTCCCGTGTCACTTATTTGCACTCCCCCTGGTCAGATAGTTCAAGCTTTACCCTTAACCTCCCTCATCTGGTCTCTGGACACCAGCAGTCCACATCGCTGGCCTCTTTAGGTCTTAGCTTAAGGGCTGATCATACCTTTTGTATACATGTCTGGGAGATTCAGTGCTTCCAATGACAACTTTTCACCTGAATGCTCCTTAGCATGTGTGTCACTAGTAACTTTACTCTACATCCAGATCTTGGAATCCGCCAACTCCACAGAGTTCAAGTTGACTAATTCGTCAGTCAATTAGACAGGACTAACGCTATTGTCAAGCTGTTGCCAAGCATTCTTAAGCTGTGTGCCGGAACCAATGGGGAGTAAATAACAACGATGATGACCACAATGGCTATAAACAAGGAAGATGCTGCCATAAAGGCTGTTCTAGATTAACATGTCTCCTCAGTATCAGCCAACATTGTAGTTAGTTTTTACTTTGCTCCTTTCTATTCTTAGAACTTTAAGAACATACTGACATACTAAGCTTGTATGTTAGCATGGCTACACATCAGTGTGGACTTAAAATGATGTTAGATTCAGACAAATACATTGCTCTTTAGTGATTGGTTAAGGAAAATCAAATCCCACCATGGAAATAACTTACTGTGGAAGCAATGGCAAAATGATTAGAGTTGTTACAATACAATCCCAGAATTGGAAATGCCTCCAATACTGTCTGAATGCTGGATTGGGCATCAGTAGCTACGCAGGTCCATGCACCAATCCGATACCACGCAAATCATTGATTAAGTACAGTGTAGTTTTACACCTGGATAAAACATAAGTTTTCTCATTAATCAATTTTACTTTGCAGCTGTAAAACAGTGGCCTAGACAGAAAGTTGCACTGTGCAGCCATTGGCAATACTGTTTCAGAGTGGCAAAGAAGTTCTGGTAAATTGTTTAACTGTGGCAATATGTCAACAAGTTGGCAATATTTTACACCGGATGGAAGTTCTATGGCATTCATTCCCTGCATTCATTTGATTGTGTGGTTCACAAACAGTTTAACCTGAGCCATGCCATACATCAATGATAGCAATCATTTGTCATTCATACAGGGTTAGTAATTTTTTTAACACAGTAGTATCAGATCAGTTCTGGGTATGGGCCGATACACAAGTTCAGGTTGGGAATTGATATTGGGAAGGGAAGAGATGGTATCGGAACATCTCTACTGAAGATGGAAATAGAGTGTAATGAGCTGACAATTTAGGCAATTGAATGCCAATAAGGTCTTGCTGCATAGCTGATGTTCATCTTTCAGGTTCAGCTCCAGCACGTCCAGTACTTTTGGCCCCAGCTATGATAGTTTTACCCTTCATGGCATGTGTTTGCACACGAGGTTGGACCCGAGCTGTCCCATCCATTGAAACAGACACCACCTGAAGTAGTTTCTGTGACGCTGCCGGAGTTGCGTTGACGTTGTATGCCATCAGTTATAACTTCCCACTTAGTACAGCAAGTACAGTGATCACAAATATAATTGGGCCATGTTACTCAACCGGGCAACCCGGCCCTTGTGGGGCTTGCATACCAGAGCTCCTATAGGTCTGTACACAGAGGTACTGGGGTTGTCCAGTAGAGTTCCTGGAACCGAGGAGGTGGCCGTGAGGAGGGAGGGCTTGCTTGGCTTGGAGCCAGTGTTCCATGGAGACAACAACATATATCACCACAGGGGAGGCAAAGAGGGAGATAGGGGAGTGAGACAGAAGTAGAAGAGAGAAGAGGGGGAGAAAGCTTGAAAACATGCGGCTGTGAAATAAGAGAGGAGTGCTCACAGAGGTGCTCACAAGGCTGCTGGGTTGGCAGAAGGCAGTGAGCCAAGCTGAGGGGCTGGCTGTTGGAAAGGAGCTCTGCTTGGCCTGATGACAGCAAGGGGATAGACAGAGGGAGTTTAACCCGCTCTGGAGTTTTGGTGCCACGCCTACTAATACAACACACAGTGAACTGCAGACGACACCCCTTCTCAGTGCTGTACATCTGGATGCACAGTGGGAGCAACATAGCGAAACAGAAACACAAGCTTGCTGGTGTGAGAAATGCAGGCCAGCAGTGTTTGTATGTAGCTTCAGTGTCAGCTACTCCTCTATTTTCCTCCCCTCGTCTATTTTCTCCTACGCTTTTCTTTTCTGTGTCAGCCTCGGTGAATATTGATTCAGCTCTGGGCAGGCTGGACTGTAAGTGCTGAGGGCCTGTGGGACTGGCCCCAAAGATAAGCATTTTTACTGGAGATAGGTCGATGGCCACAGCCTCAGCAATAGCATTGTCTCTGGCCAGTAAACCACAAACCTGCCATCACTGCATGAACTCTAATGGGGGCACAGCAGAGTGAAGCACTTCATGACGGTGACAAGCCCAGAGACTCACAGGGAACCTACCTCTCAAGGGCTGGCCAGCAGCCAGGGAGGAGGTTGTCAAGGGTCAGGTCTAATAACACCAACTATAAATTTCATTGAAGGCCATATACTTGGATCTGGATGCATAGCTGAGCAGACACGTTCTCTTGCATGTGTTAAACAGGATTTGTGAGTCTCTCAAGCAAGCCCACTACCTGCCCAGGTTGCCCTTTAGATTTAGCTGGCTTAGCTCTTGGCTGACTTTGGTTTTGGGGTTAATACATTAAGCAAAATATACTGTTTTATGCTGAGGTTGGCTAAGCAGCAAGGCCACACAGGGTGGTGATTGTCCTAATGCTAAAAAAGCTTTAGTGATTTGCCATACTTAACTGGATTTGTTGTCAGTATTTCCATCTTGGTGCATGATATAATATGGGTTCTCTATCATCATGGTGCCATTGTGTCATTTTATTTCACTTGCACCTGTTTACGCCTGACATTATGTTCATTTTAGCCAAATTCAGTTTTGGTGGGGGGGTGTCCACTCTACGTCATTTTCAGTCAATGCAGGACCTGGGGTAGCGATTGCTTTGAGCACCTTACTTAGCATTTTTACAGCAATCATAGAAGCATGAGATGTTATTTCCTGAAGTTGACTTAGAACAAAATGTAGTCTACATTTCCATCCATGTTATCCATGCATTGTGCCATTTTTCTTCTGTTGCTCTTCATGGGTGAAGCAAGGTAGCTAGCAAGCTCCTTTGCAAGATGATGTTCCTATGCCTAAAGCTTTGTTTGGCTGACTCTGTCTAGTAGGGAAAGCAGCCATTAGCTGAAAGCTACAACGTCAGACCTTTAAATCACTGAAGAAATCAAATGCGTGGACAGCAATTAAGAGGTCTGGAACAAGGCTAGAAACTCTAAAATATCTTAAAAAAGAATATGACTTAGAACTTTATACTTACATAAAAGGTCACTCCTGCAGAGAAGGATTATAGAGTAATTATGAAGATAGAGGATTCCACATTAGTGTAAACTACCCATGTTTTTTGACACGAATATCAAAGGTTCTATACACGACATTCAGACCATCGTCCACCCCCCAGTTTCCATTTACTATTAGCTCTGTCAACAATGTTGCTGCTGTTAGCATCATTAGCTGCTAGCCACTGGCTCAGCCACCTCCATGTTGAGAGCTGTGTGCAGGCAATCCCAGCGCAGACTCTGACTCAAAGATGTGCTCTGAATGTATTACATTTTTGCTTTAAGTAATAACATTATTATCATAACTAGTCATTTGTAATACACCATTTTAATGGGATGAGGCAGCCCACTCTTTTTGTGTTAAATTAAGATTGGTGGGTAAAGGTGAAAGAGGGGGATCTCAAGGGGAAGGGGAGAATGGGAGCCAGAAGAGGAGGATGATAAATCATTTCAGCATGAAGTCCCAGTGACCTTGATCTTGTTAGAGGAGAGCAGAGAGCTAAAATGATACATAGTGTAAAAGGTCTGTAGAGACACACTATCTGGTCCATCATACAGGTCTGGTTTCACCACTGAATCAATATTAAAGAACAAGGTCGCACAGGCTATCTGCTCCCAACTAAGGATAGATTCTATGTATGTGACACTGTGTGCGCACTGTGCCTCTGTCAATCTAATATGTCCTGTTTTAATGTGGCACTATGTTCATTATGTCCATGTTGTGTTACTGACATTACATGGTGGTCGTTACAGCACTGGACGGTGTTTACGAATGTGTCAGAGGTGTTCATCCTGGTTCCAGCACTGCTGGGGCTCAAAGGCAACCTGGAGATGACGCTGGCCTCCAGACTTTCCACAGCGGTAAGAAATGTGTGTGTGTGAGAGTGTGTGTCTGGGTGTTAGTGAGGTTTTACCTTCATCTCAGATATTTTCTAGTCATCCAAGAATATCAGGACGACTCTGGTTGTATTCTATCATATTATTCTATATAAAAAATAAATCATCTTATCTGTGAAGTAGCTGGTGTATAACACAGCAAATTTCTCAAATCCTAACCTTGGAGATTTGTTTCAATTGATTGTGGTTGTGTAAAGTGTGAAGTTAACTATCTCGTATTGCCTGGCAACCCCTGTCAGACCCATGAAAGCAGATTGCTCCTGAGGTCGGAGGTCATATTGACAAATGTGACCTTGGTTTCGGACAAACTGATAGCAACATTCCTGTCCCATTCTTTGTTTTTTAACATTTTCTGTGGCCATGCAGCCTGTTCACCTCAGCACACAGGTTGGTTTCATCTGAATATGTAAGAAATTATTTCACCAATATATATTTTGCATATACTAATTTTAACTAGCAGTTAAAATAGTCAGCATGTTCAATCCTATACGCTGGTTTAGTCAAATGGTGTCGTAGTTGACAGACAGTATATAAAGTAGATAATTAAATAACATAATGCTGATTGGGCTTCTGCTCATATTAATGTCACAGTATCTGTGCTTGTGAGAAGCTTACTGTGTTTGATTCAACCAAATTGGTCTCAGTGGGCCTGTAAGCTTCTGTTAGCAAGAGGAGCAGGCTTCTTGTCTTTAATTGGCTTTTTAAATATAAAACCAATTTCTTGAATTTGTATTATGGTGTGGTGCTTGTATTGTTATAACTAGCTGACTTGCTGGCTATCCATATTCACAGTTTAGACGGTTAAATGGTGTTATGATCTGGCTGCAGCTCCACTGAGCTTTTGGCTATAACGCTTCACTCTGAGCTAACATGGCCATTGTATAGTCTTAAGGGTCAATGACCTGGCAGCATTGCTGTCCAGAGGTTTGCAGCACACCCTACAGTTATGAAGGCATGAGGGCATTAGTCCAGTATTGCTCTTAAGCGCACCAATCCTTACATTCTTTCCACTGGCCTGTGGGAAACAGGTGACGAAGCTGATTAGCATTGCTAACAGTGGCCTACCCTGCACGGGGAGCTCAACCCAGCCACAAACTAATCTATCCTAACAAGATATTTAGAATTACACTCACAGTTTTCATGCCTTGGAACACACTAATTATCTACCCTGACGTCATTAAGTTGCCTTAAATTGCTTATGATGACAGTTTAAAAATGTTTCGTCATCGTAGCCCCTATGTCCCCACTACTTTTCAACACAAAGTGATGCCCTTGCTCAAATGTCTATAGTATGCTACACTGCCCAGCTGCCAAAGAAAATGTCAGCATGGTACATTTCTGCAAACCACAGTTTTGTTACATTTGTACATGTCATACATTTCGTATCAACATTTCTAAAGTGGCATATTATATGAGCTGACTCTGTCATTGGGAGGTGGAGAGGATGGTGGATGGCGCAACACCAAGATGAGATGCCTGCCAAGCTGCCCATAAACAACAAAACCATTTATTTTTAGTGAGTCACTGCTGTGTTTTTAGCAGCTTATTAGGCTCCAAACATGGGTGTTTTTATAGCAACCCGTTCCTGTTTTCCCAGGCGTGAATGTGCCCCCAAAACTGGGAATTTCAAGATGAACATGACCTTTTTTAACCATAACCAAGTGGTTTTTGTGTCTAAATTCAACCCCATGTTAACCCCAGCGTTGTTGAAACATAAAGTTTTATCTGCTACATAATAATGTATGAATTAAACGTATTTGTGTTTGGCAGAATTGTACAAAGCAAATATTTTATCTGGGGATTGGGTTGTGCTATGACAAATCCACAATTGTCACAAAGTTTCCAAATCCTAAAAGCGTCAACTATATTGAGTAGTAGAACAGTAATTACCAACATTATGTGATTCGGTTAAGGTCATATTATTGTATAATTGATAAGCAAGTTTACATTGTCCACATTTACACTTGAAAATTTAAAATATCTATTAGTAGTAGCTATAGCAAAACGTTCAGTTGAGACTTTAATGTTAAAGACCTGCATGCACATCACTGTCAGTATCATGTTGCTTAATGTTGCACTTTATAGACATATATGTAGCTCAAATATATCTTTTTCAGTTTTTCAAAATAAAAGACCAAATCCTGGCTGTAGATAAAGTGGAACTGAGAGTGACAGTATTTAAGTTGAATATTTGACGAGACACCACTGTTGATTTTTTTTTGTTCCAGTTGTTCTCAGTTAGTTTTATGTTTAACTTTACATAATTACTTCCGTATTCAGTCACAGTGTCACAGATGTGATGGTGAATCAATGCCAGATTAGGAAGTAGATTCAACAATGTTTCACAAATGCTTCAACATTGGTTTAACAAACTGTCAGTGGTTGTTGTTTGGCTACAATATTAAATCCGGAGCCTGTGTGGCTCTTTTCAAAGTAACAATGTCTTGACATAAATGACCTTAACATACAACATACAAATTATGATATAAGTTAATTTTACACGGAGCAGCTTGACGCAACTTGTGTTCGAAATGGTTTCATAGTTTGGAGTTCAGTACAAAAGGATTCTCACATCCATCATCACAAAGTAGGCCAGAGTCTGGTGCCTGTCCTGAGACATTACCGTTAGCTCTCTGCTGGCTGGCCCCAGCAGGACCACGTTTCTTTCCATGCCGTCGCTAATTATGAGCAGATTAAGACCACTGTAAGTTTCCTAATGCGCTTATTACTGAAAAAAATAATGTAATCCCTGGGACTGGCTGGCTGTAGTTTGAGTTTTCACTTCACATGACCGTGTTTCCTTTCTGATTTTTTTTTTCTTTCTTTTGAACCTCTTTGTCTTTGGTTATTTCATTGAAATGAGTCTTGTCTTTGTAATTTCTCATAATTATTTATTTGAAAAAAGAAAATAAGCAGTTTTTTCTCACCTTGTCTTATCCCCTCTCATGTCATTGATTATATGTATTTAGGTACTGATACTTTATGGATTAGTGGAACTTGGCAGCACCTGCGTTGCAACTGTTTCCAAATTGCAAAAAATGACAGCATTGCCCACACTGTAATCAGAGATTACAACCACTACAAAATCCTACTTTATCCTCATTTCTTAGATGTTTCAACATATTCATGTATGTTCAGGCTCCAACCGCGTAAACAACAGATTTTCTGCGAAGTGAACGAGTTGAGAATGAATGGTATTATTCAACTGAAAAACATAGTGATGCTTTGAATCGTATTTTAGCTTTTCATCCGTCTTATGTCATCCGTGAATCACTTTCACAACATTCACCGTGCTCCATCTCTGTGATGATCCAAACACCACTAATCCAATCGCCCACACACACACAAACACACCCAAAGCTGAGGACTTGGCATCTCCATCGCACATCATCACATAACACCAGGCGACGCTTCTGCGAATTTCTGAGCTCATCTGTGGACTGAACCAGTTTGTATATTGTTGCTCTAACAAGGAATTATGCTATGAGTTTCAAAAGCTTTTCAACTCTTCAAACGTCTCCTTAGCTGAACTCCTGAAAGGTTTTGCAGATAACAGTTCTGTCTGAAAGCAACAATATGCGCCTCTTTGCATTAGGGAGTTCACTGTGAGTCTATGATGTCCCCAGTGCTCTGCACAGGCTTAGGCTTTCTCTTATCTCTCTTATCTAATATTTGTGGCAGTCTGCCCCGTGTGAATGACAGCATGACTGTGGCAGCAGGAGGCATCCATGCACACGTTCACATGGAGCTAATGGGTGAGGAGTATGCTGGCATGGTTATAATGCTGGCAGATACACATGTCGTAATGACGTACAGTCCTAAACACATGACTGTCATGTCAGTCAGGCTTGTGCGTGTTCCCTGTCATGCTGCCAGATATAGTTGTAAAATGGGCATGGATTTGAGTCTTTTGAGATGGATAGGAAAGCGACACACACATGAGCACACACATACACACACACACACACACACACACACACACACACACACACACACACACACACACACAGAAAACTGATAATAATAATGATGATGATAATAATAATACCCAGTCATCAAGACCATCTCAGTATGGCTCCTCACTATTAAGCAGTTATTAAATGTTTGAATACTTTTTAATATTGATTTATTTTTATTTACACTCTTTATAGGGTTTCAGCATCTAAAAAGTCTCGTTCCAGCCTTAAAGCTGTAGGCCTTGTTGGTAACTTCTATAAAAGTAACTCTTTATATCCACACAGTAGTACATAAGACAGATAATCTGTCAACAAAATTATGTTCCTACTCCTCCTTATAGTGCTTCTAATGGCATTTGCAAGAATCCACTGCAGATGAACAAAACCAACCAATCAGAGCTGAGGAGTCTCTAACGCAGCTGTCAGTCGTGTCAGTGACTGTTCTTGAACTGTGGTCAAACCATCAAACTGGGCAGCACTGGTCTAACACTGCACTGGTCTTCTGTTTTCAGAAATTTCAGAAAAATATTTTAGTGCACTGTTTAGCTGTAAAATGGAAACAGTTGAACCAAAATCAAGCACTACCCACCTGCCAGAGCAGAAATAGCCAATGCAGTAACACAGTCTCATGATTGACAGCTGCATTAGAGACTCCTCAGCTCGGACTGGTTGTTATCCTTTTATTATTAAAGTTATCCAACTGTAGCTTTAATTTTGTTTATGTCGCGTAATATAATAGCATGGCTAACCTTTTAATTTTGCCCTACTTTAGTATCTCTAATCCTTTAAATATTGTTTGAACATTGCATTTGTAACTCAGTTAAAGGTCTAGTGTGTGGGATTTAGTGGCATATACCGTTGAGGTTGCAGACTGCAACCAACTGAAGGTTCTCCTGTGTGTCTGGCGTGTAGAGCTACAGTGGCAAATGCAAAAAAAAAAAAAAAAAAAATGAGTAGCCCTATCAAGAGCCAGTGTTTGATTTGTCCATGCTGGGCTACTGTAGAAACACCATGGCAGAGTCAGTGAGAGGGGTCCTGTTCTGCAGGAACATTATACACTAATAAAATCATAGTTATGTGTGTCATAACTGGACCCTGACCATTATTCAAAGATTCACTGAATAGAAAAAGATTTGGGGCAAGATTCATTAAAGCTACAGATGTAAATCCGTACTGTGTTAGCAAATTGCAGACACGCAGCAAAGTTACTATTTCGGTGGAGACTAGCTGCCTGGCTAATATAAGCCCAATATTTACTCTTTACTTCTCCTTATTGACTCTTTTTTGTTCCACAACTCCGGAAAATATTGCCATGGTATTTAGCCGCTGGATGTTTGATGTCCTTCACAAGCTAATTGCTAACTTTGTTTGTCTGTCACTGCACAGTGTACATATGTCTATAGATTCCTTTAAACATCTTACACTGCTTTATTACTCAAGCATGAAGCGGATATTCTCCTTGTAAACTTGTATGTGTTTTCATGTGTCCAGATGTTTCCCTTCCCTCGGCATATGTAAATGTTAGAGGAGAGGAAGGAAGAGGAGATCCTCTGTTTGTGTCCTCTCAGTGTGGATGAGCATCAGGATCATTGCTCTGGACACACAGTAGCCCACTGTGGCCACAGCCACTTGACACTTGAGACCATCAGCATGTGCGTGTGCGTGTGCATGTGTGTGTGTGTGTGTGTGTGTGTGTGTGTGTGTGAAAGAGGGGAGATGAGATAAGTGGAGTCGGCCGCAGGGTGGGGGATCAGATCAGAGTGTCTTTGTCCAGAGAACTGACATCTGATTGTTCTGATGGGACCAAGAGGCAACAGCATGT
This sequence comes from Epinephelus fuscoguttatus, assembly GCF_011397635.1. Classification (NCBI taxonomy): domain Eukaryota; kingdom Metazoa; phylum Chordata; class Actinopteri; order Perciformes; family Serranidae; genus Epinephelus; species Epinephelus fuscoguttatus. The sequence continues at coordinate 39,919,303 of NC_064752.1, forward strand.
ACACACGCTGTACACCCACCCACACAGACACACACACACACATACAGATGACAATTTGTTGACTTTGTGCTTTCTTTTCTCTCTTTCAGGCTAATATTGGACAGATGGACACAGCCAAGAACATGTGGAAGATGATCATGGGGAACTTGGCCCTCATCCAGGTGACTGAAACACATCTTACTGGGAGCAATCAGGTTAAAGCTGTAGTTGGTGACTATTATAAAAATAACGTTTTGTCATATTTGCTGAAACTGTCACCAAATCCACACAGTAGTATGTAAGAAGGATAATCTGTGAAAAAAATCTGTTGACTCCTCCTCTTAGTGCTTCTAATGGCATTTGCAGGAATTCACCATGTGTGAATCAAAACAACCAATCAGAGCCAAGAAGTCTTGAATGCAGCTGTCAGTCATGACGTGAACTGCGATCAAGCTGTCAAACTAGGCAGTACTGATCAAATATGAGTCAGGCTTCTGTTACCGCATAGCCTGTTTCCAGTCCGGATGGTTGGTGGTGCTGAGTCTTTGCTCGACTGTTTTCAATATGGCAGCCATGTCACAAACGTTCCCATTTTACAGCAAAACTGTGCACTAAAATATGTTTCTGAAAACATTTGAGGTTAGAAATAGGCAATGCAGTAACAGAATCATGATTAATATTTGATCAGCGCTGTCTAGTTTGACAGTTTGACCGCAGTTCATGAGACACTCCTTGGCGAGTTGGGACATGATATTTTTTACAGTACTACTGTTTGGATGTGGTGACAGTTTCAGCAGATACGACAAAAGTTGTTTTTATACAACTGTAGCTTGAAGGCAAGAAATCAGATAATGAGTTCAACTGTCAACTGTCAGATTGCTCTAAAACTCAGTTTACATGCCTACATTGTAATTTCAGTTTAAGTGTTACTTTGCTTCAATCATGTTGGATACCACAGTCCACAGCTACAAGTTTTAAGGCTTTACCTTTTCTCTGGTCACACTTTTGTCACGGCAACAAAGCCCTTGCCCAGGATCATTTTTAAAAAACCTTTAAAACCTGCTTACAGTTTCACATTGCCCAATAACAAGGTTTCTCTCGACCCCTTAACCTGATAAAGAAAACCAAGTTTCTGCTTTACATGACATTTCAGGACTCAAATTACTGCCAAACCTGGGAACAATCTGGTTTCGTAAGTGCACTGTGTGTACAGTAAACACAGCAGCTGATAATTACTGGGCACACCAGTAACACTTGTGTGCTGTGTAACAACTTCTGAACACCAGCTCAGATCAGAAATAAAAAGGGACGTGCAATTTGATTGGAGAAACATACTTGAAACATCTACACACCCAGGCTACACCAGCACTGTGTAATTCCACTTATTGTCTGATCTGATCCGCACCTTCAGAGTGTTAAAGGTATAAGCTGTCCCGCCCTAACAGGTGCAGCAAAATTGTCGGGAAAGTTGCAGCTATGCCAGTTAAGCCCAGTCTGAAAATAACTCCTGTCCTGAGGCAGTAAGCAGGAGGTACAGGAAATAGCATGGGCAGGAGACTGCAGGAGTTTTTTTTCACCACACACTATTGTCATTACTCTCAATTAATGTCCTTGCACTCTCTGCTGCTTGTATTACTTCTCAGACCAGTTACTGTGCATAAGTAGGACTATACACAAACAATATTCCAGGATGAGAAGTCAGTCCCGCCCTTTATTAATATGTATCAATCATCTTCCGTGAAACATTTAAACAGAATTTCATTTTCCAAAATGAATTCTTAATATGACCTCTCCGTAGGGTCCGTCTGTCATTTGAAATGAGCTTGTGGTTATGTAATGTTTGGTGAGTCCATAGTTCCTGGAACACTTTAAACCGGTGCTGGCCGGGTGCTGACATAGCCTCCTATATACTGTAGGATCAGATTGCACTCTGCACACTGGGTCACACTGGTACTCTATTAAGAGAGCTATATTAGAGACTCAGATTTTTTTTGCCTATTACTTATTCTGATAGTTGGAGATCGATTTGGTAGAGTGTTGCACTTTGACACAGTGTGTGTCTGAATGAATAAGGTGTTTTCTGTGACCTGTGATATTAAATAGATAGCTGTAAATACAACTGTATGTATAAATGGCACATAAGCTTCTACAGTGTGCAGATGAACTACTAAGATGTAACAAGATCGTCTCATATACATCTGAGTTTACATATTAACTGTAATGGATAGCTACATGAACCATTTAAATGTGTGTGCTCAGGTCCAGGCCACAGTGGTGGGGTTCCTGGCATCCATAGCTGCTGTGATCTTCGGCTGGATCCCTGAGGGACACTTCAGGCTGGGCCATGCGGTGTTGCTGTGTGCCTCCAGTGTGGCCACTGCCTTCATTGCCTCTCTGCTGCTAGGTATGGTCACCACACGGGATGTGAGGGATAGTGCAATGTTAACAGCTACTCAGCATCAGGCATGTCTGGGTCTCTCTGTGTCACTGTTCCAAATATGCCACCTAAACTAACTAATGTAACTGACTGAACTTACAGTATGTTTAGTTACACAGCTAGGTTAGATTAAAGTGGCTAACGAAGTTACCCAGAAAAAAGTGCATAGCAGATAGCATAGCTAAATTAGGGCCTGTGTCCACATGGTGTTTTTCTTCTGCAGAAAAGTGGAGGCAGGGCGCGGTGGAGTGCTTCATCAACTTGCTTCATGATGCGTTTAACATGGGTTTTGTTTCTATGACAACAATATCTTGACATTGCCGTTAGCTAGGTAGCTAATGTAACGGAGGGTTGATTACACATTTAACAACAAGTTTACAAAGGTACAGTCATAAAAGCATAACACTTACATTATTCAGACTCCGCTGGCCAGTCTGCTCCCCCAGTTGGGCTTCTTTGTCCTTGTTGTGATAGTTGCATAACTAAAAAAGCAGCAGTGACGACACCGGCACCTTTCTGAAAAGTTCTGAGATCTTCAACTAGAAACCACACAAAAAAGGTGGTACGCTCTGGAAAAGGACGCAGGGCACGGCACTTTTCCCCTCTAACCTCTAACAAACTATTTTGACACAGGCCCTTACTGTTAAAGGTTCAGTGTGTGACATTCAGAGCATTCAGACAACAGCACACATCTAATTGCCATGTAAAAATACAGAGGAGAAATGGCGTCCTGAGTAGAGAATAAAGTCACACTTCCTCTGTGTGTTGTAGTCTGAGCTTCTCTGTGGTTTGTTGTGGTAAACCAGCCCGGCCACGCGTGTTAGTGCATGTGTGTATCCCAGTGGCTAGCTTACGGTGCCGCCTTGCACTGTGCTCATGCTGCGGTCACCGCTTGTCATGGAAGTGTAGTGCCCAGCCTCTGGTTCCCCCCTGGTTAGCTCTGACGGCAGTATTGCCATTGTTTGGTGGCATTTATGGAGTTAGCGCCATTAGCTGCTAGCCACCTGCTCAGCCATCTCAATGTTGAGAACTGTGTCCGAACAACTAGAGCCCCTTTCAGATAAGATACTGTAGATTCACCTGCAGCCACAAGCACAGTTGTTCATGATATTCTGACATCATGTTTAGTGTTAGCTTTGAATGTAAAAACAGGCAGAATTTTAACATTAGCACAAAACACAAAGCGTAACTGAGGCTGTTGGTGATGTCTTGCAGGTATTTGGCCGTTCATCAGAGTATTACAGGTATTAGACAAAGTAAAACTTTGACCTGAGAAAATTGTGAAGTTAAGGGATCGTCAAAGTTGCCCCCTCAGGGTGGACATCTAAACCAATTGTCATGGGAATCCATACAACATTCATTAAAAGATTCCACTCAAAACCATGTGAATGTAATGGTGGGTAGAGGAAAGTCAGGGTATTATCGAAGTCATTAGGATTCATCCTCTGGGGACCATAACTGTCTGTACCAGATTAATGACAATCCATCTGATAGTTGTTGAGATATTCAGTCTGTATCAAAGTGGTGGCTCGGCATTGCCATTCTTAGAGGCATAACAGCAAGGCTAAAAATTGATCCTACAAAATTTCAGGTGAAAATCTGATTATAAAAAATGCAATTTGCATTATCAACACTTTGTGGCTGTGATATTAATTGTGTTGCTCTCCTTTCCTTTTTTTCTTATTCCCCCTTTCTATGAGGGAAGCCATATTCTTAACTTTCCTTGCCAACCTGGTAAACTGCAGTGAAAAGTTTCCTGTTGCTGTCGGACACACAACTTTTCCAATTTCTGATGAACATAAAATTTTAAACTTTAAAACGGTCTGTTCTTTTCATACATCTTAAAGCCCTCAGCCTCTCTGGACAGCAGCTCTTTATTGCTTCAGGTCCTCTCACTTCATATTTTTAACCCAACCTTCAGGTTTTATTTTTGCCAGCTTCAACTTTCCTGGTGGAAAACAACAGAATCCTTTTCCTTTGTTCTGGGAAAAACAACCTCTGGCTACACCCTTAAAGACAACATTTTCTATTCTTGTGTTTTTACTCCTCACACTTGTTTCATGTGTACAGTCAATGAGACCCCAGAACTCTGATGATCGATGGTTATACACTGAACATTAAGTAGACTATCACATATTAATTAACCTCAGATGCCCTCAGATGCCTTCCATGTTTTGACATCTCTGCCCTTAAATCCCACAGGGCTCATCATGATTGGTGTGATCATTGCGTCTAGGAAAGTTGGCATCAACCCTGACAACGTGGCCACACCTATTGCTGCTAGCCTGGGAGACCTGATCACCCTGTCCCTGCTGGCAGGCATATCAACCGGACTCTACAAAGAACTAGGTAACGAACACGCAGGTGCGTCACAGAATAAATGTGATACATAAAGTATCTAATGTAATGCTCTTGCCAGTCCTGTAAAATGAGCCTAAAATGCCTACCCAGGGCACACCCAGAATACACTCAAATCTGTTCTTGAACCATTTAGAGTACATGGTGTCTGACAGATAATTTGAGCTGATGCAACGGCAGTCTTAAGATTTTGTTTGTTTGGTGGTGGTTTGACAGAGGCGTTGGCGTTGTTGTTGCTGTATCTTGAAATATTTAGGGATGTCAACAGTCAACCATTACTCTGTTAACCACTGAGAATATTTGTGACTGATTATGCATGATGGTCTACAGGTTAATTAAGCTGCTCTTCAGTTTACTGCACTGTGCACCACCCAGGTCTGGTGGCGATATATTTATATTTCCTTTATTTAACCAGGGAATTCTCATTGAGATAATAATCTCTTTTTCAAGAGGATCCTGGCCAAGAAGGCAGCACAAGAAGTTACACAAAGAGTGACATACTAATAAACCTCAGATAAAAAAAATAAAGCTTCAGTATATTATAATTACACTATATTTATAGGCACATAAAATATAAGAAGTGTTTTTCCCCAGATAGCTTGTGACGCTGTTTATTGGGCAATTACATTGTGCCCAGTTTCCCCCCTGGTGAGTAAGTGGCTCATTTTTGAGCCGCAAACACCGTTTAGCATCGTTAGCATATGTTAGCTCTGTTAGCACAGTTAGTAGTGTCAGCACAGCTAATGGTGCTAACATAGTTAACAATGTTAAAGGGGTTCTGTGGGTCAAAATGAAGCCACTTACTCACTGAGGCTGCCTTGGGGGGGAACGGAGGGTGGCCAACATGTTTCCGTAGCATTAGTGGCACTGCTAGCTTGCTCCAACCCAGACTGGCTGAACAGTGGAGACTGAAGGGTTTGCAGTAGGCACTTTATGTTTCCACATGTTAATGGGAGTAGCCGGCTGTCTATCAGCAAAGCCAACAGAGGATTTAATAAAATCCAACACATTTACATCCTTAAAATATTAAAATTTCACCACATTTAAATGGATAGTGCTTTGAAATGCAGTGCTAAAGCTCACTGAATCAGTGGAGCAGTGGACCAAAAGGAAAGGCCTCTTGCATTTTGTCATTTTGTGTCGTTTTTTTCGTGAGTTACCAGTTAATGTGTGTCAGGCCAAAATTAAAATTAAACAACAAAACTGACTGTTTGAATCAATCAAATCACAGGAGTCTTAGCTTTCCAAAGATATATCACATAGCAGTTGTGCCTGTAGGCAGTCGGACTGTTAAGTGCACAATGTGTTCAACAGAATTTTAAGGAATTAATGATGCTCCTAAGTGTCAGACATCTTGTTTTTTTTGCTTGTGATTTAATATTTTTGGCCTTAAAGGATCATTCAGCTGTTTACATGAAGGAAGGACTTGCATGTCATTTGTTGTTGTTGCTTTTCACTCATTTCCCATTTGCATAGGGTGTAAAAAATATTATTCATTAATTTAAAGCAAATTATTGCATTTTACTGCATTGTACTGCAAGTATTGTTGCTCCTACAGCTGTATTCAGACATCAGATACTATAGCTTGTTCCATCATGGCAGGAAAAACAAAAAAAACCAAATAGGTGTTACATAACATACACAGTAATAATTTCTACAGCCAATATTTCTGTGGTGGAGTCACCGCGGTTGCTGGCCTCTATTACTTTTGAAGATGTTATCCTACAAGGGAGCAGCATGTGCAGAAATGTGTGAAATGTGACTCTGCGTCTGGCTGTGTGCGGTAAATAAGGATGAAAGCCGCCCACACCTAACCTCACTGCGCTTTAAGGCCAGAAATCCACAGCTATCTGGCTCTATTGTTAGCCCTGCGATCTTTACCGCAGACAAACCCAGATTTACTAAACCAGCGGTTGGCCACACCACAGACAGACAAACAGACCAACAAACACTGACGCACACAGGAGCAATGAAACCATCCTGACTAGAGTGTGGAGGAATCCCATATCTGCTCCCCTAGTCTGAGAGTCTGGAAACTTTATAGTCTTACTCACTTTTAATGCCACAGTCTGATACTATGTTGAGCTTATTTGGGTTATTCAGACTGTTGTGTTTGTGGTGGCTGTAGTGTCCTGTAGTGTTAGTTCAGTAGTTAACACTGCCTCCTAGAGACAACACCAGGGACTTACTGTCAGTCCACCTATAGTCCTACTCAGCCCTCATGAGCTCTCTGTAGTTATATTATCAGTTCAATGTCAACCTCAGTTTTGCTTTATTACTATTAAGAATGTGTATATGTTGAAGCACTCATCAAAAATTGTTACTTTGGTCTGTCTTTGATTTCATTTTCATTAAGTCTATGATGTTTTTGATATTAAACAACAAGGAGTGCTAAGCATTTTCATTTAAGAATTGTGTACAGTAGGTTGTAATATTCTTACACACTGCACTTTTTTAATAAAATAAAGCAAACAAAAAAATTAAAATTGTTATAGAAGATGATATATCATTGAAAAAAGACCATCATCAAGTCACAGACAACGTGCAGTGCTGTCAGTATTAATAAATGATCCACAGACTCCTCAGTAAAATCTGTGCATAACACATTCTTGGTGTGTGTCTTCCTCTCATACAGAGCACAATAACTATGCCAACCCGCTGGTGTGTGCTGTGTTTGTGGCGATGTGCCCCCTATGGGTGCTGATAGCCAGGAGGATCCCATCCACCAGAGAACTCCTGTACTCCGGCTGGGAGCCAGTCATCATCGCCATGGCCATCAGCAGGTACAGCTGTTTCACCTTTATGAAAACACAAATCACAGAATACACACACTGTGGGTGTGGTTTAAGGTTCTGACAAACTATAGACTGAATCATCATGACGTTGCACTCACAACATCAGTCAGTGCTGGGCAGACCACTGGCAAGTGAAGCTGCATACTTCGAGATCGGAAGCTGGAGCTGAGAATGACGTCACACTCAAACTAACAGCATTCCAGTTACACAAGTTGGAAAAACACTGTAGGTTAGCCAGGTTAGGATAATAATATTTTACATGGTAATTTGCTAACATGCTAATTTAATGTGACACACATAAGAAGGAAGTGCTAATCAACAATCTATTTCTACGGCTTTCGCTACAGTTGGTGCACAGAGCAGCCATCTTGGATTCTGGGGTCGAGGTTTGCTGAGATGCTCCCTATTTTCCAAGTTAGAAATCCAACTTCAGGGGATGTTCCAGTTGAAATTCCTGTCTGGGAACTTGGAAATTCCAACTTCCCAGTTCAAATGGAACACACCATGATTTAAACTGTAGAGATATGTGAAATCGGCAAACTTGTTTATTTCAGCTGTAACTTTAACATTTTAAGATACATAGTTGAACATGGTGGTCCAACCTATCTGACATTTCTACTATGTTTATTCTAAGTGTATGCTATATTTTGAATATTTTTAATATCTTTACCTTACACACTTACCAATGGAAGCAGTGGTAAACTAGCAACTTCTGTGTTTTGCAAAATAAATTTTAGTGGTGGCGTTGAGATAACTTAAGTCCCCTGTCAGGGAGAGCTGTCTGACAGAAGGGTAAAACAGTAAAAATATTCTAAATATAGCACACACTTAAACTGTATTGACTTTTTAGGTGGCTGTAAACGAACTAATCGAGGCAGTGTTTGCTCAGCGCCGTTTCATTTTACATATGTGATGTGGGGGTTTTCTACACGGATATTACTGAAGATAAACATTGTGCTTCGGTCTGTTCCACTGTTTATCACTATATTTAACATCAATATTGTCTTTTTTTGGCCCTATTTCAAAAATATTACAATTAAATTATAAGAAACTAATATAATATAATATATTTATTTTTATATTATCTATTGATACAATTATTTTCAAGTTGTTTACTTTTGCATTCATGTCCCAGATTCTTAACTGTGTGATGGATTGTCATGTGTTTTTTGTTGTGGGTTTTTTTTGGCTTGTTTTTGTTTTTTTATGATGATTGCAGTGAAATACAACAGCTAAGTTTCAGCTAATCACTCTTGTCTGTCTTTTAGTGTCGGTGGTTTGATTCTCGACAAGACCGTCACCAACCCAAACTTTGCTGGCATGGCTGTCTTCACTCCGGTGATCAACGGTGAGTCACAAAAGCCAACAGATGAAACTTTAATGATTCATGTGGGGGAAGTGGGGGGAAGTAAAGAAAAAGATGAGTGTGTGGTGTAGATAACAACAGCCAATATGCTCATAAGTAAAACATCAAACAAACAAACAGTGACAGAGATAGAGGTTGACATACATGCTTCATCCCTGGAGGTGGAGAACAAATATAGAAGAATCTGTTCTGGCACTGAAATGTGTTCTTAAATCTGTTCATGTTTCCACTTCAGTCTGCTTTAATAACAGCTGGAGGTGTCAAATGTGCAGAAATGTTTGTCCCTTAAAAATGGAGCTTGGCATGTTGCTCTGATGCCGGGTTTTTAGACATGACAAATACAAAGTGGATGAAAATATTTATGTCATATATTTATGTAAATATTCAAATGAAAAACACCAGAGCATACACATATCAACATCTGTTTTTTATCTCATCACAGCAATAATGAGGTTGTTTTGTTCTGTTTCCATGTTTTCTCCATGTGCATGTGTGTGTCAGGTGTGGGAGGTAACCTGGTAGCAGTTCAGGCCAGTCGAATCTCCACCTATCTGCACATGAACGGCTTACCCATGGGGGATCCCAACCCCACCCCCAGGAAGTGCCCCACACCCTGCACCTCCTTCTTCGGCTCCTGTAAGTTGACGGGTGGCTGCGGAATGTTCCACTGTTTCTCTCCTCGTTTTATCTAATGAAAACAAATCTTTCCACGTTGGAAAATATCCATCATCCATCCCAAAAGAGCCCAGCCTTCATTTTCCTCCAAAGCAGAATAGAATAAGTTCCACTTCATCATATTCTGCTATTAAAGTAAGACTGGTTTAAAAGGAGCTTCTCTTTCTCTTCCAGCTGTGAACTCTCGTTCAGCCCGTGTGCTCTTCCTCCTGGTCGCCCCGGGTCACCTTGTCTTCCTCTACACCATCAACTCCCTGAGGGGGGGACACACTACTCTGACACCTGTTTTCATTACGTTCTACCTGGCTGCTGCACTACTACAGGTACACACAAACACACTCTTTATTTACTCTACCTGCAGCTGAGGGGAGTGAAATGTGCAGGTAACCAAAACTGGGAGTGATTTATGTATGCAGGATTGACACAGTGTTATTAATTACTGGGAGTTTTATAACATGCATCAAACAGAAAACCTAATCATTTATTATTACTATTATTAATATCAGTGTGGCAGCAGCAAATACTGTAGCAGTAGGTGAGATGGAAATAAGCCTCTGCAAAGACACGCTGCAAAGTAAACATCTTAGTGAACCTTTACAGAGAAGAGGAGCCAACACGTACACCTCCAAATCTCAACACGATGTAGACTTGCTTGTTGTCCCTGTGAGGTAGTTTTCTAATGTTATGCCTCAGTGCTGGCGACAGCCATGGCCAGAGGCATTATGCTTTCAGGTTGTCCTTCTGTATGAATGTACATCCCATTCTCATGAATGTGATATCTCAGGAACACCTTGAGGGAGTTTCTTCAAATTTGGCACAAACGTCCACTTGAACAGATTACATCTTGGTGGTTAAAGTTCATGTTTTTTGGCCATAAGTGGAGAACACTTACGCTATTTATGATTTCAAGATTTCACACAAATGTCTAATAGGATAAAATGATGAAGTGATGACATTTTATATCCGAAAGGTCAAAGGTCAACTTCACTGTGACATCATAATGTTCTGCAAAAACACTTTTCTGGCCGTTACTCAACATCATAACTCAGGAACATAAGGGGAGACGTTTGGTCAGATACTGAATCGGTGACACTAATCTTGGGTGTCCATCTGTGCTGGAAACTGTGCTGATTGTATAGATCCTCTGTTCGGCTGGGTCGAAAATGTGTATTCCATGTTTTAGAATATGCAGTTTACCCACAGCAGCATTTGAAGCATTATCACATGTCATGGCTTCATATGAGTCTGGACAGACATGGCTGTAAACTGTAACTTGATGGTTTACGGAGGCATGCAACCACAAGGCGGTAATTCTAATTTCTTTCAGTGTTTTGATGTACATTTCTGCAGAGTACTGCCACAAGGGAGCTTAGAGCTTACTACTTTTATTGTACAGGGCTATAATGCCAATGCAGACATTTTTATCTTTTATTTAGGCTTACATATTTTGATAGATGTGTTTCAGATGTGCAATTTAGTGTCAAGTACAAACTTTCTGACAGCATGATATGACCTGCAGGTCATATCATGCTGTCAGAACCCCTCTCTCTCCCTCCATTGCCAGTCTGCCATTACACTGTCAAATGTCAAATAAAGGTGAAAATGCCAATAAATAGAAATACTACTAAAAAAAACTGAAAACACATCAACCTCACATACATAATGATATTTCATCCTCAGGGCATCTAATTGGTTATTCAATAAAACAGTTATTATAATAATGTCCACTCCTCCAAACCATGAGGGAAATAAAAGCAAATTAAATCAGATAGTTCCATCCTGCCTCTGTCTTCTTAAGCAGCGATGATTGATAACCACCTTAAACATCTCTCGTAATTATCCTGAATTATTATCCTGAGATGAGGATCTTATAATTACAAGTGTTCATGTAATTATGTGTGATCCTGATCTTGTAATTATGAGGTAGTTCTCCCATAATTAAGAGATACAGAAGTTATCGTTGCCAGATCAGGCCTCTAATTAATTTTTTCTTTGTAATGCATTTCTGTACTGTGTATTTATTATATTAAAAGACTGCAAATCAGTGAGATTGAAATAGGATCTCAGGGCGGTGTGCTCTGTTGCCAGGAGCCCATAGCTTGTACTAAGCAGCACACTGAATGCGTTGCTGAAACATTTTCTTTACCCTGAATTAAAGGGTGACCTCAGCACTACCTACCATGCCGTGTAGGACTACTGACAAGCTATAGAGCTTTATAATTGGCAAGCATTTGTCCAGTTTGATGAGTTTATAAGGAAAGGTAGCAGGGAGATCTCACAAGGTTTTATGGGGATTGGTTAAATTTCAATTACATGATCATGATTTCCGGGAATCCCAAAACTGACCTGTCTGTACAGTCAATCAAACACTGTCTTCCGGTTGAGGTTTTCTGAGAGAGGCAAAGTCTCTGTGGCTCCTGTAAAAAGAGTTTGCTCCTCCTTCTGTCTCCCTCCAGGTGATAATCCTCCTCTACCTGGCAGACTGGATGGTCCACTGGATGTGGGGTCGAGGCATGGACCCCGACAACTTCTCCATCCCCTACTTGACGGCTCTGGGTGACCTGCTGGGGACCGGCTTCCTCGCCCTCTGCTTCCACATGCGCTGGTTCATCGGGGACAGAGACTCTAACGCGGGCAACTGAATGCATGCACAGAAGAAAGAGACAAAAAAAACTTCACATACTGTACGCTTGAACGCACGGACAGTGACGAACATCACCCGTATGCCTGAACATTATCTGCAAGTGGACATTGTCTACTATAAAAGGGCTAATCTCCTTTAGGGCTCTGATTGATGGTATAGCACTTGTAGGGCAGTAGTGTTTCATCTCATCTGGATATCAGGACACTGATGCACCGCAGCAGAAGACCAGATTTGAAACAGTATCTGTGTTTCACTTTAGAAACAATGCAAACACACATATCTCCACCTCAACCAGTGAACAAAACTCCATCAGATGGATCCAGCCCCACAAACTATATTTTACTTAATAACTGAGTCCTACTACTTTTGTTATTATTATACTATTGACAATGATTATTATTGTTGGTAAATAATGCATTTGATATGAATCGATATTTGTTCTATGTACAGGGCCAGTCCTCATTATTTTCAATGGGGACGTTAGCCCATCCGTTTTTAAAGATCAAGTTTTAACACTTGAAACTAAGACAACAAAAGATAGCAAAAATATATCCAAACAAGCCTAGAATGCTTAATCACCAAGTGCTCTGTCTTACATACAGAATGAATATTATACGTGTCTCATTTCTGATTCAGTAGAGTGCATAGGGCTAGCTGTTCTCTCTGTTGTACCCTGGCCTTGTGACTGTAGGAAACAGGATTGGGGGGTTTTACTACAGGGGACTGGACCACAAACGTAACAAGCTAAATCCCTTTTGGCATCGCTCCCATCGGCGGATGGCTTAATTTGAGTTGGACGGGAACAGAAAATCAAGGTTGTAATTCCCACATTTACTTCCCCTCAATTCTGGGCTTGAGAATCAGGAATATTAGATCTAAGGTCAGATCATTGTCCAACAGATGTTTGCATCAGCCACTCCAAGAAGGTATACCTCTGATTTTATCAGCAGTTAGAATTAATTAATGTCTATTTAAAAGTTAATGGGGGTTGTGTGCTCACTCACTTCCTCTGGAGTCCACAGAGGTCACACTGTTTCCTTTTTTGGCTAAATCTACTAAAAACGGACGTAATGAAACGGCCAGAGTACGATTCTTCTTTGTTTGAGCAAACACACAGAAACAGTGGAAAACAGTATGTGGAAAAAGGCCAGACAAGTGTCAGTTAGGAATGTGTCGGTACACCTGACACACAAAAACACACACCTCACTGTTGGTTGCAGCTCACAGTTTTTTTTTTCTTTATGGATGCCAAGAGGTTAGAGAGGCCTTATTTTGCCGTGAGCTGTTCCAGGTGAGGAAAGCACCAGTCCCCCTGTCTGAAACCATCTGCCAACTCTCTACTGGAGCAGGCTAGTTGTTGCTGTGTTGCCCAAGCCAGGCTTATAGTAAGTGACAAGAGGCTCAACATGCTGCAACGCACTGGAAACAACAGCCAAGTGAACACGGTTGTGTCCACACGTGGTAACAGAGGGTGAAAGTTTAAGTTGCCTTAGCCCAGATGTGCTCACTCAGGTTCAGCTGTCTGATACCAGATGAAACGTTCTGATCGCTGATATTTTGTGTGGATATTTGATACATAATTTAAATTTGACTATTTTCATTTCCACAAAGCATTTAGATGGTCTAAGTTGGAGCACTGAATTTTTCCAGTGAAAGACAGACCAATTAAGTTCTTTGAGGTTGGTTGACGGTTAGGTCACAGTAGCCGCAGGAAGCTGTGGCAATTTTACTGTTCATATAGTTTTCATTCTATAGCCCTTAGATTTCACCAAAGGATTAGTGTTGTTCTTAAAGCTGCCTGAGGGCCCGGTCACACCAGCATTTAAAACAGAAACATTTACATAAATTCACTTCAATGGAATCACAGCAATCAGTGGATTCTCTCGCAGGGTGGAGAATATGTTCACAAAGTTTTTGCATTGAGTTCAGCTCAAGTGAAACTGACCGATAGCAAAATGTCTTGACAGTCCTGACCTTTGAAGGAACAGAGCAGAGCTTCAAAAAGTGTGCTGGACTTTGAAAGCAGCTTGACATAGTGGTCAAACCGTGTAGCTACAACTTCCAGGTCCATCATGTGATGCCATTCCCACTGATGTGCATAGGGTCAGATACTTCTGTAAAGTTCTGAGTATCACAGCCCCTTTGAAATTACTTGTTTTGCCATCAGAATTTGATCCTGATCTGAGATGTGATCCATTCAATCTGAGAACATTTCAAAAGTCTGCAAGAGCTGCACAACTAAGTCATTTTATCCCCATTCAGGTTAGTAAAGAGCTGATGCGGAAGTAGCTGGCTGAAGCATTCCCCAGGGCCCTGCCACTGCTTTTCTGCCAAAGGAAAACGCCATGTGGACACATACCCACAGAGAACTTTTATCCCCCTTATAGTTACTCTATGTTGAATGAAATTATGTACAATCTTCGGCAACAAAATGTCGAGGGGGGGTACAGAGAAACTCAGAGCACTTGTGACTGACTACGCTAGCTTGTTACTGTTCTTTGATTTAATTTGCTAGCTTCTGGTGTGACCGGGCACCGAGGATGATTTAATCCTTGGTTGTTGTCGTTTTGTTTTCAGATACTGTAGAGTTGGGTTAGAGTAAAATTCCAGGATTTTTTTTGTCTTTGGTCCGGAAGGAACTTGACCTTCTATAAGCGAATGACTGACTGGACAATGTTTAATCAGAGGGCAAAATTGGTTTAACCTTGGTGTATCATCCACTGAGGGTAAACCTTAGTCCCCCCAACACACAAACACACACAAACTATCTACCACCAGACTCAGCTGCCCCGAGCTGACTCTCTTTGAGGGCTTACAGGTGAAGAGGAGAATGAAAAAGGAAGTCGTGAGCCATTTTGACAGACTGTACCGATTACAGACGATGGCCCAGGGCCAAAGCCCAGTGTTTTAGGAGAAACCTGCATGTGATGCTTAAATAATCCGGCGCTTGTCAGACTTCTGTGCTGTTTCTAAGGGGCCAGCAGAATGCATGTGCAGGGCACATAATGTGATTGTGCAAAAAAAACTTGATTATTTTTTCTGTTAAAAATCTTTTGTTTTGGGTTCGACTGATTTTTTTTCTTTTTTATGTGTCAATTATGTTAAAATTGTGGGGGTTTTTCTATTCCTTTCCTCCTTTCCCTAATCTTTTTAACTCTTCATGATTTTTGTTTTGTGTCGTAAATTTCATCAAGCAAACAACCACTGTAATAAGATGAAGCAACTTCTCCACGCTGGTCAAAGGCACAAAGTACTGTAATCTGCAAAGCGGACACCAGAGGGCACCGCAGGGATTCTCTTAACTGTGCAACTTCTCAGTGCATCTCTGTGTCCTCTGGATTCAAACCCCAACATGTCCACCCGGAGTGACTTTATTTTGTCTTCTTTTCTACAGCGTTTGACTTGTTGTAAAAGTTGCATCCTTCCATCTGTTCACTCTCAGTCTGTATCCTCCACTCTCTTACCGACCAGGTGCCAGCGTTCTGCCTCTGTGTCAATGGAAAGTTGTGAATACTTCTATAAGGGGGCAAGTAATGCTTTGTCTATTTATTTTTAGATGCACACAAAGCAAATTGTACATATTATATTTATTCTATATATAAGGTTGTTTATTTTGTCATTTCATTTTGGCTCTGTTTCCTTGTCACCATGTTGTTATCATTCTTCTCTTCTATGTTTTTGTTTTTTCTTTTCTTTGCAAAAGGCCAGTAGAGCTTCTTGGTACTTCCCGCACTAGAACGGCGGTAAGGCTAATGAGTAGCACGGTGCCTAATACCAGTCTTTACACACCTCACACATATGCACACACACCCTGTCACACACAGGGTAAGCATACTTATAAGACATAGAATGGCCTTAACCTATCAGAGCCAAGCTCAACTCAGTGTAACCAATCAGGAGCTAGGTTCGCCACAGAGTAGCATCTCTTTAATTAGCTTTGATTAATAAAAGATGTACAGTAAGTTGATTCTGATGTAATGTAATGATGACTTTATATGATGCAGCAGGGGGGAGGAGGGCTTGTCGCATCAAGCTTTTGTTCACATGACTCGGCAAAAAAATGAGGATGAAGGCTGAGAAACCTCAGTAGGTCTACAGGGCATCTGACAAGTAGGATTTTAACCCACAAACACGCCATAAAACCTGAGTGCAACATGACAGAATGCACAGTGTCACTTCTTATGATTCCAGACGTTTCCTCCTTTAATTGAAATACCCAGCCTTTAAAACCCTTCACCCTCCTACTGCCTTGTTAACCTCGCTGCTTCAAACCCTCAAGCCCCTGAACTCACAGGGAACCACGCTGATCCTCAGGCTGCCACCATCAAGATGGAGCCTTTGATTCAGACTCTAAACTTCCACCTGTCTTACTGGGGCCAGGGTCTTTGCAGTCTCTGTGTTCTTCTGGTAAAGCCCTCCCTCTGTGAGGCTGGAGGAACGCTCTCTCCCTGCAGGACTTTGTAAATTGCTGGAAATAAAGGACTATATTATTTCATACCATTCCTCCATCTTATTGTCTTTTTCAGCTTTTACTGTAAATGTGTGTGTGAACTGAACAGATGTTCAGAGGCAGGGATGAAGCTCAAGCTAAACTCAGATGAGGGATGTTCAACTTGCTTTTCCCAAGGGCCTCTTTTGCAAAATGACACGAGGCCAAGGGCCAGCTAATAAACAGACAATAATATTTATCTGTATACATTATAAACAAATTGCCCGTTTTTAACCTTTTCGACAATTGTAATCATCTCTGCAAAGATTTGAGGATATTTAGGGGATCAGCCCTGACCTCTGTTTGAGGGTGTGATAAGCTTGCGGCTTATTTACATTCAAAGTGCAAAAGAAAATTCTCAGTGTGAATCTTTTAAGAACAATCGTAGGCGGCCACCCAGCACCCTATCATGAGCCACATTGTGGCCCGCAGGCCGTAAGATAAATATCAATGATTATAGGCTGTCCTACAAAACATTCCACAGGCTGATGTGTACCTGTGAATTTATAGTAAAGAATATCAAACACGTGGCAACAATAAGCAAGCATTTTATGGGAACATGGCTATTTGTCTACATCATAAGTTAAATCTTAAACTGCTCTCAAAGTGAAGCTAACTCCACTCCACAGAGACACGTCCACACACACACATCTGCCCATTAAAACTTTGAAAACTTGAGTGATCCTTGAATGGAAAGTTCTTGTACCCATATGATCTTCTGTGGTCATTGGTTTGGTTTACTATCTCTTAGTAGCTCCACCACAAAATACAAATCATGTCACATATTTCCCTTGAGAGATAAACTGCATTCGCATTGCTATCTTGGTGGTTCAGACACCCTGAGGGCAAGTTGAAGAAAAAAAAATTACAGGCAATGTTGGCCAAAACCTAAGTTTATCTCCCAAGTACAAGTCTTATCACTATGTACCGGATTTCATCTCCTACAAAGATAGATACAGGATGTTATCTCCTTTGAGAGAGAATATCTCGTACATTGGAGATAAACTTTTTGGCCAACACTCACTGCAAAAAGAAAAAAACAAAAAACAACAACAAAAAAAATCACCCTGTTTCCCAGGGCTTCTATAGGTTACATAGGATTGTGTATCTGCAAAAACTGATTTTTATTTATTTAGGTAATATTTTTTGCAATTTTGGATGTTTAACAATGTGCATCTACATCCCAGCTCTCATTAACTCTGTGTACTGACCGAAAGATTGAGATTGCGGATACAAGCGGCCGAAATGAGTTTCCTCCGTGGGGTGGCTGGGCTCAGCTTTAGAGATAGGGTGAGGAGCTCAGATGTCCAGAGGGAGCACATAGAGCTGCTGCTCCTTCACATCGAAAGAATTCAGTTGAGGTGGTTCAGGGCAATTGATCAGAATGCCTCCTGGGCGCCTCCCGTTAGAGGTGTTTCAGGTACCTCCCCTAGGAGGGCCCCGGGGCAGACCCAGAACACACTGGAGGGATTATCTATCTCATCTGGCCTGGAAGCACCTTGGGGTCCCTCAAGAAGAGCTAGAAAGCGCTGCTGGGGACAAGGATATCAGGGTGGGTGCTTTTCTCGGCCTGCTGCCCCCGCAACCCGGCCCCGGATAAGCGGATGAAAATGGATGGATGGACTTATTTATCATGTAAAACCTGATCCGCTTAGAAGTATATGAATTGCTATATGATTGCTTCCAGATCCAACAGTAAGTGACCAAACTGTTTGATCTATTTGGGACCTGCAGTGAAAAACTTTGACCTCCAACAGTGATGCTGAACACAAGATTATTTTTCACAATGCCAAAGCTCTCCGCATTAACTCTCACTGAGAACAAAGGGTTTGGATAAAAATATTTAATCATTTGTATTAAATAGATAAAAAAAAGACAATACAAAGAGTAAATAAAATCAAATTTTAAATACACAAAACCATTTTTAAAATATGGGGTACAAAATATGAAAGTTACACAGGTGCAAACAAGCCAAAGATACAGAGAGGGAAAGGTAAGTACCACAGCAGTAGCTTATTTAACAGGAGATGAGCAGAGGGTTGACGCTGCTGGTTTGACACCCTGAAGATGAAACCAGAGGTTTCTCTCTGCTCTTTTCGCCTTCATCATCCTCTCCGTTTCCATGGAGATCCCTGGAGGACAGCTGGACACAGAGGGCGTCAGCTACCTGCAAGACCTGAGATGGACCTGGACAGGGAAGGACAAAAGACAATTTCAGCGACAAGTCACAAGCAACACCATGAATGAACTAACTGTGGATACCTCAACTGGGAGATGCAGAGCACACCTACCATTTCCACTTCTACTGCACACATCCAGAGTATCCATCACAATCTTCCCCAGCTCCCTGCGGGACACGTTCTACAGATACAGTGAGAGGTGTCTTATTTACTTTACTTTATGTTTTTGTTTTAAATTTTATTCATAGAAACAAACATACAACAATATGAAAAACATACCAAACACCAAAACCTGTCAAAACTCCATATCAGGCATATTCAGCTTCATATCAACATAGACACATACAGTAGCACCTTAAATTGTCAAGCCTAATGCCATATTTATATCATTAAAGAGCCCAAAGAGTTTAGTATTTAAAAACCAAATAACAACATGAATAAATTGTGTAAAATATATACTAAAAGTAATATAAGGTACTGTTGAATTGTTTTCTAGAGTTTTATGTGAGCTCATGTTTACCTCACAATAGAAATTTTTACTACAATATTACCTTTTTTAAAAGTCATTTATTCCAAACCCAATAACACTTTTATTTCACTTTTATGTCATAAAGGGCAGTGACAAGAAGTGACATTATGAAATATAACTTGACATGAAATAAAGTGTCATTGGGGCAATTTTGAAATAAAAAACAGTCTTTTGAAAAAGTTTAAAATGTTATTTCTTTGTACAATGTGTCCTTGCAAAATAAAGCAGCATTAAAGAAACATTATAAAATATAAATATAGACACTGAAGGAATCTATCATAGCAGCTCATCATCTCCATGTACTAGGGTGGAAACACTAGATGGCAGTGAAGAGGCGTGTGTGTGTGTGTGTGTGTGTGTGTGTGTGTGTCTGTGTGTCTGTGTGTGTCTGTGTGTGTCTGTGCGTTGTATGCCTGAGCTGAATGGTGTGTGTTGTGTGAACCTTGTTGCGTAGCTGCAGCAGCAGTGTAAGGCCATCTGTGAGTTTCTCCTCCAACAAAGACAGACGAGTCTTCTCTTTCTCCTCCAGCCTTGTCTTGTCCTCCTCTTCCTCAGGCCTCTAGCAAACATAAGGAGAAAGAAATAAACGCAAACATTCCCCTAAACTATGTGGTACCTGGTACCTACCTGGTTATGTTTGCTCTGAGGATCTCTGGTCTGGCATACTGCAATGAATTTGCGATTTATCTCGTCCAAACGATGGACGGACCAATGAACGCCGGGGGTCTAGCAATTAGCCAATCAGCGCCACGCTGATGTCAAGCTGTGCGTCGGTGGGTAACTGGTGAGGATAGCAACAATGGCGACCGCTACAGATCCTACAGACCACATTAGCGATGCTATCGAGGTATTTCGCCACTACTCGCGTTAATGGAGGACCAAATTAAGGAAGCTGCTAAACTGGATTTAACGGCGATGCAGCTGGGCATGCACAACAACGGAGACATTTTAAACGGGCAATACTCACTTGTTTTCAGCACCCCTGAGGCATGGATACTAATGACGTCAGATTCTGGGTGAGTCGTTGATCTCTACTGATTGGTTAGGGAAAAATCTAATTCCCTCCCCCTTGTAAATCGCCTTCAGTGGAGGCGATGTCAGACTGAAGGTTCTGGGAGCTTCAGTCTGACACTCAGGCTAGCCAGAAACTGCAGTTCCTTAAATGGCCATTTGAGGCTGACTCCAAGAGTAAATAAATCCCCAAAGTGACCATGTTAAAATGCCCAACTTTACAGTACAAATAAACATGTTCACAGCCTGGTCCAAAATCTGGTTCTGGTCTCTAGAGCTGATTTCCCCGATCATGAAACTGTGTGGGGGTGAATATTTGCATTGCATTGCCATAGTTAAAGCTATATCAGTGTGTTTTCAGTTCATAAAAGCTAATTGCAGTGAACACCACCGCATCATACAGATGTAAGTTATACATGTTTTGTTGCTCTTACTTCTAATAATGTGGTCAAATACAAGCTGCCTGTTATGTTTGTTGGGTCTGTAATTATTTAGTACCGCAAACAATAATATGAGTGTTGGGGTGTTGGTGGCTTAGTGGTAGAGCAGGCGCCCCATGTACAAGGCTGCTGCAGGGGCCCGGGTTCAACTCCAGCCTGTGGCCATTTCCTGCATGTCACTCCCCCTCTCTCTCCCCCTTTTACACTTGTCTGTCCTGTCAATTAAAGGCTAAAATGCCCCAAAAAATATCTTAAAATAAACAATAATGTGAGTGCTGACATTAGCTTGCTGGCTAACGTTAGCATTCACTAGCTAGCTAACTTGCTCCTAGCTACGGCAGCACATTTTAAACAGCACTGACATTGTGGCGTAAGTTTGGTTTACTACACTGCTGAAATGAATGCACCATGCAAGAAGTACGTAGTGTACATAGTGTACTACATTGAAGTGTACTAATGGAAGTATGCGATTTCAGACACACTCTTAGGGTCAGCTTCAGCCTCTCGTCCAAATATGGTCACGTCTTCCAAAAATACAAGATGGCAACGGACAAAGAAATGACAAAATTGAGGCTTTAAAATGGGAGTCCACAAACCAATGGGTGATGTTATGTGGCTACATCCATTGTTTATACAGTCTATGCTGTGGATGAAGAAACATGATGATGGGTGAATTACACCTCAAAGGTTGAAGCCAAAGAGACTCAAGTTATTTAAACAAGAGCATGTGACTGTATCTTCCTTCTCTTTGAACTCTCAAGACATTTTTAAAAGCCTAAATCAAAGTTATCCTGCTAAATGAACCAGCCAAATTACTGGCAATACATAATCTGACAAGCCCTGTTCAGTTTATCCTACAATACTGTATTAAGCTTACTTGTTTGGTTGTTTGGCCACTACCCAGACAGAGGTTTTTTTCATTAGCTAATCCAACATTAAGGCTCTAGATCTTTAAAGCTGTTTGCAACATAGTCTGCACTTTGATCTGTTTGTCATCTTAACCAAGTTTCTCTCTCCCACCTTTTCTCTGCTTCCGTCTGGCTGCTTTTGGTTTTGTCCCTGCCAGCTGCAGCTCCCCCTGCTGTCCTTAAAAGTGTTGATGAGGTTTTTATCGTGCAGGTGACTCTGAGGGACAAGGTGATGGACCACATGGTTCTGACATCTGCAAGAAAAAGAGAAGTGATGTCTTACATTTGGAATGGAAAAACGTGTCCACAGTGGTGCTGTGATAGATGTTTGCTCACCCTTTGCCACAGCCGTGCAGTCGGTGCTTCTTCACCTCCAACAGGCAGCACTGTCCTTCCTCCCTGATTCCTCTGTCCTCCTCCTCTTCATCAGAGGCAGCTCTCCCCTCAACTGCTCTCTGCAGACACTCTGTCTCTGCAAGCAGTATAAGCAGTTACTTTACTGGCTCATTCAGTACGTTTACATGATACTTGAAAAAAACGAATTATTGCCTTAATCCGACTATAACTGGACAACTGAAGTGCATGTAAACGCGTTACTCCGACTAATATCGGAGTTCTCCAACTCCGATTAAGACACCAAGATAATGCGATTGGAATTCGATTTTCTCTGGCATGTATACACCTTAATCGGAGTTAAACTAGACAATGCATGTGCGCACGCTCCACACCCCCCGCGCTAGCGTATGACCCCGGAACAGAGAAGACATGCTATTGTTGTAGCCCTCCAACAGAATACAGCGTTCTTGTCTGCCTCTCGAAATCACCATGACCACGAGGGATAGCGTGCACCTTATCTGCACAATCAGTAACGCATACATTATGTACGAGATGAACAAAGCTGTACAATTATCCATCTTGCTGTTGTTCGAAAATGCCGGTCTGTCGCCTGACTCCAGTTGTTTATTATTCAGTGACGTAATAGGTCAACTGGAAAGGGGGCCGTATTAACCCGCTGAAACGAAGCATATCGCCACCTAGTGTTGAGGAGGAGGACACGTTCCCATCAGTAATTCGATTTTCTCAGTTGCATGTAAACTGGGACGAGGACAGAAGTCCGATTAGACGCCAAAATCGAATTTTGAGCATAGCTCGATTAAGCTGTGCATGTAAACGTACTGACAGACACCTCAGTGGTTAAGGCTCCACACATTTGCACCGGTGTGGATTTTTTGTTTGTTTTGTTTTTTTCATGGTGTGATCATTAATTTTCCTTTTGCAAATCACTGGTTAATAAATAATGTTCTGTGTGCCCTGTAGACCTTTTCACAGCAGACATTTGGCATGTCGCAGCAGGAAAACCACAGGTGTAACTGATAATATTAACAACAACTGCATTCTGTTTGGGTGTGTCTATTCCTGGGTCCTGGTACTGTTCATGCTGGCTCACTGCCTTACTGCAACACTTGATGATAATGAGCCATTAATTACAAAATTTGTTCCACCTGTGCTTCTCCTGCTTTTACCAGTAAACATGTCGCTGTGATAAAAGGTATATTGCAGAGACAGACTAGTCACTGAAATAAAATGTTGGCATTGTACATTTCTGCAAACCAAGAGTACATTCCTTTTGCACATTTCATACATATCATATCAGTGTTTGTAAAGCGATGCAGTATATGAGCTAACATTTGCTATCAGGAGATAATGGGGATGGTCGATGGCATGACACTTAGATGAGATGCCTGGCAAGCTGCAACCCACTGCAGACCACTGTCCAAGACCAAGGCTGGGATAGTGGAATGAAAAGCAATTGTCAGCGTTGTTGAAACATAAAGTTTTAATGTATCCACTACATAATGGTTTGCAAAACCGTACAATCCCAACAGCTTCTCTGGATTGTATATCAACAACTCCTGACAAATAAATGTTGAAAAATGTTGGTCACCATTGGATGGAAAACAAAGAGTGCAGTCTGAACATACCTGTGATCCCCGATAGCTTAGTGATCAATTGGTTTTCCAGTCACTCACCTGTCTTGCTACTGCCGTCTTCTGCACTGCGCGGGTATATTTGTTGAAGGGCAGGGTCAGGGATGCAGGTGCAGTGGGATCTGAAGGTGGTAAAGGTAGAGAACATGCCAGAAATGAATTGCAAATCAGCTGATACTGTGGATAGATGCTCCCTCAGTTGTGCATTTATATGTGAGTCAGGGTTAGAGGTTAGGGGCTTAGGGTTTCTTCTTTCCACTCTGCTAGCACAGACTACCTGTGGAACCCCTTGTATCTTGCCATGTTTCATGATTTGCATTGTGTGAAAGGGTGATCAGGCAGGAGAGGCCAGATAAAGACTTCTGGGATCAGGTAAGTCAACAAGCATGGTGCCTGAAGTGTAACAGAGCATGTCAAAGACATCCATCATCAAACCAAGTGAGGGCAAAACAATCCTGACCTTCCATTCTTTCCATTGAGTGCCTCGTGGGGGCCTGAAGCTTCCTAAACATAGAATCACTTGTCTTCCACATTATATACTGCTGTCATACCATACATACTGATACTGTAGGATTAGGCCATTGTCAGGCTGATATTGTGTCCAGCCCCAGCTTTAAGTGAGACCACCCTGTAATGGAAAGGCCCCACATTTTGACCTTAAAACACACTATGTGCTGTTGATGTGTCTCGTCTAGATGTAGTTGGGCACTTGCAGGTGTCCATCTTCACTGGGTCTTGACCTAAAGGTCAAATCAGTCAAAACTGGCGTTTAAGGATATGTTCACTATTTTCCATACAAGTCTGTATCACAACGCTAGTCAGGTATCCATATGAACATTTAAACTGTTTTCTCTTGTTCCTGTTCACACCAGGCATTAAAAGATCCCTGTCTTTCTGACATACTTCCAGTTGCAGTGTCAATGGAAATGTCGGGGGACGAAATCCACAGTCCTGCTTTTGTGCAAAAATATATTATAAAATGTATGGGAAGTAAACGTGGTTTCAGCAGTCAAGTGAGAGCAGTGTGAGCGACTCACAACAGTAAAACCAAAGCAATGAGCTGAAAGACACCTATAACATGCTGTAGAGATGATAGGAACTGCAAAGGTGTTAATTCTCTGAGGGATCATCTTTACAAATGACTCCTTTCACAATCATTTGGTTCTGCACAACAGTCAAGTTTCTCTTACAGGCTACATCTATGTCTGTTAAAATGTGGATGCTCACACAAATCTTGCCTGGACACACAAATGATCTTTACAATCAGCACAGTTTCAAGGTGGACACCAGAGATTAGTATCACCACTTCAGTATCGAACCAACTGTCTCGCCTTCTGTTCCTGAGATATGACACTGAATAATGGCCAAAAAAACTTTTTATGCAGAGCATTATGATATCACAATGTTGACCTTTGACCTTTTAGATATAAAATGTTATCACTTCATCATCCCACTAGACATTTGTGTGAGTTTATTCAGTTTATTCTCCAATTTGACGAAATTCGCTTAAGGTGTTCTTGAGATATCACCTTCACAAGAATGAGACAAGCTCAAGGTCACAGTGACCTTGAGCTTTGACCACCAAATTCTAATCAATTCATTGGTGAGTCCAAGTGAACATTTGTGCAAAATATGAAGAAATTCCGGGCGGCACGGTGGTGTGGTGGTTAGCACTCTCGCCTCACAGCAAGAGGGTTGCCAGTTCGATCCCGGGCGTGGGAGCCCTTCTGTGTGGAGTTTGCATGTTCTCCCCGTGTCAGCGTGGGTTCTCTCCGAGCACTCCGGCTTCCTCCCACAGTCCAAAGACATGCAGATTGGGGACTAGGTTAATTGGTAACTCTAAATTGTCCGTAGGTGTGAATGTGAATGTGAGCGTGAATGGTTGTTTGTCTCTATGTGTCAGCCCTGCGATAGTCTGGCGACCTGTCCAGGGTGTACCCTGCCTCTCGCCCGATGTAGCTGGGATAGGCTCCAGCCCCCCCGCGACCCTCAAGAGGATGAAGCGGTTAGAAGATGAATGAATGAATGAATGAATGAAGAAATTCCCCCACGGTGTTCTTGAGATATTGCGTTCAAAAGAGTGAGACAGACATGGTCATAATGACCTTGATCTTTGACCCATGACCATCAAAATCTTATAATTTCATTGTTGAGTTCAAGGGGCCAAATTTGAAGAAATTTCTTCAAGGTGTTGTTGAGATCTCACATTCATGAGAATGGGACTAACGAATGAAAAACCCAAAACATAATGCCTTAGGCTATGGTTATCGCCAGCACAGAGGCATAAAAATATGGCAGATGTGTCTTTGACAGCCATCAAAGCAGGTTCAAACTATCTCTTATGCATTGCGCATGTGCATATCTTACTGTGTGTACAGTCTGGTCACTGTGGAGGGTTAGAAAGAGTTTTTGTTAAACATGAATACAGTAGTGTTTGTTGAAAGTAAACCCTTACACACTTTTACCCAACACTCCAATTCAGATTGTGTGGCACATGTGTAACTTGAGCTGCCGGCACTGGTGCATTGAATTTCAAATGAGTAGAGCGCGGAGGCAAATGATGTGTAGTGGATGTACAAACATGTCTGTTCACACAGTGTTTGTACCTGTAATAGTGTAGTTCAGTCTCCAGTTGGGTGATCCTGGACTGAAGCTGCGGCACAGACTGAGCCTGCTCCTGGATCATCCGGACCCTCTGAAGCCCCAAGCTCAGAGCCTCCCTGGCCTCCTCTGCCCGCCTCCTGATGAAGATCATCCAAGATCATTAAACCATTCCTGTAACATCTATCCATGTCGTCATTCAAACATCATCAAGTTAACTACAGAACTCCAACCTGATCTGACCGTTCTCCTTCCTCAGTGCAGACTCCACCCCATGAAGCTTGCGCACCTCCTGGTATGCCCATCGCAGCTCCTCCTCCAGACGCTCATTGAATTTCATGGCCTCCTCCAGTTGCCCATCACGTGAGGAGCGGATCAACTTCAGCTCCCTGACAAGGGGGTCCCTGATGTCCCGTCTCCTCCCCACCTTCCTCGCAGCATCTCCTCCGGCACCACTGCTTTGTCCTTTAATCCTCTGTGTTGGTACCAGTTTCCCCTGTACGAGGGTGATGGAAGATGTGGGAGATGAAACTGTGGACTTGAAGTTGGATGAAGAAGGGAGGGTACGACTCCTCTCCCGTCGGAGTGCCACTTCCAGGGCCAGGCAGCGAGCATCGCTCCCCTGCAGCGCCGAGCGGAGGTCCTCCACCAGCTCCCTCAGAGCAGCTACTTCATCAACTATAGGGACACAGAACAGTTTTAAGATGCAGTGCAGATAACTTCTCTGTCCTCTGAAGTTGATGTTCTTGCTATTGCGTAACTAAGAGGCATCTCGCTCAGTGTGTGATGGGAACTTGTAGACAAAATAAAGGCCTATATTCATTTGTATTCCTCTGTAATGTAGCACAGTGTTAACAATGATATTTATACTATGCTTTCTCAGACTTTGAATTCAAACCATTGTGTGACCCCGCCAAAAATATATAATTTAATAATTAAATTAATACCATAAACATGTGTGCGACCAGTCAACTAATGACCCCAAATGATGACTATTGGTGGACGAGGAAAACTGTTAGTCTGGGGCAGTCCTACACTTTGTTTTTTGCTGAAACTCAAGTCATGTATGACTGCAAACTCAAGGTACAGTACTTGTCCTTTACTTCAGCATTTACATTGTGTGCTATTTTCTTATAAGTGCTTAAGCACAATTTTGAGGTACTTATACTTTGTTTAGATAGTTCCACTTAAAGCTCCTTTCTACATCTACTCCACATTTCAGAGGGAAATATTGCAGTCTTTACTCCACTATGTGACAGTTTAAGTTATTAGCTAGGAAACAAGACAAACTACATTTAAAAAACACATGATCAGCTTATAAAATACCACACACTGTTGAAGATTAAATCAGTGGCTCCCCACCTTTTTGGCTTCGCTTATATTAAAACAAACAAAAAAACAGTCGTGTCCCTTTGTCGTATTTCAAATATCTGAGTAGGCAGCAGTTCCAAAGAGTGATTTCCTTTTTAAAAAAAAATTTTTAAAAATTGTTAAAGCAACAAATAGGCAGTGGCACCCCTAGACATTTTTAATGGGGTAGCCAGATGGGGTGGCACACCAAAACAAAAGCCAATAACTGAATTTCAGGAATTCGAATATAGGCTGTTAAAGTACACAGGCTTGTTGAAAACTGTGAGTAGAGGAATCACATATTGATATACTTTGGTTTTGTACACATGCATTTTTGCTAAATCCTTACTATTCAAAACTAAACTGAAAGTGAAATTTGTTTTTTCTCTTTTGAAAGTCAGACTCCAATACTACAATTTCTTTCTTCTTTTCTTTGAGCCTATGTTTGGGAAGCACTGAGCATACGACTGGAAAAATGAGACTTAGATTATACTGCAAGAGTTGTGTGAGAGTTTGTGATTGGATGTGATGATACTTTGTTGTAGTCTGACATGGTCCACAGTGGCCCCAGCGACCACCCCTTGGTGGCGCCACCGCAAACTATCATTAATCATCACAGGACCCCTCAGTTTAATCTTGTGACTCCTAGCAGAGGGCTCGACCCCTAGGTTGGAAACCACTTAACTACCTAATCCAAAGATCTTAAAACCAGCTCCACCTCGATCATACAACATTATAATGCTTGCTGAACGGACATTAATGCACCAGTGTCAGCAATCTGATGTTATGACGTATCAGTCACAGAGGACTCTTTTACAGTGTTGCATTGGAGCAGTTGCTTCTGTAAAGGGTGTGAGTGCCTCCAGCACTGTGTAGGAGAACAACAGAGTGACAGAGCAGGTGGTGAGTGTACAGGAGATGGAAAAGATGAA
This sequence comes from Epinephelus fuscoguttatus, assembly GCF_011397635.1. Taxonomy (NCBI): domain Eukaryota; kingdom Metazoa; phylum Chordata; class Actinopteri; order Perciformes; family Serranidae; genus Epinephelus; species Epinephelus fuscoguttatus. Next base: position 39,947,985 of record NC_064752.1, read on the forward strand.
GAACAAATCAGGTGTCAAAGCACAGTGTGTTGGGTGTTAAGATCAAATAAGTTCAAGTAATTTGTGCTTAATTGCCTACTTCCTCTCTTACCACACTCTCCTCTCTCAAGACTATCATTACTGCTCTGTGCATATGAGCAGATTAGACAGTGTGGTTCTGTGTGTACAGTTAAAACAAAGTCCTATACATAAACTGTAATAAGCTTCATGCAACAGTTAACCCCCTCAGTGGTCACAGAGGGCTTTTCAGTGCAATAACACATGTACCAGACACAGCACCTACCCGACTCGCGATCCTCTGCGGTTCGACCTTTACTCAGTCTGTTGACGGATGCAGTCTGATCCCTGGTCAGATCAAAACTCACACATTTTCTCCGTCTGACACGCGGCCACCGGAGCCGTATCTGTCGCTCCACCAGCTCCGTGTCCTCAGTAACGGGCAGGCGCCAGGCACACTCCCCGGTGCCTTTACGCGCACTGCGCACACGGAAATATCCACAAAGCCGCGAGTGGAAGTCTTTAAAGGACAGCTGTCTGGGCAGCACGGAACACACATCCTTAAACTCGTCATTTTCCTCATCCCTTTCTCCATCTTCGATTCCTCCTTTCATTGTCCTCTTTCCTTTCCCCGCTCCGGTGAGTCCCAGCACGGCGCATAGCGCGGTGAAATCCTCCGCCGTCACCGTATCGTCCCGGTTGGGGTAGGCCAGGTGGTGAAAGACCTCCTGCAGGTACTGGTCTATTCCAGTAGCCAGGACGACGATTTCGTTTTCCACGCCGGGGTCGGGGCAGTGGTGGTGGGACAGGGCGCTCCGCAGCCACTCGCTTTTACGCGAGGGCTGGACGCGCGGCAGAGCCGATGCGGTGCGCTTCATGACTGTACATGAAGTGAGTTTTTCTTCACAAGATCTTACCAAATTAAAATCAGATCACAGGAATTAGCATCGGATATTATTTCAGAACAGAATGACGCTAAAACGCACTCCCATTCCCGGTGCGGTTTCAGGCTACGTAATTCCAAGTAAACCTCACTCTGGATTCCTTCCCGGCGCGTCAAGTCAAAATCTGATCCCCTCGGGTAAGAAGAAGTCTCACTGTATCGACTCCACCCTTTTGTGTGCACATTCTGACACCGCGCGCGTGTGTGTGACTGTACCCGCAAGGTGCTTACACTGCTCAGTGCACAGTTAAGAATGCAAGAAAGTGAGGCCAATTTCAGTGCTATGGTTGTTTGATCTCTATTACAAAAGTGGATCACATATCATGTATTGCCAAAACAGTTTGTGGGCTGTATCAGTCTCACAATGTTCCTCCACAGGTAGCACCAAGCAAAACTTCTTTGGTGAATTTAGCTGACAAATGATTGGATTTATGTCAGTGGGGTTTTGAGGTAATGACATAATTTGCAGGGACTTAGGGCATTTTGTGGCACCTGTCATCCAAACCAAACCACAACAATCCAGAGTGAGTCATGCTGGGTTTTAGTTTGCACCTTTTATCAAAATGAATCTTCAGTGGATCTGACTCACTGCCAGTGTGGCAGCAACAACAAAAAGAAAGTCAAATGACTCCTGATACCCTACACCTTCTGTTCTCGTAAACATCGGGTACAAATCTTTACTTGGAATTAAGAGTGATCTGAACTGTCAGCGGAAATACCTTTCCTCACCCTGACCACCACTTGTCACACACCTAACAAAGAGGGCGTCTTGATTACACTCACCTAGGCATGACTAGACCACACAAATTACACTCCACTGCCCTGCTGGCACATTACTGAAGCATTACACACAGACAGAATCAGTGCCAAAACAATCTGTCAATTGGAAGAAAATGAATTAAAGGTCCCACATGTTCTCCTGGTTATGATTCCTTCAGTGTTGGTTGTTCAGGAGATGATGACTGGTTGATGAGAAAATGCTCTATGTAGGGTCAGTGTTTGGTTTGTCCATTCTGGGCTAATGTAGTAACATAGTGGTACAACATGGTGATCTCCACAGACGAGGACCCGCTCCCTGTGTAGCTATACATGACTCATTCTGAGGTAATAACAACAAAACGATTCTTTATTTCAAATGATTATACACCATAAAGAAGACATACGTGTAATATTATATTCTATTTCTGCCAATATATCCCCCTAAATCCTACACTGGACCTTTAAACACTCAAATCATTCATCTATATCTTTGGGTTTGGGATTGTTACTCAGACAGAATCATTGAAGACGGCTCCTTTAGCTTTGAGATAGTGTTTTTTTAATTGTTTTCTGACAATTTATATACAAACCAACCAACCATATAAAACCAAATACAGGAAGACAGCTGAGATTAATGTTAACTAAGTATAAAGTACAAAAAAAGATTTGCATACTCATTTTACTCCCGTAATGAACATGGAAGCTAAAAAAAAAAAAAAAAAACAGATTTAAAAAGGCATTCTGATAGATTTGGGCATACAAACTCTTTTTGTACCTGCCAATATTTTATAGACCAGACGATATGAAAAAGTGCAGTTTAATGTCCATGATTTGTGCAGACCTCTAAAGAAATAAAAAAAACTCACCTGTCTTGACAAACATGGAGAAATATACAGAATAATTTAAGATAAATCATGAACTCTACTAAAGAGTTGCAGACCATACTTTTCCACCTTTGCATACCACACTCAAATGTACTGGCTAGCAGATGAGTCATCTGAAGTCATAGGAGCTCACAGAGGGAAACCTGAGATCTTGTTTAGTCTTTGATTTGGTTTCTCGCACTAATCTGAATGTGGTTGAGTTGCAGCACTCCCAGTGACTCATCTGGGGCTTTTACCTTTGGAAAGGTATACAGTAGGAAAGGTGATGTATTGCCTTAAACACACAAATTGTCCTGAAGATATAAAAAGACACTTATCGCCTGTGGCCTGTGTCACGGACATGTGGGGGCAGGCAGGGCTTAGTTCAGATCTTGGAAACTATGTTTTTCCTTCCAGGCTGCCAGGAGAAAATCTGTGATAGCAGTCAAGGTCAAGGTAGCAACAGAGACACACACATATTGCTTTTATTTAACACATCAATGTATGGAAATAGAAACTGCTGTACAGCCCTCCTAGCACACATTTACTATTTTTTTTGTAGAAATCATCAGCAGTTTTGGAGGGTTTTTTTCTTTATGGTGTTCTTACATACTAGCCTTTATTTTCATGTGAATGTATATCAGCTGTAAAACTATCCTGCAACAAAAAAGTAGGAGTTTTAGGCGAGTTTATATCGTGCTAAACTACAAAACAGCACACACATACTGCATAATATGTCCACCCACAAGGAGGAAGTCACTGTCCTTTGGTGCTGTTCTCACAGTTAAAGCTTCAGTTGGTTACTCTGATAAAAATAACTTTTGTCTGTGAATAAATCATGTTCCTCCTCGTAGTGCTTCTAATGGTATTTGCAAGAATCCACTGTGACTTGACGAAAACAACCAATCAGAGCATAAGAGTCTCTGACGCAGTTGTCAATCGTGTCAGTTACTGCTCACTGCAATCAAACTGTCAAACTAGGCAGCACTGACCAAATATGAATTATTATTCTTTTATTGTATTGCCTATTCGTCACCTCAGGTGTTTTCCGAAACACTTTTTAGTGTACTGTTTAGCTGTAAAAAAAAAAAGAAAGTTTGACCGATGTACCAAGTACCAGCTGTCCATTCCCAGCAGCAGCGGATGGGTCAGAAAACCAGTCAGTATCTGGTGTGACCACCATTTGCCTCACGCAGTGCAACACATCTCCTTCGCATAGAGTTGATCAGGTTGTTGATTGTGTCCTGTGGAATGTTGGTCCACTCCTCTTCAATGGCTGTGCGAAGTTGCTGGATATTGGCAGGAACTGGAACACGCTGTTGTATACGCCGATCCAGAGCATCCCAAACATGCTCAATGGGTGACATGTCGGGTGAGTATGCTGGCCATGCAAGAACTGGGATATTTTCAGCTTCTAGGAATTGTGTACAGATCCTTGCAACATGGGGCCGTGCATTATCATGCTGCAACATGAGGTGATGGTCGTGGATGAATGGCACAACAATGGGCCTCAGGATCTCGTCACGGTATCTCTGTGCATTCAAAATGCCATCAGTAAAATGCACCTGTGTTCACTGTCCATAACATACGCCTGTCCGTACCATAACCCCACTGCCACCATGGGCCACTCGATCCACAACGTTGACATCAGCAAACCGCTCACCCACACAACGCCACACACGCTGTCTGCCATCAGCCCTGAACAGTGAAAACCAGGATTCATCCGTGAAGAGAACACCTCTCCAACGTGCCAGACACCATCGAATGTGAGCATTTGCCCACTCAAGTCGGTTACGATGACAAACTGCAGTCAGGTCGAGACCCCGAAGAGGATGACGAGCATGCAGATGAGCTTCCCTGAGACGGTTTCTGACAGTTTGTGCAAAAATTCTTTGGTTATGCAAACCGATTGTTGCAGCAGCTGTCCAGGTGGCTGGTCTCAGACGATCTTGGAGGTGAACATGCTGGATGTGGAGGTCCTGGGCTGGTGTGGTTACACGTGGTCTGCGGTTGTGAGGCCGGTTGGATGTACTGCCAAATTGTCTGAAACGCCTTGGGAGGCAGCTTATGGTAGAAAAATGAACATTCAATTCATGGGCAACAGCTCTGGTGGACATTCCTGCAGTCAGCATGCCAATTGCATGCTCCCTCAAAACTTGCGACATCTGTGGCATTGTGCTGTGTGATAAAACTGAACATTTCAGAGTGGCCTTTTATTGTGGCCAGCCTAAGGCACACCTGTGCAATATTCATGCTGTCTAATCAGCATCCTGATATGCCACACCTGTGAGGTGGGATGGATTATCTCGGCAAAGGAGAAGTGCTCACTAACACAGATTTAGACAGATTTGTGAACAATATTTGAGGGAAATGGTCTTTTGTGTGTATAGAAAATGTTTTAGATCTTTGAGTTCAGCTCATGAAAAATGGGAGCAAAAACAAAAGTGTTGCGTTTCTATTTTTATTCAGTGTAAATCACATAGTAGGTGTTTTGGGGAGGGTAAATGCTTTCTTTATGCTATGTGTGTGTGTATACAGGTGTGTGTGTTTGTGTGGGGTAACTAGAAGTTAATGTGCAGCTCAACAGTTGTCCCGTCGGCCCTGCTGTCACGCTGCCTCCCTCTGAGAGTCAGTCCTACAGCTGCTGCCTGCTCTGGGTGAAAGGACCTGATCTGAAAATGAAAGGATGGAGAAGCTATAAGAGGGGGCTGTAAATAAGGGGGGTGGGGGTCTGCAGCCAGTGTGTGTATGTGTGTGTGTGTGTGCATGCTCATGCAGGCATGCCTGAATGTCCTGTTGTTCACCTTTGAGAGGAGGAGCAAGGCAGTATCAGTGTTGATAGGAGCTGGGTTAAGGCTTTGTGTTGGCTGCCATATGTTCCTCTAAGGGTCAACAAAAAGACAAACACTGCCACACACAAGTACCACCTCTTTGAAGTGGTGACACTGACAGATATTCTCTGTCAGTTCACTGAGGGCTAAACCTGATTTAATCCCTGCAGGGATGTGAAGGTCTCTAAACGTGGGGTCACACAGGTTAACCTATTTGTCAGCTTTTAGTCGTCCTTTTACTTTTTTATTGATCTGTGACCATTTCCTGTCACAGCCAGTGTGTTTCAGCACCAGGCCACAGGTCAAGGACAGTTGCACATTATAGTATCATATGTGGCTGTGCAAGGACACAGATGTTCCTGACTGTGTACAAAGTATCTGTCTCCTTTGTCTCATTGTGTGCTATGTTCTATTGCTGTATATAATCTCTGAAAAAACTTTTCATTAAATACAGCATAATGTTCAAATTAAAGTAGATTAAAACTAACTTCACAGCATACTTTATTTTCCTTTAAATTGTAAGATAAACAGACTTAAACCTATAACAAGTGACCTTTCAGCCACTTATGAGCAGCACAAACAAGCTGTAAACACATCTATGTGATTATCCAATGTGTTCTCATCCCAACGCATCAAATATCACTGCTTTGCAAGTAGACTTTCATGTCTGGATATGACGCGCTAGGTATCTCCTATCTGTTGTTGACATTATGGGACAGTGTGTCAATTTATGCTTGCTACATGCATTGTGTCTTTTCAAAAAACACAGTTTCAGCTTGTTATGTGCATACAGTCTTTTTCAAAATAAACTTTCAACATCAGTAAAACACCTTTACATTTATTTCCTCGTGCAATAAAAGCACGTGGTTGGTTTAAGTAAAGACATCATGGTTTGGCTTTAAACTCACACAGTAACAGAACAGCAGGCTCTCAAGTGAAGGTCTAGGGTTTGTTGGACCTATCCACTTCCCCTCCTGTTCGTCCTTTAGGAACTTTTCAGCGCTTTATATTCCACTGTTGGACGTGCTGGATTATCACCTCTTAAACTATTTGTTATCAAAAATGTCATGTGGATACAGAGCAACTTTAGCATTCATGTTTCTGTCCACCTTATGTCCAATATTCATACTTCTTTGGCTCTGTTATGGTCCGTTCCAAGCAGCAACCTCTGGAGCTGGCTCCAAGGGCGAGTTATTCCTGAAAGACACATTTGCTAAAATGCCCAAATTTACAGCAGAAACAGCAGAAATAAACCTGTTTACACCCTGGTACAAGGTGCAGAGTAAAGGCTTAGCTGTAGCTGACACTATATCAGTGTGTTTTCAGTTCATGAAGTTAACAGTAACATTTTGGTCACCTAAAAAAGTCTGGTTTAGTTGTTCTAAAAGGACCTCTAAGGAGTTGGAGTTTTTCCAATAAATATATTTTGTTCATGGTCTAAAGCCTGGTTTTTGCGAGTGAAATTTCTATTAGCATTATCACAGTTAACTATAGCTGTAAATGCACCATGCTATCCAACGTAGCAACTTTCATTTCATTTCATTATTTGTTTATTTGTACAGGGACAGTGCACATTAATGAACATTTCTGTAAATGTGCCACTTTTAGCTGAGTAGCTAGTTTCCAACTGCAGTCCCCAGGCAAGGTGTTAAATGCCAGCAAAAAAACCCCATTACAATAGACATTTCGTAATAACAGTAAAATATACAGCACATATAAAAGCACATGGATCAGAATAGAAGGCATAACACACACAGTAAAAGACAAAAAGTGACACGTAAATCACAATGGAAAGCACATTAAGCACATTAAAAGACAGGAAAATAAGCTTCAGCTGGCAGGTAGGCTACATCAGGCAAACAGACAAACATATTAGCCATGCAACATATTGGCAGGACACCAGGAACAAAACAATATAGAATAATACAAAACAAAACGCAATGCACATTTAAGCAACATGTAAGCAAGTGAAACAGACAAGCAGATAGGCAGTCATGACACACACAGTAAAAGACAAGAAGAGCAGCATGGAGGCAGAGAGACACGCAAGCAGATAGACAGAATTATAGAATTAGTATGAACTACTGATTGTGATCGCAGGCCTGATTATCTTTTAACTATATTTTTAGAGTGTGTTTGAAGGCTTTGTTTGTTTCAATATTGCGAATGTGTGGTGGTAATGAGTTCCAGAACTGGGCAGCTCGCAATGAGAAGGCTGACTGGCCGAAGGAACTTTTTCTCAGTGGTACGATGAGGATAGTTGTTGAGGCCGATCTGGTCAGTCTGCTGCTCAATATAAAAAAGTCAGCAAGTGGTGGTGGAGCCAAACCATGGAGAATTTTGAAAACTAGATTTATGTTGTGAAATTTTACAGTGTTATCCCAGCTTAAAAGGACATGCTTGTCCAGGATACTGCAGTGATGATGATGAAAAGATTTCTTGTCCAGAACTTTTAGGGTTTGCTTATACACAGAATGAATTGGTTTTAATGTTGGTTGTCAGGTCTGTGTCCAGCTGGTGAGGCAGTATGTTAAGTGGGGCATTAACATTGCATTGAAGTATAATTTTGCGGCTTCCATATTTAAACAATTTCTGATGTATCTGAAGTTGGCCAGGTTGTGTTTGATTGTTTGCGAGACTTTCTTTACCTGTTTTTTTTAATGTGAGGTTTGAGTCGAGAATAATTCCAAGATATTTGAATTCTGTCACCACTTGAAGCCTCTCACCTGCAACATACACATTTGGGTCAGGTGTATTAGATGTTTTCTTTGTGAAAAACTTGCGAACCGTTTTTTTTAACATTAAGGTGAAGACTAGATTCTGGGTTAACTCCACCCTCTCATCCAAATATGGTTACTTCTGGCTCAGACAGTTGGTATAGCTGAGGGCATTCTCGGAACACATTGTCTGTATTCGGCGTCTGACTTCCGGCAGACGGCAATAGAGTCTGTATATAGAGACTAAGCTGAGGGGAACTGCAGTTGGTCGATAAATCTCTGTTACTACCTAAATACAGAGTGGTACTTAAGTACAGTGTATGAGTAAATAATTATAGCCTTTGTTTTTTTAATCTAAGCCTATCCTGTGTCATGGAGTTTTTTCAGCTTGAAAGTGGAAGCCTTGAGTATAGCCTAGAGATTTACAGTAGCCTACATCATTGCAGTTAAGGGGTTACCTTGTACTCAAGCAGATAAGTCAACAGCCATTTTTTAGAGCCACTGTATGTCACTGAACATGTAATCCAGCTTTATTTTACGATAGGACAAACAATCTTTGTGAGCAGTGCATAAGCTTTGAGTGCTTTGGTGATCTCACTACTGTGTGTGCTCAGGTGTGGCTATCTGAAGTATCTGAAGTATCTGGAGTGGGACAATCACTGACCTAAATCTCTGACAAACCTCTAACTCTGAAATGCCATGGAGGCTTTAAATGAGGCAGCCAACATGAGGGTAGTGAAAAGAGAAAAAGAGAGGGAAACTGGAGAAAATGGTGTAAAGGAAAGGGAAAGGTTGTCATGACAAAAGAAACACTGGCAAAAAGACAAGATAAAAAACAGAGATAGTTTACAAGTTTACAATATAACAAGTTTGGAAGACACAAAAGTTTTACATTATTTGAGATGTCTTTGTTATGACATTAACTAAGACAACATAACTTGTCATATATACAATACAGGCCAAAAGTTTGGACACACCTTCTCATTCAGTGCGTTTTCTTTATTTTCATGACTATTTACATTGTAGATTCTCACTGAAGGCATCAAAACTATGAATGAACACATGTGGAGTTATGTACTTAACAAAAAAAGGTGAAATAACTGAAAACATGTTTTATATTCTAGTTTCTTCAAAATAGCCACCCTTTGCTCTGATTACTGCTTTGCACACTCTTGGCATTCTCTCCATGAGCTTCAAGAGGCAGTCACCTGAAATGGTTTCCACTTCACAGGTGTGCCTTATCAGGGTTAATTAGTGGAATTTCTTGCTTTATCAATGGGGTTGGGACCATCAGTTGTGTTGTGCAGAAGTCAGGTTAATACACAGCCGACAGCCCTATTGGACAACTGTTAAAATTCATATTATGGCAAGAACCAATCAGCTAACTAAAGAAAAACGAGTGGCCATCATTACTTTAAGAAATGAAGGTCAGTCAGTCTTTCAAAAACTTTAAATGTGTCCCCAAGTGGAGTCATAAAAACCATCAAGCGCTTACAAACTGGCACACATGAGGACCGACCCAGGAAAGGAAGACCAAGAGTCACCTCTGCTTCTGAGGATAAGTTCATCCAAGTCACCAGCCTCAGAAATCGCAAGTTAACAGCAGCTCAGATCAGAGACCAGATGAATGCCACACAGAGTTCTAGCAGCAGACCCATCTCTAGAACAACTGTTAAGAGGAGACTGCGCGAATCAGGCCTTCATGGTCAAATAGCTGCTAGGAAACCACTGCTAAGGAGAGGCAACAAGCAGAAGAGATTTGTTTGGGCCAAGAAACACAAGGAATGGACATTAGACCAGTGGAAATCTGTGCTTTGGTCTGATGAGTCCAAATTTGAGATCTTTGGTTCCAACCGCCCGTGTCTTTGTGAGGCGCAGAAAGGTGAGCGGATGGATTCCACATGCCTGGTTCCCACTGTGAAGCATGGAGGAGGAGGTGTGATGGTGTGGGGGTGTTTTGCTGGTGACACTGTTGGGGATTTATTCAAAATTGAAGGCACACTGAACCAGCATGGCTACCACAGCATCCTGCAGCGACATGCCATCCCATCCGGTTTGCGTTTAGTTGGACGATCATTTATTTTTCAACAGGACAATGACCCCAAACACACCTCCAGGCTGTGTAAGGGCTATTTGACCAAGAAGGAGAGTGATGGAGTGCTGCGGCAGATGACCTGGCCTCCACAGTCACCGGACCTGAGATGGTTTGGGGTGAGCTGGACCGCAGAGTGAAGGCAAAGGGGCCAACAAGTGCTAAACACCTCTGGGAACTCCTTCAAGACTGTTAGAAAACCATTTCAGGTGACTACCTCTTGAAGCTCATGGAGAGAATGCCAAGAGTGTGCAAAGCAGTAATCAGAGCAAAGGGTGGCTATTTTGAAGAAACTAGAATATAAAACATGTTTTCAGTTATTTCACCTTTTTTTGTTAAGTACATAACTCCACATGTGTTCATTCATAGTTTTGATGCCTTCAGTGAGAATCTACAATGTGAATAGTCATGAAAATAAAGAAAACGCATTGAATGAGAAGGTGTGTCCAAACTTTTGGCCTGTACTGTATGTCATAGCAAGCCTAATTATCAAACTTAAAGAAACTATTTAGCTTTATCCCCATGACCTCAATCACAGTGGTACAATTTGGACTAATCATTCAGATTCAGATGTCATTCAGCGTTATTACACACTGTTAAGGTGGAACAAGTAATCCATATAGTCAACAGTATCAAGTTCCCACCCATACACCGACACATGGATGTATAAGGAAAACTGGATAATAAGGTGGAGGCAGGGCTGCGTTTAGTTCTGTGCAAGTTGCAAAAAGTTTGACTTTACCCAGATCTTCTGCATCACAGACCCATAGAGTAAACACACCAGAGACTTCTGTGAGCCAGGCAGCTAACTTCCAGTTTAGCCCTCCGCTAACTTGAATAGGGACAAAACGATTTAATCATGCAGCTCCTCTATACTTTCAAAATGTTATCGTATACAAGGGATTAAATTTTGCGGGGTTGTCGTCCTTGAAAAAACACCCATCTTCAGGAAAAAAATTTATTTGGCGTGCACTTTTTTAGTTTGTCCCATGTTCCCTCTGCTATAACACGAAGGGAGAAATGTTTGTGACCTATACTGCAGCCAGCCACCAGGAGGCAATGAAGATGTTTTGGCCTTACTTTTAAGGAGCTGACATATTGTCCATCTTTGTAGAGTCTGACAGAAATTAGTTCTAAAATCAGGAAATGAGCATTTTACCACTCCTGGTTCATCTGTGGTTAACACTAGCTTAAGAGCCTTTCACATTTTTGTTTGCTGACATAAAACATGTCAGTAAATACACCACTTGTGAACTCTGAAGCTTCTATGCGTCTTAATAAAGGCAGTTGCTAACAAGTGGCTAAATGAGACTACAGAACGTCATCACGCTGCGTAGTGCTGAACATGGCTTTACAGTCTTGCTATGGTTGGTGATATTACTGTAGGTAATGTGACTGCAGTGTAGTTTGTTTATAGCCTAACATTAGCTTTTTACTTCTGGTAATTGCATTTATAGGCTTCAAAAATCAGAAAAATGGTGTTCATTTGTGAAGATTATCTTGCTGAACAAAAGGTGTAAGTATCGTAAACATTTGTTTGCCACACAAATTATTTTCTGCAGTAATTCAAAATCCAATAGAAAAACCCCTTAAGCTTTCAGACGAGGGAACCGGTGCGATTGTAACTTCTGCATTGGCCTACAGAAAAAACATCATCCCTGAAGCACTCTGCATACAGTTATTAGTTATGACAGTGTCATAACAATGCCTTGTCTGTCACACACACCTCTTCAAATAAAGTTCAAATAAAAAATGAGTTCATAGTCTATAATTAATGCAATATTTCACTGAAACATATGAGTAGGCGTACTGAGAAAAGGGTCACTCCCAGTGACAAACTCACTGTCACTAAGTGTTTTGGCTTATTTTTTTTTGTTAAATGGCTCGCATAGCCTACTGTTTGGTTCAATCTCTGCATTCTCATCAACCGTGTTACCAGTAGGCAAAAAACAACCTCGACCAAACTGAGCCCCCAGGAACAGTGCCGGACTGTGTCTGTTATGTGTAAATCTTTCTGGCCCATGGATGTATTAGGAGAACTGGATACAGCTTTGAAAGCAGGGCCTCGTTCATTCCTAAGAAAGTTGCTCAGTGGTGCATAAAGCCAAAATGTTTCAGCTGCCGTGTATAAAATAACCCCAATGGTTAGCACTGCTTCCACATTGTGGAGCCCATAGAGCAAGCACACTAGAGACTTACGGCAGCTAACCTGGCAAAGCGCAGCCAACTGGCTAACTTCTGCCGGCTGAGTAGCTGACTTCCGGTTTAGCATTCTGCTAACTTGAACAAAGGTACAATTGTTTAATCTTGTGGCTCTTCTCATTTTGCAGGGGTTGTGAAGCTCAAAAAATGTATCCACTGATTTACAGATGTCTCTTTTCCAATGTAAGTCAATGGGAAAAAGTCATTTTGGGCTCAATAGCATCATGTGAAAGCTCCCCGGGAAATTGCGTTACCACTTTTTGGTCACTATGAAAATTAGCTTCAAAGCCTGGCACAGTTCCTGGTGGTTTGTTCTGCCCCCTAGCAACAGCATTTTTACAGGAAAGATACAACAGATAAGACAAATGACAGCCAAAATGACATTTGTTCAATTGTTTTCAGTTTACAGTAAAAGCTTTTAGATTTAAGCAATTTTGATATTCTGAAAATCAGTTGGCCTTCTTTACAATGTTTTTAAAACTAATACAACCTCAATATAAGTCCGCTATAACTCTGCACAGCAGTAAAAGATGGCAACAGGAAACAGAACATTAGGAAGGACAAACAGTGAAATTTAACAAAGTCTGTTATTCCAGTGATCTCTAAACTGTCCAGATGGTCAGATGTCCTTGAATGACCTCCCATTTACTTGCTTTGTTGTAGATCAGAAGCACATTGTTCAGCCACATCTGTCAACTTCAAAACCAATCCATGTCCTCTGAGTGGGTTTGTGTAAATGTTATGAAATTGTGTGTGAAAGTAAACACTCCTCACATGGAATGGTCTCTTTTCCCAAACACCCCGATTCATTCTAATCATGCAATCTGTGATAGATGAGGAGTGTGTCAACATGAGCCTTGACATGACAAATTAGGTTAGACAGGAAGCAAGCCCTGAGTTGACTCTTTCAATGGAGATGTGATTTATGATGTGTGCGTGCATGCGTGTGTGTGTGTGTGTGTGTGTGTGTGTGTGTGTGTGTGTGTGACATTGTAAACAGCACTCCGCAGTGTAACAATGTAAACATTTCCTCATTCCTCAGATATCCAAGTAGCACTGGTCTACCTTTGAGCTGTCCCACCTGCATACAAGGTCATGGCTGAGACACATGCATGCACATTCACATTCAGCCACCTATCCACTCACACATCTACACCTTCCCACCCTCTCATACACACAGTGAGACACACATGCACACACAATTTGCCAACTGCATTCCTGAGAGCCAGTGAAGAGACTGGATGAAGTTTAGGGAGAGCAGATGAGGCATGTGGCTACAGGTAGAGCTGCGGCTCTGAGCTGCTACATTCACACACACACAGTGTCTGGGTGTGACTGCACACACCAACCCATCCCACCATGTCCCGTGAAACTAATGAGTAGCCATTAGTCACTTGCAAAACATACACAAAGTTTAGTTGCTCAAAATATTGGCGGTGAACAAAACCATGCATGCCTTGCTGTTTGCATATCTTTGTTCATCTTTGTACAATGTGCTGCTCATTGATAACCTCCATCTCACAGCTGCACACACTGACACAAACATACAACACATATGCACATTTACTCTTCCCCTTGATGCCTCTCCAGTTATTTAAACCTAACTATAAAAAATAGGAGGTATACTTTAAAACAGGAAGTTGTATGAAGTAACAACAGTCCAAGACATGGAAGTCGCTTTTTTGTGAATAAGTAAGAAAATTCCTTTTTTTCTTGTAAGGCACCATGACCTAAAATTATGGTGCTTAGCATACATATGCCATACAAAACAAAAGAAAAAAAAAAGTTTTATAAATGCATAAATTGAGCTGTAAAATGCATCAATGGCTCAACCATAGACTGTTAAAACAATGTGACGTCACCGATTGGTTTGTGGACTCCTGTTCTGAAGCTCCAAGTTTGGCATTCTGGCCATTTCCTTTGATGCCAGAAGTGACTATATTTTGATGAGAGGGTGGAGCTGTGATGGAGTGAGGGATGGATCTGACTCATAGGCTGTGGTGACACCTCACAGACAGCCTGTCACTCAAATAAGCCCCGTCCTTGATAATGCGCAACTTTAAGACTTAATAAAATGTGTAGAAAAAAAATTCACCCCTTGTACAGTTGTCATCACCGGGGAATTAGCTATAGAGACCAACACCTTTTTTGTATCAGGCTGTAAACATGTTTATTTCTATTCTAAAGTTGGCCATTTTAATATGGTGTCTATGGGGACTGACTCGTTCTTGGAGCCAGCCTCAAGTGGCCATTAGAGGAACTGCAGTTTCTGATACTTGTGCCTTGGCTTCATTTTTCAGCCTCGCAGGTTGCTGCTTGGGCTCAGCAGGCACACTTTAATGTAATGTACACTGGCCTTGGCTAAAGCTATCATAAGGTCAGTGTGAGAAGTGTGTATCGACTGCTGGACCCAGCTTTCAGAGCTAAAACATATATATTAAGTATTATTTTTCATATAATATTTCGCATATTTTCATTGTTATATGTAGTATTGTGTTCACAGATGCACTGTATCCTCTATGTATGACATTTATATTGTATTTACCTGTTGATTTTCTTATCTTATTTAAATAAGACCTTACACATGTATATATTTGCCTAACTCACAAATGTGCTTGCTAGTTTGGTCCATAACAGTCACAGCAGACACAGTAAACAGTGTAAAGGCAAAAATCATGAATATAAAAGAGAAATTGATAATAAAAAATATTAAAATACATCTGTTTTAAAATGTCAGTGCCTGTATAGTGTTTAAAACAAAGAGGATGGACATAGCAAAATACTGTCAAAATAATGTGCAAATCTTCACATTATAAATACAAGTAAACTCAGTGGGCTGTACATTGAAATGCATACAGAAAGTGATACTTAGAGTAAAATACAATACAGCACAAAAAGTTCAAGAAAAAAACAACCATCTATAAAAATGTAATGACAAACCCACAGACACAAACCACAGACACAGTCATAAATCATACCCCTGAGAAAACTCAATGTTAGAAAACCACCACCAGAGGTCTATACTGTAGTCAGCAGGTCAGAAATGTACAGAGTGGGACCAAATCATGAAGTGCATTAGCATCCAATGAAGGGATCTGAGTGCTGGGGTAAATGTTGAGCACTGTATGAATGCATAAAGACTCAGGCTGCTGCAATAAGAATGTTATGGGTAGATTATACAAATGTATCTATGTAGGCCCAATCACAGCTCTTTGCTCTCAGACAGTAAACACCGCAGCCGAAAATTCCCTAAACTTCCTGTGGACTTGTTTATGTAGTCTGGCTTTGCACACATACACACCAGTGATGTGGAGTGGTTGCCTCTAGCAATATAGACGACAAGTTTGAGCAGATTTAAATGGCCGGATGTCCATGGCTGTTTATGTCAATGTTCACCAGCTGTCTGGCTCCTTGGGATTTTAGTAACAGACAGCAGAGTCGTGATGAGCACAAAAGCCAAGAGCCACGGTGCTGGTAGGCATCCCATGAGTGTGGAAGTTAAGAAGTGGGAGAAATTAAGTTTTTGATGTAAAAAGTATTAAAGATTTGACATAGTATCAAAACAGCTGAGTCCTTCCCATCTTTCAGCATGTTTACCCCAAGCTCTCATTCATTAAAATCACAATGTGACAAAGTATATCACAATTTCTTGTTTGAGGAAGAATTTGTATTTAGCACTCATATACCCATATGAAATTATAATCATGTGGAAATTCATAAAAGTTGCTTTATCGATTCAAACTTGCTCCATCACTGCTACAACCACCTGAGTGATGTCAGAAGAGTCCAAACTGAGGACAACTGGGAAGTTATCTCTTGATGCAGCTGAAAGAAGCTGATAGCTACAGAGTTCTCTGGTGTACTCATCCTAACAGGAAGTAGCCCTTCTTCAAAGTCATCCCTCAGGGTAACCTGTCCCTCTGTTTGAACCACTTGGCAAAGACATTTTTATTACTATACTGCCACCACTTGACTCAGAGTTGGTACTGCTGTAGTGGAGGTTGCTGGGTCATGCTCCCTTCATTTATTCTTTTCAGCGGGTGGTGGGTGTGCTCATTTGTGCCTTTCTCTTGTCTACTTTATGCAAACTACTTATCAACTTACCGCACAATGACATGACTCTGACAGAGTTGGTGTTTTGTGGCATATTGATAGTCTTCATCCTCATGCATCTTTTTAAGCAGCAGATGTCACAGGTAGAAAATAAGTACAAATTTGAGATAACTCATTATATTTATCCGGTGGCTGTATTTTGTCTTTGCTACCAGGGTTTCCATGCATAAATTACCCAGCAGCACAGACTAATCATTCAGACCAGCAACTATATTTAAATGATTTTTTATTTCACTGGACCATTCTTCAAAATGACAGCTTTTACTTTTAATCAAGACTTTTATAGGTTGAAATCACGTCCTATTGGGTCTCGCACATTTAGCTACTACATCAGTCCACATAAAGCACATTTATGTACCCGTGCCTAGGCTACTCTATTTTATATGCAGGTATTTTATTGTTTCAATTTACTGTATAGTTTTTGTGCTTATTGTATACTCTTCTGTACTTATTTATATAGCTTTAATTTTATTTAACACAAACACAAGAAGATATAATTAATAAATTATATCTTCTGTTGTTTTTCTTTTGCTCCTTTCTGTCTCTTGTGCTGCTGGAACACCTAATTGTCACTCCTTAGAATTGATATAACTTATCTTACCTTAATTTATCTCCAGTACAGTGGTTTTTAGCCAGGGGTCCAGCAGAGGCCCCAGGTGGTCATAAGAGTGACTGTTCTGATCATAATTTTTCTGTCCTCCACGGTTATCTCATTTCTTGACAATAGGGCAATTATTATTTCCATAATTGATTAATCTGCCCTTTATATTTGTGATTAATCAATTAACCATTTTATTGATGTCAGAAAATAGTGACACATGCCCTGTATAATTTCTCAACGCCTTAGGTGACATCTTCAAATTGTATGTTTTATCTTTAACAGTCAAAAATCCAAAGAAATTCCGTTTATTATCATGTATGACATATAAAGCATCAAATTATCATATTTAAGAAGCATGAAACCAGCAAATGTTTGGCTTCTTTGCTTAAAAAGTTACTATAACGATTACGCGATTATCAAAATAATTTTATATAATAATTAATTTTCTGTTGATCGACTGATCGATTAACCTGCAACTTGTTGCAGCTCTGGATGACAACTATAGAATCTGATCTTAGTAATATAGCAACCAAAATCTTTTCAGATAGATGTGTCAGATGCAAATTCTTATCAAATGGAGGTCCTTGACCTGGTGAATATTTATAGGGTTGAGAACCACTGCTCTAGCACACATTGTTCATGCTATCAGTTTAATAAACAGACCAAGATATGCAAGTCCATAATGTTATTATGCTCACTACTTACAGTACATTGGCTATTTTTCTTCCACATTATGACCTGAAAGCAGCTTCTCATTACATTCTCATTAGGTACAAGAGAAGAAGCATTGGCCTCCTCAGTTCACACGACAGTAACTTTAGACAGTGGTTAGACTGTTAGTTGTTTGTCTACAAGAAAACCCTCTCAGAAACTGAACCCAAGTGTCCCATAGCTTTTCAGTATTCACTGTAGTTTGCCTACATTAAGTACCCGTAGACTTCTGTGCCTTTCGTTTTCCTCTAAAGAAGTTATCATGACTCATGAGGACACCAGTATGTGACGCTTTCTTCTTTTCGGCTCAACTCGGCTCCACTCGGCTCCACTCGGAGACAAGGGGCGTGCACGGCTATGGTGCGTCTCAACCGGCGGTACAATCGGATGATCCCGGCGGGCGGAGCCAAGTAGGAGGAAATGGTACTGTTGGCTGACTGCTCCCAAGAAAACCGGCGACGAGCATCCATACCCGGCAGTTTGACCGTACATCTTCGCTGCTTTCAAGTCACCTTTACTGCAACTGCAACCGAGCAAGACACATCTCTCAAGCAGAACTTCATTCACGCACTAAAACACATCGACATCTCGCGACTTATAAACCAAGCAACACTTGTATGCTGCCATTTCTAGAAATATCTGTGAAGGGCTCGGAGATTAACGTTATAGATAAACGGCTGCAGGATGGAGACGCAGATACATGTGCCCGTGGGGTCGCCGGTTATTAGAAAAATTCCCATTTTCGTGGACGAGCACAACGTGACGGAGGGGGCGATGAAGCTCATTAAAGAGCTGAGACCGGCGTGGGACACGAGCCATGTCAAGACCAAGGTAACGTTAGCCGCTAAGCTAGCTGTATGCTAGGCTAAGTTAAGATTGACAGCTCTGCAGCATCACCCAGCACTACCAGGCAGCCTGGAGGAGGGCCGTGGAAACATTATCTGCTGTCTGGGTTAATTTCTTAAAACAAACGACACACCGCTCTCTACCTTACTTTTGTTTTAAGGCGTCTTATTAGCTAAATAATATGGAAACGTTAGCTTCGCTAGCCCACGCCCCCAGACTTGAACTCTTAAGTAAGATAAACTATCGTCACGAAGTTACCCCAAAGGCAAGCAGGGATATATATTCCTATTACAGACAGTTTTATGTGTCCAAAGTACACAACATGTAGCACCAGATACAATAGTGAAGCCCAGTCACGGTCAGGTTAGTGTCTGAGACCATCTGATGGTGACGTGATGGTCAGTTTGGGTGAGAAATATGGTGAAGCAGACACACACCTTATGAGACTGTGTCATAGCTGGGTGAACTCTGGTCACTGATAGTCAGCCTTGCTTCTTTATTATGTTGCTCACTTGTCAGTTTTTAAAGTGTGTCTGGATGTTAATAGTTATACAAATATTGCTATATATATGATAGGCACGCATATGGGCAAACGCATGCTGGGAGACCTTTCCTATTCAGCTAATTTATTAGGTAAAATGATAAGCAGAGTTTGCATGAATAAAGTCAATGAACAGACAGGATCAGAAAGCAGACGTGCAGGTCACATTACACAGGTCTGTGCCTGTTCTACAAATAAACCTGAAGGTGTGTCTGCTTAAGTTTGAAACCTAACTTAAAACTGAGACTATTGCGACTTTTATAGCTCATGAAAATTCAGTGACAGCAGCAGGAAGGACAGAGTTTCAAGGAAAATATCTGAGAATTAAGCATTTCTGAGCTGTTACAGTGCAAGTACATATAGTAGCCTCTACAAACCTTTATAGAGATTATTTTACTGTATGCATTGTACTTTGTGTGTGTATATGTATATAGTAGGGATGGACCTGAGTACTCGGTTTGAAAGTCAGTTTAAATATTTGCATTTCTCAGACAGGACGCAGTGATGTAACTGAAATCTATGAGTATCTGCACAGATCCAAATTGCAAGAATGATAGATCTGCACACCCACAGATTACATTTAATATTGTCAGTCAGACACACTTAATCTAGCTTTAATGGCAGAGTGGCGACCGGGCATCAGAGTGAAGTTTGGAAGTATTTCAACCATAGACTGTTAATAAAAAATGCACAACACGTCTCCACTTACTCCCACTATTAAATAGTGAAGCCAGCATGTCCTAGATATGGCCACTGCCATCCTGTGCCGGTGACGTCATTTTGAGCCAGTCTGTACAGCAGCGATCTCAGCAGTGTCGAGTTCCCGCCCATACATCTGTCTGACCAATCAGGAGCAGTGCCATTGATCACGAGCACACCAATGGCAGGCACAGCTGTCAATCATGATGCCAAACCTCCTTTTTATAGTATTGAATAAATAACTAAAACCAAGCCAAACCAAAATGGGCACAAAGCAGCGTGGTAACAGCTACCTTAAATTACAGAAACCATATCTGGGAAAACATTTATTTGATGTGCATTTTGATATTTTGTTTTGGTCCATGTCCCATCCACTAACATGGAGGGGGTGGAGCTTGTGACCCATATTGCAGCCAGCCACCAGGGGATTGAGATGTTTTGGCATAACTTTTTGGGAGCTGTCATGTCGTTCATCTTTATATACAGTCTATGATTTTGAGAAAATAAATTAAATGCATGTGCAGTGCAAGCTACGTAATGTGTAAACTTCTGTTTCCTCGCCACTCTCTGCACTCTGGCCTCCGGGAATGCAGCTTAGCTTTGCTTCCAATTTTTACCAGTGGCCACTCGCGGTATTGCAGCGTAAAAACCCCAAAAAGCATTTTCCCCATTGATCGACATTGTAAAAGAGACGTCTGTAAAACTGTTGACAGGACACCTCGAACAGCAAACAAGGTCAGTTATGACTCTTTCGGTTTTGAATTTATTTATTTATTTATTTTTATCATGGAGGTTTTATATTTGAAAAACTTCCTCAAGCAGAGAAAAGCAATTTAAAATTCTGTGACATCATCACAGTGCAAAAGTCTATGAGCCAAGTGTGAGTTCATGGGTGGGGCTAGCAGGATGAAACATTACTGTGCATACTAAGTAAGCTGCATACTGTGTAAGTAAACCCGGAGGCTAGAAACCTTTTCAGCGTATGTTTCGGGAAAGCAGTTCCATTGGACTGAATAGGTGCTATCTTGACGTCTGGTTTCTAGCTATATACATCTATGTTTCGGACCCTGTTCTTAGGTTAGATTTATTTTGCAAGTACATCAGAATTGATGTGAGTACTTTAACTGTCCATCTCTAGTATATAAGTGTATATAAATGACTGTATGTAGTTTTATGTTATTTGTATGTTTGTTTTATGTGTGTGTACTGTGAAAGGGCTACAACTTACATTTCTTTGTGCAAGCTTGTGTTGTAAAATGACAAATAAAATGGACCTTGAATCTTAACATAAGAAAATATTACTTAAAATGATTATTTAATCTACTACTTGTTGCAGCAGTACATGAAATTGCATAAAATTCATTTAAAATATTTAAATAAATAAAAAGGTAATAAATACACACCAAGACACATTTCTCTCAGAAATAAAAAGAACACATTAAAAACAGAGAGAAGGGAAAAAATGGCAAAAGTTAAATCTAACAAATCCCTTTTAAGGCAAGATTTAAACATTGCGTAAAATTAATTGAGATGAAGTTGCATTCCCCTATCTCTGATTAAAAAAAAACTTTTTTTGCTTCTTTCCAAAGTAGCATATTAACCCAGCGTCGGCATTCTGCCCTCAATAGCCTTCACCACTTCTGTTGAACATTTTACTCTGTCAGTTACATATTCAACAGCCTGATCAGTGTGTAACAGAAAATATGTGAGCCGCATTTTGCCTTTAATAAAGGCAGTACACGTGTGTAAAATGCAAGTGCAGATTATGACACATATCAAGTGTTTTCCATCATAATAAACTCTTATTGATTAATGATATAATGATATTAAAGTAGACAGTGTCAGATAGTATGCAAAGAATTTGTCCACAAGAAATGATACAACTCTCAGCACATGGCACATGAAAAAATTTGTAAGATTTCTAAATGCAAGCAAAACCAAAACGTGTAGCTGATTGTTATTGTCCATATACAGGCCTATCTGTTTGTTCATGTGAAGAAAAACTAGCACATCAACACACATGGGTGTGCAGTCAAGATAACATCAGCACACATGCACAGTATGTAACAATGAATCAAAATAAACAGTGAGTGGGGCCATACACTGTAAGTAATCGATGGTTACATTATTGTATCCATCTCCGGTATACATTTCTCTTTCAACCAGTATGAAACTAAAAGCTGTACGAAAAGCTTCACCACATCATTATCACACACACACACACACACACACACACACACACACACACACATACACATGTGTGTTATTGAGCAATCCATTTTACAGATGCAGCTTGTCAGGGCAGGAAAGATGCATAATTGATTCCTTATAATATGATCAAGTCACTGATGTGTCGTGGCCAGGTCAAAGTCCTTGGATTAACTCTGACAGTGGGCACCATTGAACACCATGTACTGTTATTACTCTCCCCAGTGGCACGGTTTGAACACAGTTACGCCAGCCATGTGTTTACATCCTGCTGGCTAATCTCTCTGAATCCAACGCCCCATCCATTCACACACCTGCAGATGAGGACGCAACAATGTTTACCTCGACCTCTGCAGGCCAGACCAGCAGAGCTTTTCTCAGTGATCAACATCCAAACAGGCTTTATGTCCCAGTGGAAGCTTTTTTCAATCAGACCTCATATGGTGTTGTACAGCTGCACAGCTGGTGAAGTATTCACGATATGGGTCACAGCTGAAAATAGAGTGAGAAGAGTGTGAGATTAATGTAAAAAAAAAAAAAAAAAAAGTGTTATGTGGTTGAGTTTGGGAGGATGTTCCTGAGCAGCGGGACCATTGTTTTGATGGGAGCGGGAAGCACTAAATGTGGTGAGGAGCAGCAGGGCAGCACTGTTGACAGAAACACCTGATTAGCCCTGCCACCTGGACAGGAAGACTTTTACTGTAAATACACACTGTCCATTTCCAAACATCACACACACACACACACACACACACACACACACACTGAGTTCCGAAAAAACAGCAGAGTGTGCCAACAGCAACAGAGCATCAGTCTCCTTTTACAACTTTCTCATGCTGAAGACAGAACGATTCCTCTCTGCCAAAGAAAGGCAGCTTCAGAGGCCTCGCAGTCAGACCCCAGAACGTAGACTCATACATGGAAAAAAAGAAAGCGTCAGGCAGTATATGGCAGAATGTTTACCTCTGTCTGGGTCCAAGCTTATCGCTGTCTGTCGATGTATTGATCACAGGTCTTAGCGGTGTATTGTGTGGCGGGTAGAAGGGATCAGTCATGTGGTAGCAAAGGCGTGTATGCTTGTGTATGTACGGTCATAACAGGGATGCCTGCGCGCCCATCTTTGTGGTCAGCCATGTGTGGAATGCCAGATATGTGTGAGTGAGCGTCTGGGCCGGGGGAGATGCAGGCAGCGTGTATGTTGTTATTGTGTTCGCTGCAGTGGGATGGACTGGCCCACTGGTTTCCACTGGAGTGATGTTGTCACTCAGATATTTAAGGCCTAGCTTTAGACACAGAGGGCTTTTTGCTTACTCTTCATTTTAGGAGAGGCATTTGACTTAACTTGTTAACTCACTGATACAGTGCCAACACCACTCTGCAGATGAGTCAAGTAGTCTTGGTTGCGGTCAGCACAGAGAGGGTGTGGTTGGATGTGCTTCACTCAGGATAAGCGGGAACTTTGGATGCTTGTCAAAGCCCTATGTGTTTAACTTGCTGCATTTAATACACCTGCAGACTGTAGTGTGCAATGCCAAGGTCTGCGTTGTCATTATAAAAAGTTTCTAAGCGGTTAATAGGGTAAAGCGAAATTGTATCCACTGTTTTAGAATCAAGCATGTTCTTTTTAATCTTGTGCTGGACTAAATGGCAAATCTGGAATTATATCAAACAAAGCCTAACCAAATGAACTGTATTAGCAATATTCATACATCATTTTTCCTTCTAGATAATTGAAGAGTAAGTGCTACCTATCAGATTACTCTTTTCCTCAACTGCTTAAACACGTCATTTTCTGAAATACTGTTCTCAGAGTAATAAGTTCAGTCACCACATCAGTTTATATTGTACAGCATTAGGGTTGTAACAGACAAAGAATTATGTGAGTCGAATCAGATTTAGCTGTTCAGTACAAATATTCGACTATTTGCCCCTTTTTCATATCAAGTTTGGTGACAGCGCCATTCACGTAATATTGTTAAACAAGCCAAGTTAACCATTTGAGCTAATGTGATGTAAATTGGAAATTTGCAAAAACCTTTTTTTGCCAACACTAGAAATCAAACAAAATCCAGAAACTATATTGTATTAAGTTGCTGTTCTAAGCAAAAGACAAAAGATAAAGTTATCTCAGGGCCCGACTGGGCAAAGCCTGTCTTCCTGCAGGCAGCTGCCTCCATCTCACTCACGCACACCCTGGGTCTGGGTCTGCAGCTGCCTGGGAATCAGCTTATTGTGAGACATGACAGTTGGAATCTAGGTAAAAATGCAAGTCACTTTTTGAGTCCTAGTGTTTATAGGTAAAAAAAAAAACATAGTGGTGATACATGGTTAAATACCTCTTGCAGCCTGATGCCATGTGCAATATCTAGGTTGTACATATCAATACAGTACATTAATCTGTTGCAAACCAACTGCATCATGAGGAAATTGATGGAACATCAATGTATATTTTATACTTAAAATAAATTATACAGGTTTTTAAATGACTGAATGTGCCAAGATTTACATGTTGAATTTAATTTGTTTTAAAAAGCATCATGGTGAATGATTGGCATTTATGCGGTATTTGTGGTCTGAGGGCATGTATGACAGTGATTCTGTAAAGAATGTTGTTCTATGGTACATATATGCCATGTAGGTCAGAGCTGTATGGTGTCTGCACTGTTGGTCCTGACCTTAAAACAGCTGATAGCTTTAGAGAACGCACAACTTCAAAGATTTTCTTTGGGAAGCACTCAGCACAGTCAGAGGTTGGGCGTATTCTTCTGCATCTCAGGTTAAATGATTTCTTCTCTTCATCTTCCAGCTCTTCACTGATGGAACCACCAACAAGCTAGTGGGCTGCTATGTGGAGGAAAGTCCAGAGGATGTGGTCTTGGTCCGAGTATACGGGAACAAGACAGAGCTGATTGTGGACAGAGACAATGAGCTCAAAAGCTTTCAGGTAGTGTAATAGCAGATGAGTCTAAAAGTGCTTGGCTCTCCTGTGACTTTGAAAATAGTTTTTCCCTTCTAACGCTGTTAATGTGTTGTGTATTCTTTTGTCTCTTCTATAGGTGCTACATGCTAATGGTTGTGCTCCTCGCCTCTACTGCACCTTTCAGAATGGCATCTGCTATGAGTTCATGCAGGGGGACGCTCTTGGGACGCAGGACGTCAGGGATCCTTCCTTACTAAGGTTGGGACATGGTAGAGTCATGGGACTACTCAAGATTTTTACTGACTTAGCTCAGAGATGTAACACAAGTGGCATTGTCCAATTGTGCTCAGAATCAGTCTAGGTTACCACACTGCCCTTATAGACACAAACTGCTTTACAATGCAGCAATACCTCAACACCGCTCAGGAAAGAGGCAAATGAAGCAAGAACATAGGAGTCACATGCAAATAGTAGTTGGCGGGTGGTTGATACTGCAGAAACAAATCATCAAAGGCCAATTCCAAAGTTAAGTTTGGAAGCAGAAGAGTTTCAGTTGTAAAGTGCACAAAGAAATCAGTACTAATTCTTTATCTGTTAAAACTCATTATCCTTGGTGTTGGCTTTTAAACACTCCTACGTCTACATCAACTCAGTGTGTGTCACATGTTGTATTCAGTTGACTCTTTCCAGGAACTCTGAATTCCTTGAACTGGAGACTCATTCAGTGTAGCTGAACTGAAATGATGTATGGGTTCATGTTGAAACCTAGTCATCTTTTTGTGTGTCTGTCTCCTCGCAGAATGATAGCCAGGGAGATGGCTCGTATCCATGCCATCCATGCACACAATGGCTGCATCCCCAAACCCAACCTGTGGATCAAGATGCGAAAATACTTCTCCCTCGTGGCCACCGAGTTCACTGACCAAGCGTCCAACGTTAGGTGAGATCTGGCTTCTCAGCTGCCTCTCAGTAGCTCCTGGTGGGTGATCCTGCTTGTGGCTCAGCACACACACACATGCGCTCTGATAATCATGCAAATAGTTCCTGAAGCGCAGCCTGATTTGCCTGTAACATTAGTAATGAGGATGGAGTCAATTTACCTTGAGCCTGATATCATCTGAGAACACTCAGTGAAGTAGTTTTATCAAACGTTTTTGCACCAGGATGTGTTCCCCTGTTTAATTCTCTAGGTACCAGAGGTCGTTAATCTGGCACATGATGTACTTACAGAATAGTCATCTGGTTTACTGTGGAGTCAGGAAGTGAGAGGATACTGCCAAGGTTAATACTAGAAGGTGGTGTCTTTTTCTTTATGACAGAACAGAAGCTTTGCAACCACCTTTACTGTTTTGTGAAAGCATATTTTTAGCCACACGAGCATGTCAATGTTGTTTCCCCTGATGATGAATCCAACTTTGGCAATCTGACTTTTTATTTAGCACCATTTCACTTTGTCCAATATTTTGGTTTATGACTAATTACCTGCAGAACTAGACACATTCCCACCAGCTGTGCATTGTGTTTAGTGCTTAGTAATTTATTATTTCATGATGACGACATCATGTACTGTATCATCGGCTGTATATTGAACTGAACAATCTCAGAGAAAGTTAGAGACGAGAGAAAGTTGTCTGACAGCATGTTAAACTTTTGTTCAGTCTCCATCTTTTCTGTCATTACCTGTACTGTTTTATGCAGCCAAGTTCACAAAGTAGTTGTTTTGTCAGATAACTAAACAAATATGAATAGAGATTTGATCTGGTGTCATAAACACTTCCTGTTCCAAGCAGTCAGCACTTATTCCTGTCAGTCATTAATCTAGG
Organism: Epinephelus fuscoguttatus; assembly: GCF_011397635.1. Classification (NCBI taxonomy): domain Eukaryota; kingdom Metazoa; phylum Chordata; class Actinopteri; order Perciformes; family Serranidae; genus Epinephelus; species Epinephelus fuscoguttatus. Next base: position 39,974,851 of record NC_064752.1, read on the forward strand.
TTAATGGCTTAATCCAGGTTACCTTTACTGTATATGTTGATATGGCCAAGCATAGAGGTTGCAGGAAAGAAATGCATTACTGAAAATGTGGTTCATAATGGAAGGATCGAACGTTTTAGCAATCAAGGCAGCTGTTGTAATTTATAAATCACACTGCTTCTTTAAACCCTGAAAGTTTATAACTCCTAGAATTTATCTAATAACTTTTGACTCCTGGGCTGACACACACATAAGGCTGGTGCATTTGGCATTGAGAAATGTATTTTATGGAATTGCATTTTCATCTCAGGAAAAGAGGAAGGAAAAGCAGTTCAGGCTGAAGATGGTTTGGTTTGCATCTTGGCACCGGAGCTCTGGAGCCGACAAAGGTGGACCGTTTCATAACCTGGCCAGCTGCCCAGTCACAGCAGATATCTTTCTTCTGATGGCTATTAGATTAAGTCCAGCATGTGGCTTATATAACTGTAACAATAATAGCCGACTGGATTAGGGAGTCTGAGGCATGCAGTGGGCCAGCAGATGTTTGCTCAGCTCAGTGTATCGGGTCACTTTACTCTCTTCCTTGGTTACACAGACAGCTAGAGTGTCCTGGTCCTGGACAGCTGACACTTGTGGCCCTGTGGTCAGAAGCAGATTGTATAAACGCCCAGATGTTAACTGGTATTGTCAGAGATCTATGTGATGTGTAATATTCCAGTGTTATGCAAAATTACTCCACCTCTCATAGATTAACAGTGTCATATCTCTGCTATACACCAGGCAGGGGCTGAACAGTTGAGACTCAGCCTCCCTCCCAGCTTTCTCTCATCTCCTGCTATCAGGCTGACGGTGGATTAAGTCCCATAAGCCCATTACCGGTAGCACTGGGGTCTTTGCTTGGTGTGGTTAGCTGAGAAACTAACTCAGCGACTTAACCCTTTCTCCACTAGCCAGTAATACCACTTTCAGACTGACACAGATTTGTCAATGTGCGTCATATGAGCGGGGCTGAACTCAGGTTAAATGTATCAGCAGGCCTGTGTCACATGCACAGAGATAGAGAAGGGCAGATATCTGAATAAATACAGCTGCAGGAGGTGCATAAATGCCATTTTCAAGCACATTATGTATATGCAGTGATGGAATAAATCACATATCAGATGGTTATAATTAGATCTCACAGGTCATTTCAAAAGGAGACATAGAAGTGTAGCCATAGTGATTCGGTAACACTCTGCAGCACTGCAGTGTCCACTGAGATCTTATTTCTCTGTAACTGTGCTCCCAGGAGCCAGTAGGCTGTAGCCCCACTGAGCCTGTGTGCTGTTTGTGCATGTTGGCCTCAGCTGTTATCACTGCACGTGTGTTCCCACTTTGTGATGATCCAAAAACAAGCAAAAAGCTGTTTGTTTTAGTCAGTAACAACTAGCAAAAGTATCTCTGTCACTTTCCTTCATTGTGCTGCGGAGCCGGTGTCATGTTGCAGACACTTGTGTTTGCATATTTGTCACAGCCGGTCAAGAGAAGCATCTGGGGAAAATGTGTGTGGGAAAAAGTTGACCTCTCTCCTATCTCTCCCTGTCCAGAATACAGCAGGAGGTGCCCAGCAAAGCTGTGCTGGAGCAGGAGATGGTGTGGATGAAGGAGCATCTCTCCACTCTGGGCTCCCCTGTGGTGCTCTGCCACAATGACCTGCTCTGCAAGAACATCATTCACAACAGCAAAGAGGGTGAGTGCCCCAGTGTTTCCTGTGGCACGACAGGTTTGCTCTGAGGGCAGTGTTACATCCGAGCACAGACTTCCTCCTAATTTGTGCTTCGTGGGTAGAGTAGCAGATGCATTTCACAGCTACAACCACATACGTGTGCTTTGAGGAAATATTTTCTTTTCTTATGTGACTTTTTTCTTTTCTGTTACTGCTTGCTGTTTTACTTCTTTGGCAGATACTTTGCTGTGGCAGCCCACAAAATGTTGCCAGTGCAAACATTGTACTTTCTACCTAAATGATGCCAGTTTGATTGACTTCCTCTGCTACAGCCTGAAGAGCCTGTGAGCAGGCACACCTTTATACACTTTACATTTTACGTGTCCTCTTTGTTGTCTCACAGGTCATGTTCGCTTTATAGACTATGAATACTCCAGCTACAACTACCAGGCATTCGACATCGGCAACCACTTCAATGAATTTGCAGGTTTGTCGAACCAGTGTGATTTGTGTGTTAGAGTTAAAGGGCTAGTTTTGAACTGGGGTTGTACAGTAGAACAGTTTGTACAGGCAGGAGTACAAACACGGAAGCTACTGCTGTGAACGGGGCAGCAACAAAACATATTGTTGCCACTTAAGTCCCACCTTAAAAAAAAAAATCAATATCAGTTCAAGTGTATGCTACATTTAGAATACTCTCACTGCTTTTCCTTACCATGACACAACAATCTCTGGCGGGGAACTGAAGCCGTTAAATGGCTCTCTTCAAAGCCAGACTCTAGTGAGAAAGACAGCGATTTAACATTGCTGAACACTACCTGCTGGTGCACTGCTGCCTCTATCAGTTATTTTGTTTGGGTTACTGTGTGACTTTGGTTTTTTAAAGGGTTAGTTTGGATTTAACAAAGTCAAACAATAACGCAAACTAACTAAGGGAATGAGGCAGTGGTAGATCAGCAGCTCCTCTGTTTAGCAAGCCAAACTGGGTGTGCTAACCGACATCTACTGTATGTAATACACTATGGATAAGTTCAACTATGGATAAGTTCCCCATACAACCCCCCTTCAAAAAATCCAAACATTCCCTTTAATTTTATATCCAGCGTGGCATCTTGTACAACTGTTTGTCCGTGTGTGTGGTCAGGAATGGCGGAGCTGGACTATGGACTGTACCCGAGTCGGGAGATGCAGATGGAGTGGCTCAAAGTGTACCTGCAGGCATACAAATTCTTCACCAAGAAAACAGAGGAGGTCAGCCAGCGAGAGCTGGAGACACTCTATGTACAGGTCAACAAGTTTGCTCTGGTGAGACACACACACCTTCTCTTACACACTCATACCCACAGTGCCTCACATTACTTTACCTCACCTGATATCTGCTTTGTCTCTATTAAGGCTTCTCACTTCTTTTGGGGCTTCTGGGCTCTCATCCAGGCCAAATACTCCTCCATCGACTTCGACTTCCTCGGGTAGGTCTCTGTGTGAGTGTATGAAAGATGTAGAGCTGTGTGTAGTGACCCCCCCTGTGTAGGATATTACATAAGTGATAGGTCAGCCTGTGTGACTGAAAAGAATCTGTCTGTGTGGGTTAAACAGAGCATTGTGAAAGACTGAAACCCAAAACCCAAAAGCAAAGTCTCTTATTTCTTTTGTATGCATCCATACCACTTAACACTTCCTGCCAACACTGGACAACAAGCTTGCCCCCACCTAGTAGTTCACAGAGAGGAGGTAGACCTAAGGAAAGATATGACTGGCAACCCAATCACTCTCACTTCACTGAGGAAGAAAGCAGTGAAACAAAACAGTGGATAAATAAAGTAAATAAATAAAAGAAAACAATATCTGTAATAGCTTCACTATAATTGTAGTTTATATTTCCTCACATATAACCTGAGAATAAATCAAACTTGGGGCTGTTCTTGCAGGTACGCTGTGCTACGTTTCAACCAGTACTTTGAGACCAAACCTGCAGTGATGGCCCTGCAGATCCCAGAATGAGAGGAGACGGAGAAAGACAGACTGCGGAGAGAAGACAGGAGGGAAGGTGTAACAGGTTCTATGCTGGGACTTCCTGTAGGGTGGGAACTCTTCTCTGTGAGCCAGCTGTTGATGGACCTCTGCTCGGTCTACCCAGCATCCTTTTTCTGCAACAAGCGCAATTACTCTTTCATTGCCCCAACGTAGCTCCACGTCTGTCACAACTCTAGCTCAAGAATGATGAAACTTCAGTGAGCTCTGTGTGTATGTGTGTGAGTGTATGCTTGTGTATGTTTGTGTACTTAATTTATCTTGATAAACCCTGATGTCTTGCTTTCCCTCTTCAGGCAGCTGAACAAGGCATAGTGAGCAGAGCCGTCTGAGTTTAGGGTAGAGATCACAGACTTGTTTTATCGTCTGTCACTCTGGCGCCAAAATGTTCCACAACGCTGGTAATGAAGGTCAAAAGAGGGACAAGACTGTTAAGGAGGGTTTGATGCTGACATTGGCAGATAGTTTGTCCTGCTCTCTGTGCACTGTATCTATGGCTCAGTGCCACGGCCTCGTTATAGAAACTGACTACAGAGGCATTTCACCTGGGATTCCTCAGATTTTGCATGTGGTGTGTGCGGTGAGACCATTCCTCCTTCTGTCTGCAGACATTTTAACACTTTAAATTCTGACTCGTGCGATCCTTCCTCTTTTATTCCTCTGTCTTTGATGCTAAGTGCTCGTAGCTGCAGTATTTCTGCACTGCACTTCCCAGAGATTACCTGTGCATCAAACCCTGTGGACGGTACTGTGTTGTCTGTTTCCTCTGATTTTCTTCTGTCATTGCAGTTTGAGCTTCAGTATCTCTTGTAGTTATTCCAAGCAAACTACTGCTGCTGCTAGAAATGCAAAACAAACTTCTCTGTGTGCTAGTGGACTTCTCTTTAGGAAGAACCTCCACTGAGTCCATGGAACAGCAAATGGAAAAGCTTTTCATGGACTGGCTGTAGGTTGAATCACTATTGTGTTATAGCAATCGGTGATAGAGAGTAGCTTAATGTGCATTTATTTATTTATGTGAAGACATGTGGATTACTTAACATCTCAGGTGAAACAGCTCCTCAGTTTGGGTTGTTTTGTGTTGAACTTGGAAGTGATATGAAGCAGGAGGGGAGATAGATGTTGGGTAAAAAGAGAGGACCTGTGTAAACGTCACTCTCAACTCTGTGTGCATTGCTGTCCTCGAACTGTTTTCCACCTTTTTGACTTTTATGGTTACAGCGAATCGCTCCGTTAAACTTTCCATTTAAACTTTCCAGACCTCTTGGAAAATCACAACCTCTGTCACCTCCACTGCCAACCCCTCCTTTTCTCTTTTATGCCCTCCTGTGTCTGCTCCCTCCTCACTGTTACTATCTTTGTTCTGCTCCCACCACAGTTTTGTTTCATATCTCCCTTTTTGTGTTGAGATTGAGGCAGTAGCACCTGTTCCACGGGCCATCTTACCATCAGAGACTGCTCTCAGCCCCTCACTGTAATCTATTCCTATTCACATCCCAGATTTGGAGCTAAATTTTGTTACGTAATCAGACATTGCGTAAGTTATATCTGGGGTCAAATCAAGTATAGCTTTCAAAATGAGGCAAGAGTGGGTTATCTGGGGCTGTGCTGCTGTCATGAGAGCCCCCTATTACTGGGATGAAAGAGCACAGCATCGGACTCTCCAGAGATGTAGTCATTAAAAAAAAAAACAGACACGCACAGTGTCTGTAAAAGAAAAAATACTATAACTCCACTGATTTTATACATCGAAGTCTGTTTCCAGGTGTTAGCGAGTACTACAGTATGTGTGAAAAAGATTGTATCAAGCCTGTCGTGTTTCCAGAGGGAGCTGTGTGGAGTCTGATAAATGTCCTCAAGTGGTGTCACTTAAGTCAGTGTTTGCTGAAGACTACATGTTAGAAAATGGAAAAAAAAATTCTAGAGGTGTGGAGTCGGATTCAAGTGAGCTTACCAGACCTTACCACAGCACGCAGCTCATATCTGCCGGAGGCTAGCGACTCCAGGCTACATTAGATGCCACCCATGGGGCTTCATTTTGGTGCGTTATCCGGCGACTCCTGATCTTTTTTATCAGCCGTGATGCGAAAAACCAGGCGGGACCTGTTGCTTGTGTGGGTATATCATGGTATGAAACACACAGGTACTGTAGCTTCAGCGAGAGAGAAAGCAATGACGTCACTTAAACAACTTGTGTAGTCTTTCTAAGTACTTATTACATACTTACATAATGCGTAATTACATACACAGGTTTTGCTTGAAAAGTGAAGCTGATCATTATTTATGTCAGTCGATCAATCAGTTTCAGCTCTATTTGAGTTCAGATTTGACAAAGCTTCTTCAGAGCCACAAAAGACACTTAACATCCATTTCCACAGGCTGAGTAGTGCTAACTGTGCCAGGCAAACTGAGCTTCATGTGTAAAATCAGCAGAATGCACCTTTATTAAGCACAGTAGGTCTTAATGGTCCTTAATTATTAATTTTTTGTTCTTTATTCTAATTTTGGCCACTCATAGTTCACATGTGTTCATAATGAACTCAGATTTAATTAGACATCGGTAACTTCTTTCCTTTAATTCAGTAGGACTTACATAAAATTCTGCACAGACTTTTAAACTGTCAGTAATCCTATATTTGGCTTTTGGTGCAGATAATCTTTGCACTGACCAGTAAAAGTTAGTAAAATCTTGATACAGCACAAGCACTGGCTTTATAATGAACTGAAGCACAGGATTCACTCCTCCTCATCCTCCCCATAGTTGACACAATCACTGGCCTGATCATACTGGACTGATAAACACAAGACGTTTATGAATGAATCCGAGCTTCAGATCATATCTGCTGAAGCTGTTTCCACAACACAGATGTGTCCTCTCTCTCTCTCACCCACACTCTCTTCTGGATATCCAGTACCCACATAATCCCAGCAGGGGGAGACTCTGAGCCCTGACCTTTGTCCTCCTCTGCAGGTCTCATGTAACTGATAGGCTTAATAATTTACCAAGTGAGCAGCAGCCCTTCAGGACAGCAGAAGAGACACTAACTGATGTTGATGGTTTTCAGTCAGGACCGTTAACCTGAGAAAGTGTTTTCAGAGGGATCACAGCTACATTTGAAATGTGTCAGTGGTTCTTATCCTGAGATGGGATGATCAGAGCATTCTGATGTGAATTACAACTCATTTTAGGGCTGTGAAGCTAAGTGGGTTTAAAGGGACAGTTCATCCTGAAATCAAAAATACACATTTTGACTCATCCCTTTAGTGCTGTCTATCAGTCAAGATTGTTTTGGTGTTAGTTGCAGAGTGCTGGAGATACCGGCTGTAGAGATGTCTACCTTCTCTCCAGTATAATGGAACTAGATGGCACTCAGCTTGTGGTGCTCAAAGTGCCAAGAAAATACATTTGAAAAACTCAACAGCAATGTCTCTTTCCAGAAATCATGACTGGGTTACTAAAATAATCCACAGATCTTGTTGTTTCCTATCATGCTACACCCGCCAAAGAAGGAAATGTGATTCTACTCTTGGACAAGAGTCTCTTGCCTGCTTGCTTGTGTGGCACTAGATGTAAACACTGGTGGCATCCTCTTTGGCTAAGTTGTGACATTTGCTAGCTCAGTGGTGCTAGGTGAGCTAGCAGTAGATTCACACTTCCTGTAGTTCAGTAAAAAGAAAATAGTTCCTCCATGAAACTGCTCACAACAAAGTCTGTGGATTATCTTGAGTAACTATGTCATGATTTCGGGAAAGAGAGATTGCTGTTGAGTTTTTGAAATGTTTTTTTGGTGGCGCTTCGAGCACCACAAGCTGAGTGACATGTAGTTCCATTATATTTGAGAGAAGCTGACATCTTTACAGCTGATATCTCCAACACTGCAACTCAAACCAATACAATCTAGACTCATAAATAGCACTACAGGTAGGAGGAAAAATAATCAGTTTTGATTAGGGGTGAACTGTCCCATAAGGTACATAGTGAAAAAAGTACTTACGTGTTGGCACATATTTGGGAGCAAAAAGCTACTGGCGATATTGTCTTTTGAAAGCTCAAATGACCCGGGTCAGTAGCACATTTTCCATTTGCGGATAATCAAGAGGCCCTTATTTTAGGGGACTAATAGTGGAGTAATCTGCTTAGTAGATTTGCAGACAAAGGCCAAATTAGTAAGCTTGCTGCTTGAACGCACAATCCTAATACCCTGGTAGGAATTCAGCCTGGATAAAAAAGGGCATTTGCACTGAATGAATTTCTCCATTCACTTAGCTAGAGGACACCAACCCTGAGTGGAAGTCATCTGTTGACACAGTTTGGGATTTTGGAAGAGAAAAGTTAGGGCAGGTTTATTTAGTTTCCTCTGAAATTAAATCTAACACTCCAGCGGTCACCGATGTGAGAGGCTAGAGCTAAATATAGAGTTGTACTGAAAACACATTCCACACAGATCTGAGATTGTCCTAAAAACTCTGCTCTCATTCTCGAGTGTTGTAGTATATTAGCAGCTGTTTGGCCCATTGGTCACCTTACCCACTGTGTTGTATGGCATCGAAAAGTTTGGTACCAAAATCATGTCTGAAATGTGTTGTTGAAATAGTTCAGTGTCTATTCTTAAGGATTCAAAATGTGTCACACACTGCTTCCTAAAACCCCTGACGTACTCTTGTCTTTGGACTTTCTCAGGAAAGGTTGCCCTTCTCTGAAAAAACATGGACATACCATCAAAAATCCGAACATTAACTAAGAGTTTTCTGTCACTGTCTAAATCATTGACATGTCTTTAAACAGTAACTTAATATCAGGCTGAAAAGCAGTGTTTTAACTGCCTTATTTGGTAGAAAGTTTCAAGTCTGTTGCACCACCCTGCATCTGTGATCGTAGCTAACAGTGATGTCAGGGTGTACTGACACACCCTGGAGTACACGTCCACATCACTGCGGCAAGGGGAGATATTAAACCACTACAAAACTTGTGTTAAAAGTGTTAAGTTACTCAATAAATACACTAACTAGGACTGGACAACAAGTAATGGATTCAACAGAACTATGTCAACTCAAGGCTCACTTACTAGCTTTTTCAGGAGCTTTCAATTGTATCAGACGGTCTTCATCAGCAGATGGAGTTTGTTATGTTGTCATGGAGACGGATCTGTTGTCTGGTATAAGCTTAACGTGTTAGGATCGCTTTGTCAAACTAAATTTTGTGGATAAACCTAAAAAAAAAATTGTAGTCAAAAATGAGACCAATGACAGATCTCTCTTCCTACTCGTCTTAATTGTAACTTACATATTAACCAAGGAGTTAGCTAAAGTTTTTGCGCTGTTGACTGCACTTGCAATCAAGTTTGACATTTCTGCTGCAGAACTTGTGGCTCTACAAAACATAAAATAAAACACTGACTATGATTACATGCACAAAATAATCCAGTTGTCCTTATTCTGAAAAATACAGTACTCCTACTAAGCTGTTTATGGCTAATGAAAGTTCCATTAATATTCCCTGTTACACGCAGCCATGCACACTCCAATAAACATACCGTAGCATGTCGTCAAAATATGGAAAAGCGGATCGGCTGTGGCTTGTGCCAGGATTTTTTTCAGTTTTACTCCAGTGACGGACTTGTTCAACCGTGTGAACACAGCCTCCCTCTTTAATTCTTTTAATCACCTTCTTGAAGAGGTTGGTGTTGCAATATTTGCACATATCTTCAAACCTCTTAATATCCAAGTCTTTCATAATGTTAAGAAGTTCGGTGTGTTTCTCCTTCAGACCAGAAATGTGGGCTTTTCTTTTGGGCATGCATCTGTACCTCACAGCCCTACAAACTGTTGGCTAGTTGGCTGTGTACAACATACAGAGCTGACGGCAAACAGGCAAGAGGCAGTGTGTCGCAAAATCCCCACTGAGACACATATTCCATATTGGCTGTATACGTGTCCAAAGAATGCTCCTAAAATCAGACTAATACAGACATATCCCTCATGATCTAACCCAAACTGGAATATTCAAACAGAATATGTTGTTAACATGACCCTTGTCAAATTCACAATATTGTCATATTTGCAATAATAGTGGAATATTGATGTGCATGTAAACATAGCTGAAGATAAGTATGTTATTTTAATTTTTTATTAGCGTTACTAGCCACAACAATGACGTTTCTCAGTACATAACACACTGGGTAAGGTGAAAAGAAGCCAAAGGAGAATGGGAACTCTTTTTCTTAAGACCGGTTTGATCTGTTTTTGTGGCGACCTCTAGTGTCCCAAAAATGTCCTGTTCCATGTTTGCTGTCAAAGATTTGACTCTCTTTTTGTCAGGCCTTATTGGTGTTTTAAAGCAGTTTTAAACAGGGTTTATTTATTGAGTGACTCTAACATTGTTTTTCCACATTTTGTTCTGTTGTTTTCTAATCATACCAAAATGGTTAGCTTCAGAGGGTTTGCATTGCAGTTCATTTGAGATTAACTATTTTTGTGTGTGAATGTACTAACTTAATTTTAAGAAGCACTGTACAGATAACTGATTATTTTTGTTTCCTTTGTATGCTGATATTTACTTTTTGTAAATGCTTTGAGCGCTGTTTAAAGGGACCCAGCATTTAGCTTGCAGATGTGACTTTGTAAATGTACTCATCCACTGCTCAAGGAGATGCTGCGTCATCGCGTGCGGCCAGCGGAGATGGAGGATGTAAATACTGTAAGAAATACTGTGAAAAGCTTACTGTACAGTGATCCTTCACACCTCTGTAGGAGTGGCAAGAAGAATTATTTAACAGTTGTCAGTAAACATTTCCATTAAAATGTATAAAATAATTTTAAAAAGTCTGTGTTTTTCATTGGTCTGCTCTCAGAAGTTCTGACTACCAATATATGACTTTTATTCTACTGACTCTCCAGTTTCCTCCTGTTTGTGTGTGCGTGCCAGCTGACCTGGTGCCTTGGCCTTAACAGGAGGAAGGAAGGAGAAAACACTGCTGTGGGACATCCTGCCAAAACACACACACACACACACACACACACACACACACACACTGAGGTGATGACTCCTAACATCCTTGTCGTTGAGCTTTCATGTCTCTGACTGCATCTGCCTTTGCCATCACTTTACTTTATTTAATAGACTCCAATCAAAACTGAGTTAGCTGCCATTCAAGAAATAAAACAGTCAATAAAATTTAAAGAAATAAAAGTCATCCATCAGTAGGATACCAGTGGGTTAGAAGGTTACAAATGTGTTTGGAAAATACACTTTGCTTCTGAGGAAATTGTAAACTGATTGTAAAAGGAGTTTATTTTTTGACTCACCAACTTACCTCAATGAGAACCAAACTTGTCCACATGTACACTGGTATTTTCGAAAACAGGGTTGCCCCCTCTCGTTCTCAAAAAATTCCTGTCCACACAAGCACCATTTTAAAAAAAATCTCAGTCCAAATGAAAACGCAAAACCCAGTCGATCGCTGCCAAAACAACAGACAGTGATACAGGCTGATCGTAACCTTAAAGCCGCACAAAGAGGAAGATGATGGTGTCCAATCAGAAGCCTGGAAATAAGCTATTATCAGAAGGCTGCCTGGAGCAGTGACCTCTGTAGTGCATTCTGATGCCTCTGGTTCTCAATATAGTGGAAGAGTAACTGTATTTTTATGTGCAAACATGTAAAAAGTCATGTAATTTTGAAGTTTTGAGCCAGCTCTACTTTGGTCACATGGCGGACACAAAATGCCGCCTCACAAAGCAGATGACAGTGCACACTCCAAAACAGCTGTTTTCGGGAGTTCTGATCTTCGCCCTGGACTAAGTTTTACCAAAGAATCTGTTTTTTCCCACATGTGGACGAAAGGTCAAAACGCAAAGAAAAAATGTTTTCAAATATACCCGTAGACGTGTGGACAAGGCCTGAGAGTCTACAGCCACACTAGCTGTCCTGTGAGAATGGAGGCCTACTTAGACACAGAAGTGCTGTGATCTACATGCTAATGTTTAGTTAGCACAAAATACGCAAGGTAGCCTACGCAAGTGTCATTAGTTTTGCAGGTATTTGGTCATAAGCCAAGTATAATGGACAAATAGAAATTTGACCTGATTGCACTAGTTGAAAAGTCAGAGGGTCAACAATGTCATTGCAGTCTGTTCCCAACAATGGTCTCAGGAAGTTGTTCACAACCCAATTACCAGAACTAGTTTTTAAACCTTTTACAGTGCAGTTGTGATCCACTTAGGTGCATCAGTTCCAGTCAGTCTATGTGGACCTGAACCTTAGTTAAAGCTGTGTTAATTTTTTTTTAACACTTTTCGAGGTCCCCTGTTAAGATTATAGTGAAAATTATTTACTACGACTTTTCCAATGTGAATAATCAGTTTACATTAAATATATAAGAGAAAAGTAGAACATCCAAGTATACACTGCTGTGCTGATATAATGTGTTATGCAGGCGAGAGCTGAAAAGAGCTGAGGTGATGTGTTACCCAGGGAACGACCTCTGGGAGACCTGAATTATTGAGCAAAGTAATTACTGAACCAACTGAACCAAGGTCTGTGGGGAGAGATCCACACCTGTCTCAGACACACATACACACATAAAAAAATAAAAAATCGTACCAAACGTTATTAGCACAACCAATTTATTGTCTTTCAAGAAAAAACAAAACGAAAAAACAACAACACAAAACTCTGAAAACATAAAGAAACGTACACCTTTAAATTACACAGGCTCTTATAAACAAAATAAAGTCTCTTTCTATATTTACATCAGCAGGGGTAACGACTCCTCAGCATGTCTCCGCTAAAATAAGATAAACATTTTCCTCTGATATCCATCTCTGTGCACAAAAGCCAGCATCTTTTCTCCACACAGCCCTGACCCTGATTGTTTTGGATGAGCCCCAAACCCAAACATCGAGGCCTGAAACTCCTCTTTTCCCGCCATTTTGATTTGTCATCCTTGCAGCTCGCTAAGAGTGGATTGGCCCCAGTGTTATGTAGGTACACTACATTTTTGTTACATTGCCCTATTAGTCAATATGATTATTGAGTGCTGAGAACAAAGACACCAAAACTATCCATGTGATTAGAAGCGTTAGCCACAGATTCCTTCAGGCTAATAGCAACATGCTAATGGATAAAGTAGGATGTAGCAGGTTCATTTCTGGCACTATTTTACTTGTGGCAACCACATATTCATCCATTGAGCATTGAATTGGGGAGGCACACATTCTCCAAAAATCCAACACCTTTACCTTTTTCCACGATGTGACATGGAAAGAGGTAAAGCAGTAGCTAGTTAATCATTAGCACATCTTTTGTCCTACATTTACTTTAAAGTATAGCAATGTTTTACATAAAACTACAACTTAAGCTACAGTTTAAGACTACTTTTGACTTCAAACTCAAACTATTTTTGACGTTAAAACTAACTCATTAAATAAATTTGGAACCTACAGTCACTTAGGATCATGCATGCTAAACTGTAGCATCATTAGCATGAAGCTAACCAAGTTTTATTATTGGAACTAACCTGTTTCCTACAAGGAAAAACAAAATAAAGCATACCTCTAAAACAATCAGTATGCCAATATGTTAACTCCAATCATCAGTGATGCAGCCCTACTATCAAAGAACAGTGCTAAGTGCTAACATGGAGCCAAATATCACTCAGCAAGCTAAACTGTTAGCGTGGCACACTGTAGCCCGAAAACGAACTGAGGACTCACGGATGATTTTGGTTTCTACGTTCTCATGAAGTTGACCAGTGGTTCAGTCACCCAAAAACTTTGTTTCTATTTAGCCTCACTGTCAAAAGCTCACAACCATTAATGGACCTTTTCTCCATCTCTGTAACTGTTAGAGAGAACATCCTACCGATAAACAACAGCCTCCATGTGACGTGTGATTTGGGATTGATTTGGCTCTGTTTGATAGCTGGAACAGGAAAATAAAAGATGAAACAAGAAGACAACAATTTAGCCTATTCAGATGGAACTTTACCTTAATTCCACTACGACGCTGATTGATCTGTCTGCAAAAATGTCATGTAGTTTAACTTTGAGCCTTTTAAATATGAAAATAATTCCTGAAAAATTATGGTGCATGTTGGATATTTTCTGCAGTGTTGCAAGAGGCTGCATCTCAAAAGCAGCGAAAACAACAGCTGACATTTGGATACACAGATAGGAGGTGCTCAACACGACAATCAATTAACACTCAAAGAAGCAAACACAGAGGTATAAAAAAAATAGGTAAGGCTGAGGTCAACCCACCGTGCTATGGAAAGGGAACTCATAGACACACAAATACAGCATATACAACACAGCTCAACTGAACAGTGATGTGGGAGGACGAGGAAGAGGAGGGTTAGATTGTTAATTAACTGTACATTATCTGGGATGTAACTTCTTAAAAAAGATTTCATTGGCGGTCTGATTGTAAACCACTGGGTGCTGTGACAGACCCCTCAGATTTTTATCCTTTTAATTAGCATTTGAACGATTTTATACAGTTTGTCTTTCTGCTTTTTTAAAATTGTTTTTAATGCATTATGTAAAGCATGCTGAATTACAGCTCTGTATGAAATGTGCTACACAAATAAATTTGCCTTGCCTTAACTGAAACATTTTCTGCAACCTTGGTGACCATAGACTATAAAAAAATAAATAAGATGGACGACATGACGGACAGCTCCTCAAAATTGAAGCCAAAATGTAACGATCGCCCCCTGGTGGCTGGCTGCAGTATGGGTCATAAACCCCACCCCACCATTTAAGCAATGGGACATGAGCCAAACTAAAAACTCAATGTAAATGTCAAATACATTTTTCCCAAAAATGGTTTTTGTCATTTTACGTAGTTCTTATTATGCAGCTGTACGTTGAAGTGATATTTTTTCTTCAAAGTTAGTTATTTGATGCAGTATTAATGGGGTTTGAGGTCATGATTGACATCTATGTGTGCCACTGGTGTGCTCGCGATCAATGGTGCTGCACAAGACTGTTTGGACAAAGTGTTTGGGCGGGAATTCGACGCCACAGCGATCGTTACCACGCAGACTCCGGCTCGAAATGACATCACCAGCAGCCGTATCTGGGATATTTTGGCTTCATTTTCATACAGTGAGGGTAAGTGGAGATGTGCCGCTCATCTTCATATACAGTCTATAATGGTGACAAACAACCCTGCGTATTCTGTCAAGAGCCACTAAATGTATGTGAAGCAATGACTGGCATCTGCCATTGTTTTGTTTTAAGTGAGATCAATTTAAAGATGTATCTTATCTGCTTCAAGTATTATATTTTACACATTAGGTTCATTTCATTTGTCATGACGACAGGCTGTGAGAACAGCAGAATAATGTCTGAAAAATAACCTTGATGATGTCAAAAGGGTTTATCACTGTGAGATTAGAGACTAAAAATGTATACTTTTAAGTCAGAGTTAGAAAGTAGGGGTTTAAATTTTGAAACCACATGGACATTTACCAGGAAGTGGGTGTCTAATGTGGCAGGGTATGAAGCTGCATCATGGGAAATGTAGGATCCAGTGTTTTAGGTGCTTGAACCATACTGAGGACTAAACATCAGGATATCTCAGCCTCTTACTTACTTACTTACTGCCCTTAATGTCGGCTGGCATGTAGGGCAGCATCTCAGCCTTTGCTGCTAACCATTCTTTTTTAATCTGAGCCCCCCATCTTTATATATCTTACCAAATTGCTGAAACAAACCTTCAATCTCTCTATTTATTTTCTCTCAGTCTTTTTAAGATCAAATTTAAATTGGAGCACTATAATCTGCCAAACTCCAGGTTCCATACTACTCCAGACAATCTGATCCATGACTTGCGTGAGTGTCGTGTAATATATGAGCATGTGGTGCAACAAGTGTCAGTGTTCTCAACACTGAGATACTTAATGTGAAAATTAGCAGACAGGAATGCTACTGCTCTGGGTTTTTCATGAAGTAATAACCAGCTCCTACCAGCAGGGGGCAGTACTGACATGCTGATAACATACAGCTCCATCACTGGCCTGTTGCTTCAACCACAGAGTAATAACTCAGCTGTCAAACAGGTGAAAACAGGGATTCTGGTAAACGTGTGTGGTTTTAAACTTTCCTCCAATGAGAAGCATCCCTGTGGTGCCAAAAGTCAACATGGGAGGAAAGCAAGTAGCATAAGGGATTAAACAATAAACCCTCTCCCTTGTAACTTAAGTATGACTTCTGTATTCTAAAACAAAGCAGCTGATGACATGTCTATGAAGGGAAATGAGTAACACAAGAGCTTGCCTCTATGTGTGTGTGTGTGTGTGTGTGTGGGGGGGGGGGGGGCAGGGTTTCTACTAATTTCAACTAATTTACAAAGGAGTGAGTATGACGTTTTCTCACCACATCTCTTCACGTTTGCCTACCAGAGGGGCAATCTTATCATCTGGTGACAACTCAATCCCTCCCGTCTCGCCTGTTCCTCCTCCATTCCTCTTCTCCAACTGTCAGTCAACAAAGAGCCCCCTTCCTCCTCAGCTACCCTCCCCTCTCATTCCTCACCGCCATTTTTTCCTCTCCCACCCACCCCACTCCCCCACTTCAGTCTGTCAGGAGCACCAGTTCCCCCTCGCTCCTCTCTCCAGCGTCGCTCTCCTCTCCTTCGCTGTACGGCGGCCGCTCCCTCTCTCGTTCCCTCTCTCTTTCTCTGGGCAGGGACGTAGGTGTGGCCTGGCCCTCTGCTCGACGCATCGTGGGGGGCACCTGTGGCAGGTAGTGCTCCAGTAATGCGGGGTGAAAGGGCATGGTTGCCACTGAGACCGAGCTGGCACCACCCGGGTACTGGCCATCGCTGTGGGAATAGTGGATCTGCTGCGGTTCTGTTTGACTGTAAAGACAGGAAGTGATGCGTACCGTAAGACTGTAGGATGAATCAGCTTTCTATTGATACATCAGTTTGCTTTGAGTTTGACTTTTACCTTTAATATCATGAAGGTGATGAGTTTATTGGACAGTAATCACTGCCTAGACTGAACTGTTGATACAGTTTCATCTGGTTTTAAACAAGTACGCATGAATATGTTTGATTATTTATCTAAATCAGGGGTCTCAAACTCACGGCCCGGGGGCCAGACACGGCCCTCCGGACCATTCTATACGGCCCGCTATGTGATATCAATTCATAGTGAAATCCGGCCCGCTGTGGCCGTGAACGCAGCGGACCTTGAATACAGCCTTGTCACGACTGAGGAAAAATGCCAGATTTGTCGGTTTTTGACCCTTCAGCGCATCATCCTAGGACCCTTGAACGCATCACCACACCTGAAACCAAGTAGAAAAAAAACAAACATTTGGCACGCTGCTAACACTATGGCCAAAAGAAAGGTTGACGCTGAGTACAGAGTGTTTCAGGAGAAGTGGGAGACTGATTATTTCTTCGTCGAGTTTGAGGGGAATGCCACCTGTCTGATCTGCAATGAGAAAATTGCCGTGTTTAAGGAGTACAATCTAAAGCGGCATTATTCAACTAAACATGCAGAACAGTATGCTAAGTACCAGGGAGATGAACGGACACAATGAGCTGCACAGCTAAAGAAAGGACTGTCAACGCAACAAAACTTCTTCCAGAGAGCAAGAAAGGAGTCCGATGCAGCACTTGAAGCAAGTTACGTTGTCAGTGAGATGATCGCCAATCGAAATTCAATTTTTTTCAATCATTTTTTGTGGAATACTTGAAGTGGCCCCCTCGGGACAAGACTGGATGCTCAGCGGCCCTCAGGTAATTTGAGTTTGAGACCCCTGATCTAAATCAAACTGAAATTTGAATTCTCCTTTTTTGTGCAAGGACATACAAATTCTAATGATATTATTTCATTTTTCAGAAGAGGAGAAAAATTTTTTTTGGATGTAACATTTGAGATTCACCATTCATATAACTTTTCTGTTTGAATCATCAGTACAAAAGCAAACAAAATATATCTAATTCTTTGATTAAATGTCAAAGGTTCAACCTTGTGAGCATAAAAAGCATTTTGTTCACAAACTTAGTGGCAAAGTATTTTGAATTTGCAACACTGACTGACCTCTTCTCCACAGATACAGTTAGTATTTATGGGAAAGCCCACAAAATGTCACATCCTTTCATGCCAGGGGGGAAAGAAGCATTTGCTACTAGACCAAAGAGTTTTTGTGTGTCTTTCTGCATATTGAATAAACTTATAAATCCAGAGTTAATGGGTATTTTTCAACCTGGACCTGATTTCCCCATGTTTTTGTGTGAGTAATAGTGAGTAATAGGAACAACATTTTTTGAAAATAGTTTAGCAGTGAGTAAGACCACTGCAGCTGATGGCAGCCAGCAATGTAAACATGGAGGGCAATTGTGCACCATCGAGCTACGTCCACTAAAAGAACTTGTTTTTGCCACTGACAGGCTCAGGACAGGATTGTTATTGACAAAATTATGGAAAGGATCTCTATAGAGATAGACCATTTTGTTATCCTTTTTGATTAACCAGAAACAGCCCTGAAATCGCCATCACCAAACCCACCAAATGATCAGTACTTTTATCATTGTAAAACACACTTCCTTCAGAGTCAAAAGAAATAAAATGAAACTCACAAAAACAACCCTAGTTCGTCTTTCCACTTTTTTAACAATAACCAACTCTGGCTTGGTTGAAACAAACCCTTAATTCATCCAGTTAGATGTGAGAGTATGCTGACTCGATACATGCTAGAATTACTGTTTATTTAAATGGGATCTGGTGGGTTTGGCAATTGTGATTTGGGGGCTGTTCCTGGATAAACAACAAGGGTTTAATGCTTTATTCAGTGTTAGCCAATGGTAAAAAAGTTGTGAGCGTCCAAGAAAATGAAGTTCTTGAGATTTGACAGTCCCAGTATGTGATGACATTATAGCAAAAAATGGTTGATGGCTAATGGTGTTGAGTACCGTTAGCACTGCCATACTGTCTCCAAACATGCATGGAATTCACTAAAACACACCTATTACATCAATGGCTGTGCTGATGGCTGCGAGGCAACGATATTATGGTAAATTTAACTACTCATATTGTATCACGTAGTAAATTTAATGGTGTCTCTTATGTTTGTTTAAAAATTGCACTTTCCCAGCACTGACAGGCTGAGGGAAAGGACTGTTTTCCCCCTCGTCTACTCCGCCCTCACCATGTCTAGACCATGTCTAGACACCGACTGTATCTATAGCAATGGTAGCCAAGGCTCATGGGTATTGTAGTGTTAAGACCCATCAACCATGCAAAACTACTGCACCTGGAAAATGGAGGCTCGTTGACCTAGCTTGCCAACTACACACACCTAGAAACAGGAAGTGAAAACATAATGGTCTTTAAAATACAGTATCCCAGTCACTCTGAAGAAAGCCGATATGAATAACACAATCACAAATGAAATCTAAGGCCATTTTGAGGTTCTGATATTGACGTATATTTCTCTCAAAAGAGTCTAAAAGACAAAAGATGTGTTGAGCATATCTGGGAGGCAAAGAAAAACATCACTGAAACAGAAAAACGCTCTAAACCAACCACTGTTAACAGTTCCAACCTCCAACTCCTCCAGCTTAACTAGTTGGAGGAGTTGGAGGGAACAATGGCGAGGGATGCTATTCATCGTCAAGGACAGACTGAAAAAAAAAACAGCCCAGCTGCGGTATCAATACTCCACTTTTGTTTGTGTCTTAAAGAATAAAAGGAGAGCTTTGGGAGCTGCAGGCATTGTCTACAATGTGTGGAGGTGCAGAGAAAACTCTCGTCAATGGAGCGAATTGTCAGCGTTGTCTGCCAGGGACAAACTCTTGTGCATTGCATTCTCAAAGTTGTGCAAATCAAGTTGGTGCGTGCATTGGTTTCTACCTGTGTGTGTAGGTCGCTCTCTGCTCCTGCCGGCGGTTCTTCATCATGGCCTTGTACTCGCCCACCCTCAGCCTCCGTCCCTCCACAATGCAGGTCCGTTTGGGCCGGGGCTTATACTTGTAGTCAGGGTAGCGCTCCAGATGCTGTCTGCTCAGCCTCGCCTGCTCTTCGTAATAAGGCTGCTTCTCTTGATTGGACATGCCCTTCCATCTGGAGCCTAAGGACACATTGGCACAAGGAGGATGAGGGAAAAGTAAATAAACAATAAAGATGAGTTCAATCAAAGTGTTCTAGCAGTGAGGAGAGAGCACGCTTAAATGTTTATGTAGCTTCAACTTAGTTTTGGCTGGGGTTCTCGTCCTTTCTCGGTTCTGTCAAAGGTGCATCAATTTGATTCCATCTGGGAACCTTGGTCACATGTTATGCTTCTCTTTCTCCCATTGTTTCCTGTCTGTCCTAACTGTTCAATGAAGGTGAAATGCCAAAAAAAAACTAAAGACAATCTTGTGGTGAGATCAAAAACAACAGGATTAAATCTAATGTGGGCCAGGGACATTAAGGACTGGTGCTATTTGGTCTGCTTTAAACAAACCCTGGTCCGCTTTCACGGATAGTTTGGTTCATTTGGAGTGGTGTGAACAATCATTCGAACTCTGGTGCAGGCCAAACTAGCTAACCTTGGTCCACTTGAAAACTGGGGGTCTCGGTTCACTTGCAAGTGAACCCTGGTGCGGTCCACTTACAGTGGGAAATGCAAACGCACAATCCAGTGGACCAAAGAGAGGAAGTGAACCAAAGGGAGGAAGTGAACCAAAGAGAGGAACTGATGTAGAGCGCAGTACATTTTGGTGTTAGGTGTTTTTGTGAAGGGGATGGATTTCCATTTTTAGTCCTGGCCAATCGATGAGCTGAGTTTTCTTCTTCCTCGTGCTTTTTTTCTTCCTGTTCAGTGGTCGTTTCGGGCAATACCGCCCCCAAACAAGCAGCTGTTGTAACTGTGTGACGTTGTCCAGGCGGTTTGGTCCGCTTTAATAAGTGCAGTATGAAAGTAAACCGAACCAAATAAAGGTGTGAAGTTTTTTGGCATTCCCCACCCAATCGAACCAAATCCCCTGGACTATCCTGGTGTGAATGCGCCTTAAGTGTGTGTGGGCAATGGCCCCGTCTCTACTTCCTATCTGCCTACTTCTGGCCCCTTTGCTCAGACCACACCCCCTTTTGAACTTGGCGTTCATTTAGATCTCAACTAATTTCAATCCTCTCTGCTGATATCAGGTGTCATTTCAGGACAATCAGATGCGGCCCTCCACCACCCCATTTACCTTCACTTTTAAACACATTCAATGCCCGGTCCTGCTCCACATCCCATCATCCTCATCTTCATTTCCATCACCAGTGTCCACCAATATCCTGCACTTTGTAATAAATTATTGTTACCTCCATATGAAGTCTGTCCTGATTGAAATATCGTCATCATGATATTTCACAATGTTACTATGCATTGCATGTTTTCCTTGTATCATGCAGCCCTTGTCTACCCATGTATTTAAAGTTGTTATGGTTTTGTCATTGTCAGTGTGGTACACAAGAATACACATTTTTAAATTCATATTAGACCAAAAATGATTAGATTGGTTAAGTTCCTTGTCTCTGGGTGAAGGTGTGGTTAACACATCTTCACCCACAGAGGTGTGAGATTAGCTGCTGTAGTAATTGGTGTGAAAACCAGCACAAACATGGATCTCAGTGATCCCACCACAATGAACAGAGAGTACTGGAGAGAGCAGTTCTCTGCAGATTGGGATGAGGTATTTAAGTAATTATTAATAAAATGTATATTTGAATTAAGTCGTGGTTTATGTGACATATGACATGACATATGCATGACTTGGATGCGTGTGTGTATTCAAGTCTGTATGTCATTGTGTGTCCGTGTGAGAGGCGGTTGTTCCCAACAACCAGCTCTCCACAATAGAATGGAATGTAAACGTTTGGTCCAAGGAAAAGGATTCAATCCAGTGTGTGTGTGTGTGTGTGTGTGTGTATGTGTGTGTGTGTGTGTGTGTGTGTGTGTGTGTGTGTGTATGTGTGTGTGTGTGTGTGTGTGTGTGTGTGTGTGTGTGTGTGTGTGTGTGTGTGTGTGTGTGTCTGGTGGGACAAGCAGGTGGCTATTCGTGCCCTCACATGTGCCAGGCAGTGTCTCAGAATAGAGGCACAGAGTGAAACCCACCCCTGCCCAGAGCTAGGCTCACCCAGGATCTTGCTGATGGAGGAGTTGTGCATGTCGGGGAAGGCCTGCAGGATCCTCCTGCGCTCGTCCTTGGCCCACACCATGAAGGCATTCATGGGTCTCTTGATGTGGCCTGAGGAGGGAGGGGGCCGGGCCTCAGCATAGTTGCTTTGGACTGAGACGGACAGGGCACCTACAGGAAAGAGGGCTACAGTCAGTGGATCACAAAAATCCTTGGGTAAACACTGTTAGTTCACATCTGATAAAGGGGGAGCAAAAGGCGGGACTTTGAATGCGCAGTTATTAAAATGATGGAGCAAGTGTGTGATTGGTCTCACTCCTTCTTTGGACAGAATTAAACCAACTGAAGGAACTGTGTGAGGCGCTGAAACCCACTCGCTGTTGCTCGTGGCCTCCATTTTGGTACTTGAGCTGCCTCCTCCTCTTTGCCAGGAAAGGGCTTGAACCCGCAGTTGTGGCTGTATCTCTTGTTTGTTAACCTTTTCTTTTACACCTCTCTTTTTTCTCACCTGGTTATTAACCTTGACTTGTTGAAGGGGAAGTTTCTCTTCACCCACAAACATCCGATTTCACAAGCAGTTATGATTGACTTTCCCCGCCCACATTCATCATCCTGGGTCTGTGCCAGAAACTTGTTGTCTTCTTTTTTCTCATTAAAGTTTCAAGAGGATGATGCAATATGTTGATACAGCTGAACATGGAGGTGGTGGTGGCGCAAGTTATTTTGAGATATTTAAATGTCAATCCGATATTCTGAGGTGGTAACACAAAATCATGATAATAAGTAATGTAGTAAACTGCCTTTGAAACAGAAAGTTGTGACACTACTCATGGAGGGTTTACTGAACAAGCCTACCAAGTTTCAGGGCCCCCCCTGGCAGTCACCTGCAAAATGTCACTCAAATTAACAGTTCCAACCAGGAAGAGACCTCAAAAAGACCACAAAGAGATGCAAAGGAACTGCAAAGAGACAAAAAATAACTACAAAAAGGGGCAAAACAAACACAAAGAGTCAAAAAAATGACACAAAATTGCCTAAAAAACCTCAAAACTACAAGAAACACAAAAATGTATGTGTGTGTGTGTGTGTGTGTGTGTGTGTGTGTGTTCCTAGTCCTGAGAGGGAAAGGTGGTGGCGCCTTTTCCATGTCTATGCCCAGGGGCCTATTGTCTCATACTCCGCCCATGTCACCACTCATGCCTGGGAATACAAAACATTTGCTAAACAACAATGCATAAGGCCGTCCTTATTTAACAGGCTCCTGCGGGGACACCTACCCTCAGAGTCACTGCTGAGGTGGTCCTCAGTGGACAGTGGAACGTGTCTGTTTTCACCCCGCTCGGAGGAAGAAATTTTCTCGCTGTGGGGAGAATCTTTGTACTCCTGCAGACATAAAAAACAGACAAAGACAGATGAAGTCAGACACGCAGTGAAGTCACACAAATATTCACACCTGAGCACAAAGGGTCGATTTGAATTTGGACTGCAGTAAAATGATGACCCAATGTGCAAGGGGTGTGTTCAAAGCATGCATGTGTTTTACAGGGTTGCTATTTAAGGTAAAGAAACTGCACGCTCACCATATCAGCTGCTGTTATAATGCAGAGCTGTAAATGCAAAGAAAGGATATGACAACGCCGTGCTGGGGGAAGAATGGTGTTTATTGTTTGAGAGAGGAGAGGTGAAGGAGAAAAGGCAGAGTTGGGAATCTAACTCTAAATTTGCAAAACTATCACACCGCCAGTGTTTCTATCGCCCGTTCACGAGCTGTAAAACATTATTTATCCCCGTTCAGCGGAGTGTAATACCAAAATAGGTCAGTCATTGGGATTGGTGTTAAAGCAGCGGCAGAGATGGAGCGGGATAATGGAGGCGAGGAGGAGGAGAGCCACAGAGTACAGTATTACTGTGGACAAAGAGAGAGGGCAGGTGGCTCAGTCAGTGCCACACTGAGGCCTTTGTGGTATTGTGAGGCTGCAACAGCTGTTGCGCCGGGACGAGGCTGAGACCAAAGCTTCAGCCACCTCAAAGAATGAAAACCAAGACTAGAATAGAAGACAATTTTTACAAGAACCAAAACAAAAAAAACAAAAACAACTGGCATTTTAACTGTTGAGTTCCACACAAATTATGTAATGTTGAGATGCTTTAGGAGCATGTTTCCATTTTGCTCCACATTTTACTGCTAACGTCATGTGTGTAATTAAAACATGTTGTACATTTTCACTGGAGCACATGACTGCACTCACATAAAGAGGGATAGCAGCAGTTGATAGCATCTTTGTCAGGGGATACTGAAGCCCCTTTTCACTTACTAAAAATAGACACAACAGACACATAACTTCTTTGTCTTTTCCATACAGTGTTTACTCAACAGCATATTCCCTAAAGCAGCAGCGACAGTGCTGAGCTGTCACAATGCGCTTCTGTGCGTGGTTATTCTTCAGTTGGTTGAATCCTCAGGAGAGGCATGACTCTCTGTAACCCTAAACCTGCCTCTGACCCCCAATTAGACCTCTTTGTCAGTCAGAATCAGACTGTGAGTGTTTCCTCATATCCAGTTTGTTCAGTAAGACGGTATCGGTATCCAGCTCACCACAGGAAGATCTGACAGATTTCTTTGTTGATATACCGGCCTTGTCTGAACAACCATAAGATCATTTAATTATTCAGAATTTCAGTGGTGAAATGAACATAATGCATTTTCACAGGCTTTCAAAGTCTCTTAGCAGCTGAATGCGGAAAAAGGGAATTTCAGACATAAAATACGTAATATTGCTGACTTCACACTTCAGTTAAAATAATGGCTTCCTGTAATTCAGACTCAGGTGATGTAAATTTATAAAATTGCCCCTGAGAATTCTCAAGTCTGCTTGTCTGACAGGTATGGATTAATTTTCAAGATATTTTTTTCATTGGGCTTTGGAGCAGTTGTTCCCAACTGGTGGGTCGCGGTCCAAAAGTGGGTCGTGGGTCCATTCTGAATGGACCGCAGATGACTCGCGAACATGTCAAGTCTGTTATAAACACACTTTATTTTGAAGTGCAGTTAACTTCCAGCACAGAGCTTTAATTGTGAAGTGCTGTTTCCTGCTGCAAAGTGAGTGACTAATGGGCAGCTACTTAACAGAGACAGCAAACTAGCTTGGTGACATGGCTGAATGCCAGTATGACGCTGAATATATGAAACTGTTTGGACTGTGAACTGAAGATTAAGGAAAAATCTAGACGAGTTGGGAACTGCTGCTTTAGAGACTAGCTGGTAAACATAGTGGAGCATTTAGCAGCTAAAGATCCGAATATTTCCCTCAGGAGAAAAACAGAGCAATAAGTGAGTGAATATTGGACTTACATTCATCAGGTGGCCGTGACTCCAAATGAATGATAACATTGCTTCATAATTGCTGTTAGAGTTAATAAGAAACTTTGCTAAGTTGTCAAGTTGTTGTGTTAACTACTTGTTTCCGCTGCTCCAAGCAGTCCAAAAAATCACTTATTGCAGGAAGGACCTATGACGCAGGTGTTTGTTTGCAGTGGCAGCAACAGTGTGAGAGGGAAGGAGAGACTGCAATAACAATGTGCATTTACATTCCCTCAGCGCATGTCTTATCTCACTGCTGTAGCCTTTAAGCTAATCATACAGCATTCAGCTCAGACCTCCATTGTGCAAAAATTAAGCCAAAATATTCTGGATACTGTCACTGCCATCTTGTGCTGGCTGGTAACGTTATTTGGAGCCAGAATCCGTCCGTTCAATCGCGACAGTGCCAGTACAAGCGAGCGTACCAATTAGCACACACAGCTGCCAGTCATGACCTCAATCTGCCTTTCATCAAATTACTAGTTCTAACCAAACTTACCAGAAAAACAAACACTTGAACACACATCAGCATGATCTTTTGGAAAAATGTGGGAAAAAGTTTTGGGCTATGTCCCATCTGCTAACATAGAGGAGGCGGGGTTTATGACCTATACTGCAGCCAGCCGCCAGGGAGCGATTCAGATGTTTCAGCTTCACTTTTGAGGAGCTGTCATGTCATCCTTCTTTATATACAGTCTATTCTCTGAACAGAATGCTTGGGACTGCGTGTGTGGACTGTGCATTTTGGACATCAGCTCACCATCTTTCCGCCACCATCCCTCTCTCTGTCCCTGTCTCTTTCTCGCCCTCCGGTGCTGTGACCTCTCAGGAGCTGCTGGGCATCATGGATGGCCTGGGTGACCACATCGCCTTCTCCAAGGAAACCTGAAGACAAAAATACAGGTAAAGTTAAAGTGATAATGTACAGCTCCTGCTTTAAATTTAACTAGTGCCCATTATGTCGCTGTGCGCTGGTGTGTCTGCATGGCACAGAGATCATCAAACACTGTTGAATGCATTGTTTTCTCAGCAGTATATCATGTTCTCAAGGAAAGACACCACACATTAATGCTTTGGGTCAATAATGAACAACAATAGATAAAACACAATTTATGACTTTAAAAATTAAAGCTATTATGTGTAAATGTTTTTGTCTTTTGATTTACATAGATACAAACAAAACAGAGACCCACTCTTAAAAACACTGCTCTATAGTGCTACTAGTGCTAACAACCTCCTCAGGTACCTGAAAAAAAGATTTAAAAGCCCTGTTACCATGCCAGAGCAGAAACACATAAGGTGTCTAATATAACCAATTTGATTCAAGCATCTTAGAGGAGCTGTGAGAATGCAACAGTTTTTCCCCCTTTTGGGATCACGATTTCCCACTTTCTATCACAGCAGTGCAGCTGTCAGCATTACTCACTGAGGGCAGATCGTGGCGGGCTGTGGGACACCTCTCTGTGGAGATCTCTGGACCTGTAGGCCCCCTGCAGCGCCAGTGATCCCAGCTCCAGGCTCTGAGGACTGGGTGTTTTCCCCAGCTCCAGCCCCTTTGGCTTGGAGGTCAGGTTCAAGGGCTGACTGGCTTCCTAAACACACAGTGAGAGCAGATGAGCAGGGGTGGGGCCACCTAACACACATTCAGATGTAACCGCAAAGGGTGAGGGTGTGGATGTATTCCGGTTATGCACGGCAGATTTGGCATGTCGGAGCGTATCTGTCACACCTTTGTGGAGTCTCTGTTCTTTTGTCTTCGTAATCACCTCATCCTTTCTTTCCTTTTGTTTTTCTAAGCTGTGTTGGTCTATCTATGCTTGAAAACCCGCCATGCAAATACAGTTCAGGCCACATACACACACAGGTACACTCACGCACGCACGCACGCACGCACGCACGCACGCACACACACACACACACACACACACACACACACACACACACACACACCTATACCACACACATTATGTTTCTGAACAGAGGGTGTGGTGTATTTTAAAAGCTTTAGACTTCCAAATAACTAAAAAATACAATATCTGTTAAATCTGGAAGGAGTTTCTTTCTTAAAAATCCATTAAATACACACACTGTACATTTAACACACACACACACACACACACACACACACACACACATACACACACACACTGAACCATAAGTTCTCACAGTTATCTTTGGATATGTAATGTAGGTGTGTACATTAGAAATGGACTTGGGAGACGAGTTTGTTACATTGAGATGAACAATGAAATGCCTGACACACAATACATTCTATAGTAATATTGTACCTGTCGGAAGGAACCACTGCTCCTCTTGACAGGGGTGGGGTGTGGGTTCTGCAGCAGCTGCATGGAATAGTCCACAGCTGTGGAGGGTGTAAAATTTGGAGAATGAAAAACATGAACACTGAAATACCTGTGTAGTTACTTTGATGTGATTGAAGATTTGCAATGGAGCCCAAAGTGAGGTGACTATTAGCACTCACTAGCTAACGGTAATTAACTCTGATGGCACCCTCCTGTTCTCAATAGCCCAATTTACATTCTACATTATACTTTTCAGTTATGTATGCTGATGACACTACTCTGTCCAGTGCTGCCACAAACTGGACTTGTAAATAGATGTCTACACGTGGACTGAGTGCAACAAGTTGGCTTTAAATATTTCCGAGGTAAAGTCCACTGTGATCGGATCCCGACACATGTTGGCCAACTGGCCATTGGTTTAAAAAATACTGAACACCTAAACACAATAAAAGTTCTAGGCCTAACTTTGGATAGCTCACTATCTTGGTCTAAACACACAAACAATATTGTCATAAAAATGGGAAGAGGAATCCCTATGACTTATAGCAAGCATGGTGCTAACTCCATAATCAGTGCTGAACAATGGCAACAGTGCTGACAGAGCTAATGGTGTCAACCAGGGGGAAACTGCAGGATGGGTGCTTTGTCTCTGTGATGACGCCATCCTGATATCAGTAGTAACTGCTGTATGAGCCCAGTGCAAAGCGGCTGGACCTGCTTACCACAACAAACCACACAGAAGCTCAGATTACAACACACACACACACACACACACACACACACACACACACACACACACACACACACACACACACAGAGTCTTCATTCTCTGCTCAGTATGACATTACTCCACTATATCTTTCCATAGATAGTTGTTTGCTGTATTATTGTTCTGAATTTTGCATAAAGGAACTCTAAAGTCCTCCTCACTGTTCATGTCGCCTAATGTCTGACCTTGACTATACTGACTTGTACATGGTGTAAAGTTTGTCACTGCAGAGGTGTTTTCACATTCCTCTAATGTCTGGTCAGTCTCCTAAAATCTGAGGTTCAAACGTACCCCAGGCAAGCTGAATTAGGTACGTCGCTACTACGACAGTCAATGGCTGTCTAATAGAGGCAGCACATATTGATGGAAAACAGACTTCGACACAACATCGGCAAAGAAACCTGAAATGTCCACAGCACTGAGCGGACTTGTCAGTACAGAGAGCAGAGTTAGCATTAGCATAGTGAAAGTTTTGACAGGAAACATGATAGAGTATGCAGTTTTTGGATGTAAACTGGACCCCGAGCTTCTTTCCACTATTTACAGACTAAAACTCCATCATAGCAGATATTATTGTGTGTTTCACAACCATTAAAGCTGTGTCTCCCACTGCCAGTTAGCCCACAAGCTTACAAGCTAACAAACAACATAAACAAATACAAGATGATAACTTCACTTTCTATTCTGATACATCTGGTAGTAGCCGATTTTGGTGCACAACAGACTCCTCATGTGAGTCTGGGTCTGACTGAGGCTAAAACACGTCTGGCTGAATCCCTCTCATGTTTCCTCTAACGCTAGCCATCTTGATGCACACTGCACTTTCACTGATCAAACTAGTGCAGGCAGTGCAGGACAAAATGGAAAGTGAACCTGCCAAAAGTAGCGGTGCTGGGCGTGGCAGAGGCCAGATCCAGAATTCTCAATGCAGCGCTGCAGGGACGACAGGTTTTTTTATAGGTCGATGCAGAAGTTAGTGTTGCCCTGGTTCCCTCGTCAATAACACAATGGGGTTTTCTCATTCAATGTTGGATAATTACAGAAAATAAGCTCTGTGGCAAACAAAAGTTTATGAGTCTACTTACACATTTTGTTCAGCTAGATAATATTCACAAATAGAGACCACTTTTATGATTTTTAAAGCTGAAATGCAATCGCCAGAAATAAAAAGCTAACATAGGGCTACAGACAAACCACACTTTGGTCACATGACTTATCGTTGCCACCTCAACAAGGCTGTAAAGCCGTGTTTGCCGTGATGATGCTCTGATGTCATTTAGCCACTTAGCAACCGTCCTTTTGAAGACACCCAAGGGCTTCAAAATCCATGAGTGGGGTATTTACTGATCTATTTTATGCCATAGAACAAATCGTGAAAATCTCTAAAGCTTGTGTTAACCACAGACATTATTTCAGGCATCTAACCAAAAACCCATTCAGTGGACATTGACCTTGAGACGAAGGAACTGGGAGTGCTAAAATGCTAACTCATTTTGTTGTTTTAGGACTCATTCCTGCAGCACTCTATGAGGGACAAAGAGTAGATCTGCTTCTGACCCCATTTATTTTTTTTTCTTTTTAAGTAGGAAAACCATGTTAAACAAAATATTAGTATTCATATATGTATGGAGGGGTACTTTTAAGAAAGTGACAGCTATGAAACCTATTATGGAATAGGGAATGTTTTATCGTAGCATTAGTGATAGCATTAATAAAACTCACAGCATGGCTAAAAAGGAGGTGCATTTAGTTTGGACTTTGTGGTAAGACCCCAGAATATTATGTCCAATTGATAGTGAAGTTATATGCAAATGAGTAAACTTATAAAAGACTCTGACAAAAATGAAATCAAACAGCAAAGCTCCCTCTCTCTGTCTATACCTTCAAAGAAAACACAACCTCAGATTGCTGGCTATAGCTGACCTCTTCCACACAACCCTGCAGTCCTTCAACAAATTATTACATTCATCTGTCAAAGCATTCTGAAGCACACACACACATACACATTTGTTGAAATAAAATAAAGCAAATGAATGGTTATCCTTAAATTCCGCCTACAATGTTTTAAAGACTGGCCTTGTGTCTTTTAGGTTTGAAAAGATAGAGAAGACAAGGTCACCCATGATCACAGCTTTTAAGACTCGTGAAAGCAAAACTGCACAAAGCTGCGGCTTTCGAGCTGTACCCTCTATAGCCTGCGAACTGTACAAGCATAAGTGTGTGAAAGCTACTATCAACCATATTGTTCAACTGAAGTCCACATTTGTAGCTCACTGATGCCTTTCCATTTACTTTAAAGTAGACCTTGAGTTGAAGAGCTTAAATATGCTTAAGTCTCTCTTCAAAAACACTTGATTGAGAAGACGTTGCAGCGTGGATGGCAACTCATGGAGCTGACAACTTTTCAGCACTAAGTTTCAGACCTTGAAAGCACAGTTATTGTCAGAGTGTCCATTCTACTTTTAATAACAGAGAATGCATGAATAGGCTATGAAAGAACTGACAAAACCCCAACCTTCCCTGCACTAAAGACCTGGTGGAGGAAAACCTTGATGGATTATCAAAAGATCACAATGATAATTCAAGAGACTACAGCACATAGAATACAGTAGTAGAGAACATTTATAAGCCCATTATGAATTCTATCAATTCCTCTCTTCCGTGATTCTGAATAGATATTCTAAGGTTGTTAATAAAGTTATGTTGATGCAATGAAAAAGGGGTAGCTCAACTGCAATGGCACAGTGCAGCACACAGAGTACAGAGCTACTTAAGTTCATATTCGGGGAAGACAAGCACTGGAGAGGATTTTGGATTTAGCTTTGTTAGATGAAGGTGTAGTGTCTGACAGTACTTCATCAACCATCATCCAGAGACTAATATTAGCAGCGTGGAGCACCCAAGGAGACAAGCAAAACAATTGATTTTTTGTGAAGCCATAGGAAACTGTTCCTCTAAACTACCAGTTGTGTTTCATAGTGCAGCATTTTGGACAAAGGCGCAAGGATGGGAGCACAGTGCACTTGAGTAAGAGCCTGAAGCTAGTACCCCAGTTTTAATGAATCATTGAGAGAATCTTTTGAGTATTGTGAAACACAAAATTTCTTGACTCTAAAATATCTTGCTTCAAATTAAATGTGATTATTTTTTCACCCCTGTCAAATGTCAATTACAAAACAATCAAAAGTAACTGAATATTGATTTGGTATTTCAAATACAAGTAACAGAAGTACTGCCCATCTCTGATCACAGTTTTGTATGAAAGCTTGAAGTTTGACTTTGAGGAAAATCAATAGCTGCAAAGAAAACAACACACCTATGTAGATTTTTTTATGATTAGTCTGATAATTTATTTGTTCATTATGAGTTTAATATTCAGTGATCCAGATTTATATATCCATTTCAGGTATATATTACTTGAACAGAGATGTTCAGTTCAACAGTTCTCCAGTTTTCTAATAAAGTCAAATAGTGTGTGTAAGGGGGTGGGGGATGATATCGGGCAACTTATCGGCCATTGGCTTTTTCCTGTTCCAAACTATCATCATCATTATGTCAACCTTTAAAAATCGACTATCAGTCGACTTCTAATCGGAAGCGAAGCAAATATGCTGTGCTGTTAAAAGTGCCACCTACCCTGTATAAAATATAAAACATGTAAATGCAATATTTAAAAATTACTCTGATCTCCTCTTAACAACTTTTAAATATTTCTGTAATAACTGTACATTTACATTTACATTTATTTAATTGAATTATTTTTTTCTATTTTGCCATTCCAACAATAGTTTTATGGTTTCATGGGAGCCAGTGTGTCCCAACCCAACACTTCCCAGAGCTAACACCTCTCTGCTAGCTTAATAACTGACCTGGCTTGCAGGGGATTGGTTGCAGTGGTAGGGTCATCTGGGGGTCAGAGGTGACCGAGAGAGGCTGGGTGTTGGGGTGGAACGCAGGGATCATCACGTAGGGCATATTCACCTGCTGGGACAAGGCAGGACAAACATACCTTACGTAAAATGTCTTACCTTATTTGTCTAAAACACAGATTTGTGATCTGCAGTGAGAACTTGTCATTCGTAACAATGATCCCATGCTAGTGCTGCTGGCTGTGGTATGTGATGACATGTGAAGGTCATGAGGGGAGCTGACCTGGATCTGCTGCTGAAGCAGGTTGATCTTGTGCTGCTGCTGGATCAGCTGCTGCTGTTGCTTGGCAATCTGAGACACAAGATAAGTTCATTGTCACAAGCATCACGTTTGTATGTGGCAAACAGACACAAGGGCACACAGTGTAGATGACCATGATCAGGGCTTCATTCACCCACCCAAAGCAATTCATTGCAGAATGAATCTTCTTCTGTATCCCAATGATATACTTTAACAAAATTCAACTAATTGTCAAAAACTACATTGATTTCAAAAGAGTGATTGTCAGACAAATACCCAAAACATGTTATGGGTATTTGTACTTTTTTGAATCAATAATTTTACTGATAGAAACATTTTGGAAGAGGTACATGTTGTAAATGTTAACGCTCACATTCAGAGGGTGGGAAGGATGTGGAACAGCCAGGTTTAACATTTAGTTAACAATGCAAATGGACAACAACGGCATCAAATTACGGATCACATTCTTATGGGTTATGGTTAAAATCATTGTACCTTGGCATATTTAAAAAAAGGTTGCATCTACCTTAATTATTCACTCGATTAATGCTCCACCTGACGAACACGCTCAGTGACCCAAATCAAACACACCAGACTCAGGCTAACATGCTAAAATGCTCACAATGGATCCACCAGCAGTGACTTTCACTTTTACTGAGAGACTTTTTTCTTCAGTGAGCTGGGAGAGGACTCTCTAATCCCTGATGTGACTGCATTTAGCTCAACATGTTGGAAAACCTTGAGGAGCGCAGTGGGGCAGAGAGACTAAGTGGACTGGTTATAGTGGAATAGAGAAGCTTGTGTTTATGAAAAGGTTGTGTAAAGCAGCGTAAAATCTGATAAATGTCCTCAAGTGATGTCACTTGAGTCAGCGCTTGTCGGGTCTGAAGACTACAACTTTAAAAATGAATAAAAAAAACCTGGAGGTGCAGAATTAGAAAGACATGAGCTTATCAGACCTCTGTAGCCTGCTGCTTATCTCTGCTTAAGGCTAGCGGCACGTGGCTACATTAGCTGCAACTAGCACACATGAATCTCCAACTGAACCATCAGTTGCTGAGATGCATTGTGGGTAATGTAGGCGGAACTGTATGTGGAATTAAAAAAGACGATATCTCTGGCTTTGCTGCACCGATTTTGATCCTTTATGTTTTAAAGTCTCCAGCATAAGTTTAACAATGTTGCACAAGTGCAATGCTTTAATGGTGGAGGCTACTTGTGTTACTGCCTTTATTATCACTATTATTTTTATGTTGATTTTCCATTTCGTCGTGAGATAAGGAGAAGGTGTGGAAGTGACAGACACAAAAAACTCACTTGTATAGTTATAAAATAAGCCTAAACTAAAATTAAGAGATTTACTCTCTATTTCGCCGACAGGTGTCTTGCCTTTCTTGCCTTTTCTGCCTCCCGCTTTACCACTGCACTTTTCTTTCACCCATTCAAGCACCACACAGTCGTGCAGCAGTGAATTACAAAGAACAACACAATGACTCCCTGCTGTTGTCTCGTCGTGTTCAAAAAATGACATCTCAAACAAAGATCGCTTTAAATTTCATCTGCCTAATTTGCCTATTCTTCGTGCTTCTTCATATGCAGTCAAAACACAAACAAGACAGAACAGAAGGGACTCTAGACTCTTAGCTCCCTGGGATTTCTTAGTTTCTGGGTCTGTTGGGTCAGAAAGGTTCATTCTAGATTTCATCAAGACAACACACAGAAAACTGTTCTGAAGTTTTGATGGATGGATTCTCTAGTTCTGTGATTGTACACCTCTGAGTGGTACCTGTTCCTGCTGTTGTCGAGCCAGCTCCATCTGCTGCTGCTGTTTCTCCAGCAGCAGGGCGGCCATGTTCCTCTGCTCAGAGTGGGCTCCCAGTAGTTGCTCCCTCAAACCGCTCAGCTGGTTGATCATCATCAACAACTGCAGCTCCTTCTCTGCCAGAGCCTCTGGGGTACCTGGAAGGGGTCAGATGGTCAGGTTACTCAGAAAAACTGCTTGAGCACTTACATTCCTGACAACCTGTGCCATGATCAGTGTAAGGTGGTAAAGAGTGTCTGTATATTTTTACAGTTTGTGAGCAGTGTAGAGTGTAGACACTGACTGGAGCCTATTGGTTCGGGCGGGTTCAGACAAATATTTACAAATAATGTTCGGGTACAGGTCGGGTTTGGCTTGGCCCAAAATGATGGACCTACTGTCAGCATTGGGCTATTTCTTGTTCAATACTGGGGTTTGCTATTTACAAGACAACACTTGAGCACAACACATGGGCTATTTTAGGAGGTAAACATTCATATAAGTTAACATTAGCTAGCTAATGATGGAGAACGTCAAACAAAATGTGTCATCACCTACAATAACATTACCCGAAGCTCAGTGTGCTTGCTCGGGGCATTTTGGCCATTCTAGCAGCAGCTAGAACACCTCCTGTTCCTCCATGATGGTTAAACTATGTTTAATAGCTTAGCTAACTCTTGACATGGGCCAAGGGATCACTCAAGTAATGAATCTGCAGAGAATTATGAGCTGCATCTCCAGCTCCTCTCGGCTTTACAGAGCTTTATAGTGAGTTTCAGCTCATTGTTAAGCTGTCCGATCCACAACTGTACTGGTTCATTCTCTCACCACTCTCATAACGTTGTTTTCAGCAACAGCAGGCGGCTGTTTTCACTGAGAAAGCTCTAAAAACCTACTGTACACTACCTGCTCAGCAGCAAACAGCTGTCAGACAGTCAGAGACTAGCTGGTGAACACATTCAGTAGCTAAACAGACATTTTCCTCAGGTTTACTCTATCTCTGCAGTGCTGTAAACTGATTACAAATATTCCTATCTCTTTTTTTTTCTAACCAATTTTCTTATTAAAGACATGGCACACAAGGTTTTCTGGGTTGAATCATTTCTCCTTGATTTTATTCAGCACAGCAACAACAACAAGGACGACAGGACTATTTAGCTGCTTGCTGATTTTAACAAGAGGAAACTATCTTTATTATATTACTGATGTATTTTTTATCACTTGCAAGGACAACATCTAAACAGACTGAAGTATTAGAGATAAATAAATACTGAGTTAACAACAAAACCACATATAAGGTCTGCAAGACATAATCAAGGCTGAATACCTCTGAACATCAGTTTGCAAACACCAGGTATTAATATAAATTTAATTTGGTAAGTCAAGTCTTTCCTCCTGGCTCTGTCTCTCCAGGTGTGTCATTCTGTCACAATTTACCCTGATTTTAAAAAAGAACACAAGATGAAACCCACAATTTTGATAGCAAAATGATCCAAACAGCAGTGTGCCAAATCAGTGCTTGCAGCCTAGTATCTTTTGAAATGTGTAACAAGTGTTATATAACATTTTTCAGTTAACAAAGCAGATGGGGATTATGGCAAATGAAAAAATACAAGAGATATTTGCACAATTAAATAGTAATGCATTTGAAATAATGATTTGTAAGTGGTATATAAATGGTATAAATGTGTTGGTAGTGTTTGAAAGCTGACCTTTCAGTTGTCCTGCCCCCACTGTGCTTTTATCCAGAAGTTTCTCCTTCCAGTCAGCATTCAGCAGCTTCTCAATGGTAGGCATTACTGTTAACAGGACACAACAGGTACTCAGCTGAGCCGCGATGGGCTGCACTAGATGGCGTGAAAAATATATTCTGTCAAATAAAATCCATCTGACACCAAACTACTTTCTCAGCCTCTCTTCTGCCTTCCTAATGGCATTGATTGAAGAAGACATTTGAGGTGCCGTAGGGCAGAGGTTGTTTGTGCCTCTGGGAGAAGTTTTGAGTGTTTGAGTGGATCGATATTTGGACAGAGAACAATCCAAGGTCAGCTAGTGGAGAGAATTTGAGAAAAATTTAAGGCGAGGAGTGCAGACTGGTGAAAGACTCGAGGGCAGGGAGAGTCTCGGGAGCGGCTCAGAGAGCAGCCTTTTACTCCACATGTGAGGGATTGAACAAAATCAGACAAAAAAAAAAGCACCCCGTTCCCCCCGAACCCATTCAGGAACCAAAACAACACCCTCGCTTCGCTAGAGAAACTGTCACTTCTACGCATCGATTTTCAGCAGACTGTATTGTTTAATGCTGAATAGCAGCAGAATGTAGTGCACTTAAACACATAAAATATGGAGTCGTCAAAGTCTGGTCGGTTAGAAAATTGTATGGACGTGGGTATATTTGAGTAATAGAGAAAGACTCCCATAGAAGTAAATAAAACTGAGGGGCAGACTGGAGACAGACTGTGGAGGTACACTGATACCAATGTTTTAAATCCAATATGGAGATTTAAAACCACTCATGCTCAGTGCTGTAGAAACAAACTGTTCTAAAACATTAAAGTGTATCAGCTACAGTTTTCATTGATTTGAATAGTGTTTGCATATTAAATATTAAAGACACTATGTGTAGAGCTGGAAAATATCCAACTTTTGCTGAGAAACCTTTGGTCCTGGCATTCTTGTAGATGCCACTTGACATGCACTACCCACCCAAACACTGTTGCAGACGAACTTTCCCCATTCATGGCAATGAGCTCCCTGATGGCACTGACCCCCTGCAGGAAGAAGCACCATGCCAAACCACAAGAAAATGCTCAAAAAGCTCAAGGCATCGACCTGGACTCCAGTTTCCCTGGATACCAATCTGATCAAAGATCCATGGGACATGCTGGTACCCCACCTCACAACTCACAGGACTCAAAAGATCCCCCACCAACACCCTGGTGCCAGACACCACAGGACAACCCCAAAGGTCCTGTGTGCATGCTTTGACAGGTCAGCTCCAAGTCTAATCCAAGGAGGCCCCACCGTGGATTGGAGGTACTCTTGAGGTGCCAGCACATCACATGGATGCTCGGCCAGATTGGGATCTGGGGAATTTGAAACTTTGAGCTCTTTGTCTCGTTCCTTGTGCCATCCCTGAACAAGTTTTTGTGGTGTGGCATGGTGCACTGTCTGGCTGGGAGGTGTCGTCCTGTGCCAGTTCGTCTTGTTCGTATTGTCAAGTCAACCAGCATTTCTTGACAGTGTTTTGGTCCTCGTTTTTTTGATCTTGTTAGTGTTTTTCCGGACCCGCCTTAGCCTTTCCCTTTTGTACCTCTGCCTGATTTTGCCTATCTGGATTTTTGACCTTGATTCTGCCTGACCACAATTTTGCCCATTGTTTAATAAACTTGACTTTGACCTTTTTCTGAGTTGTGCAATTGAGTTTATCAGAGTCTTGTCACTGTCCATCCCTACAGCCACACTGCTATTGTGTCTAAAAGCAAAACTAATAAAACTTAAGTTGTGGTAAATCATAATTATTATTTAGTATTTAAAACACTTATTATAATAACATATATATAATCATAAATTAATAGGGTAGACAAAAATAGTTTTTCCACTCTGGAAATGGTCACTGATGGATGCTCGACACAGCTCTGGAAAATGCTAACAAAACCCTTTGGTTAAGAATCTTTTGTCAAAATATTAAAAACAGGTCACAGAAAAAATACAGTACAGAAATACAGTTGCTCAGCCCTCTGCAACGACTTCTGATTGATGACGGCCATGTTTTTTGACCAGTCTTGCTTATCTGTAATAGAAGAGTGTAGCTCTGTCTTGCAATGCTGTATACTACATTTAGCAGTGATACAGTCAAAATCCAAAAAGCAGATGTTGCATTACTGTTTTTCACATTATGCAAAGTAGCAATCATCTATCATGGTGGCCTTAACTGTCCAAGAGTCTTTTTTTGTAGAGCATATTGAGATGCAGATGTTTTTCAAACTCCCAGTCAATTACACTCATGATGTGAGGGGCGTGGCCTGTCAAAGATTCACTTTTTCAGTTCTTAATTACAGTACCACCATCAGGCCGATCAGGATCAAATTTAATGTGAAGCAATAGGGCATGATTCATAGTTATGGTGCCAAGATTCGTATCTCTAGCTCGATCCAACTCCCAAGAAATTGAGCAAAGGCATAATCTAGCATAGAATTCTAAGTAAGCCAGGTACATATGCCCTAATCATTATGACATTTCAGATCTTGGTTAATACTCGTCCCAAGAGCATGTGTACCAAATTTAGTGACACTCTGTCCATCTGTAATTGAGGTGCATGTATTATGTATATGTGGTATTTGTGGTGCCCCCCATGGGCTGGGCTCAAAAGGCTTTGGTACGCCTATTCCTTAACTCGAACTAAAACTATCCACCAAGATTTAGGATGATTGGTCAAATTGTTAACGGACAATTTCCTGTAAAGCCTCACCCTTTGCGAAGACTTTTTGACTGACCATGATTGGCCATGTTTTTTGACTGACCTTGCACATTCATAATATGGATGTGTACTTAAGTCCCACAAGGCTGTAAACCAAATTTGGTGCTGATAGAGAACTTTTATGGTCCCCTTTGGGGCTTGAACCCTAATTAACACACACACAGTCTGTCATGGCTTTTTCTAAATACCAAGAGGTATGCCTTCAACTTCACAATCAGGGGATATTTTCAGTTTTATATTGCACCAAAGCGCAAGTTATTAAGACTTTCAACAGACCTTCCTTAAAGTTGGATTGTCCTTCTGGTCTATCATGTGTCCTGGCCTCCTTCAGTCCCACGGGGCTTTGCCTGAGAGGCAGCTCCTTACCTGGAGAGCCCTCCTGTCAGGGCACAGAAATAATCCGTCAACTGACAAAGCATCAGAGCAGGATGAGGAAGAGTACATATTTTACTTTGACTTATCAATCTGTGACACTTCCTACATTTCCTAAAATGCCTGTCGTCAACCTTTCTCAGTCTGTCACGCCCTTCTTAATGCTCTTACCGAAGGGGAGCGGGAGAGTGGTGGGGTCAATTGGCGGGCCTCCAGTGGATGATTTCCTGACCAATCACGTGTGGGAGATGTCTTAAGAGGTTCAGTGCATGTAATGACTCCACCCCCACCACCTGACTCCTCCTGTTCTACTTTGACACCAATACACGCCATGCTGACATCCCCGCCTGAGAGGAGGTGCAGTGCTGGAGGGCTGGGCTCAACCATCCTGTTGAAAGACAAACATAACACACAAAACTAAGTGTCATTTGGGTGTGGTGAGGCTTGGCCACTTGCCATGTCAATTTTAATTTGATATTAGATATAATTACAGCAAAGAGCAGAGTTCAAGCACTATTGATTTAATAGTTTATAACACTGACAAAATAATAATGCTGGGTCATTCCTGAGTGTGTTCATCTCTGAATATGTCTGTTTCACCTCTACCTACTTGTTAGAAATGAGAAACTGCATTATGAACAAGTTAAAACAGCTTTGGGAGCTACCTGACTCAGAGAACAAGACTAGCAAGACTAATATTTTACAGCTATGCTAACATTTGATAATTAGCACTGAACACACAGTACAGCTGAATCTTAAGGGGATGCCATTCATTTTGCAGGTATTTGGTCTTTGACCTATTGGATAAACCTTTTGTCATTATAATGGTGCTAGATGAAACAACAACAGATTAAAGTTATTACAATATGCCCTCTGGGGACAATGAATGT
Source organism: Epinephelus fuscoguttatus (assembly GCF_011397635.1). Classification (NCBI taxonomy): domain Eukaryota; kingdom Metazoa; phylum Chordata; class Actinopteri; order Perciformes; family Serranidae; genus Epinephelus; species Epinephelus fuscoguttatus. The sequence goes on from NC_064752.1 coordinate 40,014,839, forward strand.
CAACCAAAGTTCATTAATTGAGTAGATGTTGAGATATTTCACTGAGTGAGTGAAAACTTTCCTGGTGGTGCTAGAGGAAAATTCAGAGGATTACCAAAGTCATAAGAATGTAACCTATATCTGTTGCAAATTTCATGGCAATCCATCCAATAGCTGCCATGATATTTCACTCTGGACTACAAAAGTGAAACCTCATGGCAACGTTAGAGGAGAGGTCAGAGCATCACCAAAGTCAGTAAGCTTCATCCCCAGGGGACTAAGAATGTCTGTACAAAATTCCATCACAACCCATGAATGGTTGTTTATATTTCAGTCTGGTACAAAGAGGAGGACTGACAGACCAACACTACCATCCTTGGAGCAAAGGTGCTAGCATGGCTAAAGACTGCACTAAACAACTGCTGTATGGTAGTTATGCATGTCATCATCTGGTCCTTCAGGAGGCTTCCGAAAGGTCTTCAGCGAAATGAATACTGTAAATTCTCAAATTTCGGGCACAAAATGTGTTAAAATGACATGCTAGTAACACAAAACAATTCCAATGCAAAGTCAATGAGCATCTTTTATCATGGTGGACACAAAAAAGTAAGCATGAAGAGAGAAAGTTCACGCACAGTGGGTGGGACAGGTGGTGGATGGGGTAAAACAAACATGGACTTTCAACCAGGAGACTGCTGTTGGTGTGAAACCACAAGTTAGCCTATTTACGTCACTTAACGGCTTTTACGTAACTACGCAAAGTACTTTAAGTAGGTACTTTACATAACTTTTCGAGGTATGTATGTTTATGACACTACCCATTCGTAGTTATTTTAATCGAAACCACAATCTTTAGCTAAACCTCACCAAGTATATTACTGTTTTCTAAACCTAACAAAGTGTTTTTCTTTCCCTAAACCTCACCAAACTGCAACCATTTCACAACAAAACTGTGACTGTTCCTAATAGACTTTGCAATGGGATTGTTTTCCTGTTGTCAACATGTCATTTTAACACATTTTATGCCCACCATGTAATGCTTCATTGAGAGGTTGTGTCCATTTCACATATTTATATGACTGTGCTGGGCCACCACAAATCCCATCAGCTGAGTTGCATTTTCAAACACAATTGTCAACAACAAGAATGATTCTATTGACTCAGTAAATAGTTCCAAACTCAGCTTTGCTCCTCTTTTAACACCTCTTGCAGGTGTGTCACGTTAAAAGCCTAGGACAGATGTCATTATCAAGTTTCATTGGTGGTAGTTTTACAGTGATTGAACTTAGATGACTGGAATTAATAAGTGAGTTGAAAAGAAAACAGAGAGCAGCAGAGTTCTGAGTGTTACTTGACTCTATTCATGTAATAATGGATTTAATATGGATTTAATATTGTGAAAATGTACATTATGCTACATTTATAATGACAAGTAAAAATAAAGGCCACTTTGTTCTTATGAAAACAAGATAAAATATATGTATAAAACAGTATGAATTAAAAACAAAGACATATCTTTAATATAAGCTTGTTTCAAATACGGGCCTGGTTCTCTTTCTCACTTTCTGTAAATTTGTGCTGCATTTCAGAATGTATAAAGCTAGTTATTCCAGTGATGGGTTTCACTGTCATTGTCCTTCCATCATGCGGAGGTGATGCAGATACGGTTGTTAAAATATGGCCCATAGCCTCTTCACATGGGGCCCCTGGTGTCTGATGTGTCTCTCAGGGTCTGTTTCATGACATCGATTGATTGGGAACCGCTGTTCTGGGTCACTGCTGAAGTCAAGGTCAAGGGTTAGGTACTGGTTGTGTTACCACCACCTAAAGTCACAGCTAGGCTTACTGTCTAAGTGTGCGTGTGTGCATGTGTGTGACAGTGAATAATAGGAGGCTATAGGGGAGGGAGACAGACAACGCCTCAGTGAGGGAGAAAGGGAGAGAAAGGAAGACAGGACAGGTTGAGTGAGAGAGCGTTGAACCACAGTGAACTTGAACATATCAACTCAGGCTGGTGCGTGTATGTTTGTGTGTATGTGTGTTATTTCCCAGCTCTGCAGCGGGAGGAAAGAAAAACACAGCAGACAGCAGAACAAAACAAACAGAACACACAAGGGCAAAAAGTGCACATATATATTAAGAGGCAGAAAAAAAGCCATTGTTGGAGCCGGGGAACAAAGGAAGCCGGGACAATGGGGGAGAGGCTGACAAAAGCCGCCGGCCGCAGGAAACAGGCCGGATAACAATGCCAGCGGAATGTGCCGACCAACTCGGGAACACGGCAAAAAAATGCGGAGCGCCACCGTTCTGCGGAAAGCATAATAATGATTAGAGCCCCCCCTCCACTTCACCCAGCTCTCCCAGCCGGCATACTGTGTTTCTGAACAAAGCCACCTGTCTGCCAGGGTCCAAGGCTCCAAACCTCAGTGATGTATATGCATGTGTATGTGTGTGTGTGCGTGTGTGTGTATGATGAATCAATGAATCAAGTAGTGCAACACAAAAGTGTCTTCAAAACAAGAGTGGCAAGCGCCCTGGCAGATGACTTTGGACTGAACCACCAGCGAGTCACACAAGTTAATGCACTCTGATTGTATCTGTTGATGACAGCTGAACACAATCAAGCTATTGTTCCTCTGCAATGAAAACCCTCTTAGAATTAAAAGTGCAGAGTTTTCTTGTAAGTAAACTGTTCTGTTTACCTTCTTTGTTTCTCACAAAACAACACTGTGTGTATCCTTGAAGCCTAACAAACATGTTCAGTGCATTTCCTTCCTCAAATGCAAAGTTGTTTGTTTACTCTGACTGAAACCTGCATTGTTTACATCCATGTTTGCTAGTTAGCATTATTCTTCTTTGGCCCTTAGCCAGTGCTACGTCTCTTGGCAAAATATTGTCACCTATTGTTAACAGGTCAAAAAGCATGTAATCATCAGCAGGAACTACATCACCTGCATGCTTATGAGCATACATGATGTCAGAATAACTACTTTTGTTGGACTTTTTACAGTATTGTCCAAAAAATAATTGCAAAAGACATAATTATTCTCATTTTGAGACGACTTTATGCCACTGATAAAATGATAATATAATAGCCTAATAACGCATGTACACCCTGTCAGAGAGCAATGAATTTTTAATCTTAAGTATATTCAAACACTGAAATTGAAATATGGAAAAAACAAAACAAATTTTACATTTTACAAGAGAGTATACAGTGTATTAAATTATAGTACCTTTATAGGTATAGCCCAAAAAAACTTAGGTTGAGGCAAAATTTGTGATGTCTTTTGCATTTAACAGACAAGCTTACTGAGGCTCCGGGAACAGGCAGTTACCTCCATAATCCGGCTAGTCTTCTGCAATCAGCACCTGGGAGTGGACGGCCTGGGAGCCGAGCAGTTCGGTGGTGGATTTACAGAGTTGACGAAGTTGTTGGAGGGTAAAACCACAAACAAAGGACGTTTGGGTCATTGCAAGGCGTCGGCAAGCTAATGACTTTCAGGACTGTGCGCCTTCCACTCCAAAAGTGTAGCCGCAGGCTACTGGTGAGCTACACTGTGTCATCTTTAAAGTGTTGTTTTATTTATCTTCATACTTACGTAAATAGGCTTGACTGGAGAGAAAAAAAAACAACAAGTGCTGCACCCAAGTCTTCTGACAGTTGGGAAAACCCTGCTATTTATTCTGGCCTCATGTTGGCAAAATTGTGGGTGACATTCTTCAAAAAGTCCCACAGGCCTTTAACTTCTACTGAAAAATTGCCCCCTGTGTAAACTTTACTGCAACTACTACTTCAACTGCTCCTGCAACTACAACTACAGAGGACATTTCAAATATTATTTCAAATATTAGTATTACTATGTATGTATATTTTTTTCAGATGAATAAAGGTATGTTGGAAAGGCCAAACTAAATTCAGGATAAATATAAACAAAATTTCTACATACCCCTGAGATGGACTCAATAAAACAATATATGAAAAAACTAAGACTCCCATATGTGAGCGTTTCACTTTAAATTGCTGTTGAGCCACAAAACAAATGCTTCCTACACTGATACTGTGCTACGATGACAAAGAATCATTATGTTGCATATTTTGGTACTGCTCTCCAGTGGCAGTGTTCTGGACCAAAATTAGTATTGCTTGTACTCCATTACTTCTGGTATCACTGCTCCTATTAAAACAGCTGATACTGCTGCAACTACAGCTACTGTTCATCTATTGCTCTGACCATCAGTACTACAACTGCAACTCTGACAAACTTGTGTTACAACTTTCACTGGCACAACTTGGTTGGGGCAATATTACTATATTACCATGAGATGCTGATACAGTGGTACCAACCTCTTTAGAAGTATTTCCTTACTGGAAAGATGGTCTTTTCTATGCAGTAGATAGACTCAAATACTTTTAATATTGGTGCTACGACCAGCGAAAAGAGAGAAAAAGGACTGTGGTATTCGCTTTTGCTCAAGAGGTAGAAAACCTACAACTACCAGAATGCACTGCAACACACCAGATCAATAGATGCTTCTCCTGGTGGGCGACATAAAACAAGTTCGGAGGTGTTAGCTTGTCCAGTTAAGCAGTATAAGCTAAAATATGTATCTGAAAACATTTAGCGTGAGATAGAGGCAACACAGTAACAGAATCATGATTTGTATTTGTTCAGCACTGCTTCGTTTTACTGTTTGATCCCAGTTTTTTTTTTCAGCCTCCGGTTTTACAATACAGGAAACAGTATAGCACCCACTTCCTGTTCACAAATTCTCATAATGCAGCCAAACAGTGCACTAAAATATTTATTTTCCATAACCGCTTATTCTGTTGGGGGTCGCAGGGGGCTGGAGCCTATCCCAGCTGACATTGGGCGAGAGGCAGGGTACACCCTGGACAGGTCACCAGACTATCGCAGGGCTGACACATAGAGACAAACAACCATTCACACTCACATTCACACCTACAGCCAATTTAGAGTCACCAGTTAACCTGCATGTCTTTGGACTGTGGGAGGAAGCCGGAGTACCCAGAGAAAACCCACTCTGATACAGGGAGAGCATGCAGGCTCTGCACGGGGGGGGCTCTCCCTGCCCGGGTTCTGGCCCCCCATGCTCCGTTCGTACCAGGAACCCTCTTGCTGTAAGATGACAGTGCTAACCACTATACCACCGTGCCGCCGCACGAAAACATGGCGACACAGCGCTGCTTAGTTTTACGGTTTGAAAATGAGCAGGGAGGTGCAAGCACTGGTAAGATGGAGGAAACTTTGCCACACTTAGTTACAAACGATGGACCCACGATGTTATTACACAAAGTTGCTTGAAAATCGACAGTATCGAAAATCGACAGAGAATATCTCTGTGTTGGAAACTGCTTGGCCTATACCATGATGTACAGTATGGCAGTATAAATTACACTAATTCTGTTCTTATTCACTCCTGGTTACTGCTGCTAGTGTTGTTGACTATATAACATTTTCTACTAAGACTACTGTTAGTTTGGTTATATTAACAACCTAGTATGGCCAAATTGAGCTGGTCGATGTGGCTCAATACTCACTATCACAATATTAATGTGAGTATTTTTGTCCCGTCTATAGACAGGACAAAATGGCAAAAGTCAAAGTTAAAACTCCTCAAACATTTAAAACCAAAACCTCCAAACAACCTTTTTTTAAATGACATTTTACTTGGACTTATTGCGATAACAAGTATTTCTAAAACAGTAACACTGTATCATCATCATCATCATCATCGTCATCAAAACCACCACATGATTCCAATAATACATCTGTAAACGATGATACTAAAATGTCACCCAGTAAAAAATCCTAATTATCCATCAAGTGAAACTAATCCGCTTTATTGTTTTAATCAACTTTTACACTCACTGCTTGTTACTTCCTGCCCAGTGCTTTCTTTAAGAAGAAACCAGGTGTGTGTGCACCTTCACCAATAAGGAAAGCCACATTAATTTAACAGCTTCAATCAGGCAATGTAAAAAAAAAAAGGCCAGCATTCTGCCAAATACATAATACTGTTACTGCATTTCAACACAAAGCCACCTGTCTGCCAGAGCTTTAAACCTGTGCGAATTGCGCGCTTATGTGTGTGTATTTGTACCTGTGTGTGTGTTTGTGCGTATGTGTAAAAACTCTGATCATAATAAAACCATTTTACACAGCTGATGGTGACTAAAAAGCCTCCTAGCACATTAAATACAGCTGCAAGCCGGGGGGAACAACAGCACTCAGAATCATTTGATGCCACCTGCTTGACTACTGTTGACTTTGAACATGGTATCGCACTCAGTTATTTGTGTGTGTGTGTGTGTGTGTGTGTGTGTGTGTGTGTTTGAGTGCGGGTGTGAGTGGGTATGTGTCCATGTTGTTTTTAGGTCCAAAATTGAAATTTCCTAAATAAAAAAATCTCTCCCATCATCTAAATGCTGTTTCAAACTCATGTATACTTCCAGTAGTCATCTGTGGTGACCGCTGGAATAAACTATCAGCACACCCACAAGGATCCATATCAACCTGATCCTGTCTGATTGCTATTTTCAAGTGACGTGTGTGGTTTGCAGAGCATTAGAGAGGAATGAGGATGGAGGGATGAAGATGGAGAGGTGCGAAACTGTTTAGCCAACACTGCAGCAACCACAATCGGTATCAGTGAGGGGTTGATTGTGTTACGAGGGGTGGGGGCGGCTGGCAGCAGCAACACACCGAGTTTTGTCCCACGGCGAGTTATTCCTGGGTCTCCCCTCCACGTTCCACAGAGGACTGGACTGTAGAGCTGCCACAGGTGGCTTTCACACGCCTCTGCACAGACTGTGTGTGTGTGTCACCCAATGCAGAGGTATGCGCTGAATCTCAGTGACCCACAGAGCTGATGACAGCAAGGAATGCGTCAAGGTGCGTGTGTGTTTTACAAGCACAAAGGTTGTTGTTTTTTTTTTAAACAATGCCTTTAGCGTCTTAGCGAGAACAATAGAAACCAGTCAAGGTTATGGCTTCCCTCCACATCAGTCTCATCTACTTAAGCACACCCTTAGCCTATGTGCAGCTGACTGCACCCATGTGGAACCTGACCTTGTGTATGTATGTATGTATCTATGTATGTAGTGTGTGTGTGTGTGTGTGTGTGTGTGTGTGTGTGTGTGTGCGTCGCATGATTTGAATAGCATTGCCTTCTTTCGAGGTTATCTGATTGAGGCCAGTTTTCCGACCACCTACGGTATTGTTCAGCTTTTATGGGCACTCACCACATGCCGTGAAGAAATTACAATAAAACAGACCTCAGAGCAGCTGTTGAGCTAAACAAAGCAGAACAAAGTGACCAAAAACAACTATTAGACCTCTGCAACTGTGTTCTGACATTTAACATACACAGTGAGCTAATAACTGACTGTAGTGGTATAAACCGCCCAAGCAGGTGAGACTATTTTTTGCTTCCAAGTCACATCAGTGCGTTTGAAGGATCACATATTGTCTATTTAAAAAAACAAGGGTGTGGTCTGTGTGATTCAGCTATCAACACACTGATATCAGTTTCTAGGAATTCAAAAAAAACAAGTGAAAGTGCGCCAACAAAAATAATAATTGTATCATATTTCAACATATTGCAGTTTGAAAAAGAAATACTTTTCCTGCTAATCGCTGACAAATTTGGGTTTTACAGCAGACGCTGAACTATAATAAAGAAAAAGGATGGCCAACATATTGTGGAAGAAATCTGAATCTAAATGAATCTGTCAATGAGACTTTCTGCTGTACTGTGAGGAAAAATCTTCAGGGAACAATAAAACTAGTGCCAGCTTTACGACAAATGAATCTTAAGCGATTTCCAAATTTCCAACGTTGGAATAAAATCACCTCAGTTGGTGCGCGCTACCGTGATCTGGATTGTTTGGTGTAAGGTGGTCATAAAACTCAGTTCGAGCTGTCTTAGGTCAGTCCTTTTCTCATCCAGATGTTCTGACAAAACATGTCTAACATGTTTTATATATTTTTAGTCTTGGCTCATGCGAATAGTGAAGTTCAGTGATCTAATCATTGTCAACCAACAGCTGTACTCTCTGCAGCACTTAACAGGGTAGATAGTCAACATGGAGGGGATTCTACAAGGGCGCAAGAACATTTCTATTGTACTGTGGAGTGAACAAGGGTTGGTGTTTAATTCAGTGCGTGTCTGATCCGCCAACCTGCACCTATTTTAGGAAGAAATCTCTTATCTCTCTAATCAGTTAACCAATGGAGGCCGGCAGCGAGTTAAGGCGACAAAATCCAAAATGTTAATTTGTATGCAAATACAGATTTTCATGGATAATATTGACGTCAAACTGACAAAGAGTACTGTCAACATATGACGCCTTTTATCTCATGCATCTAGAGTTATGTTTTTCCAGCAGGAGCAGGATGGGAACCTGGGAACAGGGACCTTCGAGATCCCCAGTCTTGGCAAAATCTGAAGTGCGTGACTAAAAACTCACAGTTTAGATGTCAGACTTTAGTCTTTTAAAAGTCTTTTCCCCAGTGTAAGTCCCCCAGCGTATGTTAGGCCTAAATAGGAGAGAAAGGGGTTTTTGTCATTTGGGTGAACTGAGCCTTTAAAAAGAAGCCCATTGTGGCTCACTGTCAGTCTGACCACAGTAATGGCTGCGCTGTTACAGAAGTATACTTGTCCTGTCCCCCGCTGTGAAGTGAATGCTCCTGCCGCAGCAGAGAGGGAGGCGATGGAGGATGACAGTGGACGGAGGGAACATGCATCTGCCCCCAGATAAAAATCAGATCTTCTCCTTTGAGCGCTGACAACACTGAAACCTTACACTTCCCACGACACAAGAATCACTTCACACAAAACCTTCAGTTACCCAACAAGTTGTAACACGTAAAACCTAACATTTCCCCCCCGGGGGATTGGCAATGCAAATCCCTGCTGTTGTTCTCCCTTTCTTTTCTCTTCTTTTCTTCCTTTGTTCCTTCTTCTTTCTCTCACTGTTTTCTTTTCTCCCCCCCTCCCAACAGAAGCAGCTTGTTGGGTTTATATCGTTCTTGTCGCTTTCCAACTAGTAGTGCCTGAGGCAGAATAGCAGAGAGTGCACAAAAGACGGAGACAGAGTGCCAAGAGCCCATCTCAGTGGTTGAGAGCAGCAGGATAAAGTGTTAGACATCTAAAGAGGTTTACTCGGTGATAAACAAATAAAGGCATTCTCATTGTCAACCCTGAGAGTGACAGCTGTAATGGCAGAAGGTTCCCTGCAGGAATGTATCAACGGCAGAAAACCACAACACGTCTCAGTCAGCTGGCTCAAGCACAACGGTCTATTAAACAACGACAACAAAGGAGCAAATGTAAAATATCTCACACCCTGATCTTTGCATATTTCCACAGCCAGTTCCATCACACTTAACAGAGAAACATTTGCAATACATTTTCTCACACTGTTCAATTGTCAACCGCATTTTGTGACAGAGCTCTCACACTAAGTTTCCAACCTGCTGTGCAGTCGTGTTAAGACAAGTGTGAGCCGATGTATAAACAAATGTTTGGGGAAATGTTTCACGGTTAGCAATATTTGCTTAGGGATGATAAAACAATTCGGCTTACCACGCCAGCTAGTCTGTCTGCCCACAGGGCCTGGCTCGGGATGATCGCGTGAAGAGCTTCCACAAAAGTGAAACATCACTGAAAGACACCTAATCTCTTCTCAAATCTTTGTTTTCTTTTATCTTTTTAAACCTGCCAGGATCTTCTCCTTGGATTGACAATCAGGGAGGGATGTTGCTTTGCTTGCTCATCAGAGAAAATTAGGTTTTAATGGAGCCAAGTTAAACTTTTTGCAGAACTGCCGTTAAGAAAAAACAGAAAACACTATTTTAAAAAAGGAAATTTATAGCAGCGCAATTCAAAGTCTTAAACCTAAATTTAAAAGAACACATTTCCATCGAGCCTTTAGTTTTCTCTACTGACCTGGTAGGGAGGAGTGGACAGGAGGAGATCCAACAGCGCTCCCTCACCGGAACAGAGCTGCTGACACAAGTCATAGTGACTGGCTCTCCCTTACCAATAACGCCTGTCTTTTCTACTCTCCTGTTACCTCTGACCCAGCCCCACAACTCCCGCCACCCCACCTCTCTTCTCAAGAGGGAAAGTACAAAGAGCCTCTTCTAATCCCACCGTCCAGGGGCTTCATTTGCATAGCATTAGCATGCTGTTTCAGGTAACCGTTGCCGCAGCCCTACGGGTGTGATACCGATCGAACATCAGCCCCATAACAGGTGCGATAGGGGTGTGATGAGAGCATTCATTAGCTTCAGCCACTTTCTAACAAAGTGGGCTTTATCCTAGGTTATGATTTTCAGGACACGTGACTATAAGTGGAGAAAAAGAGCTGTCAGATAAACGACAAAGCCGTGGAGTGTTAACGGCAGGAAATAACATGTAAACAACAGAGTAAGAACAACAGCGCAAACTAAGAGATTGTCACTGCTGTTTAATATCACCTTTTAATTGAGAAGAGAAGAACCTGTCAGAATTCAGCCTAGCTGTGTGCATAATACTCTGATTATTACAGCAGTGATGCACTAAAAAGCCTTTAAAAAGCTTCTTCTGGTACTTATTTTTTAAATTCACTTTTTGAGTCAGAAAAGAAACCAATAACAAATAGAGATGAATTAGGTCGTCATAAACTGTAATTTGTGACAAATGACTCAACATATTGTGATACTTTTTGGTCTAAAAAAGAAAAACTTTCTTGCCATGCACTGTTGGTTGTTTTCCACTTAATTTTACTTGAGTTGGACGCAGTTACAGTAGCTGCTTCTGTGGCCATATGACTGTGGTTGGGTACATTAAATGCTACATTCTCATATTAAGCTGCAGGAAATGTTCCATCATGCCTTTATTTCGTCTCTTGTATTAATCATTTTGGGCCAGTGACTACATTTTTGCTGCATTACTACGAAACCTAGCTACATTTTGGTACTCTGTCGAGAGTCAGCCATATTTTCAACACTATACATGTGCTTTGATGGTTACATACCAAGTGATGTACAAGGAAGTGCAGCAGGTTGCTGAGCTGGATGCAAATAGGTAAGGCAGTGTTTGTTTGTTTCAGGGCTTTCACACATAAACACAAGCACAACAACTACTAAACTATTAAAGACAGCGGCTACGCAGACCATAGCAACACACACTGCTTTTCTACCATGTTTAGGGGCCCAGAGGTCGAGAGGTCAACCAAAGTGAACACGGACCCCAAAAAAGACACATGTCCCGGTAGGGCTGTCACGATTAGTCGACTAATCGATGACTAATCGACTATTAAAATAATCGGTGACTATTTTAGTAGTCGACTAATTGGTTTGAGTCATTTTTCATAGAAAAGTACTATAAAAGTACCCCAAAATACTCTTACTGCAGCTTCTTACGTTCAGATATTGGCAGCTTTACACACTCTCCCGTGACAGTGAACTAAAACCCTTTGGTGTGAGTACGAAACAAGACATTAGATGACATAATTTTGGGGTTTGGGCGAGACAGACCGACATTTTTCAACATTTTAACACATTTTTTCGATAAAATGATTAGTCGACTAATCGAAGAAATAATCAACAGATTAGTCGACAATGAAAATAATCGTTAGTTGCAGCCCTATGTCCCAGTAGTGACGGGAGCCAGAAGTAATAATGGTGCAAATGTCACTTTAGAGAATTAATTTTGGGTGTCTCTGAATTTGCAGTTATACAGACTTGGCTAAAAAATACAAAGCATGGCAAAAAATGTTCAAGAGGATGGGCACACCAGGATAGAATCCGAATAACTGTTAACCAAAGTCACACAATGACACAAACTAACTGATCAAGGCAGCAGTAGACCCTCAGCTCCCATGTTCAGTGAGGTAAAATTACTGTTTTTGTCAGTGGAGTCTGGTTTTGAAACAAACACACACACACAAAAAAAACGGGACGCGAGGCAGAATGCACTATATGGGTGCAAGTCCTTCAAATCTCCAACTACGCTTTTTCCGCGTTCACATAGCTGCGGGGGTCAGCATGACTTTAACACCATCGTAAGCCCACGTCTGCGAGTGGACTGGGGGGACTGCGTGAACACCCAATATAGTATAAAGAGAACCACATGGCCATCTGCTGTCTTTGTCCGATTTGGGCTTTTAGTTGGCAACGACTCTTTAAAAATGTGTTGTGAGTTTAGTGCAGTTGAGAACCAGCTACAGAACTGAGTGATGTAATGAGCTCTGCAGTTGAAGCTAGCAGTCAATCATACCAAATGGAGTAAATTCAGGTGTGATGCAAGATATGTGGACATATGCCACCAGTCAGACAGTACACATTCAGGAGCACTTCACTGATCACACACTGAATATTCAGTAGGTTTTATTGTACATACTGTACATAAATGTGAAAACATTTTCTGAACAAGAGTGAAATTGAGATAAAAAATACAAATGGCACTCACCTCTGTGATCCAGTCTATAGAGACAGGATGGGTAAGGATGTGTTTTTTCTGTCCTGTTTTACTCATAGCGAGAAAACAGTTAAAGGAAAATAAATAATTACATATTGGTTCCTTCAGTCATTAACAACAAATACCTTGACGAGGTGTTGAAGATGTTAAAAACAGTGGTTGATAACAACTGGAGGTGTCAATGCAGCCTAAAATGAGCAAAGAAAATGGAAATCTATATTTTCTGCAACAGCTGGAAAAAAACTTTCTTATAACAGCTACAATGAGCCTTGAGCCGCAACAATTATCGATTATCAATTAGTTGACTGAAAGAAAATTAAAAGCCAACTATTTTGATAATTGATTCATCGTTTCAGTAATTTTTCAAGCAAAAATGTCAAACATTTGCTTACCTCAGCCTCTTAAATGTGGGAATTTGCTTTTGTCATTGACGATGTAGTGAACTAATAGTTTTTGGGTCTTAGACTGTTCATCAGACAAAAGAAGCAACCTGAAGACGTCACTTTGGGCTCTGTAAAATTGTGATGAGCAAATTTCTGCGTGGTTCACAAAGTGATGCATGTGGCATTTGTTTGCTTTTCCAACAGCTCTCCTGGCATTTATTTACCGCTACCTGACTGACTTTTAGAGAAGTTCAGAAACAGCTTTTCACTGAAATTTCAAGGCCTTCCAACAGAGCACTAAATACTCTTAAGATCACACCGACAGATGAATCGAATGCGTATGTTCAGGTCTTGAATTATTATTTTATTTTTTGGAGAGGTCGGTAAGACGTTCACACACACATAGCAACAGACACACACAGTTCTCGAACAAAGCTTCCTTGCGTTGCTGACTGGGCCTCATTAGAGAATGAGCTCTCAGGACTGAAGACACAAAAGCCTTGCCCTCTTCTCCTTTCCTTCCCCTTTCTTCCTCTGTTCTCGTGGCCTTTTGATGTCAAGGGTACTGAACCATATAGTGCATAGTCCAAAGAATAAGCTCATCAAAAATACACACTTAGTTTCCTCTTTTTTTTTTTTTTTTTTTTTTACCTTGCACTGAATGCGTGTGTGTGTGTGTGTGTGTGTGTGTGCCAAAAAGCGAGCACAGAGACCTACAAGCCCTGATAAGGTGCTGTTGTTCTGTGGTTGCTGGTCAGTTCATCACACAAAGAGCAGTGTTAGGAACTCCAGCGCTGCGATTGAGTGATAGAGACATCACAAAGACTACATTTTACTCCCTTTTCCTCTTGGAGTTCAGGGGCTGCCCCACAGAGGCCCGCCCACTGCACACATACATGAGAAACACACACTCTGCTCCAACACATTTCTATCTCACACTTCCGATTTCTCCCCTACCTAACGATGCCACAAACATTACATCAGTACCAGAAGAAGTATAAAGAAATGAGCCAACATGGAATAAAGAAATAGGAAGTGTGAGGCTGATTCATTCACACACTTTCATTAACAGTCAGTGGCAAATGAATTGATATGGACGTTGAACATTTTTGCCGTATGATCACAGTTTCTGTTTCTGCTGAAAAGAGCATTTATGTTGGTAAAATGGCAGCTGAAGTAAATTGGAGCTTTGAAATCCACCCATCGGCATGCACACCACCACGTGTTAATGCATGACCCGTGGCAAAACAAGCAAACAAAAAGTGTTTCATGTGTCAGACAGACTACTAAGAGGATGGCAATGCAATCTCTGGATCTGTAGTGTGGTATTAGGAAAAAAACAATCTGAGTTCAGAAAAGTTTTGTTGGAAAAACTAAGGCAAAGCCACAAAATGAATGCCACAGCACAGGTAGTTAATTATCGACTTAATCTACAGTAGGGGCCTTCACAGCTCTACCCTGACACCACAACCTGAGACCCAACCACACGGGTTTGGTTCCAGTTTTCATTATGGTGAACTGGGTCCGGGTGTGGTCCCACTCTTTTATGGGTGGGTCCCAGGTCTGTTTTTCATTATGTGTAATACCCAAGTGAATTAGAGAAGACCCATGATCAGTGCTGATCACGATGATTGGGCGGATTACAAAAGCAACAGCAAGGTGACAAAGATTGAGCAGCAGGGCCAGCAAGTTGGCGGGGGAGCGGAGCGAGGTAAGATGGATACTGAGCCTGACAATATTCACAACATGCAGTCATTTTATGAAAAAGTCTTTTGATCCTTTTAAGTGGTGAACGCTAACAGAGCAAAATTATAAATATAACTTATGAAACCTTTACGACTTGGCCTGTTTCAAAGGTAAGGTGTTAGCACTTTTCTTTGTCTCTGTACCATGTAAATCTGAGTTAATTATACTTTGATGCTCATGGTTTCCATTAATTTAAACTGAATGACTAAAATCTGGTGATTCTAGCCAAGCTAACAATGTAGCATTTCCATACTTAAGAGAGTTTAAACATTTATATTTGTGTGCACAATCTAAGCCACTTAGAACTATTCTAAACTGGTCGCTGGCAGGTGTTACAGGAGCTTACATCAGAACAACAAAAATAAATGACAATAGAATAAAATTAACATTAACAGTATTTACAGTAAGATGGGTAAGAACAGTATGTTTCCTGTAGGGCAGTCAAAATTGCTCAAAAATGACGTTCGAATATTCCTTCTAAAAATAACTCATAGGTTTGAACCATTCAAATATTTTTTTTTTCCGCATTATGTCCACAAGAGAGCAAACTAATACAAGGAAACATACTGTATATGAAACATAACTACCTGTAGGTATTTTTATTTCAACATAAACGTCTTTGAAAACATTGGGTCCATGTCATTGGTTCGACATCCCATTAGTCCGACTGTCCGCGGTGCTGAACGGCTCACGGCGGGTGTATGGTGCGCCGTGACCTGCTTGAGGCGGAGCAGGCTCACGGCTTATGATCTTTTCCTGACCCTAACCAAGTGGTTTTTGTGCCTAAACCTAACCAGACCTTAACCACAGGGCATCATGATGATTTCGGAACGGACTTCGAAACAATGAGTTTAATATGATCGGAACAATGGGATGTCGAACCGATGGGCTGTCAAACCAATGGGCAGTTCCCAAAAACATTTACATACCTACACATTAAAACACATAACACAATTATCTATAACATTACGTTATAAACGACCGCGGACCTCTCGCTCGCCCCCCCTTTCTGACCCGTGAACACACCGCCCGCGGAAGCACTGCCAATAGCCTCGAAGCACCAGACCGTGACTGGCTTGCGCCCTGCAGCAATCGTTTCGGTGTCTGGTCTATTTTCTGCGTGAGCCACGAGCGAATGTGTCAAGCCGGGTGACGGAGACAACAGCTGGGAACAGAACCACTTGTCGACCAGCGTGAAGAAATGCACATCTGATGCCAACGCCCACTTGCAAAGAGGACAGCTGCGGTGGTGTTTTTTTTCTCTCTCGACAATCGAATATCAATTTTCACATTCGAAGGTCCATTTTTTTTTCAAATTCGAATTTAAATTCGAATTTAGAATATTCGTTGACAGCCCTAGTTTCCTGATATGAAAACTGTTTTTAGCAGTAGAGCAACATTTTTGGTAGCAATTGTAATTACGCTCCATTAAAAAAATCGATTTTTAAAATTACCGAACAAACTTCCCAGGTCATTTTGGACCCGTGAAGACCTGAAATGTAAAGTATCTACTTTAGTGTTTATTACATTAAGTCACTGTTAGCAGTAAGTAACACAAAGCCAAAGTGAAGTAGGAACTTTTGTACATTTTGAACATTTGTAAGAACACAATATTCTGTGGTTCACTCAGTATGTCAAGATAAGGATCACAAATAAACTAAAAAGACCAAATGCCATTATTTCTGTTTTCAGGGGCCTTAAAAAACACAATTGCCCACAAGCCCAAGACCTTTGCGAGTTAAACAATGCGGTGATGGCTATGGCTAATCCAGACATGGCTTTAAAGCACCTGTATGGTTCAAATGAAGTGCTCGTCAAATCACCAAACAGTGTCTGAAGCCTCCTCCCCCCAACAATGTTCCGATAAACGTTGGAACTGGGGGACAGCGTCGGATAAATTTCATAACGTTCCGAAAATGACAAATCAGGTATGAAAGCTTGCAGGATTTGGAAATTTCTCTCTACTTCCTGCACTTCTCAGTTGTACAATGGAGCGCATCATGAATGCCTTTCAGAAGAGACATATCTGAAAATGTGGACAGTTTCACCCATTGGAACCGTTACTGCGTCCTGGCTGTTTTAAACTAACATGGACGAACAACACAAGGTGGGCTGTAGGCAGGAAGCAGAGGAACAACATTACTCCATGTACGGACTTGATTGTTTCAAGCACACTTGCCTTAACAATAGCAAAACATGTGGGCCGAACGGAGCAGAAAAAGTTGGAAACATGACATTGAGAGAGCATTGGTAGATTGGTTCCTTTCGTATTCATGGTGGATATGGGGTGGCATTAGCTCAGTCAATGAGGACTTGGCTTGGGAGCCGGACAGTTGCTGGTTCAAGTCCCCTTATGGACCAAGTTTGGAGCTTTAGCAGATACACATTGACTTTACAGTAGGGAAACTAAACTCTGCTCCATTGGTTTATAAAGACTGCTAAAGAAACCCTTAATTTACTGAATTACAATAGCTTATTATTGGAACACCTGCTAGCTAGAAGTTGCTGCTAAGCATGGCTACTCTCTAGTTACAAAACTAAGACAATAATGAAATAAGCCTTTCCCTTGTACCAAGAAGAAAGAGGACTTTTCTGAGGACTTTGTCAGTATTGTTCAAATTTTGTCGTTTTCATGTCCTTGAAAAGTACACTGACTAGATTTACCTGCATTAGCGCTACGGATGCTAACGACTGATCAGCTGATTGTTCAGTCATTACATTACAGCTTGATTTGACTAAGAGTTTATCAACAACACCCAGGTTGGCATAACAGTAGTAGTGCATTGGTTACATACCGGAGTTGTTGTTTGTGGCAGTTGGTTTTACTCCCCAATGTCAGCGCCCAGAACTCCGCCAAAGCACAAGTTCACCAAAAACAAAGTCCCCTGCTGTTCTTCACTGGCTGCTGCTTTTCTTTTTCTTTGATTCCTTGATCTGCTAAAGTTTTAACAAGGACTTACAATGAACAGACTACATATGACTCAGCCCTGACCGCGTAGATAGGCTCATTTTCTTAAATAAAACCACAAAGACTTTAGTCTGTTGTCAGAAGATCAGGTCTGATCTGGTTATTTTATTTAGATAAAGTTCTTTGTAGGCTGCGGCCTTTTTCATTGATACAGGAATGAGTCAGGCTTTGTTTTAAATTCTCTTCCTGTAACTTAAGTTTGGACACTTGTTAAATAGGAAAATAGCTTAAGAAGAAAAAAGCAGGAAATATATTTTTTTAAGATTCCAATGATAGAAGATAACTATTACATCACTAGTATGATGGTGTGAAGGGATGTGGGTGTTGTTGGGGGGTTCTGAGTCATAAAGTTAACCATCCCACTTTAGCTTGCTGTGAACACATGACTGCTCTTTCCTCTGTCTTCTCATGATTGACAAAGTTGTCTGGGTTGTGGTTTCTGTTTTGTTCATGTGCTTGTGTGGTTGAGTTTCTTTAGAACTGATAAATGCAGAGAGCAACAGCTTTTTGTAGTGTCAGCACTGGTTTCTCTTTTAACATTAACTTAGCCCACACTAGTGAGCATGTAACCGTGCACCTCATAGTACTGTAGGGCACATGCTCTGGTTCAAATGATGCAAAACAAAGTATATTTTTAGCCCTTTGTTACGGCCCACCGTTTAGGCTGTGTATTGTCTGTCTACTTATTTAACTGAGGGACATTTATTTACAGAATAACGTAACCTTAAAGTACAAAATGTTTTCATATCCTCATCTTTGTCTAAAACTACAAGGAGATGATTTGGCGAGCGGCCCTGTCAGATGGAGCAGCATGTGCAAAGCAGAAGGATGGACACATTTGTATGAATACTAATTAGAAATTAAGGCCTCAGTATTTAGGTTTTTATGTGCTCGTCCAATACAGTACGAGCAGCAGAACTATTAGCGAGAGTTTTACAAGCACAAATATATCACTGCACAGAAACAAGGGCTTTCTAAGTGATATCTAAAAGATTCTGTGGACTACGCTCAGTAATCTTCCCAGTCAACAGGTTTACGACATGAGGTAAGTGCACTTTTCGAAGTTCACAGCCTCTCCAGACAGCAGTGGGCTGCAGCTGTGCTGCTTTAATGCAGTGCTTTCAGGCTCAGATTGTTTGTAATTTTCACTAGAATTAGTGTTTCAGCATCAAAAAGACAAGAAACAATGCAGCAGGACAAATCGTCCTTGTTACATGGCTCCGTTTTTTGTTGTTGTTTTTTGTTTTGTTATTACTGTGTGTGTGTCTGTCTCTGTATGTTTTGTGAGGGGTGCTGCAGCAAAAAACAAAAAGAAGAAAAAACCTTCCTTTTTGTTGCTTAAATATCAAACACATAACTTTTATACTATAGGACGATGTCACTGGTACATTGCAAACAGCAAACAATATACTATGGGACACGATACAAAATGTAACAGGAAACTATCACAACAGCTGTGATGCAGATCATATTTTGTTAATGCAGAGCTCTTCACACATTTCACACATAATCGCAATCACATGGTCATATGTCCTATTGATTGGTTACCCAACATCTCATCAGATAAAAGCCTGTCAGGGGGCAGAAGCCAAAGACAGCAAGATAAAGCAAGAGGAAAGAGATACGAATGCTGGGAACTCAGTGTGCCGCAGATTAGCGAAGAACTCTCTCATTGACACCGTGATGGACAATGAGTGATAACCCTCACAATACAAACCAAACTAGAACACAGTCGCACACATTGCTCCATTGCACCACTAGTGGTGAAAAACTACACAAGGTACCTTTTAGTAAAATCGGAGCTACTTGTAGCTAACTTGAGATCACTGCATTTTTCTACTCCATTACATTTCAGCTGATAATATTGCGTTTTTTACTCCCTACAATTTTTGACAGCTGTAGTTACTTTTTTCATTCAGGACACATGAATATCTGTAAAAAATTAATCCATTGCTATCAATAAATCTACTCAGAAGTATACAAGTTTAAAATTAAATTGGTTCCCTTGTTTGCCAAATACAACATTAGAGGAGCTCAATATATTATCAGAGCGTATCTGTGATTCAGAAGTTGCCTGCAGACTGCTCTCAACATGAAGGTGGCTGCTAGCTGAAGCTAGCGCTAGTGGCGCTTGCAGATAGTGGTGCTAACAGTGCGTACAGTGCTAACAGCAGCAACAGTGCTGGCAGAGCTAACATTATTAATCTGGAGGGAATCGGAGGGTGGCTTGCGCGATGACGCTATTGCACTGTCAGCAGTGACCGCATCATTGTATAATGATAACAAGACACCAGACAACAACATTGCTGGCCTAGCACATAATGCTAAATTTTTTTCTAACTGTCTTGTGTTTGGGCACTGAAGCTTCAGTGATAAATATCTGTACGTAATGATAATTAGCGTCTTTGTTGCAGGTCGTACATTTACCATAATGTACACACACACCTTTTTTAATAACAGATTGAGTCATAACTGACCTTGCAGTTCGGGGTGTCCTGTCAACAGTTTTACAAATGTTGTTTTACAATGATCTATGCGGAAAATAGCTTTTGAGCCACAGATGATGTTTTGCTGCAATACCACCAAGTGGCCACTGGGAGAAATTAGAAGCAAGGCTTAGTGGTGTTCCTGGGGGCACTGGTAACCACCTTATGAGCGCAGTGCAGAGCAATGGCAGTTAGCTAGCCAGTGGGCTACACAGACTCACATGCACTAATATGCATGCGTGGCCGGACCCTCCATCACAACAAAAAACAGAAAAGCTCAGATTACAACACACAGGTAGCATCACTTCATTCTCTGCTAAGGACACCATCAGTCCACTATATCTCTACATAGCAAATAGTGGTTGGCTGTTACAGTAAAGCTTGGGAAATCATATAGGGGTCCTTTAAAGCCCAGGTTACTGCATTAGTAATTACAGTTCAGTAGTATAATGTATATACAGTGTTATCTTAATGGGCCATTCTGCTTTATGAGTGCTTTTGATGCTTTTGATTCAGTAAATTTTGATGAAACATCTCTACTTTTATTTAAGTGCAAGTTCAATGTAATATTTGTAACAGATTATTTTACAGTTTGTTATTGCTACTTTCACCAAATTGAAGGATCTGAATACATTTCACTAATGAAAATATTCTACAGTAAAGAAAAAAAAAACAAGACAAAGGACATTTAGTCACTGCTAGTTAATCATTGTTCATTGTAGTCAGAGATATATCATCTCAAAGCACAGTTCTGACTTTATGTGACTATATGTCTTCAGTCACAATTACACGCTAAACATGTCTGCCGTGTTTCCATCCTGCTCAGATACACTTCATACGCCTCTCTCCCTCTCTGACCACTCTCTCTGTGTCTCTCTCTCAAAGGCTTTCTAAATAAGATGTATAAATAGGCTGATGACACAACTGTGCCCTTCACAAAGACACGAGGAGAGAGAAAAGAGAGGAGAACAGGACTCTGGCTTTAGTCACGGCCGCTTTATTCTTCTGCTTTTCAGAAGCACAGGTTAAAAAGCAGCCATTTTTTTCTTTTCATGCCTCCCTCCCTCTCATCCCTCTTTCTCTCTCTCTCTCTCTTTCTCTCTCTCCCTCTGCCCCTCTCGTTCTCTGAAACAGGTCGTCTATTGTGGCGGCTAGCGAAAGGCTACTGTGGCATTTATCAGAGAGGAGGAGGAGGGGGGGGAAGAAGACAAAACACACTCCCAATAAAGAGATAGAACAAGAGAAAGGGAAGAAAGGATGTGTATGAAGGCCACTTTTTTCTTTTCCTTCACAAAGCCCCCCCACCCCCACTCCCTTTCCACCCCCTACTCCTTCAGGCTAGTTCAGACAAAGGAGGCCCGACTCTCACAATGTGCTCTCTCCTTTAGCCCGGCACACTTTATATCCTCACTCCATTCACTGCTGCTTCTTGAGAGCACCCACGTGTGCACAACGTATGTGTGTGTGTGCGTGCATGTGTGTTTTATGGAGTTTGTAACGGTGGTAGTGGGGGTCTATGTTTGCTGAGGGTCTTATAGACCAAGGGGCCAGGGCTCTGAGGTGTTACTATGGAAACGCCTTTGAGCAGTAAGGAGCACAACAGGTGATTCTGCTGAGGGCCTGTTCGTCTCAGCATTGAGAAACCGCAGGAGGTCTATGCTGTGTGTGTGTGTTTGTGTGTGTGTATGGGTGTGTGTATGTGTGCGTGTGTTTCACAAGTATAGCTGCTGATGCCACAAACAACTTAGTGCCATAGGTCTTAACCAGCTCCAATAAGCTGGAGATCATGTCTGAAGTTGCCGGCTGACCGCAGTAATGACACGCTGCCTGGCTTCACACACAGGCCCGGCTCACAGACCTGACTACACAGCAGATATGTCTGGATAGTGTCTGAAAATAGGAAAACACAGGAGGAACACTGGCGGAACAAAAAAATAAAAATCCATTGAATCTTTTGTTGTTGTTTATAAAGCACAGACTCAATGTCAAGAGCCAGTCAATTCAAGAAGCAGAAAGAAAGATGAAAGCAAGGCTGTGAACATATATGCTCACCATTCTCACAGGGCTGTTTCTGGCCTCAACAAAAACGCTCTAAAAACCTGCTCTGTGGAGAAGTGAGGGGTTGATCTGACTGAGAGGCCGAGGACAGTGTTGGCAGACAGCCTGTCACTCAAAGCAGCCTGTCCCTAATTATGCATAACTTCATAAAACATAAATGGGTGAGTTACATAAAAATTCACCCATGTACAGTTGCAATGAACGGGGAGGGTCATTTCGTACAATCAAACTTTGGACAAAACTTTTTTCGGAAACCAAAACATTTCAATTAACTTTTATGAACTGTGAACACACTGAAATAGCAACAGCCACAGCTACCTGGGGTTAACCATAGTTAGTTTCCCTAACCAACGTGGTCAACATGGCTGCAACTTAATAACATTTAAACAGGTAAGTCATATAAAAAGCCCTTTAGTTTGAGTAAAGTTTGCTAAAATCTACAGTGCTCAGTCACTTAAAGCTGTAGTTGGTAACTTCAAAAGAGCTGGCTCTGTGATTGGAGTCAGGTTGGACACACTGGAGGAGGTGGTGGAGAGATGCACACTGAAGATTTTCGAGGCCATCATGAACAACCCAGATCATCCACTCCACAACACCTTGATGGACCAAAAAACTGTGGTGGACAGCTCCTTTCTCTTCGATGCAGGACAGAGAGATACAGAATACAGAGATCCTATATACCAACAGCCATCAAGCTCTATAATTTTTTGATATATACTACAGTAGATGAGCTGAAGATAACTGAATTTCCCCTTGGGGATGAATAAAGTTATTCTTATTCTTATTTTATAAAAATAACTCTTGTCATAATTGCTAAAAGTGTCAATAAATCCTGACAGTAGTACATGAGACACTTGACCTGTTAAAAAAAAATCCTCCTCCTCCTCGTAATGCTTCTGAAAGCATTTGCAAGAATCTGCTGCAGCTGAATGTAAACAACCAATCAGAGCCGAGGAGTCTCTAACGCAGCTGTCAGTCACAGCTTGCGAACTGCGATCAAACTGTCAAACTAGGCAGTGTTGATCAAATATAAATCAAGATTCTGTTTCTGCATTGCCTGTTTCTTGCCTCAGATGTTTACAGAAACATATTTTAGTGTACTGTTTAGCTTTTTTTTTAACAGATTATCTGTCTCATGTACTACTGTCTGGACAAAATGACAATTTCAGCAAAAATTACAAAAAGTTATTTTTGTAAAAGTTACCCTACTGTAGCTTTAAGTTAATTACTTTCAACTACTTCAGATTGACACTGTGTATTTGTGACCTGTTTTTTAAAGATCTGCATTTTCAGTAGGACCCAATGGGATACGGTGCCGCACAAAAGGTAGAGATGAATATGACTTGCTCTGCTCCGCTTAAGACAAAGCAAAGCAGGTTGGTAGAGAAGCATTGGTGGTCGAAACAACAGTCATGTTTAATCCAAGTCATTACGTAGAACTCTGGAGATCGCACAAACAAACAACAGGAGCCACTCGAGTTAATGATGACATCAGGGTTAAACAATGTAAAGTGCATCATGTGATCCAGTTGTCAAACTGGAGCTGCTAAGTAACGCTTGCAAACTAATAAAATCATAATAAAGAAAATTCACTTTCTACATTTCTACTTTTTTTTTAATTTGATTCTCTTGTTGTAAAACACAAGCTACTAGAAAAAATATTGCTTTGTAACTTATGGGGAGAGTTCAGCATTCGTCACACAGTCTGCAGGAGTCTTTGTTTTTGGAGCTGACAGGCTGATAAAGTAGCTAAATGCCACATACTGAAATTTATCTGGGTGGTTTCTCCTTCAATTGTGTTACACTTCAGCTCATGATAAAACCAACGTACTGTATGTGAAAAAGAATTAAAACATGGGGGGAAAATCTTTATCTGACAGAGGAACAACAGTGAGCAGCAAACAGAGGGGGTATAATAACACAAGTTTAAGGCATGTAACTGACAGTGTATATGCTCGTACAGCCCTCATCTACGGCTTCACCACTGCAACAATATCTACATCAGTCAGCTTTGTTTTTGTCTTCTTTCTGACACGGTGAGGTATGCCGTGCATTTTCTGTTTATTTCCCCGGTGACTTTACAGGTTCGCCACGGCATTATTTAAATTGAGATGTTGAGAATGGCAGGGGACACATGACGGGGACGGAGTTATCTCAGTGTCTCACTGCACAGGACGTAAAAGTGAGCGCATAATTTTCAAGAAGTTATCGAGCAGATGCGGTTAGTGGAAGATAAGATTGCAGAGAAGCTGCTGTTATGTTCTCTGAGATCTGTCAGAAACATATTTCACTTTACTGAAACAAAGTCATGTAGGAAAGGAAAAGAATTTAAAGCGGCATCACTGCCGAAGAGTTCAAAGAAGTTTTTACAGCACACCTGGTTTAAATGATGCACACGTATCACACGTTAGCTACAAAGCAGCACATAATCGCCTACTGTCACTTTAGATCTCACTGATTATAAATAAAACTGTCTCTGGACATAGGGTTATATGAAAACAGAGCGCTGTTGTTTGAGTCCTGGGGAAAGTCATGTAAATGAACCAGGAAACTGGTTTGTTTTTATTTGTGCCTGCCAAGTTCATGTATCAATAGTGGGTTTGTGAATTCTCATGATCTGGGCAGGAATAAACAAATCCGCTGGAAAAAAGATCTTCAGTCACGGCAAACAAAACAACCATCAGTGCGCTCTTCTCTGATGGCAATGCAAATCTGCTGGTGAGGACTGAAAAAGTTGTAAAAGAAACTGAAAACTGAGCCTTTTTTTGTCCCTGTAATTGTGCAGAAGGTCAAACTAACTATGTTACTCCTGTCATAATCCACACACTTTTGTCATTAAAGCTCTACATTTATCATATTTTAAGACAAAAACCTTTCACTTTTTAACTCTTAAGTCTCTTTAAATTAACAGGCAGATTTTACAAGGCTTTACTGGTTCACATAAACCTGCTCATTCATGTCTTGTGCTAAACAATACAGAGCCGTTATGTGACGAACATAATGGGAACAGTGAGACAAAAGAAACCTGTAGTTATGAACAAACATCAGAATAAAAAAAAAAATAACACACACACTCCCCAACAAAAGCTTCCCTCCCAACTCTATATTTAATGAAACACACCTTAGTCCTGTAGGAGCTTGCATATGACATTGCGTGCTGAATGAAAACACTTGCATTTCACACAGGCTTTCACACGCACATAGGAAAAGTTAAGAAATCTCTAGTGCTGTTTTTTTTTCTTTCTTTCTTTTTTAGGGATTAGAAAGTGTTTAAAAGTGGCATGTGAAACGCAGGGCAGCGTTCAACAACTCTTCCGTTCTTTCTTCTTCAAAACTGATTTACAGCCGTTGATAAATAGCCTGCCGTGGCTAAAAGCGCGGGCTTTGCTCCTGCATTATTAGCGCATTATTATGAGCTTATGACAGCATTCATGGACGAGTGAGTGCACATCAGAGTGCAGCTGGCATAACATAAATGCACTTTGCAGCAGCGTGTGCAGGACAGAATGAGGTCTTACAAATATCATTCAAAATCCCTGTTTAATCTTCAGCTTTACAGAATACAAACCTAAACATGTGGATACTACACTGCTGTTGTCACACACACACGCACACACGCACACGCACACTCACACACACACACACCTTATCAGATGCTTCAACAGTGCATCTGCCTCAGAACCAAACACATGAAAGCATATATTTAACCTTGTGAGCAGAGAGGTAAATTAATCTTCCTCATGTTATTGAGGTTTTTTAAAACAGTTGTTGCACATGAAACAGGAATCTTACCTTCAGGGCGTGTGTGTGTGTAGATGCTTGAAGGATTGTGTGTGTGTGTGTGCAGCTGCTGTTGTCTCTAGGTGTCTCTGAGAGTGGCCCATCACCAGTTTAAGTCTTGTACTTTATCACCCGCCCAGCGGGAGCCACTGTGTGCACGCTCACATGTGTGTGTTTCCTACAGTCATCTTTTTTCTTCCTCTATTGAGGCAACAGGTGGAAAGTGTCTTTTTAAAAAAGTCCTGAGAGGAGATGTTAAGATAAGGCAACAGGAATCAAATAACCTTTTCACCTTAAGAGATGAATTCTAAGACCTTCTCCTAACACATTCAACATCTCTGCTTATAATTCCTGCTCTTTCTCACCCTGTTAGCCTCACATGTTAAACAAAAAAACGAAGACACTTCGCACCTTGACACTTAAAGGGTGACCAAGAAGCTCTCACAGCAGGCAGTTCTTATAAAAAGAAGCATTTCTCAGCACTTCACTGAATGTTCTGGATTTTGTATTTGTGATACTGATGTACAGAATCAATAAAGAGCACATGTTGGTGGGTCAGAGTGGCTTAACGTGAGGAGAGCAGGCTGTTACATAATGCAAAAGAGGACACTGTGAGGCATAGAAACTGTCTGTGATAACACACTTATCAAGGATGTAGTGAAGAATTAACTTGAATAATCTCATTTTATCCGCTTTTTAAGTCACAGAGTTGAAGAGAAACACCTTCGTCACCTCTGCCTGAATAGAGACCTGAATTAAGAAACTTATTAATTCACAATTGACACCACAAAAGCTTGCATCAAACTGATGTCACCACCTCCACCAAATCTCTGAGCAATAGACCATCGCTGCTTTAAAGTACAGCTGCAACTGCTAATTATTTTCTGGATTTCTGAATGCTTTTGTGTGTTAACTACAAGAGGACAGTAAGAAACATGCCAAAGGTGACATATTAAAATAAGTGAATAAAATGTTCTGTTTACAATAAGACAAAGAAAAGCCTTTTTTTTTTGCCATTTTTGCTCGAAAAATTACTGAAACATTTAATTGATTGACAAAATGGTTGCAGATGAATTTTCTGTTGACAGATGGTAATACTGTCGGATTGATTCTATTTTCTGTATTTTTTTAAATTTGTGAAATCACAAGAATTTAAGTGTATCAAGTAATGAAGCATTTTAAGAACTGAGAAACATGTTACATTGCTGTACAAGACAAAAAAAGTCAGGTGAGTACACACTGTAGTGTATAATTCAAACACCTTTTCATTTCTCTGTGCTCTCACACAGCTTTTAAGTATACAGTCCCTGAAGAGGCAATGTGCAGTAAAAAACTAAATTGTAAGTGATTTTTTTTTTTGGTCAATTCTAGTCCATTTTAAAGGATCTATACAACACTGTTCAACTTGTTTTAACTTATAGATAAAGATATAGATAAATACAGATAAATTACTGCTTATTACTGCTTACGCATCTTAACTGGATATTATTCATGCACCTTTGTAGTGTGTGTGTGTGACAGTCGTCTGAGCCTGTGTGTGTGTGTGTGTGTGTGTGTGTGTGTGTGTGTGTTTGTGTGTTTGTGTGTGTGTGTGTGTGTGTGGCCTGGTTAACTCAGAAAGAGAAAAGATAATGAGTTTAGCACTCAGTCAGAGCTGGGTGATACGATGAAGATCATCCTCACAATATTAAAATGTTGCCAATATGGTAAATATGTGCACAACCACTCATACAATTGTTAACAATTATTCTACTTAAAAATGAATTTGTCAAATATGTTTGCATAAAAAATGTAAGAAAACAGTGAAAACTGTCGAGCCCAGTTTCTTAGAATTCAAATTGGTGTCTTCAGGTGTTACGTTTTGTCCAACCAACAGCAAAAACAGGCAAGCAACAAAAGGACTGCTACTTATCGTTTCAACTCTACAAATGAAAAGCTTCAATGAATAATTTTGCCAATTTTTTATTCACTACTATTAGCACTATTAGCAATTAATCAATTAGTTGATCAAAAGAAAATGAATCCCAAACTATTTTGATTAATTGATTAATCGTTTCAGTCATTTTTCAAGCAAGTACTTCAACTATTTGCTGGTTCAAGCTTCTTAAATGTGAGAATTTGCTGCTTTTCTTTTGCATTTATGATAGTAAATGAAGAGTCTGTCGGTTTTGGACTGTTGGTTTGACAAAAGAAGAAAATTATAGATGTCACTTTGAGTTCTGGGAAATTGTGATGAGTATTATTCATACTTTTTTGAAATTTTATAGACTAAACAATTAATTGATTAATCTTGAAAACAATGGGCAGATTAGTCAAAAATAAAACAATCAGTAGTTGCAGCCCTACTGCTGAGTCAGTCATTCATTTGGAAGGATAACATAATATGAGCATATTTAAGAAGTATGATTCAGTTAAAAGTTGATGAACAAGTCTGTTTCTTAGTCGTTGAATAAGCAGTGAAAAAAGTGAAAAGTTTCTGTGCGAGACGTCACATGAGGATAAAACTGTTGACTGCCAGCGTGTTTATCAGCCAGTCAACCAGCTGAGTGTTTTAATGTTCACACTTCTTGTGATTCTTCCAAAGGAGACAATACAGCCAGAGGGTTTTATTTAAAGAGATCATAAGGCTTCCCCGAACCCAGCATTGTTCTGTGTGATTGGCTTGGCCTCACACTGCGCTGAAGGAGAGGCTGAGGAGTACACACACACACACACACACACACACACACATACAGACACACCATTATTCTCCATTGTGATGTTTCTCTGTGGACTCCTGGTTCAATAGGACTGAGAGAACAATGTCCAGAGGATATAGGAGGTCAGGAGGAGAGAGGGGGAAAAACCTTTGTCTGCTCTGCTGCCCTTATGGAGACGTCCCATGTATAGGAAATGGTACACACACACACATGCGCACACACAAGCATATGCACAAATCATTCAAAACACAAGGAAACAAAGTCAAAAGTCTAACGTGACTATGAAAACAGGTAAGAGGTTTTCTAAACTACAATCCTGTGGAGTGCATTAACGTGATCATAACATGACTGGAGGATGGAGAAGCTCTATAAAAAACAACACCAATACGGAAATTGATTTTTTAGGAATTTCAGAAATACAATAATGGTATATGAGCCGATAGAATATTTGTGTACATAAATATAAACTACAAATCTTGATATGGATTCTTTACATTTCTTTTTTTAAACTGTGATCAATATACATACAAATCAGGGTGTTTTACAGTGTAAACACACACCAATATATCCAACCCGAGCACCAGAAAAAAATGTTGGCATTATACATTTTCTGCAAACCATGAATACGTTACATTTTCATGTTATTATCATGTGTAAAGCTTAGGCAGTATCATGGTATCACAATATACCAGGGTACTACGGAATCCTGACGGTATGATTTTCAATATTTCTATAAATGCAGGCGCTTATCAAACCCAGACGGAGAGGCTGAGGGGTTGCGACACACATTAACACCGTCATACAACATACACCCTGGTGAAATGTCAGGAAGTTATTAAGGTATGAAAAAACAGATACCGCAAAAGCCTACTGTGTAACGGACATGTCGAAACTTTACATTTCAACAGTGCTGTGGTTAACATGTGGTGAGGTTAAGGCACAAAAACCACCTGGTTAGGGTTAGGAAAAGTTAGTATTTTGGTTTAAAATACTCGCTTTCTGTGTCACAATGTTGGCTGGAGACACAGCTATGTCTTGGTAAAATACAACTGCTTTTTGTGGCACTGTCAGCAACGGGCTGTTACAAAACATCCACGTGTGATGGCTAAAATGCTGCTGGAAACACAGCAACGACTTGCTAAAAAACAACCTGTTTTGTTGTCAGTCTTGCACAGTGCTCTGTAGCTTAGCAGGCGGTTGCCAAGGTGTCATGGCGTCCACCATCCCCCTCCATCTCCTGATGACAGAGTCAGCTCACATACATCACTTTAGAGAAGTTATATGAGACATGGAAATGTAATGCATCCATGTTTTGCAGAAACATACAATGCTAACATTTTCTTCTGGCGACTGGACTGATATATCCGCAGTGGGCTGATATCAGCCAGTTAATGGGCCTAGCTGACGGTCTAACTCTAATCACCATAACTTTCAAGTCCCAATGTTAACCATCAGATTGACGTAAAGAGAAACACCCAGAGGTCTTTGAAAAAGCCTAAAGGTTGTTTAACAACCATCACTGCTGTTCTAAAGGTCATTTAAAATCCTCAAAGACTCTCCTCAACATCTGCATAAGAAAGTTTCCTGTGTAGGTAGGCAAGACACAACACATGCCCATGTAATTGTTTTTTTTTTTTTTGTTTTTGTTTTTTTTTAAAGAAACAGTAACATATATAATTGTGACAGATTTTCATTTTGGTTCATGTTGTACAAATTGAGACAGGATATTAGTCATTTCTGTCTCTCGTTTTTGTATTTGGAAAAAGACTCAGGGAAATGTGTTTAAAAGCTTTTTTCCACAGTGGACTAAATATCTGCTCATTCAGACGGTGAGAAAGGTCTTTGAGGATTTGATAAATACCTTCAAAGTAGCACTAAGAGTTGTTCAACAACCTTCAGACGTCACTGGATATTTATTTTTTAGGAATATTGGATGCTGAGTTCTGTGTCTTTAACGTGATAGGAACACATGAGAGCCACAAGGTGGGACAAAGTTTGTTAACTGGTTAGGTAGTATGGAGCATAAGTGCTGTTGCCGTGGTTACTGTTGACCGGTTTAAGTTGTCCTGATGTCGGATTTTAACAGACACCTGTCTGCCAAACACAACTATGATGCAAGACATGATAGCAGCGCTCCACCTGAGTGACAGAGACAGAGAAAGAGTGAGAGCCTGGAACACCTTTTGTCCTGCGTGAACTCATTCACCTGAGAAGACAAAGCTCTACAAGAGACAGAAGAAGGGGGGGGGCAGAGGTGAAGGGTGAAATGCCAAACCACTCCCTGAGATTATCCTGCATGTTTATGTCAGAGTTAAAGCAGAGGTATATAGTCCACAGTATGTGCACTGCTCCATCCTGTCCTCCCTGTGGAGGCTAAAAAGCATGATGGGAGTGTGTGCATGTGCAAGTATAGAGATGCAGCATTACTGTCTTTCTAACTGGCCTGAAAATAAAGAGAAAGAGAGAAAAGAAAAGGAGTGGTGGCAGCAGTGGGGGGTGTGAGGATGGGAGTGAGGAGCGAGTGAGGAAAAGAAAGAAGATTGACAGAGAGAAAGGTCAGGGACTCCCCACTGACGGAAAGCTTTGTATGCAGCCAGCCACTGTAAAGACGAGCACACGCACACTCGCGCAAATCTACAACTTCGCTGTTCAGTTCCACCCCCACTGTGGCAGAATGCCCACTGGCTTTTCCTTACTTTGTACTCTGCGCTGAGGCAGAGAAGTCACCTCTGAGCTGGTCACTTTACGCTCATGGTGTCCTCAACTGTTTCGCATATCGACAGCTTTAGTATGTGATCAACATCACACCCTTATGTGTGACCCCTGTCAGATGCAGCGGACCCCTGAATGCTTTCAAAGCACCCATGTGTACGACCCAAAGCACCACTGACCTACAATATCCCCATGCTTCACATACTGCATGTAAACTATGTAAACTATGACTACTCTGTGCAGCATGAGCCTTACATAAACGACACACTAACCTGACAACTGATAAATGACAGTAAGTGCTCCCTCTCACTGAGACGACCTCACATCCCTCCGACACTTGATAAAGTTCTAACTCTTCTTCCTAAACTTCAGTGAATCAGCTGGAGAACAAAAAAAGAGGGTGCTAAAAGCTTTGGAACAATGTTGCCGCCTGTACCTATTCTCAGTGAACCTGCTGATATCTGCTCATTTGCATCTGCCAACAAGACTGACATCATCATCATCATCACCATCATCTCCCCCTACTAGGTAACTGTACACTGCCAGTCGAAGAATCTCCTGTGTGGCACATTCAGAGAAGGAGACTAAAGATGTCACAGACAGAGCAGAGCGGAGAGAAGTGGGTACAACTTAGAATAAACTGGACCATGTGTTTGTTTTATTACGGAGGAAAGCTGAAATAGAAGTTTTTGGAAGTTGGGAGTTCATGCATGGGGCGATTGCCCAACCATGTCCCTTTTAGGCTGCTAGATGGTACACACTCTCACAGATCCACACCTGAAATTCAAGAGAAGTTTTGAACGCAAAGGCTGCGTGACACTGAGACTTTGAGTGAGTTGTAATGTGCGCAGCTTCCTCACATCTACAGGGTTAGTTCATGACAAAGATTAGTTGTTACATTTCACCGATGTGTGCTCAAGCCTTCACTCACCAGTCCCGGTGCGCCCTGAGCTCGCCACGAGAAAAAAAAACTTCCGTCCTCCTCCTCTTCCTCTCCCGCTTTAATTCCTCACTGCATTCAAAGCACGGTGGTTTGGGACGGAGGCTGCTCGGTACGTGTGCTGACTTCTCTGCCCCCGGTCCTTCAGAGTGGAGAGAGCCGGTCGGTGGTGGATGTTGGTGTTAAGAGGACGGCGGGGAGTAAAGAGAGAGAGAGGGGCGGAATACTGCTGCGGTGCGTAAATGTTTTGGAGACAGAGAGCGCAGCGCTGCTCTCACTCACTCACCCTCTCACTCACTCACTCAGTCCCGGTGACTTTGTGTCTATCCACTGCTCTGGGTTTCCAACATTCATCGTCCGCAGCGCCCTGCCGCTCACCTCCCACTTAAAGGGAGAGGGACTGATTTCCAGGTGGTGGCGGAGGGGACACAGAGGGAGGGAGGGGAAATAAACCCAAACGATTATCCGTCACTGGCGGCTTGTTGCAGTTATACACAAATCGGTCGGACTATCGATCGCTATTGATGGGTTGGTCCTGATCAATTGACAGCCTCTTCTCCTCCTTTGGATCCATATCCAATCCAATATCTATTCACAGAAATGTTCACTTTAGTTTAGCTCAGTTCGATTGAGAGGATTATGGCCAAACGTGGAGGCAAAAATAGAGACGTTTTTGTTTTCATTATGAGAATAAAATCAAAATGTCATGACAAAGGTCAAAATGGTGCGAAAAAAGTTGATAAACCATTTTTAGAACAAAGTCAAAATGTCAAGAGTTAAGTTGAAATATCAATGATATAGTTGAACTATTTTGGAAACTAAGGCTTAGTTTAGTGAATAAAGTTGAAATACCATTTTTAACATAAAGTTCAACTGTTGAGAATAAAGTAAAAATATCAAAAATAAGGCTGGAATGTTAAGACTTAAGTCAAAATGTCGTGAATAAAACTGAAATACCATTATAAGAATAAATTCGAGATATCAACGATAAAGTTGAAATTTTGAGAGTAAAGTCGAATTGTGAATAAAATTGAAATACTATTTTGAAAATAAAGTCTTAATATCAATGATGAAGTTGAAATTTTAAGAGTAAAGTCAAAATATCGATGACAAAGTCGAAATGTTGAGAAGAAAGTTGAAATACCATTATGAAAATAAAGTCACAATATCAATGATAAAGTCAATATGTCGAGAATAAAGATGAAATATAGGAATAAAATTGAAATACTATTTTAAGAATAAAGTCTTAATTGATGATAAAGTTGAAATGTTTGGAATAAAATCAAAATAACATTTTGAGAATAAAGTCGAAACATCAACAATAAAGTCAAAATTTCGAGTACAAAGTCAAAATGGCAATAATAAAGCCGAAGTGTCAAAAAAATCCACCTGAAATACCATTTTGAGAATTAATTAGAAATGTGAATAACACTGAAATGTCGAGAATAAACCTGACATTTCATGATTGCTGTTAAACATGAGAATAAATGAAACCATTTGTGTAAGCGTATACAGCTGCCTCTGCAAAATGCCATTTGTAGATGACTTGGTAAACTAGTCCTTCAGAATCGGTTTCAGTGTCACAGAAATTACTTCTGTTTTCGTGTGTAAAAACAGTTTAACAATAAGTGTTAAGATATTAAAGAGACTATGCCAAAATTGCATCTTTTCAGAAGGAGACAAATTTGTAAGCGCTGATCACAAACTGAAATAGGGTACTGATGCATCAATACTAAAAAATTTAAATTACTTCTGACTCTAAACTCAGAACTTTTTTTTCACTATTCGATTAGTTGTTTAGTTCATAAAATGTCAAATACCAAAGGTGATGCCTCATATGTCTTGGGGACTGTACATAAATTATTAGAGGGGGGGATTGGTGGTCATAATCATTTTTATTTTTGCTGAAGAGAGGGTAGTCTGATGTACTTGCAAAAGAACTCCTGCACACTGTCTAACTTGCAAAAAATAATTTACTTATGACGTTTCAGTACTAGACCTTCATCAGGCAATGAAGGTCAGGTTTGCCTGATGAAGGACCCTCATCAGGCAAACCTGTTTGTCTGATGAAGGTCTAGTACTGAAACGTCATAAATAAATTATTTATTGCAAGTTAGACAGTGTGCAGGAGTTCTTTTGCAACTTTTTGATCTTCTCTCTCCAACGCACCTGTCTTATTTAATGGATGTGCAAAGTGTTTCCTTTGCTCTAAATCTGATGTACTTGAAAAAGCCAAAAGATGCTATCATGTCCACCACAGGTCATAAAAATGTCTATACCAGGGGACAACAATTATGTCTCGGGACCAGGGGTTTATTTTTCCATGGCAATCAAATAAGCAGCTAATAGGAACAAACACCAAAAATATGGGTCATATCAGTTACTGAATCTGTAACAAGGAGGCCATTTTCTCACTAGCCTGTACACTCTCTCATTTGCTCTGCATCTTAACAGACAGCAGAATTGCAGCAAGTTAAATGTGTCACATAAGACATCACACACTGCCACTAATTCATCTAGTGAGATGAAATACGTTGACAGTGGTTGTTTACAGTTTGGAAAATTAGGACAATGATCAGCTCAGCTCGCATGTTTGCAGTCCCTGGGTGATTAAAACCCGTGCACTTTGACTAAGATAAGGCTCTCAAAGATTTGTTTTGCATATAAAATATTCCCTAATGTGTCAAATGAGAGTATCTAGCTCTTGCATATCATCACCTTAAATTAATTTGCTTTTCTTCTTTAAGTTATTTATTGTTAAAGATATTGTTCCAACTCCCTTATATGTTTTTAATATATTGATGGGAGGGTTTTGCTGTGTTTTCTTCATTCAAGGGTTGGGTCCAAAGAAAAAATGATTATTTATTTTATTTTTCTTTAATGAAAACATAAAGTTCAGCCACTCTCCTGTGTAACTTTAGTACAGTCCCTTATTTTGCCTGACCAACAGACTCGACAAAAATGCTGTTAATAATGATACAACAGAGAAAAGCAGTGCATCTTGTTAAGAAGCTGAAATTAACAAATGTTTGGTATTTTTACTTAATAAATGCCTTAAATGATTAGTAGATCACCAATTAGGAGATCATTCAATTTATTAGTTAATCTCATATAAATAATTAACCTCTTAATGGCTCTGTTTCTACTAAACCAAAAAAAAAAAAGTTTCCAGTTTGCCCATAGTAGTTTGTATTCTCTGCAGAGAGTTTTGGTTTTGTGTGTCATATTTTTTACCAACATCTGCCGCCACCCAGATACCTGAGGGATTAATTGAATTTCATTTCTGCTGCTTAAAGTAACAAAATAAATGACATTTGACAAACTCAACAGCAATGCCTCATTCCAGTAAAAACTTCAAATTGTTTTGTGACCTGGGTACAAAAAATACCAATTATCTTTTCCTTACAAAAACATTTGAAAGAAAAGTTTTATCCAGAGCAACCGTTTGTTTCCAAAATTCTTTGCCTTGAGCGTCACATTTCTTTTCTGTTGTATTGATGTTCTGGCAAAAAATAGTCCAAAACTTCCAGCATGTGTGGAAACAACTTGTTTGTGTAATTTGGGTGCAATGACTCTTAAATCACTTCATTTATTTTTCCGTTAAATTCCCTATAAAAGTAGATTTATGCACACACGCAACAGCAGTGCATGAAGTACACTGAATACTCTGTTTGGATTCTGCTTTTTTTTTTTTCCAGATGCTTACTCTGAACAACACATTCATACCCAGAATCATGTTTTTAATGGCTGCACTGTTACATCAAATGAAAATATCCTGGATGCCTTCATCTTTCATTTCATACTTTATATACTGTATCCTTGAAAATGACAGGATCTTTGGAACATAGGAAGACAAATTTAGAAATTAATTTCCACAGTTTTAAATGGCCTTTTGTAAACACAACTGTGGATAAATTAGAAAATGTGGTTTGAATTACATTTTATGTCCACACTAGTGTTTTTAATGTGTTCAGTCAGTGAAGGGTTTATCATAAGAGTGCTGAAGAGTTTAACTCATTCAGCCCATCAGTTACTGTATGCACACTGTGCATCAGTGTTTGTTGTGGACTGATGATTCTAACCTGCAGGTAAAAGATGAACAAAAGTGCAGTGTTAGGGATAGATAAAGCTAGAAAACAAGTTGGTAATTCATAGTACTGTTGTCCAACTATGTTGGAAGGCAAATGTGTTTATAGCCGTTCCAAACGGCCACGCTCCAAGGTGCAGTGAAAAGCCAGCCATCAGTGAGAGGGGTGAGATGCAAAAATCAATTCAACATGAGGATAACACATTTTCAGACAGCCTTTTGTGAAAGGCACTCATAGTGTTGCACTCAGTTGTTCACACAAAAAGTCACAGAAATAGTGGTGTGATGAATGAAAAAGGAGCTGAAGGGGTAAGTTCAAACTCTACTTACTTTCTCACCTCCACACACCTAGCCAACCGCTGTGTGAAG
This sequence comes from Epinephelus fuscoguttatus, assembly GCF_011397635.1. Taxonomy (NCBI): domain Eukaryota; kingdom Metazoa; phylum Chordata; class Actinopteri; order Perciformes; family Serranidae; genus Epinephelus; species Epinephelus fuscoguttatus. The sequence continues at coordinate 40,051,538 of NC_064752.1, forward strand.
TGAGCATGAATGTCAGATGGTGGATTTTGGAAAGTAACAGAAATGCAGATGCAGCCCCTCCAATTAGGACGCAAGAAAGTATTGGTAGGAGCTGTTTGACTATCTGACAGGCATGTTCTGATGGAGAACATTGGCACCTTTAATCACAGCTCTGCCAGAAGGTTGCGCCGAAACAGGAAATTCATCCTTAGATTCACTGGTTGTAATTAAAGCTGGAGTAGGCTGGTTCATTTTGGTTTAATTGGGTTAAACTCCCATGATAAACTTAGAGCATATGGTAATTCAAATCGACTGAGAGAAAACAAGACGTCTCCAACTCCTCTTAACTGTTTTCAGGCTGTAGAAAATCACAGCTGTGACAGGAGATTTCAGTCAATCACGGGTCATTTCAGAGAGAGAGCGCTGGTATTGGCTGTTCTGCAGATGCAGATGCATGTGCATGTCCCTTCAGTGAAAGCCTGATTCAATGGCGGAGAATCCTGCAGAGAAAGTTAATGTTCCAGCATTGGTAACAACTGCCTACACTGCAAGGCAACCCAGAGAAGGAAGACGGACTTATCAGAGGGTGAGTTTAAAAGACAGTTTGACAATGAACGCAATAAAACATGTAACAATATCAGTGAAGCGTTTTGAAGATGGAGAGAAAATGTTGCTAATAGTTAGCCTTCTGCCAACTGAAGCTAAAGGCTCACGTCTGTGGCTTAAAGTTCACGTTTATTTAGCTAATGTTAGCTGGAGCCTTGAATCACAGTTTGCCATCCGCCTCACTCGCCGCTGTTACAGACCACCTCGCTGGATGGAGAGCGGGTAGCAGCTTCAGAGACAGACCCCCAGTCAGCGGATGCAGCAACCTGAATCCAGCTAGCGCAAACCCCAGCTACAGGGGCATGGACTGCCCGCACTTTCACTGGATCACCAAACTTTCTGTTGCTGCCGTTACACAGGTTGGCCCCTCTGGCCACAAGCACACTGTGACACCCTGTGCTGGGAGGTTTGCGCTGGATAAATTTGAGCTACTAATGCCACTGACAGTAGATCCATCTCCTAAACTGCTGCCTGCTCTTCTCCAGCAGTCCACATCAGCGGGGTGTAAGGCAGGGTGGCTTGCTCGCTAATTTTTGTCTTATTTGTGGTTTGATAAACAGAAAGAGAGCCAAGCAAGGAGAGGCTGAGCGAATGCACTGTGGGCAATTCTACAATGAAATAAGATTAAATAAATTAATGTTTGGAGAACACTACGTAACTGTATGAAGCATGTGCATATGCCCACGGTCATCTGGTGGGAGGGGCTTAGGACAGAGAGGGGATCATAATGCTATATCATAGGCAACTGGACTTGCTTGAGTTTCTTGAAGACATTTCACCTCTCATCCAAGAGGCTTCTTCCGTTTAGTCCAGAACTGAGAGGTGAAACGTCTTCAAGAAACTCAAGCAAGTCCAGTTGCCTATGACTTGTGATTACCATGACCTGGATGACAGAGAATCTTCACCAGTGACAAAGAATGGAGAGGTGCAGGAGGAGGGTGTATTCCCTGTTCCTGTACATCTACTATACACCTTGAGGTCACCACTGAAGATGCGCTGTTTTCCGAGCATATCCCATCCCCCAACAGTGGTCATAGGAAACAGCACGCAGTGGTTCATACAGTAAACTTCAACAGTCTTTGGTTGAGTTGACGGAACATTTTGGCGAACATGGCCGTTTCCTCTGCTTCGTTCTATTCACTGTGATGGCTTGTGTTGTGCTTTAATATATCTGATCAAACCGTAGTTGTTGTCATTGATGTTTGGTCTGTCTGCTGTCAGAGGATAGAGGAGTATAGAATAGTAATTTGGTGTAGTTTGACTCTTTATCAGATTTCTTTTCATACACAAACAGTTTTCTTACCACAGACACCACCTTGTCTCTGAACAGTTTCTTAACACGGCTGCAAAGTGTAAGTACTGTACCTTGCTCATGAGTAGGAAAAGTTCTCGATCATACATCAGTGTTATCATACATCATCATGAAGCTCTGCATAAAGTTTTCAGTAGTGGAAAACATTGGCTTAGTGATGAAAAGGCCCAACTGAGATTAAAAGATATACATTACTTTTAAGTGTATCTGCAGTTTTAATCTGCATTAGTGTGTGCATGTTGTACAGTAAGCTGGTCTTATCTGTGTCTGTGAATAATGCTGGCAGTGAAGGAGGCAGAGCAGAAAAACAAGCTGACAGAATGTCACAAAAATGTGAGTGAAGAAGTGAAGACCTCATATCAAGGCAGAAATAAAGGAAAAGAAAGAAAGAAAGAATCGGCGAGGTCATGGGAGTGCACACGGTGAGGAGAAGATAAAAGGAGGCGCGGCTCTATGGGGACGGAGAGAGATAGAGAAAGAAAGAGGGACAAAGAGAGGAGGAGAGAGAATGAAAGAGAGGGAGAGATGGAGGTAGAGAGAGCTCTGCGGTGCATTGGGGGAGCTGATGTGCCATTTCTAATCCCTCCTGTTCGTGGCTTTGTGCCGTGGCCCAGCAGGAAGTGGGAGCTGGGCAGACAACAATTAACAAAAGAGCTGTGAAGAATACAATTAGCCATCAATGGCCAACCACGGGCCTTTGTGCCTGTCGCCATGGAGACGGCACAACACCACTATACCGAGATTACAAAACCCTTTTCTACACTTCTCCTTTTTTTCTCTCCATCTACCCTTTTCTCTTGTACCCTTTCCTTTTTTTCCACTTTTCTCTTTTCTTACGCTTTCAAACTAATGTCCTTTTTCTCTTCAGTTCATCTATTCAGTCTTTTTCTCTTTGACAGACACACACACACACACACAGACACACTGTTATGTACTGCCATACATATAAGTACATACTTGATCATGCTTCTTTTGAAGCAACATGATGTCTCTGTGTTGTGATGTTCTGGCTTCTCAGATGTGTCATGACTGATATTTTGGATTGATATTTGCACTATATGAACGTCTCTGCACCCTCCAGTAAGATCAACTGACCCCTCAGCATCAGCCTGGAGTTCTGGCTTGTTTTGTTCAGGAAGTCCTAGACAGTGATGTTACATTTAATTCTGTGTGACAGACAGGCCTGCCGTCAGGGGGGGTGAAGGTACAGATGACCCATGCCTAAGGCCCAGGAGGCATCCATGCAAAGGTCTACGACTGACCCTGGACAGGATCAAGTGCAACAGTTTACTTACTGACTTACAGAAATGACATTACAAGTTAGATGTTTTCACTAGGGCTGGAACAGTACATGTGTTTGTATTAAACTGCGCAGTGCAACGCTTTCAGTTTGGAACGCATTATAAACTGAAGGATACATTGACCTATCCCGTTACATCTGGAAAATAATATACACAGCTTAAACTGTATATTTAAGTCCACATGATGGAACAGGCAGCATACTGTCAGCCCCCAAACCAGAGCATTCTACTCCAGGAAGACACACTGTGAGGCAGCTACACTAAGCTAGCTCGTTGCAAGATGGTAAGTAACGTCATTATCAGACCAGAAATAGAAGATCCTCCAATAACCTACAGGTCTGGTGTTTGGAGCCACTTCTGTTTCACTGTGAATAATGAGGATGACGGCAAGAGGGAGTGGTGGATAAGAACACAAGCCAAAGAACAAGCCACCGCACAGCCACAGACTCTCCTTAGCAGCTCACCCAGTAGCACAGTAACATGCATGACCGCCGAGCCAAAGCATGAGCCACTGCACGGCCAAAGACTCTCTTTAGCAGCTAAGCAATGCGCATGCATGGTTGCACAATGCACAGGACACACACTTTCCTAACCAGAGACCAATAGCCACTGTGCGGCTATAGCCTCTCGTTCAGCAGCTAACAACAGCTAACGTTAGCATAAAGCACACACACACACAGCACTGGGCAGGGTAGCCGATTCGGACAGAACGTTAGTGATGGCTGTTTAGCTTGTGTTTATGTGATGGTCGCATTTAATAAAGATGCTTATGTATGGATTTATTAAACAATGTACTCAGAGAGTTCGTGGGATGTAGTGAACTCACCACTGACAACAGTAAGCAAAAGAAACAACACGGATACTATGTGCTCTGTTGTCAGTTATAAAGCAGTTTTTATATAGTAGGGAAGGGATTATGTTAGGGATGGCTCCAGTGTGTCGCTGAGCAGGCTTTTTGGCCCACCCAAAAAATGCTGGACACAAACATAGTGAAAAATAATCCAATACTCTAACTCCACAGTTCAGTACTACACAGTTGTCTTTCACATTTTAACAACTATTTTCTCACAGGTAACTTATGTGGAAAGAAATCACTGATTTTATCCGTACTCTAATGAGCCTATTTTGGCCAGATGGTAATAACTGCTTTATACAAAAAAACAAAAGCCCAAATTAAAGTTTAAAAATCAAGGAAATTTCTCTGGCTTTTTCACTTGCTGTACCGAAAACTTAACAAACCGTGCCACCACTGTATTGTATCGAACCAAACCATGACTTTTGTGACCTGTCACAGCCCTAGTTTTCACATGATCAATAAATTTAATATAATTAAAGCACATTTCTAAGTGACCTTGCAGCTCACATGTAGAGCACGTACCACAAAGGCTAAGTCTGTACCACAGTGGCTCTGGTCCTTCAGAAGCTAGCTTCACTCACTGTTCATTGGATTTAGCTTGAAAGGAGACGCTAAAAGGTCTGAGATCATATTTTCTTAATGAACATCAAGAGGAGGATCAAGATGGCCGACTGCGACCATTAATCATGTAACATAATCATTCCTTCTTCTTCTTCTTTTTTACTAACATCAGTGTACCAGGTCAAGTGATTAAATCAACTTGTGGACCAGTAATACATAAACAATGGACGACACTGTTGTACTGATCAGGAGCTTGACTACTACATGATTCCACAGCTGCATGCAGGTTGCTGAATTTGCATTCATACACTCTTCTAAATTTCACATTATCATTTGGTTTTTTTTATCAGCCCAGCTGCCACAAGAAAATTTTGGCTCTGTATATTTCTGCAAACCATAAATACATTTCATTTGTACATTTCAAATGTATCAGATCTGTGTTTCTAAGTTGACGCAGTATATGAGCTGACTTTGTCATTGGGAGGTGGAGGGGATGGATAGTGTAACACCAAGGTGAGACCTGCCATGCTTCCACTTGCTAAAAACAAGTTTTTTAGTGAGTCATCGCTGCATTTCTAGCAGCTTTTTAGTCACCAAATGTTTGTGTTTTTAGCAATGCTTTGCTGTTTCCACTGGGGATAGTGGCACAAAAAGCAGTTGTTTTTATGGAGACATTGCCGCATTTTTTGCAGGGACTGTGCCACAGAAACCAGATATTTTAAGCCTTGACATGATCTTTTCCTAGCCACAACACACTAGAGCAGCATGACGCCACTGTCGTTTGGTCCTTTGTAAAAGTGCAGCTTTGGAGTATAACAGAGCCTTTAGGCTGAAAATGCAATGAGGCAGTGATCACAACTTCAAAAGCATTCACTGAACTCAATAATTGCTGGCTCTCATCACATATTTAATATTTAACACATATGCCAGCACTGAGTGTAGATTTCACCTGAGAGTCTTCTGCTCACATATTCTAAAGCTTTTCCCAATAAAGACAAAATCTGTTTCTGCTGTGTTGGCTCATTCACTGTGTGAAAATATGGAAATGGACTGCATTTATATAGTGCTTTTATCCAAAGCGCTTTACAATTTTTGTCTTTTATTCACCCATTCATACACTGATGGCAGCAGGCATGCAAGCCAACCATCTGGAGCAATTTGAGGTTCAGTGTTTTGCCTGTATGCAGAGCCCATCGTAGATCAGTAGAAGTGCAGAGTTTTGTACAAAACTTTGACACCATAATCTGTGTGATGTCATATGTAAAAGGACACACCAGTTTGGGAACATAGTATTTGTCAAAAAACGTTGCAGCATAGTAAGTAAGAAATGCAGCAGGGATCAGAATGTGCAGGATGTTGCCATGCACTGTTAGTACATATACCTATGATAAGTAATGCACCACAATTTGTACATAACCCACACAATTGTAAAGGCAGTGATTACATGACCAATGCACAGAGGGGTGTAAAACAAGAAGTAGTCCACTTAAGGGGGCAGATTGGGGTGGTGTATGGGTCAAAAAGTACAGGACTATTCTCCAGGAGACCAGTGTTGCTAACTGTTTGAAAACAAGTGATATATGAGTCATTTTAAGGTATGTCATGTTTCTTTTCCTAAACCTAACCCTACTTGCCACAGTACACTAAGTACGTAACTTTATGTTAAGTATGTAATGTCATTAGTGGGGTACTAATTCGGACCTTCGGCAGAATTTATATATTATTCATATATATTCATTCACTGCCAGGGGGGGGTCCGGGTTTTTTTTGGACCTAATTGTATTGCGGAGTTTTGCACAGCAGCGACCGGATCTTTGCTCTCAAACCACAAAAAAAATGTGATGGCACAACAGTCTCCTTCAGTACATTATTTTATGCTTTCTTTTGATTTTCACATTGGCTAGTCATCCTGTTTAATTTGTCTTCTGATTAAATCAGAACGGTTGAAACAAGTTGTAGGAAGCCTCTGCAAGTAATTGGTTGCTGGCAGACACTCTGTGCTGCAATAAAATGGTTAGCAGAGAGCAGTGTCGTGCACTGTAGAGCCGATGTGCTTCTGGTTCTGCCGGCTTGAATAGAATATAATGTCTATAGCCTTACTGTTGTGTACAGGATTTATAGACTGAGCTGAGTAGTGATGCGCGGTGTCTACCCGTAACCCGTGGGACCCGCAAATGGATCTGCGGGTCAGGCAGCAGTGATCGTCTGTTAAATCGGTCTGTAAATGATATTTTGACATTATTATTATAATCTATTAATCTATAATCTATTACTGTCATGGCATCCGAAGGTACTGATGCGTTGAGCAGGTGACAGTCCGCGGTCGTTGTCAAAACACACTTGTGTCATGCGCTCCAAAAGAAACTTAAATTCAAAATTAAATTCAAAAGATAACGAAAAAACAGCTACAAGTTAGAGGGAATAGTGATAAAGTGGTAAAACTTGGCATTGATCCACAGCCTCAGACGGATGCGCTCAAGCCTGCCATGCGCACAAGCTCAGTTGGTAGGCTATACTATATTTTCGCATTTTTAACAATGCAATTTAAAAGTTTTATTTTTATTTTGATTTTTATTGATAACCTACATTTACCAACAACAAAAAGACTACATTTAGCACCAAAAAAATATGTTAAAAAAAAAAAAAAGAATATCGCATACCAAATTTTCATAACGAATACCTACCCATAGAACCGAATATTAGAATATCCGAATATTTGGGTACAGCCCTATTAGATACCATACAAACTGTTGTCTGAGTATATGTTGAAATGTGAAATGGAAAACAATGTATGAAAGTAAAAAGTTGCCAAACTTTGTTAAAGTGTCACACCAAGAAATGTGTAGCCCTGGTCCAGAACCCTATACTACATACAGGTCTGCCTTTGTTAAATTAAATTAGACACTGAAAGAATGTGGAAAATATGAGTACATGGTATCTTCTTAGCTACCTACAAAGAGGGAAAACATAAGGCTGCTGTAAAGCTTACTCCATTTATTCCGACAGATATTATTAATGAGGTTACTGTTTTAATCACCACTACTGCTGCAGTATATCTTCTGGCCGTCAGTGGCAGCCCCAAGTGCTCCACTGCCCAGCAGCATCCTGGCCGATGAGCGATGAAGTTCTGCACTACCTTGATGGTTTGTACTGACTTTACTAGAAGAGATCTTCCCCATCTGGATAAATCATGCTTTAGTTACTTTAGGGCCACTTGATGTTGTTTTGTCATTGCTTGTAGGACAGTACGACATGTCTTACCATCTGGTAAGTTCATATTTTCAACATCCTTCCCATGGTCCTGGATCAGGACTAGACAATACAATGCTTTTTAGGCTGTGATCTATGGTCTGATGTCAGTGTATGTAAAATAAGAATAGGCCTGCACACTGTCTAAAATGTTTTCTTGACTCTAGTTTCAGTTTTGTTCATCACTGCAGGTGTAAACTGAGGACTTTGTAGCATCTATTTGCTTTGCAAATTGAAACACAATAATGCATCTGAACAAAGGAGACAGACCTTAGTACATCAAACTATGGAAACAGAAGGAGCACGAAATGCAGCTGTGAGACACAGGGGTGCACTGCAGGAGGCCTTTAAAGAAAATAGCAAATTGAATCGTGGTGGCATGAATGCAAAACTGTCATTTAATCTACGGCAGCAACAATATAGATAGGAGTGGTAAACATCTTTAAACTGTCTTTCTATGTGCTTCCTCAACCACATGATGGTTAAAGTTCAGCTGGTGAGCGGGTTCAAACCCAGGATCGTCTGGTTGTGAGCCATGTGCCATCCTTTCTATGAACTGCCTAAAATACATTTCTTCCCTGCCACCACTACATGATTGCAGGCATGAACTGCTTCTCTACAGAGGCTTGTTTTCCTTTTCTGGTCTTCAGTGAGGATTTTTTTTTTGTTGTTACAGCATTTGCTTTTCACACAGCATTATGTGATTTTTATTAATGGCATGAAGAGTCTCAGAACACAATAACATTTTGAGCAGGCATTGACTACTTTGCAAACTGAAACATAGTTGTGTTGTTTGTGTCACCTAATCTAAAAAGCATGCACCGTTGTTTCTGACAATGCACCTGAACAATGGAGAGAAACTGAATGACTAGCCCGACAGTGACAGCACAGTGTTTTGATTATTGTTTTTTATTATGTGTTTGAATCACACAGGTTTAATCTGCCATTTCTATGGCACCAATGTTGTGCTCTGCTGTGGAGAAGCCTGAGAGGCTTTCCTCTTGTTTAATGCTCTTACTGTATGTGATGACTTTTTAATAGAAAAATATGACACGTTCAGATTAACTCAGAGAAAAGTCTAGTATCTTTCGCTGAACTTTAGTATACATTTGTACCTGAAAGGAGGAATGTGAACCACGTGAGAAAGCAACCCTGTCAACTAGAAAATATGTTTGCAGATTAATAAACTGTTTTCATAATTACATTGTGGTGACAATGTAATCGCTGTCTGGATTATGTTGAGAGACAATGTTTTTTTGAGTTAATGAAACGCAGAGAGGTGGCTGAGTGGATGGTGGACATACAAAGTGCAGGACTGTGACACCAGAATCCCAGGTTTCACTTCCAAACTCCAGTCTGTGGTTAGGTTTAGGCAACAAATGCACTTTGGTTACAGGCCAGTCACCATTAGAAAATGTTGGCATTGTACATTTCTGCAAACCACATTATGTAAAATTTGTGCATTTCATATGTTTCATATCAATGTATGTGTCATATCAAGGAGATGGTGTGTGACACCTTGGCGAGACGCCTGCCAAGCCACAGACCAATGTTTGAGACCCAGAAACAACAAAACCAGTTGTTCTTCAGCAACCAGTTGCTGTAATTCCAGTGGCTTATTAACCACCAAACCTGAGTGTTTTTCAGTAACCTCTTGCTGTTTTTCCACTAGGGATAGTGTCGCATGAAGCTTTTTTTTTATTATTATTTTACTAAGGCATTGACAGTTTAGGGCAGTTGTGGCTCAGGAGGTAGAGTGGGTTGTTCACTAATCCTAAAATTAACGTTTTGATCCCCGGCTCCTCCAGTCTGCATGTAGAAGTATCCTTGGGCAAGACACTGAACCCCAAATAGCCCCCAATGGCTGTGGTGTGTGAATGCATGTGAATGTTTAAACTAGGCTATATATAACCATATAGAAGCATAGGCCTCACTGGCTGCTGGATCATGCATCAACAGCCATATTGAAATAGTCAGACTTGCCTGTAAACAAATGCAAGCAAACAGGGGAGCTACAGTAAAAAGCTGTATAAAGTTCATTTTTCTCAAGTTTGTTTTTCTGAGTCATGTTTATATTAATAGGTTTATGATCTATGTGTATTAGAAAGTCTGTAGTTAAACAGAATCTTGATATTTAGGCTATAGTTACTGCTGGATGCTGAATAGAGGAGTGTATGTTAGACTGACGTGAACTGAATTACTTATGCATTTTAAAATAATTAATCATCATAAGGAATTGTAAAAGCTCACATCTGTCAAGCATGGATTCGGCTTATTTTCCTTGGTTAATACTTGTGGAGACCTCCCTGTTTAATATGATTTACATCTTTTAAGGGGCAAAAAGCGAAATCGTTTCACCGCTAGGTCAATTTTCAATCAATTTTCAATTTTATTTATAAAGCCCAATATCACAAATCACAATTTGCCTCACAGGGCTTTACAGCATACGACATCCCTCTGTCCTTATGACCCTCGCAGCGGATAAGGAAAAACTCCCCCCAAAAAACCCTTTAACGGGGAAAAAAAAACGGTAGAAACCTCAGGAAGAGCAACTGAGGAGGGATCCCTCTTCCAGGACGGACAGACGTGCAATAGATGTTGTACAGAACAGATCAGCATAACAAATAAACAGTAATCCACATGACACAATGAGACAGAGAGAGAGAGAGAGAGAGAGAGAGAGAGAGAGAGAGAGAGAGAGAGAGATGCAGGTAATGACAGTAGCTTACAACAACATTATTGAAAGTAATAATATTATAGTTATAGTTCTGGCTACTGCGGTACAATATGTTGAAAGTATGTATTAATTTCTGGCAGTATACATGTGTGACAATAGTCGTGTATAATAACAGTAGAAGTATGACTAATGACTAATGATGGCAGCAGCAGCAGCAGGAGGCATCTGGCAGGACCACGGCAGCAGCACAACCACACACGTCACGCTGTCCAGGCACCGCTGCAATATGATTTAATCTGAGAGACAGTGGAGCACAAAGGCTCCGGAGAAGAAGCCGAGTTAGTGACATCCAGAATGGCCGAGTTAGCAAGATGCAGTAATAGAATACGAGAGAGAGAGAGAGAGAGAGAGAGAAGGAGAGAAGGTGCCCGGTGTATTATAGGGGGGTCCTCCGGCAGACTAGGCCTAAGTCAGCCTAACTAGGGGCTGGTACAGGGCAAGCCTGAGCCAGCCCTAACTATAAGCTTTATCAAAGAGGAAAGTCTTAAGTCTAGTCTTAAATGTTAAGACGGTGTCTGCCTCCCGGACCGTAACAGGAAGATGATTCCACAGGAGAGGAGCCTGATAGCTAAAGGCTCTGGCTCCTGATCTACTTTTGGAGACTTTAGGGACCACGAGTAACCCTGAGTTCTCAGAGCGCAGTGTTCTGGTGGGATAATAAGGCACTATGAGCTCTCTAAGATATGACGGAGCTTGACCATTTAGAGCTTTATAAGTTAACAGTAGGATTTTAAATTCAATTCTGGATTTTACAGGGAGCCAGTGCAGAGAAGCTAAAACAGGAGAAATATGATCTCGTTTCTTAGTTCCTGTTAGTACACGTGCTGCTGCATTCTGAATTAGCTGGAGAGTTTTTAAGGACTTACTAGAGCTACCTGATAACAGAGAGTTACAGTAATCAAGCCTAGAGGTAACAAAAGCGTGGACCAATTTTTCTGCATCTTTTTGGGTCAGGATAGGCCTAATTTTCGCAATATTACGCAGATGAAAAAATGCAGTCCGTGAGGTTTGTTTTAAATGAGAATTAAAAGACAAATCTTGATCAAATATTACTCCGAGGTTTCTTACGGTAGTGCTAGAGGCCAGAGCAATGCCATCAAGAGAAACTATGTCATCAGATAAAGAGTCTCTGAGTTGTTTGGGGCCAAGAACAATAACTTCAGTTTTGTCTGAATTTAACATCAGGAAATTGGTGCTCATCCAAGTTTTTATGTCCTTAAGGCAATTATGGAGTTTAGTTAATTGATTACTTTCTTCTGGCTTCATCGATAAATACAACTGAGTATCATCCGCATAACAATGGAAATTTATAGAGTGATTTCTAATGATGTTACCTAAAGGAAGCATATATAGAGTAAATAGGATTGGTCCGAGCACAGAACCTTGCGGAACTCCAAAACAAACTTTGGTACGTAATGACGATTCATTATGAACGTGAACAAACTGAAAACGATCAGATAAATAAGATTTAAACCAGCTTAGTGCATAACCTTTTAGGCCAATTAAGTGATCCAGTCTCTGCAGTAGAATTTGATGGTCAATTGTGTCAAACGCCGCACTAAGATCTAATAAAACAAGTACAGAGACAAGTCCTTTGTCTGAAGCAATCAGAAGGTCATTTGTAATTTTAACTAGAGCTGTCTCAGTGCTATGATGCACTCTAAATCCTGATTGAAATTCCTCAAATAGATTATTATCATGGAGAAAATCAGACAGCTGGTCTGCGACTACTTTCTCAAGGATCTTTGACATAAAGGGAAGATTAGATATTGGTCTGTAGTTGGCTAACACCTCTGGATCCAGGGTGGGCTTTTTTAGTAGAGGTTTAATTACAGCTATCTTAAAAGACTGTGGTACATAGCCTGTTAATAAGGATATATTGATCATATCTAATATATGAGTGTTAACTAAAGGAAAGACCTCCTTAAGTAGCCTAGTTGGGATGGGGTCTAAGAGACACGTTGATGATTTGGATGAAGAAATCACTACAGTCAATTCTTGAAGAGAAATTGGGGAGAAGCAATCTAAATATATATTAGGTTTTACAGCTGTGTTTGAGGTTAGATAGGTACTATCTGAGGACAGGAGGTCATGAATTTTGCCTCTAATAGTTAGAATTTTGTCATTAAAAAAGCTCATAAAATCATTACTGCTAAGGGCTAAAGGAGTACAAGGCTCAATAGAGCTTTGACTCTCAGTCAGCCTGGCTACAGTGCTGAAAAGAAACCTGGGGTTGTTCTTATTGTCTTCTATTAATGCTGACTAATAGTTTGCTCTGGCATTGCGGAGGCCCCTCTTATAAGTTTTGAGACTGTCTGTCCAGATTAAACGAGATTCTTCCAGTTTGGTTAATCGCCAATTCCTTTCAAACCTTCGCGATATTTGTTTTAACTTACGGGTTTGAGAGTTATACCAAGGAGCGAATTTTCTTTGCTTTTTTAACTTCTTTTTAAGAGGAGCTACAGAGTCAGGTGTTGTTTGCAGCGAGCCTACGGCGCTATCGACAAAATGATCAAAGTCGGTACGGGAAACCTCTGTTACTGAGGGACTTGGTATTGAATTTAACGATGGAGTAATCTTTTCCTGAAATTTTGCGACAGCACTATCTGATAAACATCTAGTATAGTAACTGTTGCTGAGTGGCGTGTGATCGAGTAAAAAGAAATCAAAAGTAATCAGATAATGATCCGATAGCGAGGGATTCTGTGGAAAGACTTTTAGGTTATCAATTTCCATTCCATACGTCAGAACTAGAACGAGGGTATGGTTAAAACAGTGAGTGGGTTCATGTACACCCTGACTGAAGCCAATGGAGTCTAATAATGAGATAAACGCGGTAGCCAGGGAGTCATTATCAACGTCGACATGAATGTTAAAATCGCCTACAATAATAACTTTATCTGATTTAAGAACTAAACTGGATAAAAACTCTGAGAATTCAGATACAAATTCAGAATACGGGCCAGGAGCACGGTACACTATAACAAATAAAAGTGGCTGCGAGGTTTTCCAGGTCGGATGTAAAAGACTAAGAACGAGGCTTTCAAATGAATTATAATCTAGTTTAGGTTTAGGTTCGCTGTTGTGCACTGCCTGTAGACTAAAACAAAGTGTGTCATGAGCCACTCCTCCCTCTACCTCTGCTCTCCACCCCCCATCCCACTCGCCTCGTCTGTGCAGCCGAGCACCGCAGCCTCTCCACGGACTATTACATCCAGACGGTCCTGGTGTTTCTTCCACAGCTTCTTCACTCAGCTGCCCGATATACCCGCTGCTTCTTCCCACATTAACCTGAAAAACAAACCAGGGCTCGGCGCTCTGGTTGGATCCAAACGGAGAGCCGGCGCTAACGTTAGCTGGGAAGCTAGCAGAGGCTAACTGGCTGTGCTGGCAGCAGTGAAGTGGAGCCTGACTGTGCATTCACACCAAAAGCGTCATGAGCGTCATAAGTGGCCGGCAGCCATTCATTTTCAATGTACGCTTGCTACAAAGGGCGTCAGGGGCGTCGGCTGCAGCGAGCGGCGCAATGCCAGCGACCAGAGCGTCAAGTAGAAGTTGAGAGAAGCTGAACTTTATGCAAATGAGCAGCGCCGCTGCCGAAGCAGCAGCCAATTGCAGACCGGGATTTGGGTACGGAGGACTGGGCTCTCCCGGAGCTGTACGAGCCGGTGAAATTCACCGTGGAGTTGCCGGGTTTGCAGGACTCTGTGGACCCAGACGGCCCGACGGCTCCGGTCCCTGTGTTTCCTCAGCAAATACGCCGATGCAGTACAAAGCAGGCTTCCGAAAGTGCGATTAAAGAGCTCCCACTTATTTACCACCAATTACATTTCTCAGTGGTTCTACGTGCCAACAGGAGAGTAAAATCATAATTATAAAGGACTCTATATTGACTGTGTTTATTAGCGTTATTTTAATTGTGTAATGAAAGTCATGGATAATACAAAGTGAAGACATATATGATATATTTGTTCATCCTTGTAAAGTGAACAGCCGTGTCAGCCTTGATGGACACATCTGCAGCAGCCGGCCCCGCCCTTTTGGCCGCTGCAAGCGCCTGCTGGAGCTGCTGCCAAGCAGCGCGATGCCAGCGACCTGAGCGACCGCTGGCGCTCAGGTCACTTTTGGTGTGAATGTACCATGAGGAAGAAGCACCGGTTAGGTTTCACTACAGGCAGATTCACTCGCCACAAGGGCGAGGAAATAAAACCTAAACAGCCAACTTAGTTTGGCTTAGTTTAGCAGTTAGTGATGTCTTTCACTCACTCTCGGTCTCTGCTGTGTTTAGTTATTTCCTTGCTTTCCTGTTAGCGTTAGGACTAGTCGGCTGCCATGCTAACGTCCCTACTCTTCTCCATGAGCTGGAGCCGTGAGCCTGCGAGCCTGCCAGGCTCACAGAGAAGAGAAGAGAAGGGACGTTAGCGTTAGCACTAGTCGGCTGCCACGCTAACGTTCCTACTCTTCTCTGTGAGCCTGTGAGCCCGCCACGGCTCCGGCTCACGGAGAAGAGTAGGGACGTTAGCGTTAGCTCCTGGAGTTAGCACTAGAGCTACTACGGCTACTGGATTAACTTACAGCTATGGAGCGCTTCTACCAGCTCCTCTAGTCACTGAGCCTCGCCTCCATCTCAGCAAATATATTACATTTATTACAGGTACCATCATCATTGAAGTAGGCAGGGGAATAGCTAAACACAGCCGCCAGGCTGCCCGCCGGGCCACATTTTACATTGCTAATTTCAAATGTTAGCTGGGCTGCCGGGCTACTCACCTAACACAACCGTAACACCTGACCTATTGCTGGGACCAAGCCGCTAATAACTCAAGCTCCGGACATTAACCCATGCTACGATTGTAACATTAAATTTAATTGAATTGACATAGCGACATGTGCCTAACATTACTGTAACACTAAATAAAACAGACATTTGACTTTATGTTGTTACTTAATGTTACCTGTCCAGGAGAAGAAGAGCTAGCTCTGAGTCAAATTGTAGCCCCTTTAGCTCTTGCAGTACTCTCCACCTTGGAAATTCAAGGTCAGTGTTAATCCGAGTTCTGTCCCTTTCTTTATCCGACAACTTCGCCAACAGCCGTTGTTTCTTTAGAGGTAATGTCAGATCCTGGTCCTGAATTTTGCTTATTGCTCCTTTAATGAACATTATACATCTTAACTTGCTAGCGCGCTAGCATCTATCTAACGTTTTCTGCTTATAACATCAACTCCTTGATCATAGCAGAATATAGTAACTTTCACCTCTGCTAATTTTAGAAAGGCCATTGCAAGAAAAAGTGTTCTTTGACTATATTGGCGTTAGATTGGTTCCAGTCTGTATCCTGGTATGGGACAATGAAAGGCTCACTAACATTAGCCCACTAGCTATGTTAGCTATGGCTGATTGCTGGCAGCCAGAAAAAACATCTATGCTCCATTGTATGTTTTATGAACATAAACTAAGGACATGTTTTCTTGTGGGGCGGCACGGTGGTGTGGTGGTTAGCACTCTCGCCTCACAGCAAGAGGGTTGCCGGTTCGATCCCGGGCGTGGGAGCCCTTCTGTGCGGAGTTTGCATGTTCTCCCCATGTCAGCGTTCTCTCCGGGCACTCCGGCTTCCTCCGACAGTCCAAAGACATGCAGATTGGGGACTAGGTTAATTGGTAACTCTAAATTGTCCGTAGGTGTGAATGTGAGCATGAATGGTTGTTTGTGACTCTATGCTGACTCTATGTGTCAGCCTTGCGATAGTCTGGCGACCTGTCCAGGGTGTACCCTGCCTCTCGCCCGATGTCAGCTGGGATAGGCTCCAGCCCCCCTGCGACCCTCAAGAGGATGGAGCGGTTAGAAGATGAATGAATGAATGTTTTCTTGTGGTGGGCCTTCTAAAATGAGCAGTGGTTAAAGTTATATTCTGTTATGATCAAGGAGTTAATGTTACAAGCACAGCACGTTAGCTAGATAGCATGCTAGCAAGTTAAGTTGTCTATGTCCATATTAAATTATATTACATTACATTACATGGACATCTCCAGAAGTATTTAACAATGGAGGAAAAAAATCATGCTTGAGAGTTTGTATGATTCCTCATGACAATTGACTATTTTACACCATGTAAGTAATTCAGTTCATGTAAGCAAGCCTAAGAGAAGTATACTTGCTGCAGACAATGCGTGCGTGTACGCATCATGGCTGCCATGCGTATTTTGTGGTCGTTTGGCACATAGGCTGCTCACTTTGACACGAGGTCACGTGACACGTGCAAGATGCAATATTGACATGAACACTAGAGGCACTCATGTGAAGTAGACCTCTAGAGACCGTGAACGTGAGGTTGCAGGTCATCACAATGGTGGACTATAGTTTTGAAAGGCTGTTGGACCTTGTCCGCAATTAGGCATCTGTACTCCTCACCCATGCATGTTTGTGTATAGCCTACTACATCTGGAAATACAGTGTCACCGCCTTCTTCACTTTTCACAACCTCTGTGTCTGAGTGCTGTGGTCTGCCCCTAGCGGAGACCACCAGTTTCAGGCGTTTTGGCTGTGTCGATGAATGACTGTGCTGCAGCAAGTATACACACAGGCACAGCACACTATGTTCGCGTACGTTTGGCCACGCAGCCAGCATACTTGTGCCCTAACACACCTCCTCATCCAGCAGTGATTACAGCCTATCCAGATTCTATTTAACTACGCACTAAACTTTTTTTCCACTGCATGTACATCATAAACCCATGTGAAAATGACTCACTGCAATTGGTTGAAAAAAATAACCATTATAGGGGTTAAACCACAGCTTTTCCGTTTACCCGCATTTGTTTATAGGCAAGCCTGACCTCTTCAGTATAGCAGGGTTGACACAGTCAGTGCGTATGACTGTGGCACTTTGTATGGCAGCCTCAGCACTCAGTGTGCGGATGTGCTGTCTGTTCTCAGAAATTGTCTGAATGTTTTCCTACGAAAAAAATAATGTACCCAAATTCGTACATATCCCACATATTTTAAAAGGTTGCGATCATGTGACCAATGTGCTAACAGGAGGAAACAAGGAAACGGTCCCAAGCGTTCTTGTAAGAAAGCAGGTTGGGGCAGTGGATGGGTCACAAAAACCTGGACTTTCCCCCTGAATCTCATGTTCTGAACCATGCAAACTTTAAGTGAACTCTGAGTCATTTTAAGTTACACCTCACCATGTTTCGTTTTTAAACTTAACCACATTAACTTAACTGACCTAAACCTAAAGACACCCAAATACAGGTGGACCAGATGTTTGAGCCTCCAGCTGGCACCTGGATACACTGATGAAGTTTTAATAAACCTTGAGCTTTGTTAGTAGAGTCAGTCATGCTTTGAAATTCAGTGTCTGCAGGGCAAAAGTTTACATTGTCAGTATGTCATATGTGTCTGGTATGTGAGGAGAAGGCTGCAGGACAGGCTGCAGTCCACCAGAGTCTGGACTCATGGGTGTTAAAATTAAGTCCAAGTTTCTCTGACTTAAATTTTTTAGCATATTACTATATGAATTGTATTTTCTCTTTATTTTAATGGTTATTTATGTTCTGTTGGTGAACAGATATTTCTGTGATGTTTGCTGTGTTTATATTAAAAATGTCTGAAATAGCTCAGCTGCTTTTATTAGAAAGGCCCTTTAACACTGGGAAAAACAAAGGCAATAATAAAGTTGTTCATTCCACACAATAGCATATTCATATATATATATTTATAAACTCAGTGTTCATGTATCCATACCATGCTGGTAGATGTAACAGCAGCATTTCAAACTGTACCTCATGTCATAATCAGGACATGTCTTTTTGTCAAAGATAAGAAAAGAAGATTTAGGTAAAACATCAAATCACAGTATAACCAAGAAAAACACATTTTGACACATTTTCTGTCCAAATGTTGGTCAGACCAAGACACTACGGGCTGTGTCTTCATTAAAGCTCATGGTGGGACTTTGAGGCAGGAAAGTTGAATTGTCATAACCAGGTTTATTATTCACTTGCCTGTTTGGTGTTTTGGTGACAGACAGTGAAGTTAACTGTGTCAGTGTGGGGGCAGAGGTGCAGTTCCAGTAAGAATCAAACTGTGAAGTGTAATTTTCATGTCAATTATTACCAGGATTTGCATTTGCTCACACCAGGGCAGAGCGCAGGGTGCAGAGACAGTTTGTTTGCGGATGTGCTGTTATACGTGCGTGAGAAGTTCCAATTCAAAGATCAACTTTTTGTAGATATGTCTTGTACTGATGTGTATCTGTTAAGCAAGAACAAAATAAACAGTATTTTTTTTTTATCTGAACTACACGCACATGGCTGGGGTGTGAATGATTGTAATCCAACACACAGCTGTCAGTTTTTGCACCATGATGCTGTGGGGACTGTGGAGGAGCCGCATACATTAAAGATGTCTGTTTTGTGCAAATAGATCTTGTAAGACTGGAGAACATAATTAACCAGTGTTTTTTTTCTTACAAGCAAATTCAGATGTATTAGGTACAACTGAACATTCAGTTGGCTTTCAATGCAACTAATCCGCCGTGAGTTCCTTTTACAAAGATCATATTGTTCAATATGTCTTAATCCAATTATTGCTGAGGTGATGGTCAAAGGTGGTATTGTAATGGACTGTATTGTATTGACTGGTGCCCCTCACGGGCTGATAATTGAAGCCGTTTCCACCACAGGAACTTCGGGGTAATTTTACGGGGCCGGGGCTGTTGGTGCGTGTCTCCACCGCAGGAACCACCCCCGAAGGACAGAGTTCCGGAACTTTTACAGGGACTAAACAAGTCCCTGCCTCGGAGTAGGTACTCAGAACGGCCCAGAGAAACTCCTGGCTGGTGCTTGGGGATTACTTGGTGCTGATTGGATATACTCAAGGCAGGATGTGACGTTTTGTAAATAACAACATGGTTATCATAGATTAGCTGGGCTAACCGTTAGCTGTTAGTGGTGTCTGTAATAACTCAATAAACGATCTGTGAAAAAAATATTTTTTCCAGCAGATATCTTAGTTACAACGTGATTGAGCTAGCAAAGCAGTTTTGTGTTACTATGTGTGGTATTTATTCAGTTTTGGGAAATCACAATGTCTAGAAAGCATCAGCTGACGGACAGCTAACAGCAGCAGCAAAGCTAACATCAGGACATCATCTGTTAAAAGCCTCCCGTTGTCGGATACGAC
Organism: Epinephelus fuscoguttatus; assembly: GCF_011397635.1. NCBI lineage: Eukaryota > Metazoa > Chordata > Actinopteri > Perciformes > Serranidae > Epinephelus > Epinephelus fuscoguttatus. The sequence continues at coordinate 40,071,326 of NC_064752.1, forward strand.
ATGAAACTACTCCAGTTAGCTCAATCATGTTGTAACTAAGACATCTGCTGGAAAAAATATTTTTTTCACGGACCGTGACCGGAGTTATTACAGACATCGCTAACGGCTAACGAAGTCCCTACGCCCCTACGTCGCCCCGGTCAAAATGGTCACGCAACGATTATGTCACATACAGAGCCCGGTAACTTTACAGGAACCTTCCTCCTACTCCGCGCTCTCAGTGGAGACACGGCGGTTGAGAGGGCCGAGTGAGAGGACGTTCCTGTAGTAGTTCCTGCCCCCCAAATAGTAGCAGGAACTTTTTCAGTGGAAACGGGCCTATAGTTGGTACCAAAAACTGAGGTTCCTTGAATGGCCACTTGAGGCTGGCTCCAAATGTGAGTCCATCCCATAGACTGTATAAATCCCCATGTTCAAATGCCCAACTTTGCAGCAGAAATTAACATGTTTACAGCCTGGTACAAAAAACCATTCTGGTCTCCATTGCTGATTTCCCCACCACTGTCAATCGTACAGGGTACTGATGCACGGTGAGGGTTTTTTACAACCCGCACCACCCATAAAGAAATGCCTCGATTAATGACCTGTAAACTGGAGCTGAGTTTCTGGTAATCATCACTAATGACAAGCTGCTCTTGGCTATATTTCCTGTAAATATCACAATATAAAACGTGTTTATTGTAAAAACTACAAATGTAGAAAGACAGCAAGTGCTCACCCATCTTTTAAGTGGTTTCATCTTAAGTGTGATCTCAAGCTTACAGCTGATGCGTACATTGGTTTGTTAAAATGACGTTACAGAAGTGCTTGTTTACATATTTGCAAAAGGAAATATTTGTAATGGACATTATGGCCATGTTTACATGAAAGCGATCCACTGATCGTTTCTCATTTTCGATTTGAAAAAAGTTCCGCGTTCAGATGACGACATTTTGATAACAATTGCTGTGTACACGCATCCGCAAAAATGACCAAAAAGGCTGCAGTATGCCAGGCCAGTAGTGGTGTGACTTTGCAATGAAACAACACGCTCCTGCATACATGTGCTTCCTTCTACAGAGCGGTGATGTATAAACCAAAAAAAAGGCAACCGCATGAACATTTGTCTGGATGGACAACGAGGTGGAGTTGCTACAATAAATCTACACTTTGCTGGAGAAGCGTTGATAAATTCAATTGGGTGAGCAGCACAAGCAGAGCTTGGGAGTCCGCCATTGTTCAGAGGAACTGCATATTGCAAGTTTAAAAAATTGCACCCTCGAAACCGTCTTAAAAACGTTGCGTTTTCAGGCACCCAAAATGCCGCTGTGGTGTAAACTATCTGCCAAAACGCAACTAAAGTTTACCATTTTCAGTTGAAATCGTTGTCGTATAAACAGGACCTAAGACTGGAGAGATTTAACTCGGCCTATGCTGAACTTAAACAGATTTTCCGGGTCAAAATCTGAATAAGAAGAAAGTGTGAGTGCAGCAGCGCTGGTTATAAAGCTGCTTGCTGTGTGAGTGAGACAGAGAGAGGGACGGTTACATCAGATCGAGAGAAGATGGAAGTTGGATTATTGCACAATGTTTCTGTAAGTTATTAATAACTTACTAAGAACATTGCTTTGTCACTTTATGACCCACCTACCCAAAACCTGCAATTTTTTTCGTACAAGCTTACCTAAACTGCCTGACCTGAGGACATGGGGGGTTCGTTAAATGTAAAAAAAAAAAAAAAAAGGCTCATGCAGCATTTTGTGTACTAAAAGGCCCTCCGGGAAGTTGGATGTTCAGTTTTTTTCCAGTAATTACATTTTGTTTTGATGGTTTAAGCCTTTTTTTTGCATCATCACAGTTAACTGAATCTTTAAATGTATGCTGTGCTAACCATGATAGCAGCTAGCCTCAGGGTTTGTGCCATCCTCTTGTCCAAGTATGGTCACTTCTGACTCCAAAAATCCAAGATGGCAATGGCCAAAATACTAAACTCAAGGCTTCAAACTGTAAGTTCACAAACCAGTGGGTGACATCATGGTGGCTATGTCCATTATTTTATACAATCTATATGCTCACCTCATTTATGCAGAAAGATTCAGAAACACCTCACCATTAGTTATGACGTCAGTGTTAAAACATGTAATTTAATTAAGGTCTCTATGATAGAGAAGAAAAAACCTGAACATAATAGGCACGCATGAAAGTAGACTTCAAGGCAGTCGTTTGGGACTGCATTAGAATCCACAGGTGTACCTCATAAAGTGGCCACTGAGTGTATTTGCTTGTAGCAATTCTGTACCTCAGATATCAGTTTTCTCTTGGAGGGGTTTCTGGTGAACATGTTTTGGACTGTTCTCCTCCACAACGGAGCTATCAGAATGCTGTGGCGCACAGTGCAGTGGAAAGGGGGGAATTTCATTAGTCTCAAATTAAGCCAGACTTGCCATATCTACTGACAATGTATTCCTCCTCAGTGCTAGCTCCACTGCAGGTGTGCCATGTGCCTCTGGCCTCAAAATTACCAAAAGTCACTCACCATGTCCTGTTTGTGTTTGCCAGCACAACACAGAAACTGACACGCAGTTATTTCAGCTACTTTCAGCTCTCATCCTGGTGTTGTGGAGCCAGATGTGATTCTGTCACAGCCTGGAGACAAGTTTAAAAGTTACTTTCAGTCCACAAACCTCCTCCTTTTAAAGTCCAAGACACAAAATTCACTTGAAGAACAGGTGTGTGTTCTCCATAAATGCAAAACACACACACTCACAGACACTTTGACTTGTTTTTAGTCACGTAAACAAATGTTTGTCAGCCACTGCTGGCATGAGTAGGACTTTAATGAGAATACCACTGCATTTTCTTTTTGTTGGACATGGTGTTGGATTAAATTGGGAATTTATGGTTTTAGAGCTCTCAGCCACATTTTAATCAGACAAAACAAAAATCTGTTAAATCATTGCCATTAAGTGATACTGAGATTATGAAATTATAAAAGTAATTTTGTCTTTGTGCTTTAATACACATTAAAAACTTAATTTGTGTCAAAAATCCACTCAGTTGTACACAGACATACATGTAGCTGAATACATAAGAGTCTGGTTAAATTCATTTCTAAAGAAATGTTTTTTATTGAATTCTACATGATGTAATCCTCAGCGTTTCATGTCTAACCCTAACCTTAACTTAACCCCATCTCTCAACGAATAGTAAGTACCAGCCCTGAACAAACCTATTGAAGAAGTATGAAGGACCAATGTAACCTTATTCACGATAATGCTGAATTTGTTGAAAGGTCTGAGACTGTCTCTCTCAAGGACAGGAACACAGCACACCCACACATTCAATCAAGATGCAATAAAGTCAACCAAAATTCCACATAAAATATGGTCAAGTACATCTCTGTGTAAGGACATGCCTATGCGTTGATGAAACAATTTTAACCCAAGTTCCGCTCACTAGCTTTTTCATGAGCCTTCAGCGACATCTCACAGTCTTCATCAGCAGGAATTTAATTTCAGTTGAGAATACTTTGTCAAACTATGGTTTTCACGGTTAAAATTAAACTTTCATGCTCAAGTACACTCTTGCATTAGAGCAAAGAAACTGTGTGAGGTGAAAGGGACAAACATATGCAGGTGTTCTAAAAAACAGGAAGGTATTTATTGCGGTTTGGCCACTGATTTGACCGCTTATCAATACAGTCAGCAGCAGGAGTAGCAATGAAGGTAATTAAGCGAATGCCTGGGTGCTGTAATTTGCATTAAAATCCGTAATTCTTCTCTGAGTCATAACTCAGTCAAATCCAAACTCACAGTCATGATGAACATGTTTTTACATTTAGTGTGACTACATATACATATAGATAGAAAAAAGACACCCTAGAACTTGAATCGCCACATTTTTAAGTTTATGTCAGTATCACATTTATCCAGTGTTAGCTGTCTGTACATCAGTGGGTACTTTGCAAACAGGAACTACTAACAAAGCTAATTCTACCTACTTTTTACATTGCCCATTTACAGTCCAGTTGCCAAAAGAAGATGTTTGCATTGGACGTTTCTGCAAACCATGGATGCATATGATACATATATCAGTGTTTCAAAAGTAACATGAACTGACTTTGTCATCAGGAGGTGGAGGGGAGGGTGGCTGCAGTGCTAAAAACCACTGCAGAGCACTGTTCCAGATAAACAACAACAACGCTTGTTTTTAGCAACCGATGGCCGCTTTTCTAGCCGTGTTTGTGCAGTCAAACGTGGGTTTTATTTAGCAAGATATCAGCTGGAGAGATGTCTGCCTTCTCTTCAGTGTAATGGAACCAGATGTCACTTAGCTTAAAAAAGAAAAAGAAAAAGAAAATTAAAAACTCAACAGCATGACCTGGTTTCACCTGCTAACCGAAGCGTGCAATAACTGCTAGCTAACTGCCACCACTGAGCTAGCTAGTGTTACAGCTCAGCCGAGGAGAACGCCATTAATGTTTATATCTCGTACCAGCCTCTTGACCATGAGTAGATGCACACTTCCTTCTGCACAGTGATATGATGGGTGGGTGTAGTTCAGTTGAAAGAAAATAGTTCCTACGTGAAACTGCTCACAACATAGTCTGTGAATTATCTTGAGTAACAGGGTCATGAGATCTGGAAAGAGACATTGCTGTATTGTAGCTGTGCAGCTGTACCTGTAACTGTACTGTAGTTTTATGACACTTTGAGTGTCACAAGCCAAGTGCCATCTGGTTCTGTTATATTCGAGTGAGGGCAGACATCTCTATGTCTGACATCTCCAGAACTTGGCACCTCACACCAAAACAATCCAGGTTAATAAATGGCACTACAGGTCAGAGGAAAAAATATGTATTTTTGATTTTAGGGTGAACTGTCCCTTTAATACCAAATTCAAATGATGGTAGTTCAACTCTTGTTTAAACTTCATTCAGGAGAGACCACAACCTTTGGAGCACATACCCCTCCAAAATTGTCATTTTGTCCATACAAATCACGCAGTTTTGTTTTAGTAGAAAGCATAGTGCCAGCTCTACAATCTCCTAGCTTTATTCTGCCTCCTGCCTTTCAGGTCGTGTACCTTTGTCTAGGCTGCTGAAGCTGGCCAAGCCTTGCTGAGCAGTGCCAACCCGCTCTGTTTGTTCTGCCAGGCTGGGCCATGCTACAGCACCCTCAGCCACTGTTAGCTGTAGGTTCAAGCATAGCCTTGTATTACCATGCTCTGTACTATACAGCCTCAACCTTTATTTGTACTCCTGGAGCACCAGAGTTTCCATATTAGTGTGCCAGGTTGTTTAGAAGATGAAACTTTAATTATTCCCTTGAGGATATTGAGCCGGTGCAACAGCAAATAATACAGCAGAGAAAAGGAGAATATAAATAGGTACAGAGTAAATGGGTATTTAACATACAGCAACCTGTAACACTGTCTTATTTTGACCTAGGTTCATGTTTAAAATGATAGTTACAGAATTACAGTTTATCAAACACATGGAAAGTTAGAGCCACTGATCTGTTGTCAGCAGTTCACTTTGATTGTGCAATCTGATTACCAAGTGATTCTCAGCTCATCTAGATACATCTTGATTTCTGTTTTTCAGATTTCTTCCTCAGTGGATCATCACATTTACAAGAGCATAATCACTAAAGTTGTACTAATCAATAATTTGAAATAGGAATGGATCAAATGATTGTGTAATATGAAAGGTTTTGCTTGTAGTGGCAAACTCACAGAGAATTATAACCCAGTTGTGCAGTTTCCCTCAGCTCAACAAACCCTTTCAGTTTTTTGTTTTGGTTCACTCTCAACGCTCTCATCAACCTTATTTCCAGCAGCAGCAGACAGTTTTTTTTCCTTGAAAAACCTCTCACACCTGTCCAATACCAAATGACAAAAAGACAGTTAGGGACCAAAGAGTTGAGACCAAAAAGAGTAAAGCAGAGTGAAAAATGGACTGAAGGAGTTCGATGTTCAGTTTTTCCAGTAAGTCTGTTTTGTTTTAATGGTCTTAAAGGGAAATTTCGGTTTATTTCAACCCGTCTCCTATCATCCTAAATTTGTTTCAAGTCACTAGTGACATAGAAATAATAGTTAGCATGTTAGCCGTTAGCCTAGATACAGCCGTAGCGTCAGACCTGTTAAAACGTAATTGAATGGGCAACCTTCAAGTGCAAAGTTAGTCCACTAAACAAACTTTTTTTCCACAAAGACCGCCTCATATCGTTAGGATAAATGTCAGAGAACATACAGAAAACGACATGTAAACGTGTTGTCTTACCTTACCGGTGTGGTGCCATGTTTGTTGTTTACCATTTAGCGAAGGCTGCAACCGGTCCCATTCCTTGCCCTCTTCTGTGGGCATTGGGGTACAGCATTCACAGGTAACGTTACACCACCGATCTCCAGAGCTAAAGCCTTCCAGCAGCCATTCCTCTTCTGTCATCCTCCACCTGTTGTGCCTCTCTCTCTCTCTCCTCTGTTCTTCAATTTCACAAAGCTCTTCCTCAGTGTATTCTGGCTCAAATAAATAAGGGCGGCCATCAAACTCTGCAAATTCAAATTCCTCCTCCACAAAGTCGAAGTCTGGCAAAAAGTCAGCCATTATTCTATAAATCTTTCATAAAATAAATGAATGAACCTTTCAGGCTACTGTCCGGTTCTGCCTTGCAGCTGCTGTGGCCTGTTCTCGCGATATTTCAGCTGCGCTTTGAGAAGCAGAGGTAAATGGTAAACACACGTAAGGTAAGACAACTCTGAAGACCACCTAAATGTGGAATGGTTAGTATATAGGCTTTCCACATCGAGAGGCGATTACCGCCCTTATTTATTTGAGCCAGAATACACTGACGAAGAGCAAAATTGAAAGAATGGAGGAGGAGAGAGAGAGAGAGAGGCACAACAGGTAACGTTAGAGGACGACAGAGGAGGAATGGCTGCTGGAAGGATTTAGCTCTGGAGATCAGTGGTGTAATGTTACCTGTGAATGCTGTACCCCAATGCCCACAGAAGAGGAATACCTCTGTTGTAAGGAATGGGACCAGTTGCAGCCTTCGCTAAGTGGTAAACAACAAACATGGCACCACACCGGTAAGGTAAGACAACACGTTTACATGTCGTTTTCTATATGTTCTCTGACATTTATCCTAACAATATGAGGCAGTCTTTGTGGAAAAAAAGCTTGTTTAGTGGACTAACTTTGCACTTGAAGGTTGCCCATTCAATTACGTTTTAACAGGTCTGACGCTACGGCTGTATCTAGGCTAACGGCTAACATGCTAACTATTATTTCTATGTCACTAGTGACTTGAAACAAATTTAGGACGATAGGAGACGGGTTGAAATAAACCGAAATTTCCCTTTAAGGTTTTCTGCTAGTGAAAATTAGCACTAGCATTAGCATTAGTATCAGCACAGTTAACCATAGCCATAAATGCATGGTACTAACCAAGCTAAAGGCTAGCATTAGAGTTAGCTCCACACTATCGTCCAAATATGGTCACTTCCAGCTTCAAAATTCAAAGATGGTGACGACCAAAATGCCAAACTTGAGACTTCAAAATGGGAGCAAACAAACCAATGGGTGAAGTCATGGCTACGTCCATTATTTTATACGATGTGTGGGTTTAAAGGATGAAGAAGTGGTGTTATTCTGTATTTTTCATACTGTCAATAAATCTTCAAAAATAGCTTACAGGTGCCCTGGAAGGGACCTTTCGGTAGTTTCCCTCTAGATAAATAAAGGCAAGACAATAGAGCACCATTCACACACAAGGCAATTCAAAAGGGCAAAGAATACATTAAATATAATACATTAAGAAAACATCAAAATTGCATTAAAAAAAAGAATAAATAAACTGGGGGGGTGGGGGTGGGGGGGGGGTAAAGTTCTAATCATCTTATCTTGTAGCATGCCCTCTATTTTTGTGACTTTTATTGCTATCTATTGAAAAAAAAACACTGCTTTTTAGTAAACGTTAATCAAACGGAAGTAAGTAAGTAAGTACATTTTATTTATATAGCACTTCTCACAGAGAGAACTCACAAAGTGCTTCACAAGATAAAATACAAAAAATACAAGAACAGAAACAATGCAAAATACACAAAAACAAATAAAAAGTAAAGTACAGCGAAATACAGAGATGATACAATGGACAATTAATGGAACACAAGCCTAAACAGATGTGTTTTTAACTGCTTTTTAAAAATGTCCACGGAAGAGGCCGCTTTCAGCTCATGAGGTAGTGCATTCCACCATTTCGGTGCAACAGCCTTAAAGGCTTTATCACCTAAGAAGTAAGTGGTGCACTAGTTGAGGACAATTTTGAACAGTGAATTCATACACATCTGATAGGAATTTACTCAGAATAAAGTGCAGTGTGTGTATCGTCATGGTAATGAAGGAAGGTGTCACCCTGTTGCAACAGTTTGGCTCATCAGTGTGTTTTTTTGACAACATGGCACAGCGTCATAGGATATATCACACAGTGCATGTCAGGAGGATCAATTTATTGTTGGTTTGGTCTTTATATTTATATTTTCTTTATATATAAATATATATATATATATATATATATATATATATATATATATACATATATATATAAATATATATATATATATACATATGTATATATATGTATATGTTATTCATTCATTCATCTTCTAACCACTTCATCCTCTTGAGGGTCGCGGGGGAGCTGGAGCCTATCCCAGCTGACATCAGGCGAGAGGCAGGGTACACCCTGGACAGGTCGCCAGACTATCGCAGGGCTGACACATAGAGACAGACATTTATTTATTTATTATTTAACACAACATTAGTATCTAAACTGCTAAGCTGTCAGGTTCCAGTTCCATGCATGAATCTGTTTGAATCTGTAATGTCACACTCCATCGCCCTCCAGATAGCTTACATGTAACAAATTAGACATGAAGCACCCATCACTGTTTTATTTTTCAGTTTAATGTGTTTAATCTTAAATACAACAACATATTTAATCTATTTTTCCTTTTTACCTTGAATATTGTTGTTCCTTTTTACTTTGCTAATTTATTTTTTTTTATCCGTAAAGTAATATCAAATACTATTATTCTAATGAAAATTCTAATCAAGATGTTTTGTGCATTAGTGCTGTCCCATTTAAGACAACTATTGATTTTGTATCCATCACTGCAGGAACAGACAAATATGAAGAGGAAAATGCTAAAAAGTGATCAACATATATTAGACAAAATGACACGTCCATCAGTAATTACAGGCTTTTCTACTCTCTGTACCGGTGACACACTACAGAAAATTAGCTGCATTTATCAAACATTAAATCAGGTATAATACATCAAACACATTTCATTTCTTCATTATCACACTTGAATAATTTACACCCTGGTGTGTGTCATTTTAAGAACTTTTTTTATGTTACAGCCATTTCATTTAAGATCTTTTTTTTAAGTGTTTCTTTTTTCAGATTCGTAAATAGAGGGACACAAAGTCTCACTGAATATCTGATGAACATAAAATTGATGTGACTCACTTGTTATGGCCTTTACAATCACCAGATGTCAACGCCTACAATATATGAGATTGTGGCATGATATGTTAGACAGTAACAGTTTCCACCAGCATCAGCAAAACAAGTTTTAAAAGAATACTGATCCAGGTGAATCTATGACAAGAAACGTTGAAGCTGAAATGTATCGCCCATCTGTATCTCAGTCGATGTACAGATGTAAGTAGATTTTGCAATATATACAAATGAAATAAATGGAAAAAGCAAGTAATGGGTGTCTGTGCTGCAGATGACATCAGCTCTGTAATCTGTAAAAGGCACCACAATACATACAGTAATATACACATATCAGTTAAGTTCATCATGTTACATTGAACATATATTGTCTTGATTTAATTGAATAGGAAGCAAACTTTATTCATGCCTATTATAATCTGTTTGCAATGTCTGACAATTCACCTGAAATGTAACTGAGGTATATGACAAATATGTTACGAGAGCAAATATGGGTTTTTTACATGCCCCTCTGGCCGCAGTGGCAGTTGCTGGAGGCTTGTTGTGTATGAGCAGCCCAACGTAATCTAGATGCAACATGTCATAACAACCCCGACCTCAACTGAAGTCAATTACCCACACTGTCTTCCTGTGTCCCAGTTTGCCCCTCTTTTCTGGGGTTGTCAGATCCTGATGGTAGAGATTGGAATCAGGTCACTCGACTGCTATCTCCACTCAGCCATTAGATAGATATCTATCTGAGGGCTGCTGACTGCACAGCCTACCTGCCGCTTCTCTCTGCACCTCACACAATACGCACACTAAACAACTTAAATCAGGCACGTCCGAGATGATACCCAGCAAATATTTTAATAAGAGATAGGTGCCAAGGAGATGGACTACACCAACAATGAAAACCTCTGTAAATACTACACCTAAATAAAAATTAAGTCACCTGTGGTTGCATCAGTCTGCAGGACTTTAAAACAGTTCACAACAGTTCTAGAAGCTGTTTAAATGTGAGCATTAATGCACTGTGGTAACTTTATTTAGACTATGTCCTTGTTTATGGAACTTGAAACATCCTAGATGATTGTCTTTAAAATGCACGCAAAGTGTCACCTTCAAGAGAAAAGGTTTTCAGTCATGCTATCTCGTCATCAAAACACTGCAGCAGCTCATCTCACAGATTAACACCGATTGAACCACAGTACAGCAGATAACCATTGAGCTGCTGTCAAAGTCAAAACCAGCACGCTCTTTATGATGACCACTGAGAGAGATTTGTCATCCTCACAAAATGACCTTCACAAAGACACGCAGAGTTTGTTGGGTCACATAACTGGTTCAGAGCACGGAAATAAACCACAAGAAACACTGGACAAGAGAGTAAAAAGTAGGCCTACAGCCGTTGCCTTGGGGAGGTTTTGGGTCAGTGTTTCCAGCAGCAGTGGTCACTCAAACATCCTCGATCATCATTACTAGTAAATAACTTTTGTCAGATCAGTATCTGGAGAGTTTTACAAAAACAGATGCAGACTGGTAGAAGACATATTTTATGACAAAACAATAAAGGTTTGAGACCAAAAAGTGATATGTTGTTCATTCTGCCTGATACCCAGCAGTATGTTTGAGTCTGCAAATTATCTTGGTGGTTCCCATTTACCACCTCTATTCTCACTGTCATGCTGATACAGGTTAATCTCTGGTTTTGTCAGATCTGTGATATTTTTTTGTGTCATATGCCTTTAGTGTTATCTTATAATTTTTAAGATTATTGTAGTCATTCTTTTTTTTTAGCAGTCAGCAATCTCAGTACAGTTGTGAAATAATCTCAATCTGTTGATTTTTGAGGACTAAGTAAAAAGAAAATTCAGGCATTAGTCTTTTTTAAATTTATGTATAAAATATAATTAATGCATGCATCAAGTACAATGCAAATATAAAAATACAACATAGGCTTTGACTTTTTTTATGAATTTAACCAGATTTTTTTCTCTTTTTTTGTCTTTCTATCCATCAAAACTATGTGCTGTGTCAAAGGTAATATATATACATTGTTCCAATTCCAGTTTCCCCAAAAAATTAAGATAATCACTTCCAGATATGAAATAATGTTTTCTTTCCTCATACAGTATGTTAGTGGCCCTGTTCATGCAAAAATCCTGCAACAGGGCTGCAATGAAGACCCTCCATTATGCCGCTGTTTCTTACAGAACCAAACTACACCACCCCAGTGTGTGGTTTTAAATAGCATGCCGACATCGCAAGCACAAAAGAGGCGTGATGGACATGGCTTGTAACACAACAGCGTCAGCCTCTAGTGTGACATGTATCATACGCATTGGCAGTGCTTTCTAAATAACCCTGAAATAAAATACCGATAACACTCAGTTACCATCCCTTTTTTATGGCAGTTAATCTTATCCTCTGCTCGGAAGGTAAGGAGCCCCCCGCCTTCATTATCTCCCCAGTTTGCGGACACATTTTTCATTGTTCTTCTTCGAGTTAGCTGCTAACTGCTTCTAGCTGCATTTAAATCTCTCAGCAATGGGTTGCACAGACAACCTGTCATCTAAACCTCACACCCTTCCCTTCTTGCTGGCTGTCCTGATGTTGATTCAGCACTGTTACTACCTCTGCTGCTGGGTTAAAGGAAAGACATTTGTCATTTTGTGATTGTACCTTTTTAGAAAGAATGGTGAAGCAGAATAACAGAGCAACATTTCTGCCTTGAACAAGCTGTATTAAAGGGTCTTGTGTCGAGTCAAGGTCCTTTTGTCACATCTTAACTGGATTTTCATAGCATCTCAGGATGTTTAACAGCTTTTATGTCACCCAGAGTTTATCTGTCATTTACTTACTGTGTTGTTTTTAATAAAAAATACCAATTATCCAATCTCCTTTAAAATAAAGTGGAATTTTTAAGTTCTGCAACATTTTAATGTCACATTGCTCACCTGATTACAGAGTGAGTTCAAACATAGCATATCAAGTCAGTTAATCTCCCACCTTCTCTGTTTTCACCCGTAGTGATGGTGAGCTGATTCTTTTTGTTTGGGAACTTCCCTTATTAGTAAGTAGGCCCCATCACATCACATGGTTTGTGCGTTTTCTGAAGAAAAGTAATGCACCAAAATTCATACATATTCCACGTTATTATGAGCCAGTAATTCATGCATAACCCACATATTTTGGAAAGCTGTGATCATGTGACCAATGCATTGACAGGGGTAAAGAAGGAAGCAGTTCCCAGCACTCCAATTTCAGACTTCCCCCCAGGAGACCAGAGTTCAGTACCATATAAACTTTGAGTCATTTTAAGATACGTCCAGACCATATTTTTTTTCCTAAACATGACCACAGTAAGTTTACCTGCCTAAATCTAACCTCCGTAACTTTAGTTACATAACTTACCAGTAAGGACGTAACGTCATTCGCGGGGTGCTCATCAGTAGGATATCATTCTAATTATTTTGTGAGGATACATTTGAAGTGTAGATCCTAAAAAGTCAGCAAGAGCAATAGTGATGGAGCAAGCAAGACAGTATGAAAGCACAAGTTACAAGGACCTATAGTTTGAAGTCCTTCAATCCAATCCAAACACCGGAACAATGATGCTAGACAGCTAATGGCGGTGTTGATTGATGACTTAAATAAGACCCATTTACATCTGATTTCATCCAGTTTTCTTCCATAACCAACTGCACTTTCCCATGAGCTTAAGGTTGTAGGTTGTTGAGTGCAATTCATTTCTTTAAAAAAATGCTCCATGAAAGCATGAGCACTTAAAGTGTGTGATTATATAGACATCTTTCTTTTGATTCAACCTTTTACCTCCAAGCTATTAGTATAGTTTTATAGCAATCTTCTTTACCCGCAACAGTGTGACCCATGACACCCAGCCTAATACGTGCCATGTAAACCAGAGGGAGGGGCCCCCTCTGAGATAACCACCAACAGTGGAAAAACCTCAGAAGATTATTCTGCTTAGCTGACACAATATCACAGCGATAGCACAGGTCTGCTTATGTGTGCATTTAGACAGAACAAGGTGTCTTAACCAACATGCAAAAAGCCAAAGTGATAAACAACACACACACATACACACATAGTAAACCGCACAGGGGCGGCTGAATGAGACTCTCGAAAAACAACCATTTTTGTGAGCGTGTCAACATGTTACAGATGCTCCAGCCCGATAAGTGAAGTTCGCATTATTTCTGAGAAGCAAGCACACCGCAACACCCTTTTTTTTTCCGACCCTCCATCCGCTGAATGCAGCAATACAACACAGCGGAAGCGTGTGAGGCCGAAGGCGAGAGCTGCTTTTTCGCACACATTACCCTATAGAGATACGGAGACCACATATGACCTGATTGACTCGATAGTGATGTGCACAATATTGTACAGAAAGTCTCTGGAGGACGGGGGGCACTTCGGTCAGCGTTGGCAAACACGACTCAACGGTGAGCCTGAACATCACAGGTCAGTCGGACGGGGTCAGATCCTCCCGCCATCAGACACCATCACCTCCCGCCTCCCGTTTTTTTCCCCTCTCCCTCCATCTGTCTGCAGCTCAGGCACATGTAGCAGGATACACTTTGCCCTGCGCTGATGGAAAGCAAATAACAAGCCACATAAAAGGTCTGCTCTCTGTCTACGGACACACACATACATGCATGCACAAATACACACAGTGGCACACAAGATAACAGGGCCTCTGCGGGGGCGAGGGTGCGGGGGGGTGGGAGGGATTCAGGGAGTTGAGGGTCGAGGAGGGGTGGGGGAATATGGCACTGCCCCACACAAAGGCAGCCCTGAAATAGCCCCCTCGCACAATGAGACCTGCCACTCTGTCTATGAGATAATGTCTAATTGAAAACACTGCAGCCATTGTGCTCCTGTCACCGGCTCTATTGTCCAGATAGCCCTCTCCCCCCCCCCACCTCCCTTTTTCCATTGACGCGGCGCGATTGTTCCTCACCATTGTGGCAACCCTACTCTCTCTCTCTTTCTCTGTCTCTCTATCTCCCCCTCTCTCTGTATTGTTATAATTTCATTACTTATTTGTTTTTTGTTCCGCTTCTCCTTTCACTCCCCTGCAGACCTTTTGTTCACCATATTTAGGCACTTCATTGGGATCTGCTGCCAATGTGTGTGTACGCCTGTGTGTGTGTGTGTGAGCAGGTGTCAGTTTCATGAGGAGATAAAAACAGGAAGCAAGATAAAATAGTTCTCTGAGATGAAATAAAGCCCTTGCAGGCATCACAGAGAGGGAGATTGGTTTTATCCATGTGCAGCTCTTGATTCTGGTAATATGAAACAGGGCCCTCATGTTTCGTCGTCCTCGGAGACAAGTGGTTATGAGGACAACGGGCATTGTCCTGAGTGAATTACAGTCTGCGTTGACATGGTTGCGGTCTGCCTGTGTCCAGAAACTATGGACAACCTATCACCTAATGACACAAATATATATCTGGCAGAGACAAGGCAAGCGCTGATCGTGAATCAAGGGACTGACAGGGCCAAGTCAGCCTTAGGGGAAGCACAGTAATGCACCGGGGGCCTTTAACACTTGTGCTTGGCTATGACAAACCTGTTGCTGTATGCTGAAGCATCTCCTGCTCCTCATCTTACAGATGCTGTTTATATGGTTCTTCTCAAATGTACATTCTCTCTCAGCTTTCACAAAAACTGCAATAAGCTATAAAAGTTTGTATGCATTAAGTGTCACACTGTAAGGAAAGACAAAAAAACCCTAAGTAAACCATATAAACCAGATGCTGTTTATCTGAGAGTGGTGGTTGACCAGTTTGGCTTTCTAAAGGCCATACCAGTATTACAATAAAAAACAAACAAACAAGAAAAAACACAGATGGTAGAAACTACTTTGTATTTACCACTATTTGCAAGTTTTAGCCCATTAGCTTCAAAGAAATAATTCAGCATTTGGGAAAATACACCTCATGGTTCTGTATGCAAAGATATCAAGGAGTAATGGCGTTCGGAGCAGAGACTTAAGTCACAGTCCCTCTGTGTGTGTGTTATAATCCAAGCTTCTCTGTGGTTTGTTATGGTAAGCTGG
Organism: Epinephelus fuscoguttatus; assembly: GCF_011397635.1. NCBI lineage: Eukaryota > Metazoa > Chordata > Actinopteri > Perciformes > Serranidae > Epinephelus > Epinephelus fuscoguttatus. Next base: position 40,086,899 of record NC_064752.1, read on the forward strand.
TCCAGCTACTCATGTATGTTAGTGCATGTGTGTGTCCCACTTGGAAGCTCATCAACAGGGCTTTGGACTGCACTCACATGGCAGTTACTGCTGATATTGGGAGGCTTTGCTGTGAAAGTGTAGCACCCCTGATTAACACCGTTAGCTAGGTTAGCACTGTTGCCATTATTTAGCACTGTTTGAGTTAGCACCATAATCTGCCAGCGGCAGGCTGAGCTACGTCCTTGTTGAGAACTGTGTCCAGATACCTCATATGCATAGAGCTCCTTTACTTCACTTTCTTGCTGAGAGTTAGATGACAATTTTGATAGCTACCATATGCTAAATCTAGAAAATGGTTAGCTTAGCACTGAAACTGAAAATGGGGAAACAGCTTGACTGGCCCTCACCAAAGGCAAGAAAAGCTAGTGTAGCCTTTAAAATGACTTTATACCCAAAATATTGAACTGATTATGTACACAGCTAACTCTTTGCAAACTGTTTTAGGAATATGAATACAGACAGCCCTTTGTTTCCATTCATTTTTGTGCAGTACAAAAATCTATTAGAAGAAATTTGCTCAAGTTGTGTATCCATCACTTTGAACAACAAGAACACATTCATTTTAGGAAAACTAATATTGACATTAGGCTATACTTTTGAAAGGTCCTGTGTGTAGGATATTGGCAAAAAAAATAATAGGCTATAATATTCATAACTATGTTTTCATTAGTTTATATTCACTTAAAACTAAGAATTGTTGTGTTTTCCTTACCTTAGAATGAGCCATTTATGTCTACATACAGAGCGGGTCCTCTTCCACGGAGTCCATCATGTTGTTTCCACAGTAGCTCAGAATGGACAAAACAAACACTGGTTCCAGGGCTCTAGAGCCATTCGCATTTGCGTGTTAGCCACCGTAGATCTCCACACACTTAGCCCACAGGAGAAGTTTCAGTTCTACAACCTTACTGCTAGATGCCACTAAATCCTACACACTGGATCTTTGAAACAAATAGGAATTTCTGAATGAAATCGCAAAGGGCATCCCCTTCTGTTGGTCAAAAGTCTATCAAAGTGATTTTCAAATTTTTGGGGACGGCTATGTTGCTCTGCTGTTGGTTGGTTAATCACTTCAGTCCAGACTACATCAACAACTACCAGATAGATTCAGATTAAATTTGGTACAAACACTCATGGTCCCCAGAAGATGAGTCCTATTGACACTGACGATCCCCTGATTTTCCCTGTAGCATCATCAGCAGGTCAGAGTTTTCATTTTTGCATATGTAAACACTTTACACAGGCATGCATGGCTCAAAGGCAACGGGCAACTTACAGTATGATGCCTTGACTTTTTTGCTAGCGCCACCATGAGTTTTGCAAATGGTCTCGAATGAAATCTGCTATTGGATGGATTGTCATAAATTTGGGTTCAGATATTCACCCTCTCATGATAAATTCTTAGTCTGGTGATCCTCTGAGTTTTCATCTACCAACACAATGTAGTGAATGTTTGTCCAATACTTTAATTTAGGACCAAATCTGAAAACTAATGACATTCCCATCAGCTGCAGCTTGAGTTTTGTGCTAATTAACAAACATTAGCATGCTAATATGCTAAGCTAAACTGCTGAACATGATACACATTATACCTGCGAAACATCAGTATGTTAGTATTTAGCTCAGAGTGCTAGTGTGCCTATGTGTATCTCCCAGAGCCTATAGCATAGCAGTAGTCTTGTTAAGATCTATTGTTAGCTGTGTTGGAAGCTTTCAGAAGACAATAATTGATTTAATTCTTCTGAAGAATAAGCCCCTGCAGACAGGTGAGGGTGTGTGAGCTGCAAGCTGGGCTACTTTTCCTTTTGTTTGGGGGTAACAAACAGACTAGGTATTATAAGGAGATATTGCTCTTAATATGGCCAACATGTTTAGAAGCACACACATCTCCTGCAGCAATTTGTCCACTCAGTGTGAGACATTTGAAGTTGACACACAGCAGCAGAGAAGACAGATGAATCATTGTCCCTGCCTTTCTTGCAAGTGGAATGTAAGTATGGCAACTTATTTAGCCCCTGTGGTGCACTAACAAGTCAGGCCACAAACGTCATGTTGATTGAAAGAATTGCTCGGAACAATGCTAATTATCTCCTCCGTTGAACTTCTTTACTGTCAGCAAATCAACCCGCACACTTCAAAGGCACAGTGGTGTGAGTATTTCACCCTGTGGAGTGACTCAAAGATGTTGGATCCTTACCATGACTGAATTCTGACAGACAGTATCTATAAACCTGTAGCACTGCAACCTGGATTCATTGTAGACATGGCAGCGCTTAACATGGCTCCTGATTTCTCTTCTGGCTCACACTGTGTTTTTTAATGATTCAACAGTGGTAATTACATGCGGGAATCTTTCCTGCTATTTGAATGTTTTTGTCTCATGTGAAGCTTTTTGAAAAAGTTTGGCATTTAATAATAAAACACATTTGCTCAAACTGAACTGTACAGGCTTGTAGGTTGATTATACACACTTAGCTATAATACTTAGTTTGGTAATGCTTTAGATTACAGCCCTGGAATTACTGTGTAATTATTTAGTGTATACAGGGTATCAATAAATACTAGTTGGGTACATATATACTGTGTTAGTAATTAAAAAACAAAGAAACAAACAAACCTTGAAGGATCCCTTCAACCTTTTGTCCTCTCTCTTTGTGCTGAGTACCTGAGTACCTAAGTACAGCATACCGTAGTAATAATATTATCACTATTAGGAAGAAACAATAAGATAACAGTGTTAATATTGAAATAAAATAATTTATATAATAATTTATTCTAAAATTATGAGACATTTACAAAAAAAAATGGGTTTGGGAAATTACAAAGCAAAAAGTTTACTTAGGCCTACTTACTTAGTTATAATGTATTACATTATTAATATAGTTTAAACGTAGACTAGCATGAGATAAAGGGTGTGGCTTATTATTATGACATAATAGGCTGTAAAGTTATTATAATTATAGTGTAGTTACAATGTATTATGCAGACGCATGTAGTTCAGCTGCTTCTCATGACAAAGCTGTAGTGAAAAGGAGGCCAACCGTTACTGTACTTACCACCATGCAAAATGTTTTACTTCCTGTGAATATAATCCAATGACTCATATTTCCATATGTATTTTGTATTTACTCTGCATTAGGACCTTATTTCCTTATTTTAAAAAGCAGAGGTAGTCACATATTTGCCCTGGGCCAAAAAAATGCCCTACAACGAACGATTGGAGAAAAGCAAAATCAAAAATTGATTGAGGAAATAACTGCAAGCTTGGCTATTGAATCATAAGATCAGATCATGACTGAACAAATATTAATTTTCGTCATTTATTCATTCAATCTTTAATCAAATATTGGTCAAATTGTGTGCAGAACTGAAATAGTGTAAAGAGTATGTGGCTTTCAACTCTCCACTTTTACTCAATTTCTACAGGTCCAAGACTTTCTGGGACCTTTTTTTAAATATATGTCAGTGTTTCTTTCTCCCTTGCCAAAATTTAGCGTAACTTTGGATCATTATTTGTCCCTCTTTCTGAAAAGATAGCGTAACATGACTGGTACCAATTGATGTCGTAGTTTCTATATAGCTTCTGCACTTTCTGTTCTCTTGTTCTGTCTGTACCCTCGCTTTTCTTTTAAGAGCCCCTGATTTTTGGTGAGACATTCTGACTCAGCTCATTAGGCAGCAGTCTGCCTCACACATTTACATCAGCCGCCCTCATGAGTTTTGCACATTGCGCACCAGATCCATGTCAGATTGACTGCACCTTTTAAACGGTACCTGCGGGGGGTGGGAGTATCAGATGGCACATTGAAATGTGTTTCAATAACAAAATTACATTTATTTATCATGTAAATACATATAAGTTGTATTGTCAGAGATTTAAGGTAGTAAGTAAATTGCTGGACTTGCTCATATTTAAGGGTAAACCATAGACCCCTGCCCCCTTGGTTTTGGGCTGGGGTCATTTGCACCCTGACCATGACCTAGCCTGATTGTAAACCAGTGATCTGCATATTTAGCAGATTGGTCTGACCAAACTGTGAACGATGTGATAAGTGGTTTTGTCTCCACTACACATGTTGTTGATGATGCTGATTTCTCGAAACAGGCAGAAAAAACTGCACTTTTTATTTTTTTCATACATTACACTGGAGATTATACACACACACACACACACACACACACACACACACACACACACACAACCCTGAGAATAACTATAAGCCATAACTATAGGAATGTAGCATGTCTGCAGGAAACCTACCTCAAACTGAGCTTATAATGTGACAGTGTGCATCATCCTTAAATCATTTGTTTTAACTGGAAAACTTAACTTTCTTCACTGCGTATTTAAATACAATAAACAGTGGTTCTCCACAATTCACAGCTGCCTCACTCACAAATAGCCTAGACGTGTAACAGCAGATTGATGCAGCTGGTGGATTCAGCAGCACAGCGTAACATGTTGACTCTGACATTCACACTCCTACAGGCTGGAAGCAGAAACATCTGGCAGATATTTCAACCTCACACTCACACAGATATATGTAGAGAAACCAGGTAGTGTAATGGTTCTGGGATAATGGTGAGAACTCAAATACAGGATGTAGACAAGGCAGGTAAGATGAAAAGAAGCTCAGGTAAAAGGCAAAACTGGCTCTGAAGGGAGCCAGCAAGAGACACAAACAGAAGGGCATATGAGCAGGAGTAAACATAGTGAGGGGCAGCGTTGGGCTCATTCTCAAAAAATGTAGCTTGTTACTCAATACTCATTAGACTTTTTAAAAGTAATATTATTACTTTACTCATTCCTCCCTGCTAACAGTAATTTGTTACACTACTTGTTCTATTACTTTTCCATTACACTCCACAACATTGGTTATTACGTCCATTCTCCTCAAAAGTCAGACTTCAGACGTGCTGCTAAACACCAGGGTAATCTCCAGTAAAAGCAACTAAGACTAGATAGTGTGCAAAAGATTTTTTAACCTGGGAGTCTTCTTCTGCACATGGCCAGTATTTTCCCAAAGATCTGTCTGAAAGTCAGTCATGGAGATATGCAGCCTTTCATCCACCATATATACAGCCGGTTGGTTAGCCAGTGTAGGGCTACAGCCATCCTCTGCGGCTGCAGAGGACCATCTTTGGTGGGGTTACCTCATCATACATGTTACCTGCCATGACTTTGTGTCTGTTTGCGTTGTTGCATTGACTAAATATGTAATCTTGTTGCATGAAATGCTCACATCGCATTGGGTGTGAGCACATCTTAGGACGCACTGATCTTGTAACTGTCTCTGATGTAAACCCATCTGCGGCAATGATGTGGTATAAAAAAGTGAGAAAGTCTGAGTGGGGCGAATGGATCAAACAAACAACCGCTGTTCATAGTTAAAGTCATGTGACATACACGTCAGGTGATGGGAAAACATTTTAAATTAGATAAAAAGACACAAGTGGAGGCTGAACCAGCATTAAGAACTCTATTGTCAAATCTACAACGAATAATCAAAGTGCTAGTGAATAAAGAATCCAGGTAAAACACTTAAATAAAATTAAAGTACATAAAAATATTTGGCCTGGGGGTGAGGGGGGCAGATAAATAGAAAGTAAGAAATAATAGTAAGATAGAATGATAAGAATAAAAAGATGGAGCCAGACAAATCAAGGATTTCAAAACAAAGACTGAGACAAATCCTGTTGGTGCTCACAGTGAATACTAAAACAACTGGTGGCACACTGTGACTACAGTGAACTGACTGTGATAGGGGAACATCCTGACACATAACTGGAACTCTTTTTATTCAAATCATGCTTCTCTGGAAAAACCTCAGACTAAACTCTTTCACTAAAGTATTAAGTTTTAGGGTATATTTTGCCTTGAACAGTTGGGATAACTAAGAGGTAAATCACCTAATGCAAAGAACGTTGGGGATAGTATGGCAGAGAGTAAATATGCAACAAAATAATGCAGTAGGACCAAAGTTACCACCCCTGTGAAAACACAGAAACTTTTAGAATAAACTGAACAAAAATTTAAACGCAACACTTTAGGTTTGTCTTCCATTTCTAAAGATCTAAGACTTTTTTTTTTGCCCATGTGGGTAGTAAATTAGCTGAAAAACTGGCCCTGTATAGGATTGTCCATGGGTTCCATAGTGGCCTCATTCCATTGCCCACTCATTGCCCACCTCAGTGGTTTTACCCAAGTGGGCCCCACATGGGATAGGCTAGGGCTACGTGAGTACCAAGTGGGTATGGGCCCAAAGCGGACATCTTATCTGGAGCCCTCTTGGATAAAACCACCCATGTGGGCAATTGGCATGGGGCCACTATGGAACCCATGGATAATCCTATACAGGGCCCATTTTCAGCTCATTTACTACCCACAGGGGCCCCACATACAAATGTTAGCTGGGTGGCACACTTTTTAAAAAAACATCCTTTTTTATCTTTCTGCTAGGGGGAAGATAACAAGGATTCTCAAGTCAAACGGCTCAAGGCCAAGCAAAGTCACAAGTCGCTGGTGTTAAGTACAAGTCAAGTTGCAGGTCTTGTTGTCAAGTTGAGTCAAAAGTCATCAAATTTGTGACTCGAATCCAAGTCATGTGACTTAAGCCCACACCTTTGTTATATAGCGCAACAGTAAAGAACATATCAAACAGCACACACCATAAGGGCAGTACCACTGAGCATAATATACCATATTAGAAAGGTTGTTAAATGACCAAAGTATGGCTCTAAGGATCTGACTTAGACTGTGGTAAAATAATGTTTGAACGACAGTTGATTAATATCTGAGAGTAGTGGGACGGTCAGTGTCTGAGATATTGATGAAGCTTTCCTCCTCCTCTCCCTCCCCTCCTCACTGCTCACTGACCCCTGCCACTGGAGCAGCTTTGGCCGACATGTTCATCAGATCCCCAGTGTTACAGCCAAACAAGCTCACAATGAAAAATGCCTCCACATTTCCTCGGTTTCACAAACACTGTTTGGAACAAAAAGCCCTTATCGGACCTGCGTATTATTCACTGTGTTAATTGGAGGGAAAATAAATGTATTGTGCATCTCGACGGTGCTGTTAAAACAAGATAAGAACCACATGAGCAAGTCCGAGGCAGTGGCTATTGAATGAATTGTTTAATAGAGAAAGTGTGAACAAGTTGGAAACTGTTTTTTTCTTTTCTTTCTGCTGCTGGTGTGGCATATGTGACCAATCTGGCAATCCCCAGCTAGATGTCATTTATTGATTGTCACTGATTCTGGCATTACCCATTCAAGAAACAAAGTTTAGAGGTCGGTCATATACAGGCACGTTGAAATTATAAACATTCACCACCCAAAACAAACAGGTTTGATAATGCAACCACATGACACATAGAGATATAGTTGTGTGGAATTCCCCTTAACAGCAATGACAGTAAGCAGCATTGCCAAAGCTGTGTTGAACATCACAGTGAACTACTGCAGATATGGAGAAGACTGCTTAGATGAGTCTGAATTATTAGGAGGCTATACTTCTTTAATTTACATGGAGAATTCTGGTTACATTTTTTAGCAGATTTTTTCCACCTTTCACCACAAAGGACCTCTCCTCTGTGTTCGCTTTTGTTCCCGACAAGTACAGCCACTTTACATCGAGAAACTGACAGCTTTGCATGAATTCACAAAAAAGCAGCTTCACTTGATGACCTGGCATTCATAAAGTTTTCTTTTTTCCCCCAGTAGGTTTCAGAAAGGTATCATGAGCTCAAGATTGTACAAGTTTCATAAATTATATTAAGTTAAAACATGAAAATCCACAAAATCGTGATTTCAAGGTCATTAGATTTTGATGTTGTGTTTTGAGTGTAAACAGAGTAAATATAGTACATGCAAATACACATATGAGTGCATGTTCCGAGGTGAAACGCTACAAACCATAACCTGGTTTTACAGCATCTACTAATAGAAAAGGGTAGTAGACTGAAGTAGTACACTAAGCGATAACTAGATCATGACTTACATTAGTAAACCCCATATTTGGTCGAGACCATGCACAGAAAATCAAAACATGATTACACATGTTTCTATAATTGCTTCCTACATCACAGGTTAGAGCAATAACTCCACTCCAACCTGTACTGACGCAAACTGATTGTCTGCACTGAGTAAAGGGAATAAACATGTCAGTATTCATTATTTAAGGCCTCCCCGCCTGCTATCACGTCGCTGAGTGATACCATCGAGTGGAGAGAACAGCACCACAAACACCGACCTGTGTGTCACACTGAGCATGAATAGGAAAAGAGTTCACACACAGGTTGAAACAACCTGCCATCACAATGCTCACTAAACCACGTGCTCTTACCAAAGTCATTGACTTTAACAGTTTGTCCATCCCAGTACATTTGGAGGCAAAATTAACATTGTGATCTCATAGCAGTATGTGAAATGACCACAGCCTCTCAACACTGCTTTACGTGGTGATGGTATGTAATGTGCTAAATTATGAGGTGGCGGCACAGTTGGGTCCACTGTAGACACTGTAGGGTCTAAAACTACTTGGTTCGGTTTAGAAAAAGAGCATGTTTTCAGTTCAAATAGTTACTTTTTTGGTATAGGGTGATTTTTTTTATATTTAAATGCTTCTGCTTTGTGATTTAAGCAATGTATAAACATAAGCAATATCTTAAAAGTGAGACTATGTACATTTGTTTTCAAAGCTTGTACATGTGACATCATCATCAGGTGACCTGACTGAGAGCGAGGCTGTGCTCCAGATCACTCCCTTATTCACTCATTTATTATTTCCTTCATGATCAAAACTCAATCCTTTACTCCACAGTGGGCAGTAATTAGAGGTTTAGGCTTACGTCAAAAACAAGGGGTGTAAGAATTTTGACATGTCTGACATCAACAGTATGTGTTGCCCTTTATGAATCATAATCATTTTAAGCCATTACCGGCAGGTACTGACTTGCATAACTCTAAATTACATGTGAAAGAAATCTGAAGTATTGCACAGCATGAATACACAAGCCATAGTTGCATCTGAAATCACTTCTTTACTATGTTTACTGTCTGTCATTATAGAGTGGATTCTGAGTGGGAAATTGTACGCTGCTGTGAACTACTGAGTCTGTATATATGTAGGAGTAATGAATGAGTAAGCAACGGAGGGATTATGACACAGCTTTCCTCTTTTGTTCCATTGTGGAAATTTTTAGGGACTCTATTTAGTGCATAGCCTTTACACCTCAAATACAGACAGTCTTGGGTCAAACACAGAACTTTCACGAAGGACACTGCTGTTTGTGTCCTGTGTGAGGCTAAAAGTCGACAGTGACTTCTTTTAACTTTTCGTACTTATATCCTTTACCTGGTTACGTCGTTAATGAACATTTTTACACTTAAGGCCCTGACACACCAAGCCGACGGTCGGCCGTTGACCAAAGTCGGGCTGTCAGTGAGCGTCTGTCGGGCTAGTTTTTGCGGTGTGTCCCGCACCGTCGGCACTTCGGCGTCAGCAGCTTTTCGGCTGATTGAGCATGTTGAATCGGCGGCGGAGCTTGTTGGTGAGAGAGATCACTCTGATTGGCTGTTTTATTTCCTCACCCCTGTAGCGAGTGAATCTGCCTGTAGTGAAACCGGGGCTAAACGGTGCTTCCTCCTCAGGCTCCACTTCACTCAGCTGCCCGACAGATCCGCTGCTTCTTCCCACTTTAACCTGAATAACAAACCGGAGCTAGCTGTGAGGCTAGCGGAGCGTTAGCCGCAGCATGACCGGAGGGAAGCACAGCCAGTTAGCCTCCGCTAGCTTCCCAGCTAGCTCCGGCTCTCCATTTGGATCCAACCATAGAGCCAGGGCTATTCAGATTAAAGTGGGAGGAAGCAGCGGGTTTGTCGGGCAGCTGAGTGAAGTGGAGCCTGCGGAGGAAACACTGGGACCGTCTGGATGTAATAGTCTGTGGAGGTGCTGCGGTGCTTGATTGCACAGATAGGAAACCCCTCAGCTGACAGGATGTACCACTCTCTCACTCCGCTCTCTCTCACACGAGCGCAGAACGTACGTGCTACTTGGCCGTTGGATGTAGTCCGTGTAGTGTGTTCAAATGCAACTGACACAGGGCGACGTGAGGCGCCGCTAGTTCTTTGATGTAGGTTTGGTGTGTCTGCACCTTTACACTATGTCCCTTTTAGACGTACTTACATCCGGTAGGTTTCCAAAAAATTTAATCGACAGCACAATCTTTTTCTAAACCTAACCAAGTAGTTTTGGTGCCTAAACCCAACCAACCAACATTAGCCACCATAAACTACCGGTCATACTGTACCACACTAAATAAGGTCTGATCGCGCTAGCATTTAATACCTGGACCAAAATCAATTTATTCTAATGCAGTTGCAACCCCAGAGGTCACTACCATCACCTGCTTTGTGAGGACTCAAGGATGACGTTTGCCGTTTCACTGTCTCGACACCAAGGGTTGGGTTATGCCAGAACAGAACTAGTTTGAACAACGTGTTGTCCAACCACGTCGGAAATCGGATTTGTTTATAGTTGTTCCAAACAGGCCTCACAGCAAGAGGGTTGCCGGTTCGATCCCGGGCGTGGGAGCCCTTCTGTGTGGAGTTTGCATGTTCTCCCCGTGTCAGCGTGGGTTCTCTCCGGGCACTCCGGCTTCCTCCCACAGTCCAAAGACATGCAGATTGGGGACTAGGTTAATTGGTGACTCTAAATTGTCCGTAGGTGTGAATGTGAGCGTGAATGGTTGTTTGTCTCTATGTGTCAGCCTTGCGATAGTCTGGCGACCTGTCCAGGGTGTACCCTGCCTCTCGCCCGATGTCAGCTGGGATAGGCTCCAGCCCCCCCGCGACCCTCAAGAGGATGAAGCGGTTAGAAGATGAATGAATGAATGAAGGAATGAATGAATGTTCCAAACAGCCAAACTGACAAAGAGGCAGGAGATGTGATACATCGATAGAGAAGTTCAAAGTTACTTTCTTACCTCCCCCGACCAGTCAGGGTGTGAAGTTTGCGTGAATGTCAGATTGTCAGCGCTGGAAAGTTCAATTGGAAAAGGCCAGACACAACCTCAAAGCTGATGAAGAATACTGATAGCTTAAGGCTGTAGCGGCAACACCGCGCAGTGAAGCATCGTCTCTCAACATGGTCTGCTTTCAAGTTACAATATCTAACTTTTTACAAGATTAAAATAAAATCTAATATTTTAATAATCACTCTTATGCACCATTTACAGCCTGAGAGCTGTTTATTCATGCCTGTTACATTTTTTTTACCTGAATAACACCTCAGTTAAGATGATTGTTTGAGCAGGTTCTGTTTGCAAGTGTGTCAGATGGGCATGGCCAGAGTTGAGCTGAGGTGGCACAACAATATCAGTATGGGGAAATGTCAGAAAACAAAGACAAACTGAGCCAAACAATGCAAACATCTGTGGCCTGTCTTCTCAGTGTGTGGGTATCTGTGACTCTCAGACACATCATGACGAGGTGACTAAGTCATAAAATTCCTCCTGCTTAAAGGTGTGATCAATAACTTTAATAGATAGCTTTTTGCCATATATATTTACCCAAACTGTCACTAAATCCACACAGCAGCAGGACAACATGAGACATAGTCTGTGAAATAATTTCCTCTGCCTCCGCATAGTGTTTCTAAAGGCATTTACAAGAATTCACTGGCTTAAGTTAAAGTTAGTTAAGTTAAGCTGTCAATCATCTTAATCACTCCTCGTGGACTACGCTCAAACTGTCAAATTAGGATCACAAATGAATCAAGTTTCTGTTACTGCATTGCCTATTTCTCACCTCAAATCAGTTTGCAATGTTGCGATCGCTCACAGTTTTTGTGAAAAGCTGCCATGAATTCAGACATTTCAGGCCGCAACAATCCCAAAAGCAGCCTGCAAAATCAAATGTTTTCAGAAACATATTTCAGTTAACTGTTTAGCTGTAAAGTGAGAAAGATTACAACCTAGCTGCTACATCTGAAATAGTCAAGCGAAAACCAAGCACCCCCAACCAAACTTTCTCATTTTACAGCTAAACAGTACACTAAAATATGTTGATGAAAACATCTGAGGTAAGAAATAGGCAATACAGTAGCAGAATCTTGATTCATATTTGATCAGTGCTGCCTAGTTTGACAGTTTAACCACAGTTCACGAGCAGTGATTGACATGACTGACAGCTTCGTCAGAGGCTGCTCGGCTCTGATTGGTTGTTTTCCAACAATCACAGTAGTTTCTAGCAAATGCCATTGGAAACAGTGGGAAGAGGCAGAGAAACAAGATTTTTATTTTTCCCAGACTATCTCTGACGGTAGCTTTAAGGCAGAATATATGAATAAATAAATAAATATTCAAGTGCCCAGTCCCCCCTCAATTTTACTGTTGCATCTACTAATAAGTTACCTGATATAGACTATTAAACTGTAACATATGGTTTTTTTTTCCAAAAAGGCCGACTTTGGCTCAGACCAGCAGTCTAACTTGAACTGTGTTCCAAGCACGCTATGAATATCCTGTCAGTCAGCGAGGCAGGAAACAGACAGCCAGCGGGTTGTCTGGCTGGCTCTACCAGGCCTGCAGGGGTCAAGCCTGTCAGGTGGGGGTCAGGCAGGTGAGGCAGATAGTAAAACAAAGAACTCCCCTCCTCCCTCCCCCTCCTCCCTGCTCTTTCCCCATCCCGTCTGCCTTCCCTTCCCCTCAGAACAATCACCACCAACAGGAACAGGAAGTGATGTAGAGAGGAGGTTGATCTAACCAGGGGCAGTTCCTTTGGCCGGGTCAGGCGAGGAACTGGAAGGTAGGAAAGACAGGCATGGAAATGAGTAGAGATAGAAAACACACAAGGCAAGTAGTGGCAGGGTATCCTGTTTGGGTGTGTGTGTATGTATGTGTGTGTTTATAACTTTTCCTATTTATAGAATATTCCAGTAGAGTCTTGTGTTGGTGTTCAGTAGTGACGTACAGTATTGTGTATTAGGGGAAAGAAGCTCATGTGGTATTGCTCCATGTATCCTGTGCTATTCATCTATATTTCTGCTAAATGTATTATTTCTCCTTCTAAATTTGATCATTATAAACACAGTTCCCATTCCTGACAGATATCAGAAGATGCCCACATGACCTTGTCTGTGAATAAGACCATGATGACAGTTTGAGGCACCACACACTGTGCATGATAACACTAGCCTCCTCATTGTTATTTTGACTCCAGGGCCTGTATGGCAGCCAGCTGGAGTGCCAGTGAAATGCAGTGTCTCCCTTCTCTCAGTCTTCCTTGAGAATGTGAGCAGGCGTGTGGCATTGAGAGTCAGCAGCCCATTCCTGTTCTCATAGCACAAAGACAAGCATGTGGCACTTGACAGCGATGCCCGATGAGCGACGCACGCCACCCCAAGCCACAGCAGCCCTGCCTTTTAAGATGCGGCCGAGGGGTCCCTGCCCTGAAAGGTGACACCTCGGCCTGCGCCACCGAGGCTCCTTGCGTCTTTTCTTTCCCCCCACTTGCGGACTCTTGTCTGTCCTCGGCTGCTAATTTCCGTCACACTTTCTCTTCTGAGCAGGGGGACAAGCCAGTGTTATATGTTATTAATACTATTGTTAACTGCACACTCAAGGCTGGCCTCCCTGACTCAGCTCATCATGTTACAGGTATATTGTGCACAACAGAGAAATTGGCAATCCTGCTTTATATAATACCATCTATAAATATCAGAGGGAATGCCTTGGCCAATTATGGTTAGATGCAGGTTGATTGTCATGATGTATCTGGCAACAGACTTAAAGGCTTTCTTCTTGGCATAGGAGCAGGAGGAGTGTTTTGACTGTGGGGTTTTCTGAGATTCAAGATTAAGATAAAGGTTGTTTTTTAGAAACTTCACCTAACAGCAAGTACCCACTATGCAAGAGACAAATACCAGATCAGGAGTGAATGCTGATTTACATTTATCTTCCTGTGGTCCAGAGAAACTGCTGTTAACATCACCAAACGGTTCAGAAATTCTGTCAAAATGCTCCAGTGCCGACTGTAATGTTTGGTATGACACAGCACCCTCTAGAGACTTAAATCTGGGGATCATTTATCAGCTGCTTATTGTGAAAATTTGGACTTCAGCCAAAGAGAAAAGTAGAAATCCTTCATGTGTGTTCCTACTTGCAAACTTAGAAATAAGTTACATATCACATCTCTAAGAAATTGAAACACACTCCAGAGAATAATTTCCTTATGAGTGCACTGCAAAGACAGAAGTGAGACACTTAGCTGAAGCAATATGTATGATGCAGAAAAGAGTAGTTTTAACTATTTTTGTATTTGCTTTAAACTTTTGACAGGATGTTTAATCATTTTTCTCTTTTTTATTGTTTTTTTTCTGCAGTATAAACAATATTATAATTGACACTGTCATTGATTGTGTTTGCGATCACTTTGCACTAAGCAGTGTGGAACAAAATTCTCCTTTTGATGATTGCTGTATACATGCAATAAAATGTCTTGCTCCAGACTGATTTTCTTTCTGTTTCCATGTCAGCCAGGGCCGTAAGCACCTATTTAACCATCACTGTTTCAATCAGCACCTTCTGTGACCTGACCCTCCAGGGGGAGGGGGGCCAGGGTTGAATTCCCCCGAGGAGAAATTTTTAGAAACTCAGCATCTAAACAGACCATTTTAGAGCATTGTAAAAAAAAGAATCTTAGATCAGGGGTTCCCAAAGTTTTGATGTTCCATTTGATTGAGCGCCGCACAGTAAAGTGCACACACAATGACTTTTATATGACATATTATACTAGGACATTTTAATGACTTTTTGAAACCATAATTTTTAATGCATTTTTTAATACAATTTTGTGACATTTTTTATGACATACTCTACTATGACATTTTTTACCTTTTACATTTTTATGACATGCTAACAAAAACAATTACAGTTGATGGTGATATAGCCTATATAATACTGATATTACATTCTCATTTTCTATGTGTCAGTACATTTCAAAGTAATAAAACAGAGAGACAGAACAGTGTTTGACCGCCTCTGCTAGTGTACTGCAACACCACTTGGACAAACCACATTTTTACCATTTTATGAAATATGAATATTGGTGGGAATATGTAGATCCTTTTTTATATTACATTTATATTTTCATTATAAGTATATACAAATGCTTGTTAAAATATCATGGATTTCACACAAATAAAATAAACACACACACACACACACACACACACACACATATATATATATATATATATATATATGTAGTGAGCTGTGATGTGCAGGGAATCTTGTTTCAACAGTCACCATAACAGTTTTGATTTCATCAGCAACTCATTGCTTATGAGTTTTGAAATTTAAAGATTATAGAATTAATAACATTTAAATAACACTTGAGTATGTATATATATATATATATATATATATATATATATATATATATATATATGTATGTATGTATGTATGTATGTGTGTTATTATTCTGTAATTTTTAAATTTCAAAACTCATAAGTACTGAGTTGCTGATGAAATTAAAATTATTATGGCATCTGTTGTCTTTCATACAGCTGGACATGAAACCAGATTCCCTGCTCATCACAGCTCATTATAGATGAATAAAAAAACACAACATACAAAAGTATGTGGACCCCTGAACATTACAGCAACATGTGTGATTATAGAACATGCCATTCCAAAACCATGGCCATTAACCTGCTTCTGAACTTGGCTAAAAGAATTGTCTCCCATTCAGCTACAAGAGCATTTATCAGTGTAAGTGCAGGTGAAATCTACTGTACTGGAATACAGTAACCAGTGTCATCCACATGCTCGGACCATACACAGGGCATGTTAGGCAGGTAGATGCTGGGCCATCTAGGGCCCTGAGAGAAACAGGTGTGTAAGTGTCTTTTTTTTTTTTTTTTTTAAATTTTACACAGAATATGTACAAATGCAGATTATATCAAAACTTTAAAAGAACTCTAGGACCACAAACAGCTGTGCATAGTAAACAAGGATGTTCACTGGTGGCAGTGATGGTGGGTGAGAGGGAGTCACATTTTTTTTTCTGTCCCATGGGGCCACCTGGTGGAAAAATAAGGCCAGGCCCCCCCCCCCCCCCCCAAAAAAAAACAGACAAACAACAAAAAGAAAGCAAACAAAAAACAAAACATCTGAATAATAAACTCAATGCATATGTTATAAGTGTAATAATAAAACACTCTATATTAAGATGAACTGATTTTTTTTTAAATTCACTAATGTTAGGCTGTGCTAGGACCCTCATTTATTGACATTGTCAAAAGTGGAATGTAGGCTATCAAAAGGACGCACCTTGCATGAGAACCAGTGTAAAGTGAAGGAAAAAGACTAGCATTGCATCAATGTATTTCTTTATATTGATTGTAAAAAATGTTTTGGGTACATCAAGAGCAAATATTTCATGCTTAAGAAAGATTTTTGACAGTGCGTATTGCCCTTCAAAACATACAACTTAAAATGACAATTTGTAAATAGGTTTAAATGAGAGTATGGATGTAGGCATAAATGGTGCAGACTTCATTAAATGTTAGCAAAAAGACATGAACTGTAGTTTGTGTTTGTTTGGAGCTTTCACCATAGCACAAATGACACTTCCATACAGTGCACAATGACAGGGGACAGTGGCTGCTCTCAAGATTTTTTGTTTTCCAACATTTGTTATCATGTAAAAGCCAAACTCCATTAAACAAGTCTATTTTTGTGTTTGGCTGTGGCAGTACAAAAACATGGCTACAGGCTACTTTGTTACTAGGCTATTTTTTACTGTATCAGCACCTAAGAGTGATTAGAAAAGTTGTTTTATTTATTTATTTCTTATTGTCAGCTTTCCATTATTTTGTAAGTTCGTGCACACTTGTTAGTGTACATTTTGGAGCAACAAGTGGGTGCAGTAATGACCTCCTACCTGCGGCGGCGCTGTTTCACATTTTGTGTCATCTTTTTTTACACGCGGAAGCAACCGAAGCTACCCGCCATTAAAGCAACATCACAACGTGAGTGTTTCGTTGAAGAGCTCTCTTTTCAAAAGGGCCAATTTTTTTTCACACATACCTACTGCTGGTATTTTTTTGGTCGAGAAATGGCGTACAGAGGACAAGGACAGAAGGTCCAGAAGGTTATGGTGCAACCCATTGTATCCTTTTTATTGCACTGAACGAAAGACGCGATTGAATTTCTTGCTACAGTAACTTAACGTTAGCTGCTAGGCTAACCTTTGTAAAGCCAACGTTAGCCAGCTAGTCATTTGTCTTTAACGGTGTGAACGATAAGATAGTCTTAACAGAGCTTTAGGGTGTTATACTGACTTATTACAAGCAAGATATGCGTACTGATTTAACAGAGTTGCAACCAGGTCTGGTTATTTGTAGTGCATATAGAGGACCGGTATGTAGCGTTAGCCGCTGTGTGTAGCCATAGCATGCTAAACTGCATCCAGCAACTCTGGTGTTCTACATTGTGGCGTTATTGCAGGAGTTGCTGGTTATATATTCAAATGAAAAAAAAAAGTTTGAGTGGAAGTGGAGAGTGACTTTTACCTTACTAGTTTTTTATATTGACATGTTGTTCAGTGTAGTTTTTCTTAAGCTTACTCTGTTTGTGGAAGTCTGAAATGCCACCAGACAACACTATCAGTACACAACGCTTCACAGTGAGCACGGTAAGCGTGTATCAGTATGTGTGCGTTTGCTTTGAACCGTGAATTTCCTTGACTCCATGTATCAGAACCTAATTTTCAGGTATCTACAAAATGTAAGTATGCATTGAACCTTTTTTCCACTGTTATTCTAATTTGTTTTGTGTCAATAAGATGGATTAAACAACTCTTTTCCTCTCATTCCCAGCGCTCTCGGATCCAGGTCTGGCTGTATGAACAGGTGAACATGCGGATAGAGGGCTGCATTATTGTAAGTTATCTTTTTGCTCAATTTGTCTGTTTTATTGAAATGGAATTTAAAAAACGACAGAGGTTGATTTCTTATGATCATCCCATCCCATCTGTATCTTTCAACCTGGACCCTGTTTTCCCCTGTTCTTGTGTCTAAGTTACTAATGGAGACACCAATTTTTGAAACTGGTCTAGCTGCAGAGGCGAAACACACTGCAATTAAACCACTTGAAGCATTTGTACACTCTTAATTTAGGTCCACCAAAACTGCATAATTTTGCCACTGACAGACTGGGTTGATTACTCTGACAACATAATAGAAGGGATCCTTACACAGACAGGTCTTTTTGGTGAACAATAAGATCCCGTTCAACAAAAACAGCCTGGAAATTACTTAAATGACCACATGTGGGTCCCAGGGACTCAATACATCAATGTTCACTGTTCAATCACGGTTTATCGGTTTTGATTAACATTACCTTGTGTTTAGTCAGCTCTTTGGACTGGATGCATACATAGACTGGATGCTTTCTGCTGAGATGCTGAAGCATTAACATTGTGCAAGTTCTTGTAAGATAGTTTGGATTTACATCAGACACACTGTACAGTTTTCGTTTTGTTTCAGCTTTAAATGATCTCAAACTTTGGACACCGTTGTTTTCTCTGACCTGTCTCTTTGCTTCATCCTTAGCTGTTGTTCCTCTCTTTCTCTGTTTTACAATTTCGCACCATCCAATCAAGTCACCTCTCCATAACATAAGGGCGTGTGACAGCAGCAATCACTTGTGTGAAACACAGTGCGCTGTATATAGATAAACAGATAAAATAAATTTTGCATCGATTAGTTTTTTAGCCCTGCTCTCGGAAAAAAAACCCCAACCCATCTCTGATTAGTAGAGTTTCAAAGTCTTCTGCATCTTGTAGTCTCTGAACTGCAGCCAGAGGAATTACTGTAATGGAGAAAAGCGGCACTTTCTACCATTTTTATGTGTATATATATATATATATATATATATATATATATATATATATATATATATATATATATATATATATATATATATATATATATATATATATATATATATATATATATAGTGTGTATGTATGTATGTATATATATATATATAGTGTGTATGTATGTATGTATATATATATATATATAGTGTGTATGTATGTATGTATGTATATTAATAAGAGCTTCCAGATACAAAGGAACATGTTCCAGTGTGAATATAATCCAAAATGAGGGAGAAATTTACAATATCATCAACCAAGATTATGTTTCCCTGATGTTTGCTTGTAGCTTCATGTAGCAGTGTAGGCTACGCAGTGTGAACACTTGCGGTAGTGTGCCTAGATGAGCATGTAAAGAAATATGTCATGATCTGACGTTATCTTGTAGCTCAAGTAGAAAAAATGTTGAGACAGGTTCTCAAAACTGTCTGAAGCCAGGAGTTTTTGCTCACAGGGATTATGTCTTCCATACATTTACCTCTTAATTTGAAACAAGGGATCCACTGATTTATCAGACAATATTGACCTTGTTGACTGTGAACAGCCTGTCTGCAAATAAGATGACATTGAGCAATGGCAGTGGCTGATGTTTCTCTATTGTGCTAAATCACTTGGGCAGGCTAAAAAGCAGGGTTCAACAGCGCCCTGTTGTCCTGGGGAGAAAGGATTTTTTGGGAGGCATTAACAGAGGTCTTTCCTGAGATGCCGTGAGGATGAAGGACGCTGTAAACTCACTATCGACACATAAATGGATGCACCCTATAGTTTTCCCACATAATGCTACATTGAGAACAACAAATCCATGTTGACACTGTCAGGAGGAGAGCTAGTTAACATTGGCTATTTGCTGTTAGTTTAGCAGTTGTGTACTCTCTCTTGCCTTGTGTATAATCACGAGAAAAATCAGTCATGAAGCACTGTTGGCACCCGGCGTTTATTCCTGCATCTGGCAGAGGAAATTTTCAGTCAGTCTTGGCCTCATTCATACATGTGCTCTCACACAGGGAGACAGCACAGCCAAAGTGTTCTTAGTTTTTACAATGAACATAAAGTACACAAAAAGCATACCTGGCAGAGGAAATATTTTCACAGTCAGTCTTGGCTTCATTCATACACATGCTCTCACTCTGGGAATATCAAATAAAAAAGGAGTGCAAGTTAGCTAAACCCTGAGTTATGCTAACCACGTTACACACAAGTAATTAAAAACACTGTCAACTTTTACGGAAAGACGTGCTCAACCGATTGGGAGCTCCAGTCTTACAAAAGGTAACATACACAACCCCTTAGATATAAAGTTAAGATAATTAATACAAAATAATTACGGAGCTGATAACATGTGCACCTACCAGGGAGACAGCGCAGCCAAAGTGTTGCTATCTTCCGGGGTGCACGACCCTAGTCTGCAGGTGTGTTGTGTTCACTGACCATAAAATAAATCAGTTTCAGAGAAAGTAAAATAAAGCAGTGTGAGCCATGGCAAGTGGGATCATACATACTGTATATTAATTCCGTTACATTAGCAGTTTGCAAACTAACTGTCGAGATACATGAAGCTCTTCTGTAAAAATGAGTTTTGGGCGAAGGTAAATGATAACATAATGATGTGTTCAAATGTAATCTTGTAAAATTACAAGAAACTTGTTTAAATACAGTTGGTAAAGGAGAAATTTGTTTGTTTTCACAGCAATATGAAATAGATATTAGAGAGGAGTTATTTGATTTGTTTCCCTGACACAAAAGGGGAAATGAATAACAACCAAAGCAAAATAAATGACAACAAAATAGCAGTATCAGATATCAGCTGTTGGCTATTGGCCAAATTGTTGTTTTAAACATCACTATGGGCCCAGAATTTCACAATTGGTGCATCCCCATTGGAAACTTGAAAACACAGTAACACTGTACATGCCAGAAAATAAGTAAAAGCATAATGGGTCCCCCCCTAAGTTTTTACTTTTTATCTTTTAGATTATATTGACATACTGTAGCATGGCGGCTTGTACAGTTCCCTCACTTTTGACATCTGCCTCAGCGTCCCTCTGCAAGTCATTGTCTGGGTTAATAACTGTTGGTTAAGAAACAAACCACATGACTGCAGCATCCACAATTTAGTTCTGGCTGGACTCTTCTTGCATGTCATACCCCTCTCAATTGCTCTCCCTGTGTTTCCTGTCTTTCTCTGCACTTTCCTGGCAAATACTGGCAAAAATGATGGAAAATTAACATCAGCTACTGAATTCTATTCTCTCATTCTTCTCTGTGACTCACATACCCATGACGGCCTCCCTAAGACATTTTTAGCATCTAATGGCGCTGCTCTGATAACACGTTGTCGGCAGGTGTATTAATATATCCTACTTTTTTTAGGTCCTGTAACACTACTGTCACTGATACATTTGTTAATATATTATTTCTCCTGCAGATTTCAGATGGCAAAGCTTTAAGCACTGCAATGAGAAGATATTTTCTTAACTCTTAGGTTGCATGTTTGTGAATGAAACTGACACACTGAGCAGAATGGGTGGCCTGCAATTAAGTAATTGTGGGCCATTGATCATGCTACTGGTCAAATCTCACAAATGTGTACCTCCTCACGAACATGTGGCATTCATCAAGTTGAAACAAGCAAATTACATTGAGTGTGTGCAGTTGGTGATTGCAATAAGAGCAAGCCTCACAGAAAAATGAGGGGTTTAGGATCAGAAGATGAAAGTGTTAGTGCACTGAAACTAATTTTTTGGCTCACTGTTCCCTCCCTGTCTTAGGGTTTTGATGAGTACATGAACCTGGTTCTAGATGATGCCGAGGAAGTCCACATGAAGACTAAGAACAGAAAGCCGCTGGGTAAGGGCACCCTTCATTTGATATGTGTTTTTTTGTGTTTCTTTGTTTCTGTGTTTAGCATTGATTTGTACACATGCATATCACCACACTTGATGCTGTCCCATAGACAGTTACTGACCTCTTCTATGACACATAAGGCTTGGATGTTAGTTCTTGTACAGTAAACAACACGGTGATTGTTTGTGTGTGTAAAATTAATCACAGCAATAACAAAAAAATATCCTGTGAACAATTTTTTTTCCCCCAAATATTAAAAATGCCAGTGCTGGTTTAGTTTTTTCTGGGGCTGGCAAAACACTTTTGCTTCACTATGAATATATTAAACACGCTATAGATAAATTTGGGAATGGACTAATTCAGTCTCACCAAACCCACACAAGGAACACCTTACCACCCAGGTTTTCTTTCACAGACCCAGAAAGTAAAATACCAACTGTACTATTCCATTACCAGAGTGTTTTCCTAATGAATGTGTTCCTAATGAACACACCTTAGCTTTGAGTGGAAGCCAGACATTCAGTACGTTTACATGGACAGTTTAATTCCACTTTTAATCGGAATGAACGGCCATTCCGATTAAAAGTGGTCATGTAAACGGTCATTCCGATTGAAAAGTGGTCATTCCGATTGAAAATTAAATCCGATTAAAGGGGGTGGTTTATTCCGTTTGTCATTCCGAATGAAAGAGTTTTGTGTGCATGTATACACTCATTCCTCTTTGAGTTCATTCCGGTCTTTCTGCGCATGCTCGTTTCCTTGCCTTTCTGGTGCGATGACGTATGTAGCGCACATAGCAACGGGCTGAGCTAGAGCAGTCGGACTCGTTGCACTCACCAGTTTCCATTCGCCACAGCACGGTCTTCTGCCTCCCTTCTCCTGCTCAACAGATGAAGCATTAGCAGAACAAGGTTGTTGTCGTACTGCTGCTTCAAGAATATAAGCAAAACACACCCGAAAAAGGCAGCAATAACGGTGTCGTCAAGCATCTTGTTATCCGGAGCAAGGACCACAGTGTTTTCTTCCGGTAAACGTAAACACGTAACATCCGCCCTGCCCCCTATCCAATCAGAAACCTTCCCTGCCCCAAACCTTGCGCAGACCTGAATAAAGGCGATTGAACGGATCTCCCATGTAAACCCTCATTCGGAATTAATATTTCCCATGTAAACTACCTGGAAACACTTTAATTCTGAATGATTTCATTCAGACTCATTTCATTCCGAATGAGAAGCCATCATGTAACCGTAGCCAATGTACAGATCCTTCACGTACTGTGTACTAGGTTACCTATCATTTGTAACACTTGGCACTTTCTCCTTAAGTGAAGTGAAACTTTATCTCTTTCCATCTGTCATCTTGCTCTTCTGATCATTCTCCACTTCTGTGTCTCACAGGGAGGATCATGTTGAAAGGAGACAACATCACCTTGTTGCAGAGCGTCTCCAACTAGGACAAGGGAGACACCCAAGAATCTCACCTCTCCGAGAATCCCATCTTACCTTTCCTAGAAAGAAAGAATTTCCCATTTTTGTTTTGTTTTTGCAAATGATGTTGGATATGTCTGTGTTCATATAACATGAATGTTGTGTTTGATTTATGTTTTTGAGAATAAATTCGTTTTTCTTATGGCGGTTGTTTGTATTTTAACTTCTCAAAGTGTTTCTCAACTTCAGTTTGCAGGAGTATGTGGGTCATTGGGCTGCAGTGCCATCTAGTGGCAAACTCCGATATTGCAGTGTACCTATGTAGGTCAACCCTCAGTGCCACATACATAAAGAAGAAAAATGTACATTTACTTAACAGATACTTAATGAGCCTGCTTGTATTTTAAAGGGGGACTTTTACGTATAATGTTACATATAGAGTTTTGGAACATGACGCAGTTGTATTGTACTTTTTGATACAGTGTGAAAAGGCTTAAAAATAATCACAGCTGGAAGCATGGCTGCAGATTTGCCCGAATACAATCATGTCCACATTGTGCATTCCATACAGGCCCCATGTGATATGTGTTATATTTTCAAGCTCAATGTTTCTGATCCATTTTTACTGGATGAATATGAATACATGGACAAATCCCTGGGTGTAAGTTTCCTACGAGGTGGGTGGAACACATTTGCAACTATGTCACATCAGCAACTATTTACAAACCATACTATTTAAGGTTCATTTCCAGATTGTATAATACGCTTTGTATTCAGACTACTATAAATGACCAGTGTTTTTAAATGTTGAAAACAAAGACTACCCGTTGAGCCATGAAGGTTGTTTGCTTAGTTTTGGGGTTTTGGTCGCAGATAAAGGGAAGCAGCCTGGTTGTAGTGAAACGTACCAACGTAATTACGTAGTGCAGCAGCACGCACGCGACGTGTCCCTGTTCTGTTGACTGGGAAGCCCCTAGTGCGGAGCTGCCAACGCCCGGTGTAAAGACACAAACAGAGGATACGGTACGGAAAAAATGCATTTTCTTGTCAATATTAGGTTACATTTGTGGTTGTTTTTTAGTTTGTATATTGTCATCATCATCTATGGTGTACGTATGTGCTACATGATGTGTAATTTTCAAATTGGTTATCTCATTCAGCAACAGCATCCGCTAAGGTTAGCTGAGCCAGCTAGCTAGCAAGCTAATTGAGGACAGTAGTTAGCCAAGCAGGCAGGCAGGCAGTCTGTAATATTGGACCGGCTCGTAAATAAACCTGTGTGACGTGAGGCAGTCGTATTTCAAATCCGATTCATTGGGGATTTAAGTATTGTGAGAGTTTGACATTACTATCGCCTTCGAGTAGAGCAGTAAATAGAAAAAGATGTAAATAGCTGCTCGCGGTTAGCTGGTACCGAGCGGAATAAGGAGGCGTAACAATCGCTAACGCCAGGTTGGTAACGTTACTTTTTATAATCTAAGCAGGGTCAGGGATTATAGTTATTTAGCGTTATGTTTGGGTGCTACGGTAAAAGTCTGCTATATAGACTGAGTAAAAAGAGAAACAGGTAAGTTAGTTTTGTCGTTAGTTTAAACAGCCGGCAGGAAATTAGGCCAGATTGAGGCCGGGGATGTGGCCAGAATACAACAGTTAGGGCATCTAAGCTAACATGAGCTTTTAGTGGTAGCAATCTATCAGGTGGGATCTTTAAGTGTCTTGTTATGTAGTTAGCGATAATTACACGTAAGGTTAATAATAACAATTTCTGTCACTACTCGTGGTCGCACAGTCAGACGTGTCATAAATTATGAGGACACTAAAGTAATCGTAAAGGAATATTTGGAGAACTCGTCACTGATTTTGTGTCGACGTCTAAAGAAAATACTTGTGACTTAGCTCTTTGATTTGAAGGCTCCTTGTGTAAAGTTTCAGTTGACCAGATGCCCCAGGTTTTTCGACTGGAAGTATTTGCTTGAGGGCATCACTGAAACTTTGTGTCAGATAACAGTGAGTTAGTAGGATGCTGAGGAAATGTTACCAAATCTGATGTAATGCAGGCGTGAAGTTATGTGGATGCAGTGATGTTTGGATCCGTGGTTGGCAGAACAGTTGTTTATTTTTCAGTAGAAATGCTGACTGGTCAGACTAGATGATTTTATGAGAGTTTTACCAAACGTCTTGCTGCATGCAGTTGTTTTCAAATGAGCTTAAGTTGTGGGTAAACTGCCACATTAAACTGAATGTCAGCTGCTTTCACTACTACTCTTTAAGCTGGCCTGCCCTCAGAGTGCTAGCTGGCCTACAAACACAAATGCGTGGATTAAGTCTAGAAGCATTATTGCGGCTGCAGCCACCCTCTGTTGCCCATGTCCATCGGCTTACTGCAGCATTTAGCTGAGAGTTAGTCAAATATTTCAGAATTTCTCCCACTAGAGGACGTTTTTACATTTTCTTTACCCACACATTGTTCCATGAAAAACATGTTATCCCTGCAGGGCAGTATGATACCTAAGTTCATACACTGTTGTATGAATGTAGCAGTGATCATCATACAGTGAAACTAGCTGTTCATTCATTGGCCAAAGTAGCAAAAGGATTCTTCCAGACAATGTCAGGGTTTTCCCTTACTTAACAATTTGATGTTGCCTCAGGCACAGCTTTACTCGATTTTGTGGGTTGTAACGTCACCTGAATACCATCCCAGTAAAGGCCCTGCTAAACATAGATGAGCAAAACAAGAATGTCTGCTTTACCTGTAGACATTTTGGGAGAACCCCTTGTTATGAGCACAATTTACGACCATGTTTGTAACACACATACTCTGAAGTATGCTCTGTGCTATTTAACTGTCCAGGTAGCAAAGTGACCACAATTTATTCACTGAGGTATAAGAAAGCAATATCTAACCCTCAAACAGAAAGCTAGTACTGCTAAGATTTTCAATTTTCATTTTAATCTAAAAGTAATCAATTAATGATTGTTTTGCTTGAATACTTTGATTATATTTTAATCACCTAGGTGTCAAATTCTTAGGTTATGTGCAACACAAGTCACCAGAGCATAATATCTGCCAATGAAGTTCAGATAACAAACAACAGATTCACTTCTAATTTCATAATGATGCAAAAGAGTCAGTTGCTCATCATAGCACCCAAAGTTTAATTAGTGACCAAGTTTTCTGTTGGATGAATGCTTCCCCTATAATTGTACAGGCCCGGTGGGCTGCCAGGACAACGAGAACCCTGCTTGGCCAGAAAATTCCTTTTTAAATGTCAAAAATAACACCAGAAATTCATTCTTTTGGAAATATGTGGTTTGCATTTCCGGGCCTCTGTGCAGCATTGATTGGAAATATAACTTATGTGCACTCATTTCATTTCAACATTGCGTGAGAGTCTTAACTGGATTTTGATATCGTTTACAGACTCCACTTTGTGTTTCTCCAAGTGTGGCACTGGAGAGGAGAGTCAGGTGAAGTAAACATTGCTCGATGTGAAGACATCTCGTTACATTGCGTGCAATAAATGGCTTATAGCTAGGCACCCCATGAAAAGGCATAAATTGAGATGATTAGTCACTTTGAACACTACCCTTGCCAAAAAACACTGATGAACTCTGCCCACTTTACTGTGCTCTCTTAGAGGCAAGGCGTAGGGTTTTGATGTCCCTCTATCTACTCTATGTCCCTGTGTCGTGTTTACATGTGCCTCCGCCATGTTCTGTTTTTACCAACAGCTGCTGGCTGAATTCTAGTTGCTGCAGCTGTTAAAGGGAAACTTTGCGAAGTGTGTGCAGATTAAGTGTGTTTTGCCGTACTTTTGCCTGCACACACTGCAATGAAACAGAGCTGGTTAAAAATCAGTAAAGGTTTCCTCTAACTACCCATAGCGCTGTTTTTCAAGCTACTGTTGCTGTCGTATTCCATGGAGTGGCCTGACCACCCCCTCCTTCCCTGTGGGATCAGCAAACTTTCTGGCTGTGCAGTCGTTGAGTTGGGGAGTGAGGCAGAGGGACTGCAGGCTACATCCACAGATGGGCTTGCTAGCTTGCAGCAGTCTCTTTCAATGGTGCTGGCTAGCAATAGGTCAGCTTAATCAATGATTATGATAATATTGTGATGAAACGTGATTTACACCACGAGTAATAAATTGGGTTAGCATCATCTAATGTTCATGTTAGTATGAACAGTCAATATGGACATTAATAATGCCTTAATGGCTTGTTTAGAGGCAAAAAAAACCAAAAACTCGACTGTCAGCATAACAGACAGATGAACCCATCAATATTACACAGTCTTTTTCTGATTGTTGGCCAATGGATAGTTTTTATGCTTTGGAGTGTAGTGAGCTTGTCTCAATATCCTAGACTGCTGTGCAGTGCCGTTTTTATTGATTCTTTAAAGTGGCATGCTTTAACCTTTTCACATCTGTATTTTTACTTTTAGTTACAAAGTTTAGTCTGCAGTCAGGGTAACCTTTCCTGAGTCTTTGCTGAGAAACTGGCCTTTAGTCAAGGTTGCAAGCTGTTGAGTCTGCGCCTCAGTTTGGGCTGCCTCCACAAATTGATTAGGGCTAGCTGGCCTTTACCAGAAGCCCCTCTGCTCTCTAATCATATTTTATTTTAGTATTCTACCTCAACATCTTGTACAGCAAAACCTTGTATTTTTGACCAGATGTTTCTTCTTATTATTTTTTTATTTTTTTGCCTTGTGCTTAATATGGAAAATGTTTTTGTAGGGTGATGTAAGATATCGAAAAAATATTTTTGGTATCAAAGTGTGTCCAGTGGTATTGGAGAAATGTTTCTATAGCTTGCACTGGTTTGATTACATTGAAAATAGACCTTAAAGTACAGACTTGTATGAAGTAGGGGTAGGAAATGCCCCTTGGCTTCCTCTCCCAGCTCCTACCTGGAAAATATTGGGAAAGAAATCAGTGTACTCTACAGCAGGATGACACACTCATGTTGACAAGATCTAAATTGTAATTTGATTCAACTACAGATGTGTAATCAGCCTCAAATTTCAGACCACTTTGGTCTGTCGTTTCCATTAAACATGTATCAAATACAGTATAAAGGCAGATGTATTGTTATATGGCTGTAACAGAGATCGCCAGTGCAACTGACTGTTCTTTCACTAATCTAACATAACAGCTATTTTGCAATGGCTTTATTAGTATGCTAGAAGAAAGAAAGAAGAAATCTGCACCGTCGTATTCTCTGTGTTTCTGCAGGACATCCACCTGTGTTCTGTTCCCTTGTTAAACCATGTTCACACCGTAACATTTGGCGTCTGCAGCTTTGTCCCTCTTGCTTTACTCAATGACACCCCCACCCCCACACAGTGGTGCAGAGCTCTGCAGTGGCTTGGCACTGACATACTGTAACTTGTGGAGGAGAAACGGGAATACTGTGGTCCACATACTGCATATAGCCTGTTTTCTCTAAATGCACAATGCATCACCGTGCATCACAATGTTCTCAGATTCAAGGCCAACCTTTATTATTATTTTACACATCGCAAAGGCCCTTTTCATTGAAGGCATTTTGTCATGTGACAGCAGAAAAAGCGCAGATGTGAATAATAAAATCAATGGGTTGCAACTAATTATTATCAATCTGCCAAGTATTTACCCAATTAGTCCAAGCATTTGGTCTATAAAATGTCAAAAAGTAGTGAAAAATGCTCAATATGTCCCACAGGCCAAAACCCAAAGACATTCAGTGTACAATTGTACACTGAGTATTTCAGCTTTAGCTGAATTTAGTGCAGCTGCTTGAGTCTCAGAGTCCTGGTGTTGTTCACACTGGCTCACTGTCACACTGTCATGGCATACGCATGAATAGAGCAGAGCCATTGTAAATGTAGTACACAAGTAACACCTGTGCTCCTCCGACTGTGATCAGTCAAAGGATTTCTTGTAGGCATTGTTGTCCTTCCTCTGGCGGCTGTGGGATCTTGATTGCTGACTTGCAGCTAAACAGGCAACCTTTAATGACAATGTTGCTGTTTGGATTCTGACAACTGTTGTGTAATCAGAGCTTGGTCTTAGTTTCAACACAACTCCTTTTAGAGTACTTTATCTGTAACATGGTAAGACCATCCTTATAACATGAGCTCAACATTCTGTTTTGCTCTCAGTATCAGTCTGGACTCGATGTCACCCCAAACACTTTCAGGGGGATGGAGAACTCGCCCTAACAGAAAAAACTCTTTAAGTCAATCAGCATAACAAAACCATGGGGAACATCTCCTTCATCACTAAGCTACTTTATAAATCAAGTTTTTGCCAAATCGAGTCAGAAGAACGGTGAAAATGTCTTCCTCTGAGAAACTCCGCAAGTGCATACTCCTGTCTTTCATTTATTGTTGTTACTGACTCGGTTTCTGCAATGACTTCACTTATTGCTGTGATAACTAAAGTTAGAGTTACCACTTGTTGCTTGGGGAGCCGCCATTACTGTTCAGCATGATGCGGCCTGCACTTTACGTCATCAACTACAATGCAGTCCCTAATTGGCTGCTTACTTTGTCAGCTGTGCAGCAGATCCCTGATGGGCCCTGAATGGGTTTTAATTTCTGGAAAGTGTTTGGGGCGGGACCAAGTCCAGAGTGATACAGAAAGTGAAACAATGTTGAGCTCACGTAATCAGGATGGTCTTACAAGTATACTCTGTCTGTACTGTACTCATTTTGCCCAGTTTCCAGATTCCCAACTCAAATGAATTTTAATAGAATTGTTCTAGAGAAAAAAAAAACAGTTCGGCTCAATTATGTGAAGAGATTGAGCATGAATCCCCTTTTCCACCAGCAGCATTGAAGTTGACTGCCATGGCACAGTCCTTAAGATATTGACAAGTTGTGAGCATGTTGTCCATGTTTTATTACATGTTAATGTAAGACCCTATCAAGTATCAGTTAAGGTTCATATGATCTGTTGTTTCTTGACGCTTCTGTAGTGTCAAACCAACACGAGTAAAGACTGGATTTCCAATCTGTTTTGTGGCAACTGAGTGCAAGGGAGTCAACCCCAGTCTGGTTGGTTTTTCTTTTCTTCAGTGTTTTCCTCCATCCACAGTCACCAGCTGTGGGTCTACACAATCCCTCAATCCTTTAAATTACAAAACCTCATTTGGACATCTGGACACTTGCATTGACCCTGTGGTTGATCAGGATGCTCCAGTTATTAATCTGTAACTGAACAAGGTTATCTCCCCATAAACATATCCATTTCAAATAGATAATGACATTCTTTCTCTGGGCTTTGGGCACCTCAATTTTCAGATTTAGGTCAGGGTCCCATTTTGGAGTTATATTGAAAAATGCTCTTACCAACAGTTTCTCGTTGACAAGTAATCAAAATGCCATCTGGTGTTGAGCTTTCCAGGGTCTCCCCCGGAAAACTGGAATGTCCCCTATGCACTTCTGCTTCTGCGTCCTGTCGAAACAAGCCTTTTTTACAGAGAGATTGGGCTGTAGGCCCTCAACGAAGTCCCTTCTTTACACACCCCTTGCATTTTTACACAGAACCCAGCAACGACAGCTTCATTCTGCTCTGGTGTGCTGTTATACACTGCATTCTGCAGTCACCCAATGAAAGACGCATGACAGGCCTGATATGAAACACAGTAGCGTCAGCCACTAGTGTGACATCTAACATGCGTTGGCAGGGCTTTATAAACAATAACAAAGGCATAATGTGGCAAAAGCAATCATTTACCATCCCTGTCATATGGCAGCTGATCTTGTCCTCCAATTGCAGGGTAAGGAGCTCCCCAACTGCAGTGTGCTCCCAATTTGCAGACATTTTTGGCTGCTGATCTTCTTAGTTAGCTGCTATGTGCTGACAGCTACTTTTCAAAATCATAACACGATGTCAGAACTTCACACCCATGCCACCCGTGATCCTGTCGTGCACACTGCCTGCTTAGAAGATGAGTCGTTTCAGCTCTGTTACTACATTCCTGGTTCAGAGGCAAGACCACTCTGTCGTGGCATAATGGCGTGATATTCCCACTCTAAACAGGCACTGTAAAAGGGGCTACAATGTCGACACTGCCAATAAAGTGCTAATTCAGACCTAAGTAATCCACAAAGATTTGAGACTGGGTGTTCCCAAGGCACTTATAATAATAAGGTTAAATGAGTGAATGCTAAAGGGGGTAAAAAATGTACAGGCTGTAGTTGTTACTTTTTGCCCATGGTGACTTCACTGGTGATCAACTAATTAACTTTCCTTTCTATTTATTTGTCTGTTCCAGATCTTGAATGAATAGTGAAGACTGTAAAACACAGCTATGCAGACCATCAAGTGTGTTGTAGTTGGGGACGGTGCTGTAGGTAAAACCTGCCTGCTCATCTCTTACACCACAAACAAGTTTCCCTCTGAATATGTACCTACGGTAAGTGTGTTAATGCCCGTTTGTGGGCCTCAATATGTTCTTTCTTTTAGTTACCACATGCTCACAGTTGGCAGATGCTGCTAATTTCCACGGAGCCTAATATTTTCTACCTTTGTAGTTGTATTTGTAATTCTGATGTAATTTTGATGTTATGAGTTAATTTAGAGTTAATCAATTTCATGGTGTTTATATGTTTTTAGCTTTGGTTAGCATGCTGCCAGTTGACTAATATTGAAGGGAAACATTGCCAATTTTTAACCAGCTCTGTATCAACACAGTGTGTGCAGATGAATAATGTTAAGCTTTCCCTGTGCCTCAAGTGCCCAGAACTTCCATGCCAAGAAGTGCCCAGATCCTAGCAGGTGATGTGGAATGTGTCATCGATGACACAAAATGCATCACCTGGCTGACCTCTGCCAGCAAATGAGTGGGGATATCTGGGAACTTGCGACGTGGGGGACGCCAAACACTGTTCATCTGCACACTGCAATGACACTGAGCTGAGCCCGTCAGCCTAACTACAGGCCATGTCATTGTACATGCACACTCAATTGAAAAGTCTGAATTAAGAAAGCCCAAGTAGTGTGTCAGGTGTTAGGATGGGTCACCCCAGCTTTTTTTAGCTAGCATCACAGAGCCTGTTTATATCAGGTATTAAAACGCGTTTCGGGATCTGAACACAGGTGGACTGCCATAACACATTGCCGTTCATACCTGTGTCTATCATGCTGACTGCTTGTGTTCAGATTTTGTTACTGCCTAAGTCACTTATGCTAGAAAGCGAAGTGGCCCCACACACAGTTATTATATTTACTCATGCTTCTTGTTTGCTAGCGTGCAGCAGAATTCAACATTTCTCCTTCCATAGGGCAACCAAAACAACCATCACATCCTGCAATAATGACGTCCTTGTCAGGGATGCATCAGGAGGTGTTAGTGTTCACATTAGAGAAGATGTGTCATCAAATGCATCCCAGACCACCTTGCCAAAAAGTTTGATTAATCAGATCATAATCATAAATTTAAAAAGTTAAAAAAAAATTAAAATTAAAAAATTACATTTAATGCTGGTCCACATGTGATCACCCCTTAGGCATGTTAATAGCAGATATAAACAGGCTAACTGATTATTTTATTTACGAATTTGAAGAACCTTCCAGATCACATGCTGTTCTGTCCTATTTTCTCTGTTGTACTTTGAAGTAGCAAACCACTGTTGACCTCCTGCTGCTCGATTAAAGTTTGTATGTGAACACAGCTACCTGAAACAGTTTGAGTTGTGTCAGTTAGAACCTGATGCATGAAGATGATCAGTTTAAAAGATATTGAATGTGAAAGTACTTATATTATTTTCAACATATCTCTAGACTCCAGTGGTGATAAAATATATACATAATTTACTATTAAGCAAATGAGCTAACTGTTGGTTTTGGTTTGTGTTTCGTAGGTGTTTGATAATTATGCTGTAACTGTAATGATTGGAGGAGAGCCCTACACTCTGGGCTTGTTTGATACAGCAGGTACGTCTTTCCGATACCAACTATCACTTGTGTAGTGCTGTTAAAGTTGTCTTCCTTCACTTTCCACCCACATGCTAACTTTTGCAATTTCCAACCCTGGGTGTGTTTGATGG